>NC_065921.1:10235984-10888461 GCF_024586455.1 Bactrocera neohumeralis
AGAATAAAGGCAACACTTCAGATCAGACTCCGAATATTTTTTTTTCGAAAATTTCGCTAGAGTTCATTGGAGAAAATTATTCTCTAAAACTTGGAAAATATTTTGCAATTTCAAAGATTTTCTCTATTAAACAATACTTTAATTGTATGCAACCTATAATCTAGAGAGCAAAAGATGGTTCATCTACTCACTATTAACCAAGATAGCTACCTCTGCCAGTAGAACATTTAATTATTATTATTCTTTTAAGAATCTTTTCAGTACATTTATGTTTCTTCTATTGTGGACCATTTAGTTCATTACTAGATAGCAATATAACTCTGTCTTGCACTCTTAATTGAAAGCATATATTATATTCGGTATGTTAAAGGTAGGAGAAGTTAACTGTGTTCTAAATGATTGAAGAAATTAGTCGAAACAATAGTAGATCCATCTAAAAATCGTTTGTTTTTGATTTGATGTTCAAGGACTGGACACAGAATTTAATACAATCATTTATGTTCTGTTCTATTAAAAAAAAAAACAATATAACCACCGTGATCAAATTGAAATTTTGTCCACTTGAACTCCTTGACAGTAATCCACTCCCTTATGCCAACGAGTTTTTCAGCCATCATAGCACTTGAGAAAATCCTCCTTTCATGAATCGGCTAACTTGGAACATATGTACGTCGTTCGTGCCCCAAGCATCGGCCGAGAGGGAGGAGATTAAAAGTTGCCTTATTAACTTGACTTTAAAAATGTTTCTTGAATGTATGTATCGAATATTTAATGCCTAATTTCTAATAATTGTTGAATTGTTTAGTTCCATTTTATGTATGTACAAAGCCGCTTCTCTTTATCTGTGCTATTTTATCGATGAAATATGTTTCTTTAGTCAGTAAATATTGACAAATGCTATTAAAACTGAATATTCGGATACTTTTCCTCCAACAACTACTTCTTCTCATTCTTTTTGATCTTATTCTTCTTTGTAATTGTTGCTACGTATGTAGAAGTCAAAACGTTTGAATAACAAGCTGATTATCATTTCCCAAGAGAGAAAGTCAAAGAGACAAAAGCTTAATTGATAAGTGAAAAAGCTGATTAAAACGATAAAAATAATTAATTTCGGCAGATCTACAAACGCAACCATTTTATTGGCCTGTCAAATGCTTGAATGAATATTCTACGGTCCGAACTACAACAAGTGACTGCTTTTACTAAAAAAAAAAATTAAAAATAAAAAAAAAGTGCTCCTGATAAAAATGTGAGAAATGCTTTCATTAACAATGTGAGAATTGATGGATGATATGATGTTGTTGAAACACAAGTGTGCTGTTGAAAGTGAAATTTAGGCCAAAAAGTGGATTTTTCCCATTTGTAATAAAAGGTGAAATTTAAATCGGATTAAAGTGAAGAGCGAGCCATGTAAGGTATTAAAAAATTATTGAGAACTTCAAACAACATGCCAATGATTAAAAAATACATACCGTTACTATTGACACCGAATTTAATGAGATAATTGGCAAAAATCATATTTTACCGCAGTTGGCATTTTTCCCAATAGCAAAGCTATTTATGAATAAATATCAACAACACTTATTAAAAATATAAATATTTTCGCTATAAACCACAATATTTTTGTGGTTGCACAATTTCAATAGAAATAAATTTCCAATTTTACGATTTTGCTTAGGTGTTAATTTGATTACATACCTAAATAAATAAAAAATACACAATTTAGTTGAATTGTGAAATGCGAGTGATGAAACTTATTCGAAATCAGCTGGCGAAAAACACGCCACGCTTTTCAGCTTGTGTGTTGTTTGTAGGACACCCTGCCAGCTCAGTGCTCCTATGTATATTGCAGCAGATAGTTAACAGAATTTTTGGAAAATTTTGTAACACCAAAAGAGTTTCCTTACAAACCCTGCGAAATGTTCCTCATAAATAGTTGCTTAGTTTAAGGCGAAGCATTCGCTGTCCCAAGCTCGTTTATTGCTAAGTGCTTACAAAGTTTAAGAAGCGTTTCAAAGGCGCTAAGATGTAGTACAGTGGATTTTGGGCATATTACGAGTAAAAGTGGCAAAATTACTAGAAAATTAGAGACATTAATCTAGTTGAGAAAATAATTTATAAAGTCTATGATGTTGCAAGTTTGAGTTTATTGATTATTTTGGCGTGAAACGAGAGCTTCAAAAATGCAGTTTCCTATTTCTCTTTGAATATCTTAAAATGTCTTTATTTTAAGTCTTCAGGGATATACATTTTTCTTTTGTAACCAAATACGGCTACACTGATGATTATTTTAACAGATAACAAGAAACTGAAAGTCTGACTTTCTCAAAAAACATGATATGTGGTTGGTGGTCCATTAACTTAAAATAATAAACTCGAGTTTGTAACACAACATAAAACTATTAGAGTAACTTGGTTCCGGATTAGCTTTAAGGTAACAATACTAACTCCTTCTCTTCAAAAAGTGCTTATAATTTTTTTTAGGATTAATCTGTGGGGATCTGGGAGTGGTTCCTTTGAAGAAAATAATAAAATTAGAAGAATTAGAGCCGGCTTTTGGAAAAGGCTATTAGGAGAAATAATTACTAATTTACTCAATTAGTCGATTTTCTTTAAGATTTCAATGTTTTTGAGTAAGAAAAAATTAAACAAACAGGCCAAGTTCCGCCAAACAATTACTAATTGACTCAATTAAGTCATTTTTCGAAAGATATGAAAGTAGGTTGTTTTCAGTGTGAGAAAAATGAACAAGCAGGGAAGGTTACAAGAAGTCAATGCTAATTGAGTCCATTAAGTGGGTTCATTAAGTAACGTCAGAAATATGAGTGTGAGAAATTTAAACAAATAGGGAAATTATTACTAATTTTCTCATTTAAGCGATTTTGAGTGTGTATAAAGAGAAGGTAGAAGGAAATAATTACTAATTAAAGCATATTAAAGTTATTAATTTTGAGTCTGAGCATGGAAAATGTCTTTAATTTCCATGGGAAGATTTCTTCTGTTGAAACGGCATTTATTTCCAGAAATTAAAAAATTTTGATAACAACAAATTATTCTCCCTCAAAGGCTCAGCGCTGTTTGAAGCGGCCTCTTTTTATTTACAATCAGCAGTTACACCAGGGCCCGTACAATATTCCATAACAATGAATGAGAATTGATATTCCGCAAACAAAGTATCTACGGCCTTATTCTATAATAATATGAACGTCCAGCCGCTTTGGAGCGCAAACGAACAGCAGTGCAAATAAGTCCGAAAATTGTTGAGTCATGCAAACATACAAACAAATGCAAATGAAAACAAAGCAAACAAAACAAAAATATTATTTACTTCAAATAAATACAAACTAAAATTTAAAATATTGGCTCCAAAGGAAAAGCAATGACAAAGAAACACGCCTGGCAACGCTGGAAAATCGATGCCCAGAGGCGCTGGTAGTGGAAGCGTAAACAGTTCGTTGTGAATGATCAGACAGCCAGACGTGCGTGGAAAAGTGGGAAACAGACGATAAATTGGTCAATAGAATTCATGTAGATATATGTACATTTAGATAAATTTAGAAAGTAAATGTTTTCGATTTAAGTTTTTTTAATTATGCGTTATATTTCTAATTTAAACTAAATCAAAGTCCACATTTGCGTGAATAATAAACAATGGAAAAATTGATATACAAACAAAGTCGGCGGAACATATCGAAATAGTGTTGTTGGTATCAGGAATGTTTTCTTCAACAGTCAGTGAGATTATAATAAAACTTTTTAATAATACAACAGGGCTGCACTCCTACCTACCTATCTAGATGGATTTATTAATTTTTATGACACTTAGCTCCTTCTGACACATATACATACCTTGTGAAGATATTATCCACGTTAGGTTGACACATGACATCAACCTAAATGTAGACCATTATCTTATTAGGATATACAAGTATAATTTATATGTGTTTTGAGTATTCTACGCGCTTACACTTCATAAAATGTATATTAATAGAGTAAATAGTATCTAAAATCTGGAGATCACATATAAGACCATCACAATCTGTCCTTCATTGCCATAAGTTTCCTATATCAAAGCGCTAAAATGTAGGCAACAATTATGGACGATATAAGAAAAATGTCTTGAATTTTTTCCATATAAAATAAGGTCAGTATTTAAACCTTTTAATGCTAGATTTTATACTCAAAAATTTGTCAATAAGTTTCTTTTTAGAAAATAAATTTTTTAAATAAGCCAAAAAATTAAAATTTTTAAGAATTACATTTTATAAACAATATTATAAAATTGTTATTTTTAAAAATTATTAAAATAGAACTTTCGAAAAATATGTAGATATAAGAACAGAAAAATCAGTTTTTCTCAAAAAAATAATTTAAGAAAATAATTAGTATACAAAAATTAATAACTTTTCGCTATTTTTTCGATCCAGTGTTAGTGCTTGTTTGCTCTGTTTAATAAATTTTCTGTTAAATCTCATAGTCAAAAAAAATATAATCTTAATATTAAAAAAGTTCAGCATTCAAGCATTGTACACAGACAAAAATTGGAAAGTATTATCTCTATAAGTACATACTTATAACAAAAAATACAACAATAAAAACTCAACAAAAAGTAATCGATAGTGACGCTATCATTATTACACAGCACACAGCTTCGAGTCATGCTTGTAGCGAGGCCACTACTAACGATTTGTTTATAAAATGTGTTCGCAATGGACTTTTCCAGTATCAAACACGCAACATAATAACAAAAAAAAAATCACATAAAATAAGCAAAAATTAGTTTATAAATACAGTAGCTATCTATAGCATATACGTGCACATAGCCATACATAGATACTGCTAAACACACAGATACACAAACACACACGCATACATAATGCTGAACAGAGAGATACAGGCGCACATACATACTGAGCGATAAACTCTTTTGTAAACAAACTTGCGCGCGCTTTCCACATCTGCTTACTGCTACACTGCGTCTAGTATATCAAATATTTTTCCATTCTTATTTTCATTCTGAACTTTTTTCGTGTTTTATTTTTCGTTGTTGTTCGCTGACGGTGTTGCTGATAACGTCATCGTTTCAATTTAGTGTTCACTGCATTAGTTACTCGTCATAGAAATACTTATACTCATACATATGGTGTATAGTAAGTGAAAAAACCAAATCGTCAAAAATTTGTGTGCAGTCATGTGTAATGATTTCTTGTTCTTCTTCAGCTGTCTATGCTGTTTTTTACGATTTATTATCGCTAACTGGTCGTTGAGTTTCAAACAATAAATATTTCCGTTTGTTTGCTGTGGCTTGAGGCAAGCCCTGCGCTTTAGTTTTTCATCTGTGGCATACGTCATCAAAAGCTGCTAAGGCAAAAACAATAATTTTTCATATTCGTTTATAATGATTCTATGTCATGTATATACATACATATATAGTGTGATTTATGTTTACGTAGAAATTGCGTTCGAAAGACTAAGGTCATTCGGTTATGAGGCAGCATATTTTTTCGAGAAATTTGGTATTGAATTTTTCATTTCTTTTTATTTTTTTATCCTTTTATTTATTTTAAAATGTGCTAGTTTTTCATTTTTATGGCAAATTTTGACCTAGATTTGTTTAATAATTTTTTTTGTTTATTAAAATATATATTTTTTTTTATTAATGGTGGCAATATTATGGTAAAACAAGAAAGAACGTTAACTTCGGCTGCACCGAAGCTAATAAACTCTTCACAGGTGCATTTCTTATAGCCATTTCTACATAAACATATATCATTATAAACGAATATGAAAAATTATTGTTCAGTTTGTATGGAAACTATATGCTATAGTAATCCGATATGAATAATTTTTTCGGAGATTATGCAGTAATCCATGTCAAATTTCGTGAAGATACCACATCAAATGAGGAAGTTTCCCATGCAATCATTTGATTCTGATCATTTAGTTTGTATGGCAGCTTATGCTATAGTTAACCGATATGAACAATTTCTTCGGAGATTACATTGCAGCCTTAGAAAATAACCTGTGCAAACTTTTGTGAAAATACAGTGTCAAATGTGAAAGTTTTCCATACAAGAACCTGATTCCGATCGTTCAGTTTGTATGGCAGCTATATGTTATAGTAGTCCGATAAATGAGCAGCTTCTTGAAGAAAAAATGACGTTTGAGAAATTTTAAAGCGATATCTTAAAAATATCATCATACCGCCGGCCCATAAACCGTACAAAACAGTGATTTTTTCGGAATGCAATAGTGACTCATGGAGTGTGTGTGTGGATTGCTGTCTGCCCAATAACGCATATTTTGCTGACGAAGCCGTTCAGCCAGAAATGAGTGTCATTGAAGCTGATTTTTCGATGAAAATCCGGATCATTTTCAAGTTGTTGCTCAGCCGAATTCAAGAACATACGACGATTCTGGTGGTCATGCGGCTTCAATTCGCCACCTTGCAACCAAGATCTTTTCCCGAAATTCGCCAGAACGACGTCACCGAGATGCCCAACTCATAAGAACGACATGTGAGAGACTGATATGGGTCCTTCTCAATTGATGAGCTAGCGGCAAAACCATTCTCGACACTATGGGCACCTATTTCTCCCTCTGACACGTGAACATTTTGTACTGTGCCTGTGGATACAAATTTTTTCACTAGACGCTGGGTTGTTGATCTGACAAGATGATTAAGGCGACCATAAATTGGTGGTAACGCTTCGAATTTCGGTAGTAAATTTTAATAATTTTGACTCGTTGTTGGATCGTATGTCTTTAAATGTCGTTGGCTGAAAATTACAGATGACTTAGACAGCTTCGATTGAAGCAAATTTCAATGTTGAAGAGAGTCTTCAAAATGACATTGCTTGAAGAAAATGTTGCTTAAAAGGGAATCTGCTCCACTTTTGAAAAATTCTACTACATTATTTTATCTCATGAGGAATCTGCACAATGGAAAAAATTTGCAATTGAAGCAAAATTTCAATGTAGAAAAGAGTCTTCAAAATGACATTGCTTGAAGATAATCTTGGTTAAAAGGGAATCTGCTCCACTTTTGAAAAATTCTACTACATCATTTATCTCATGAGGAATCTGCACAATGGAAAAAATTTGCAATTGAAGCAACTATTAAAACATTTACGAGCTTCACATATGTTTTCAGCGCTGCATACATACATATATATTATATGCAAGTAAAATAGATAAATAAATGCACAAATGGCCTTCCAGTTATTTTCGCTCTATAAATATGTAAATGAACTACTATCGGCACTCCATTATTTATAACACCATGCGGAAATTAATTCTTTTGCCATTTATGTAAATATTTTGGTATTTAAATCGCACTGTTTTTCCTTCCTTAAATAAGCATGTTTGCGCTCGTCGCTATCCACCCGAAAATCGTTTTCATTTTAAGTATTCATTATAAGCATGTATTCACCGATGCGTGTATGCGTGTGCTAACGGATATTCGCCATTAAATTAAATAACTGTGAGCGCTCATTTTATTTTATAATAAAATACCCAAAACTAAATTGCAGCAAAGAAAATATTTATCTTGTTTTAGTTGATTGCAATTTGCTCACAAAGCCAAAACGATTTGCAATAAACTGCAATACAACAATAAAGTAAATATTTCACTAAATTGGCAGGTAATAAGTTTGATTTCTGTGCGGTCAGGTGTGACTTTGATAAAATCAACAATACTGGTATAAAAAGGTGAAATAATGAATATTCATTAGATAAGGAATGAAGGACTCACAGATAGAGCTTTAGAGTTCTATATAGGGTTACCATATGTTACCATATGTAATGGAAATGTTCTGGGTGATCAAGAGAATGGACATCCATTTGGTGCGTTGCGAAAATGGGTGATAGGGTGTAATATCCTCGCTTAGCTACGGCTGGCCTGCAGTAGATAAAATTAATCTTTTATTATGAAGGTTATGGTTGCCACCTTTTAAAAAAAAAATTAATTTAAAAATTTACAACAAATAAACACATTTCAAATTAAAGAGGTTTTGTATAGAACGTTAAAAATAATTATATTTAATGGTTGCCACCTGTTTAAAATTTTCAAAATAAACGAACTACAAGAAGTTTTTAACAAACTAAAGGGTTATCACTCACTCAATGTAATTCAACCCAACCGGCATTTAAAAGTTTCAGAGGTTGCCACTTTTAATTTTAGTTCAGTAAAACAGTCAGTATTATATAAATTATTACTAGATACATATTAATTATATAAATTATTATTGTATTATTGTATAAGCAACGTTAAGTAACAAATTAAAATTAAATCGCTATTAAAACTAGGGTTGCCACATGTTTAAAAGTTTTAAGTTAAATAATTTTCGACGAAACAAAACCATTAATATTAAAGGGTTTAGGAGAAGCAGTGGAAAATATTTTTTTTAATAGTTGCCACCTCTTTAAAATTTATATAGTAAAGGAATTACTAGAATTTTATACAAAATAAAGTGATCGGCACACATTTAAAGTGTCTCTTTTGATTTTTCGATGTAATGCTCGGTTGATTTAAACTACAATTTTTTAAAGGTTGCCAGCTTTTTCAAAAAATTATAAATATAAACTAATTGGTATTAAATAGTTACATATTTATGCAACTGAAAAGAATGAAGCTGAAAATATATTTGAGGAGTGTTGCCACCTAATTGAAAAATTTGTTAAAATTAATTAAATTATTCAAAATTAGTACAATAGTGTAAAGTATTTGAGGCAATAAATACGTAATTGTTTAAAAAGATTTTAAATTTATAAAAAATTGTCACATTTGTTAAAAAAAAAAACATTTTGTCCTAAATTCTAGAATTCCGTTTGCTTTTTCGCCTACTCACTTTACTTAAATCAAACAAATTTATAATATTTTTATCAATATAATATTTTCCTTTCAAGTAAAAGTATAATAAATTTATTAAAAAAAAAATTAATGAAAGTTGCCACCCTGAATTAATTTGCATATTTGCTTTGTGTAAAAATCCTAAAATTTTCCCTTACAAATTATCTGCTTTTATACATAGTATTATCGAAAATTGAAGGTCGCATTCACTGAAATAGGTTTCACGCCCCAAAGCGAGCGCTTCCAACTTCCGTTGTCTCATGCTGTCAATATGTCGACTGTAATTTGCTTTTAGACCAAATAATTTTCGTCCCACTTTTGACAATTTGAGTGCGGTTAAATTTTGCTTGTTGTTTTTGTGCCAATATCCCACATATTTTTGCGATTTGGCTGCTAATCAAAGGCATATCCGCCAGCATCGAACTACGGATGTGGAAAGGCATGCATACATGTGTGTGTGTGTGTTTGTGAAAAATTTAAAGCAATAAACTTGCTATTGTTCGCACATATGTTTGTTGGCATTGGGAAAAAGGTCGCACGGTAAAATTGTCGAAATTGGATGAAGAGTATAAAAAGGCTAAAATTCTATTTTTGCAGCGCTACAAATGCTTTCGGGCTATCGGGCTAAATAGCTGTGTGGCTACGCGGCGTAAAGAAGGTCAAAATTCAATTTGCATGTGCGCAGCGAGCCATTAAACAAGTACATAAAAGTAAATTGCGTTAATATATCTACCATAATGATATATATTATTATAATAAAAAAAAACTCAATTTTTTTTTATTTTAAAATTTTTGTTTTTAGTTTTTTCTCTTTACTCGCGCAGTTTTAACTGCTTCTAACTCTTGCATCAAATTCCTCTAAAGGCATGTTTTAACTTCGCATTTGGCAAGTGCCGCTATTCCCTCGCCGACGGTTGCGGTTTGCTTGACTTTGGCAAGCTGCTTGCAGCCAAACTTCGGCTCATTAACTGTATGCTTTCTGTTCAGCCAAACCACAGCGAAAGTTTAGTGTTTGCAATGCGGCTAAAAGTATAAATAGCAGAGTGATAGAGTTTGCGAGATAGCAAACGCAGTGCAGAGCGAATGGGAATTCGCAGAAGAAAGTTGCAAAGCGCTCAAGTGCTGCTGGAAAAGAAATCAATTAACGAAATTGTTGCGGCCACCCGGTCGTATGAGTAACGTGCGTTTTAGCTAATTGGCAGCGAGTGTTATTGATGCCACCAACGTTTTGACTGCAGTGTGAGTATGCCTGGGAATTTGACAAAACTCAAGTGCAATCGATGTTAATTAGAAAAATAAAACTTTTTTTGGCCAAAATCTGCTGATACTTTTGGCGATTAAGTAATTGAGATGAGTTAGTTTGGGTATTAAGTTTATTTTGTGCAATTTATGGTTGTTAATGTGTGGCAACGAAATGAAATTCGCTCAAATGTGTGGACTCAAGGGAATGCATAAAATTATGATTTTTCAATATTTTACGATGCTATTATTGGGTGTAAGTTCAATAAATTATCGTAGGTACATATTTGCAGTGAAAATACAATGAAGTATATTTCGACTAAATAACATATTCAATATATTTCAACATATGTATATTGATCCCTTTAAACCATGCTATAGCCTGTAAGCGTATTGGAGCTTAAATTTAAGAAGTTGAGCTGCGGAGAGTTCCCTCCCCAAAAGTTCAAAATTATACATTATTTCCATCATAAGTCATATTCTGCGAAGAAAAGGACTTTCAGTTGCAGGTACAAAATTTTATAGTTAACCCCTCCCCTCCCCCAAATTCTACTCTGGATCCGCAGCTGTAAAGGCTTATGGTGGAATTGTATGAAGAATGTATGTACTTACATGCTGTCCTTCTCTCGGATTTCTCTAGGCCATTTTCTAGGTTTTAGTTTACATATATCGTATTTCTATTTAAACTTCAACTTATTTTTTTTATATTTACAGTATAATGAACCACATATGTATCATTTCGGTCGACCATTTTTTGCCATTTTTCCACTAGAAACATTATTCCAATAGTGTAAAACTTTTCCGGTTTCTTGGCGAAAAACTGCCACAAGTAAATTTGACAGGCTTCTCTTGAAACCAACTTTACTCCTTTAAGGGAGTTCTGCATTGACCGAAACAAATAGTAGTCTGATGATGCAAGGTCAGCGCTATATGGTGGAAGCATCAAAACAACCAAGCCAAGCTTTCTCAGTTTTTGTCGAGTCATCAAAGATGTGTGTGGTTTAGCGTTGTCCTAATGGAAGACGTAACCCTTTCTCTTGATCAGTTCTGGTCGTTTTTTTCGATTGCTTGCTTCAATCTCATCAGTTGTTGACAGTAAAATGTAGAATCAACCGTTTGACCAGGCTGGAACATTTGATTGATTTCACATTGATTTCACTATCTTTCCAATTTCACCAAACACTCAGCATAACCTCTTGAGACGTCAAGCCCGGCTTTGTTTTGTTTCATCTACTTTTCGATACATGTTACTATTCGATTCAGAAATGGTTCGATTTCATTTCGTTTCAGTAAAGAATCGCAGATGTGAATGTACCCAAACATTGTAGCCAGCCTTTCTTAAATGGCTTAAACCCGTTTGATGATGAATGTTAGGTTCCTTAGCCATATCATGGCTGCTTATGTGACGGTCCTGGTCAATCTTTTCCATCATTTCATTGACTTTTCCAACGATAAGTCGACCAGAGCGATGTGCATCTTTCACATCGAAATTTTCAGAGCGGAAGCGAGAGAACCATTGTTGTGCTGCACGAACTGATACAGTCGTCTACGTAAACTTACCGAATTTCATTGGTGGCTTGCGTGTCATTCTTCCCTTTTTATACAAAAAATTGAAAATATTGCGAATTTCTTCATTATTTTCATTCATTTTTGAACTTCACCGAATTTGATTTTCAAATCGCACCTTTCCAACACTATATGGTTTGACGCAATGTGATTGATAGCACTGGAGCTATACGACTGCAACGACATCTATTGACAAAATACGTAAAGACTTTTTCGACTACCAAATATTATTCCTTCGATCATTACATACTTGAAAATATATCTAACATGTTTGGTCTGAAAATTGCAAGTCGATTAGTTCAGCTGTTTCAGAGATAATTTCTTCAGCTACTCTGTAAACAGTCCTTCGAGAAAAGCGTGAGCCGATTGCAAGAAGTTAAAGAAATCCTACGACTTTGCTAATATCTCCAAAACTTTTGTGGGATCAACTTCAAATTTTCGGAGAATATTCTCAAATATATATGCATTCGATATATATTCTTAAAAAATCAATTTTTTGAAATTTGCAAGTGGGTATAACCCCTGAAATGTTACATAGAGCCACTGCATACCATAAAAAGTTACAAATAGCCTAATAAACACAATGGTAACTTTAAACTTAATACTTGAAATTGTTAACGAATATTTTGTTTTAAGTCCCTCAAAAGATTTCCGCCTTTTTTCCAGCTTGTAATATTTGACAGTTTAAAAATTATATAATAACCGTTAAGCGCATCAGACATACAGCGACAAAAAGGTATCACCAGCCATAAATCAAGTCGAGCGAATTAATCATTAATAAAATATTTTGTCTCTCAAATGCAAAGTTGTTCGCCAAGCCATGTCACAGCTGCCACTACTATGATGAATAATGACACGCCATTTTATTTGCCATTCCTTTATTTATTACGAGCTGTTATATGACAAATTTACGCTCTACTTATAGATTATTAATTTACAGTATTTTAAGTTGGTATTGTGTGTTTTAAAGTTGAATATCTGGCTTGTTCTGGAAGAGTGACTGGTGAGGGTGACTTATTAACAAATATTGCAGATGCATAGTTCAGAAAAAAACAATATTTTTTTTTCCAAAAAAAAAATATGTTTTTCATAAAAAATTTATTTTATCGACTTCAATATATACTCTTGATAATTAAAATATGAATTCTAACATCTTCAAATAGACTTAAGGTGAGATGACCTTAGCCAGTTTCCTTTTATGAGAACTTTTTTTCTAAGAACGGTTTTCGAAATGTACATATATACTTTTGTAATATTTGTGTATATATTTCAGCTTTCTTTAGTACCATTTTCAATTCCTCTGTGTCATATTCATTACAAATTTGATTAAATTTTCAAAATTCTATTATACAAAATTGAAATTGCTTTAGCTGGATGAAATCACTTGTTGTTTTTAAATTAGAGTTTTATTTAGTTTTGTTTGGGAAATTATCTCTAGTAATTTCGGCCAGATGTGCATTCATAAAAGTTTTACGCTGCAGCATTGCCCCTCTCACTTGCCGCTGTTCAACGCATTTCACTCGAACAACTCATGTCACAGCTGAAGTAAGCAACATCTGTGTTTACTCGTCATACAAATGTTTATATGTATATGTACTTGTATATGTTTGTCTCCATATATGCGTCACTTATTTGAAAGAGTGTGCGAATATTCGCATTTAATATTAATTTTGTTATATTTAATTTTATATTCTAGAAATTATTTGATGGCTTTGAAGTCACAATAAAACCTAAAAGACACAGCTTTTTGTTCAACAACATTTGCAAATAATACATAATGTGTTTTACAGTCAACAAGAGGAAAATAATTTATTTTTGGCGTTTTCGCCTTGCTTTCAGGGACTCTGGGTATATCGTAAGATTTGTATATGTATGTGTACTTACTAAGGTCACACTTGGTCTGACGGCTTAAAAATGTGATTTTTGGGAATAAAAAACTACTGTACCAATTAACAGAATTTTAAGGCTACATTCACACATACTAGTTTATGAATACGAAGTAAATTTTTGAGGAAGAAATTAAATATTTTCTGAGCTACACGCGATCCTAGACCAGGGTACATAATTTTTGAAAACAAAGAAGTATAGAAACCTGAATCGAAAACGAAAGATAAAATAACAGATATTCGGGGAAAAATAATTTACTGGCAATTTAATGTTGGGAAAAGAAAGAAGAGGGGCGTTTTTTAATTTTTAAGTGTGAAAAACGGTTTAACTCGATTTCCGGCAAAATTATGTGTCTCATAAAAAATTGATTTGGCAACGTTGTAGGAAATAAAAATATGTAAATTTTTTGTATGCAGTCTTTTTTCACATAACCTCAAAATTTATGTGCGATATTCATATGGTTTAAACTTAAATTTTGTGTCCCAAACACTTTTCCACACTCTTGCTACATACTGTGCGTAATATCATCAAAAATCTAAGCGGTATAGATATTCAGGTATATATGTAGGTGCCTTCCAAAACATCGATTTTTTTAATCGCATTTTGACCGCCATCTATGTCAACTAGTCGTTAGAGTGTGCTATCTTTATCGTTGTCCAGCACAAATTGTCTTAAATCCAACATTCGAAGGACATCATTAAAGAGGTCAAAGAAGGCAAAAACTTCCTTTACAATATTGTGACTGATGACGAAATGCCAGAGTGCTGAATGGAAGGCACAGGACGAGCCGAAACCCAAAAAATCGCGTATGGAAAAGTCAAAAGTGAAGACAATGCTGATTTGTTTCAATTGATGAAACAAGTTTATGGCCAAAACGTTAATGCGGTTTGTTCATTGCGACATATTCGACGTGACGGCCAAAATATTGCGAAGATGAAAGTTGGCGTTTATTGCACGATAATGCGCTGTCTCATCGATCGACGCTTGTGATCGATTATTTGACCAAAAATCACATTTTCATTATTAACCACATCCCGTATTCGGAAAACTGTATTTGCCCATGAAAGGAAAGCGTTATGCAGACGTAGAGGCCAATCAAAAGGCTTTCACCGGCATAGTGGCGGCTCATTCGACATGATTTTGGACCGTGAAAAAAGCTGAATTGAAGCAGAAAGAGACTATTGTGAATAAAATGAATTGATTTTGCCAAAAAAACCATTTTTTCTGATTTTTTTAAGCTTGTATATCAGAAGTTGACATTAACAGCTTGTTGACATTTGTTAACTCAGCGTCAGTGGGTTTGATATAATATTCAGCAGTTTTAAAATATGATTAAAATTAGTTATTAAACTTAAGTAGTTATGTTGCATACAATTATTATTCTTCTTTATTGGCGTAGACGTCGCTTACGCAGTTATAGCCGAGTTTACAACAGCGCGCCAGTTGTTCTTCCTTTTCGCTGCTTAGCTTCTAATGGAGGTTCCAAGCGAAGCCAGGTCCTTCTTCACCTAGCCTTTCAAACGGTGTGGAAGCCTTCTTCTGCTCCCCCGGCGGGTACTGCCTCGAATACTTTCAAAGCTGGAGTGTTTTCGTCCATACGCAAGACATGACCTAGCCAGCGCAGCCGCTGTCTTTTTATTCGCTGAACTATGTCAATGTCATACAATACTCTCCTCTCCACATTTAATTGTATAGGTATTTACGAGTATATTAAATTCAAATATACATACCATATATAAATACATACATCTATTTTCATTTATTTCATATTTTTATTACTCCTGCTTATTTCGCCCACATGCTCCTCTTTGACACGTTAAATAGCATATGCATTTGACAGCGCGTTGGCCACATTGCAAAATACAATTTTTTTTATGAAAATAAAGAAAATCAAAGGTTTCAAATTTAATTGCGTAAAAAAAGTTCGTTTGTATGTTCATGTATTGCTCGGTATATAAAACAACTTGTTTACGTGCCACCTGTCTGATACGAACCGTCTGCTCGATTTGTCTGACAATTTGCTCAAAAAGAAAATAAAATAAAATTAAAGGTAAATAAGGTAATAATGATAATAAAAATAAATGAAGCGCAGCGGACTGACACGGGTCCATCAGTCGGAGCAGAGGTTGTGCTCGCTGAATTGGTATTTGCTGGATTTAACTTGGGTATAAATAGCAATTGTTGGAACGTGTTTGCGGAATCGAGCCAAATCTGTGGGGTTTATTTGAGTGAAATGTGGCATTTTAAAATTTATTTTTGGTATTTTTGACATGAAAAATATTACTTCAACAAATTGTTTGTCGATCTTTCGCTGTGAGTTCTGTTTATAAAAATTTCTTGGTTTTAAAATACATATCTATCTTCGACTCTAAACGGGAAGCCAAGTTATGGAGGATGTAGGATTTTATACATTGGGTAAATCTGCTCTTTTGCTATCTGAAGACAACTCATTTATCGATAACACAACCAAAAAACCTTGATAAAGCAAAGTTTCCGAAGAAGCTTCTAGCAGCCAGAAGAAAACTTTCTGAGATACCGATATGAAATTGTTCACACGTCCTTTTTCTACAAGAAACTTTTCATTTACAGCATATAGCTGCCATAAAAAGTGACTGATTCAAATCTTCACGAAATTTTGCATGTATTATTGCCAAGGCAGATCTACAAATTTCCAATATATTATTAAGATCGGCACGATAGCATATAGACCAATCCGAAACAAGTCCTTGTATGGAAAAGTTTTTTATTTGATAGGATATCTTCAACATCTTGGCCTCAGATTGTCCAAACTAAATTCTGCATTCTTGTAGAAGATTGTACTTGCTCGATTAAGTTCGGCAGCTCGAATTATTTTCTCAAAGAGCAGATTGAAGAAGTCGCACGATATGGAGTCGCCTGAAACCTTGTTTGATATCAAACGGCTAGGAGAGGTCCTGACGGATCTTTTGGCGTTGCTCAACGTCAGCTTACACAGCCGCATTAGTTTTGCAGAGATACCAAGTTCAGACAAAGCGGCATAAGGACAGCTCCTTTTCAAGCTGTCAAAGGCGGTTTTAAAATCGACGAAGAGGAAGTTTGTAAATTTTCGATTAAAAATTTTCCAGGTCTAATCCCACATTGATATTCGATAGAACCTTACAGGCGATATTGAGGAGGTTTATCCCACGGTAGTTGGCGCAAATTGTGGATTGGGCTGACCACATTTAAATTCCAATCGTTGGGCAGGCTTTTGTCCGACCAATTTCTACAAAGAAGCTGACGTATGTTCCTTATCAGTTTTTCGCCGCCGTGTTTGAATAGCTCAATCGGCAGTCCATCGGTCCCCGCCGCTTTGTTATTCTTCACGCGGGTAATTGCTATTCGAACTTCTTCATGGTCGGACAATGGAATGAATGCTCCATCGTCTCACCGATTGGGGCATCGGGACCGCCTTCTCCTGGCGTTGTACTTTCACTGCCATTCAGTAGGCTGGAGAAGGGTTCCCTCGTTAATTTTAGTATGCTTTGGGCATCAGTCACTAGATCACATCTGGGGCTTCGGAAGAGTCTTGGAACTTGAAACCTTCTGTTAGTCGCCGCATCTTTTCGTAGCTCTTCGCACTCACGCATTTCGGCCCCTCTTTTTTTTTGTCTGCAAATGCGTCTCGCTTCCCTCTTCAGCTCTCGGTATCTAGCTCATCTCGCACGTGTTGTGGTCGATTGCAACGTTGCGAGGTAGGCAGACTGTTTTCTCTTCGCTGTAACACGGCACTTCTCGTCGTATCAGCTGTTCTTTTGAATTTTCCGGAAACCAATGGTTTCGTTTGCAGCTGTACGTAAGAAGCTTGAAATGCTGTCACACAGTTCCCTTATACCGAGTTGTTGACGAGTGCTCTAGGAGAGTCGAGCAGAAAATCGTTCGGCTGTCTGCTGTGATTCTCGAGGTCGCACTTTTCTTGTGTTTGTTGACGTGGGTTTTTGCTGCACAGAGGCGGGGGCGTATCTTGACTGCAATAATATAATGTTTCGAGTCAATGCTAGCTTCTCGAGGCATACGCACGTCTAAAACACTGGAGACGCATCTTCTGTCTATCACAACATGATCGATCTAGTTGGTGGCATTTCGATCCGGAGAGAGCCAGGTAGCTTGATAAATTTTCTATCTTATACTACTATACTATACTGGAATCTAAAGCCTATTTGGGGATGTTTCATCATGGAGGCCGAATCTACCTTGTCCCGTCCATCGAACTTCTTGATGCTAGCCTTTACTTTTATGAGGACATCAACCGGGTTCAAATTCAAATTCATTTAAATTACTTTAACACTTTTTACACCTTAAACTTATTTCAGCGGAGACCTTTAATGCATTTTGTTTAGTCACTTGAAGGTACCACCTCTCACCTCTATTTTAAATGTGAAAAGCAAAAATTTAAAAGTAAACACATTTACTAATTTCAAGTCCTGATGGCCAGCTTGACTTACGCCACTTAAGTATTCCTTTCCGGTTGTCACCGAACACATCAGTAATCCAATAAATTGTGCATAAACACTGGGTAAATCGGCATTTAGAGGGACCGTGGGAGATATACGGGCGAATGGGTGTTCCTAATTTACATATAAACACACTCATATATACATACATACAGCTTACTAAAACAGTTATGCAGCTAACCCATGGGGACCAAACTCAATCGAACCGGACGAGTTGGTGAGTTGAATGCGCGTGGGGGCGAACGCAATCAAGCGAGCAGCAGGTGTCATTTGCATTTTTCATGAGATTTGCTCTGTGATTGAATGAGACGTAAAAGTGTTGAGAACTTAACACCGGTGTGGCGTGGCAGAGGCGAAAAGGATTTAAAAGAATTCTGTGGAATAAAAACGGCAACGGCAACAGCAACAGCAACAGCAACAATTTATGCGCGTGCTAATAGCATTCTAATGGAGGAATGAGCACATTTCAGACATTTTTTGTTGTTGTTGATATTGTAGGGTACCAGGAATATACATAAAAATATACACGTGCGTTTTAACCCTTCATAGCAGGAGCCAACATTATTTTCGCACTGTTGCCTTTTTGCTTGGCAGCAGTGTAGTTACAGCTCGCCTCTCCACCTCTACTTCACCTTTCACTTTAGTAACAGCAGGTGGCTGGCATGCACCTCGCTTGCTGCAGCGGAAATTTATGCCAGTGCAATTTATGTGTGCGTCAGCTCGTGCGTGTGTATGTGTGTTTAGAATATCCTTGCACCTGCATAGCGTTGGCATTGAGTCGATGTTTACTACTGTTAGCTAATGAAATTTTTCCAACACATTTTCGCTTTTCAATTTCTATGGCTGCGTAAGCATATCTCCGCTACAAGTGTGTACATAACTGTTACGTATGTGTGTGTGTTGGTTAGGGTAATACACTTGCCAAGTACTCGACCCCTTTTAACGAAATTGTTGCCAGTTTTTAGTTTGTTTGCCTTTTCAACACATACACACACAGGCACAGCAATAACTAATATATGAATGAAAGCCAACACTTTTGTATGCATAGGCACACAAATTTATGCAAACATCTAATATATAATTTCATATATAGACATTTTCATCTGCCTTGCACAAATATTAACATTAATTTTGAAAATGAGTAAATGAGTAAATGCGCTTAACTAATTTCACTTGTTTGCCTTTAATTGCTGACTTGTGTCGGTGTGTGTGTATTTTCTGCTCATTACAGCATTCAAAATATTTGCACGTCGCTTAGCTAGAGTGGCAACATTGGCGGTACGACGGGCTTGACGAGCGACGGTATCGAACTGTGTACCAAAAAACTGGTGGCTGCGCGTTCATTGAGCGAAAATGTGAGTACACAAATATTTTATTATGAATATTTATGAACTAAAGTAGTTTTTGCCATGTTTACATAAAGACTTTGTAAAAATATGTGAAAACTTTTAAGTCTTCAAAAATATTTTTTAGTATCTGTTTTTGCATCAATAGCGGTAATTTATATTCTAAGAATATTAATAATGATTTAAGCCAATGGAAAATGTCATGATTAATCAGATTACAAACATCCACCTCCTTTTGAATGTCTTTTTAAAATCCACAAGCTTACTTATCATACCAGCGAATTTACTACCGACTGCCAAAAAAAACAAATTCCCGTGTTGAATATTCAAATTTATTTCGTTTTCAAAGTAGGCTCCTGAGCCGATACAAGCTTGCCAATGCTTAGTCGAATTTTCCACACAGTTGCTGTAAATCTTGATTGGGATAGACTTCAGTGCCTTCTACGAATTAGGCTTTTTCGATTTTGTGTTCTTTTTGGAGCGCCATTCGCTGGACTGTTGGAGAATTTCGATGTTATCTTCATAAATATCCGTATCGTAGTAATAACAAGTTTGTTGAATATAGGGTCCTTGGCTACGTAGTCAAACATCTCTTTTGTGAATTCTACTCGACGTCAGTTTTGCAAAAGATCCAGGTCTTTTGGTACCAGTCTAGCATAGTCCCGTTTCATACCCAAAACATTAACCAGAAAGTTGACCAGAACATTAACCGGAATATTAACCAGAACATTAACCAAAAATTATTAATCAAAGTTATAACCAAAATTTTAACCAAATTTTTAACAAGAATAATAATGAAAATATTATCCAAAACATTAACTAAAATGTGTTTTGTCGATCCATAATAGATGTTGAGATTCTCTGTTGTCTGTTTGATGCCCAAACGCTGATTTTCAAGCCTTGTTTCTTTAGCTTTTCCGATGTTATCTGTACTAACTCAGTTAGATGGACGATTCGAATGGGGTAGGTTTCTGATGACTTCACTGAATGATTTGTGATATTCAAAAAATTGTGTTCGTATGCTCCGAAAAATTTTCAAAAAATGTTGAGCAATTCAGTAGCCATTGGAAACCCAAAATTTGTAACCAACTCGTTTTTCAATTTCACGTCGTAAAAAGCTGCGAAATACAAACGAACATTTAACAAAGGGAACAACTTTCTCGATTTGGCTTGAGCGCGTAGTTTAAATGGACCAGACCAGATCAATATGATTGCATTCTAAGTTCAAAGCTAAGTCTAAAACAAATATTGTTGTATCAAACCAATATTTTACTTTACGAGTTATTTGAAGCTCATGTTCGGTTCTTAAGCCCTCAACTAAACTAACGTCTGGAAGGTTTACATTTTTTCCTACAGCTGGCAACATAGTAACGCACGCCTATTGGACAAAGTCAAGTAAGAACTCCTAATATTGCGGTAAGGTGAACTTTACTGAAAGCAAGTAGTTCGGTGGATCTCTTGCGTTCTGTATTAGGCCAAAAGAGTTTCGCATGTCGCACACAAACTAGTTATTAACCAGCGCCTGCTAAGCTCACTCGAAATCCTAAAGCCTAGCGCTAGTAAGCAAGCGGACAACGGCATCCCAGCTCATGTATACATGAGTTTCACTGAAAAAGCAGGTTGAGGGCACTTTTTCTGGCTCTTTCAAGCAACGTTAATAGATTGCGAGATAATCAGATTTATTTGTTTTTTAATTAAAAAATAACTGCATCGCTTAAGCTGAAAGCATATACATACAGACATGCATATGTATATGCCATAGAATACTCGTATAAAGTAAAATGGATGCAAATCTCAAAATATTCACAGCTGGCTGCGCCATTGACCGCACAAGCATTATCTAGATTCTGGGTTTTGTCATATCTTTCTCTGGACATTTCTGCATTTATCCTTCATGCGCTTACATGTCTTTGTGTGTGTAAGCTTTGAAATTCCTATTCATATAATAAGGCAATGCCCAAGTACATAGGCAAGTAATTGCTCGTTATAATGCTCAGTGTGAGTATGAGAGAAGCAGGCGGAATAGCCAAGAGAGAATACAGACACCAACGAATTAAATTGGTAATTCCAAACTACTCCCACTACAACTAGTATATTGAATAGAGGAATTCAAAGTGCAGCACAAAACAAGACGAGTACCTTTGCATTCACGCAACAATGGCGAGATCGAGAGAAGCCGCACTGCCTGAGCATAACTACTTTTGTGCTGGATTGTGGTGCCTAGCATATACTTGTATAATGCATAAGTATGTATGTGGGTGTGCAGGCGCAATTGAGTTCGAAAATCGATAGGATATTCTCTTTGAAATGCTAATTGTTCGCAATTATGCTTTATGTTAATGCGCCTGAAAATTGTGTTTCTCCGTTCGATAGTCGTAAATGATTGAAATAAAGATGGAAAATTAATGCCGCCATCAGTGGTGGCATTGAGAGCAAATGAAAGAGATGAAATACGAAGGATAAGGGGTGATCAGGTGTTAGTGTGTCGGAATGTTGTGGAAAGTGCTGGCTTTGCAAAGCAACTTTTGTGGCTTCCGAAGGTGGGGATGTGATGCCTTGTTCGACTTGATTAAACTGGTATTATTCACAATTAGATTATTTGATAATGAATTTTTCGCTTTTGCTAGTGTTCTTAGTTATTGATTTAAGAAAGAATTTTTAAGTTTAGCTTTGAAGGCCTCATATTTGATGCTTTATTTTTACATGCTCTCTAAAGGTTATTTAGAAACTTGAAATCACTTGGCAATATATATACTTATAACAGGATATTTGTATGCTAGTTACAGATACGTGTTGTTGTTGTTGTTGTAACGGCAGAATTCTGCCTAGTTGACAGTCCCTGGCAGGAAAAAAATCCGGGTCCGTTCCGGTTACGTATTACCGACTGCCGTGGGAAGAGTGTTACAGATACAAAAACAAGTTGAGAAAAGGGAGATTCGTGAAGAATTTCAGGTCCATTAGCATATTCGCGTTACTGTTGAAATTTTTGGAGAGACTCATGGATCTGTAAACCGTTAAGTGTCCAATATAAAGGGCAGGTCGGTCGACATTCCTTTGCTTGTTTTATAATGGTATGACTGAAGGAAGCCCTTATGCATAAGGAAATTTTTGTAGACACTTTTCTCTCCATCGAAAGGGCTTTCAGTAATGTGCGCCCGAAGACAGTAGTTAAAGCCTTGTAAAAGCTTAAGGTAGCTGAGTGAGGTAGTGCAAAGACATCCCGAAAGGTTAATAGTGGCGGCCGCAGGGCGAAAAAGTATAGGGCATTTCGAAAAGTAAAGTCTTTTAGCTAGAGATATACTGTAGAGTAGCCATTTGTCTAAACTTGTTTACTTTTTTAATTCAGAAATAATTAAAAACCGGAAAATTACATTGCAAATATGCCTACGGTAAAGCATTTTGGAATTGAAAATAAGGCTGATAAACATTTAGGAATAAAGTTGCCAACTATAAGAAAAACTCGGCGAAATATCTTCGTTGATATATTGCGGAATTTCCATCTTACAGTTTTAATTCTTCTCTAAATTTTAGACATATTTTTAATAGAGTTGCCATTTATCTCAAGCATAGAACCCGAAAAAATATATTGAATTTCAGCACTAGGGTTGCCAGTTGGCAAAAATACCGGAATTGGGTGAACTATGCTGATTATAGAGCATTTCGAGAAATTCTTCTGATATATTGGGAAAAAATCTTTTCGTATTTCCAATCAAACTTCAACTTATATTTTTTTATATTTGCAATGAACTTTAATGAACCAAATTTGTACCATTTTGGTCGAATACTTTTTGTTTCTTTTTCGCTAGAGACATTATTCCATCAATGTAAAACTTTTCTGGTTTCTCGGAGATAAACTGCGACAGGTAATTTTCACAGGCTTCTCTTGAAGCCAACTTTACTCCATTAAAAGAGTTCTGTATTGACCAAAACAAATTATGGTCCGATGGAGCAAGGTCAGGGCTATATGGTGGATGCATCAAAACTTTCCAGCCAAGCTCTCACAGTTTATGCCGAGTCATCAAAGATGAGTGTGATCTAGCTTTAATCTGATGGGAGACGAAGCCCTTTCTGTTGATCAGTTCTGGCCGTTTTTTCTTTTTTTTGATTGCTTGCTTCAATCTCCTCAATTGTTGACAGTAAATTGTAGAATCAATCTTTCAACCAGGCTGCAGCAGTTCATTGTGAATGATTCCTTTCCAATCCCACCAAACACTCAGCGTAACCTTTCGAGGCGTCAATCCTGGCTTTGCGACCATTTGTTGAGCTTCACCACGCTTGGACCATGATCTTTTTCGCACATTATTTTCGTATTTGATCTACTTTTCGTCTGCTGTTACCATTCGCTTCAGAAATAGTTCGATTTCGTTTCGTTTCAGCAAAGAATTGCAGATGTTAATTCGGTCCATTAAATTTTTTACAGACAATTCATTTGGTACACAAACATCAAGCTTCGAGCCACACTTTTTTAAATGGTTTGACGATGCATATTAAGTTCCTTAGCGGTGTCATAGCTTCCTATGTGACGGTCCTGGCCAATCTTTTTCATAATTTCATCGACCTTTTCAATGATTCAGGTTGAGCAGAGCAAGCTGCATCTTTCACTTCAATGTGTCAGGGCATCAATGAAGTAATAATTTGATCTAACCGAATATCACTGAATATTATATAAACTGAATATCATATAATATATTTTTACGATTTCTAAGCCCCGAATTTTCCATTTAACTATCTAACTCTTCCCGTAGGTATGTAATTTACTGGAGCTCATATAAACAACTGCTTGTAATTAAGTTCATAATAAAATTTTTAACAACCATTTCGTTTATGCCACTGGGAAGTGAGTTCATTTCAAAGCCAGTTTGTTGCCATTCACGCTGATAATTACACAAAACATTTCGTTGAAAAACACAAGTTGCTTTGAAGCACACAAACAAAACAGTAACAATAAAGAAATACATAAAAATATTGACCAAAAGCTGGGAGGCCGACGTGCTGCTGTCAATGAAAAACGCGCATTATTCAAACAAACGCGAAATAAATATTTTGCAATTCTGCAGCAAAAATCCATTAACGCAGCGCCACTTTGAAGCTGCATGCGAAGAATAAAACGAAACAAAAAGTTTATATATTTTTATTGCAAAATTACAAACTGGGCACTGGGTACATACATACAGACAGTGCAAATGCAAAAAGCGAAAATCTCAAAGTAAACACTTTTTGAATGGCAAGGTTGCCACACGGCGTGTGTAAATACAAAATGCCGTTATGCACTTGAACTTTATTGCAAACACACATACCTATATACTTCGCGCTTGCTTACAAAGCGATTTTGGGTGAAGAAGGAAGCGGCCGTAAAAGCAATGCAGTGTTGCCACATACCGCACTCTGCCCCCCGTCGCTTTTAGGCTGTGGGCAGTCAAAAAATCAAATTCGTTGAAGTCGTAAATTTTGATGAATGTTCTGGCCATTTAGTCTATTACGCCGTCAAATTTTTGTTATTTCTATGCGCCCATAAATCAATGAGTTTTAATGCGATTTTCGGGTATTTGTGCTCTATTTACTTTGGCGCTGTGAGCACAGCGCGCGGCTGAGTGAGTGAGTAATCGCTGGCTGCTGTCTGGAATTTTCAAATTGCTGCAATTTTTAATAAGTGCCTTATCCAATGAGTTCAATCAAAATATTGTGAATATTTGTGTATTTTTATGCTAAACATGAGAACGTGTAAGTAATTATTTTTTCTAAACTTTTGCTATAAAGAAATGTACGCTTGTTAAGTAAATAATTTTCCGGGTATTCGGGTACAGCCTTTAAGAATGTTTTTGGAGCTTTGGTGTATTTGAAACTTGTAATGAGTACTTTGACTCAAGCACAGGATTTTTACCTTGCATTTTGTTTCAACACCCCATGTATGGAATTAGTTATGAATGATTAACAAAATGAACTATAAAATAAGTATTACTTGAATACTCTGGTTCTTTATGTAAAACGTCGCAAGTAATCATCTTCATTGCTCTACGAACTGAGTTCATCTGAAAAGCAATGTATAAGTGGTGAGTTAAGAGTGGTGAATTCAGTAGAGGTTCTGTTGGTGGGTTTCAAATTGTTCTTGTTAATTGTAAATGTATGATTGATGAGTTAAGTGTGGTGAATTATGTAGTGGTTATGATGGTGGGTTTCAAATTTTTTTTATATTGTAAATATGTGAGTGGTGAGTTAAGTGTGGTGAATTCGTTAGAGGTTCTGTTGGTGGTTTCAAATTATTCTTGAAAATTGGAAATGTATAAGGGGTGAGTTAAGAGTGGTGAATTTAGTAGAGCTTTTGTTGGTGGCTTCAAATTGTTTTTGTAAATTGTAGGTGTATAAGTGGCAAGTTAAGAGTGGTGAATTCAGTAGAGATTCTTTTGGTGGCTTTCAAATTATTTTTGTATATTGTAAATATGTTAGTGGTGAGTTAAGTGTGGTGAAGTAGAGGTTCTGTTGGTGGTTTCAAATTGTTCTTGTAAATTGTATAGTGATGTGTGGTGAGTTAAGATTGGTGCATTCGGTAGAGGTTCTGTTGGTCGTTTCAAATTGTTCTTGAAAATTATAAATGTATGTGTAATGAGTTAAGAGTGGTGAATTCAGTGGATGTTCTGTTGGTGGGTTTCAAATTGTTCATGTAAATTGTAAATGTATGAGTGGTGAGTAAAGCGTAGTGAATTCGGTAGAGTTTCGTGAGTTAAATTGGTGAGTTTCTAAAAGAGTTAGGAATAGTTTGGTTTTGATGGGCAATAGCGAACTTTGGAAATTAAAAAAAAAAAACTACTACATCAACTATAACATTATATAACTTTTAAGAATTCAGAGCAAAAGTTTTGCTCTAAAGAACTAGAAAAACCCATTAGTACAAGTATTTGAATACTTTGTGAAGAATAGAAAGTAGTGGGGCATGTACCAAAGGCAGCCATTGGCTAGGGACCTTGTTGTCCAGACCTTTCCCTGTAATGTTTTTGATATATTGTAAATACAATTACTTATTAAGAAACATTTAGTATATTCATAGACTACTTTCATGCGCTTCCAATTTTTTTTCTTTGTATAATTTTTACGTTTTATTTATTCATGCCTCTTTTAGATGAAAGTAAATTGTGTGAAGTTCTCAAGAGCCCCAAATGTTGTACGGCTTTGTCATTATTATTATTTTCTTGTGTAGTTTGCTGTGCTTATATTTGATGTTTTCCTCAGCCAGCCATGCTTAGACACTTATTGATGTTTGCTTATAAACACATGTATGTATACATGCAAGTGGCTGCATATGCTTACAAATGAAAACAAACAGTCGGCAGTGACATTGCCTTGGCATTAATTAAATAGACTTTGCTACTTTTGGCTTTTGTATCGCACAAAAACGGAAATGAAAAGCCAAATGAAAATAAACATTGTAATGTAAATAGTGCGTGCTTCCTCTGAATGATCAGCAGCACAATATGTAGATTGTATTGGTTTTAGTGATGTGATGAATCTTGTCGAACAACTGAACTGAATGAGATCAGCTAAAGTTTTTTTCAATGAAAACGAAATTTTTTTTGAAATTTTTTTATTTTAAATGTTTATGTATTTCGCGTTAATGGCAACTCTTCAGTATATCTTTTGGTAAAGACTATCCAAATACTTTTAACTCACCCATTTTCGATAGATGGCAACTACTACTTGAATATAGATTTTTTCTTCAATTCCAAACTGCATTACATTAGCGCAATTTTATTAATTTTTTTGGTTGGTTCTACTATTTGAAAGAGGTGGCAACTCTATATCAAATATTTTTAATTCACTTAATTTTTTTATATTTAAATATGCATTTATAAATTACTTACTTTTCGTATACTTTTAAATTCGTCTAATTCTGTTACTTTCGATAGGTGGCAACTCTATTTCTAAATATCTTTCAATCCTAGATACCAAACTGCCTTGCCATTAGCATAATTTTAAAAATATTTTCTGGATATATTATTTGAAACAGGTGGCAACTCTATACCTAACTTAATTGACAACTCTATTTATATGTGTTTACTTTAAATTCTGCCAGATACATCTATTTTTATACAGTTAATTTTTTTTTTTTAATTATGTATATTATACTCTATTTAATGTGCAGGTGGCAACTCTGTTTTCGTTATAAAAATTACAAACTTCACCATTTGTTTTTATTTTATTAACAATACTCTTCACTGAAATTAATTTAATTCTTCTTACATTTAAGGACCACCCTAATATTAATAGACACACATTTAAGTTATTGTTTTATTAATAAATATTTATACGCAGCTGCTGCTGTCATAATTCCATAATAATTTTAAATTAAATGAGTGCCTTTTTGCAATGTGCCAGAATATATTCATTTATGTTACTCATACGCACTGTCATTCGACCGTGTCTCTCATTCGAAACTGCTGATGTGGTTTCTACTTAACAACACGCGACATGTAAAAACAACAATATATAAAAAATACTTGTAGTTTGTTTTCACCTAAATTAATTAATTTATAGTTGAAATGAAACTACCACCACGGCGTATGAGTAACCAGGCATTTAAAAATGCCGGTGCTTATACTTTTCAGGCGCACAGGCAAAAAGAAATGTTTTGTGTTTTATTAACACATATCAAAACAACATGTTAATGAAATTAATCGCACACTTCATACATGCATTTTCACATACACACACACACAAATGCATACCTATGTTTTTCAGCCACTTAGTTGAAAATAAATTCCAACGCTTCATCAAAATATTGCAAAATAAAATAAAGTGTTCATAATAGTGCACAAAATATTCTTAATAACGCAATAAAAATATAAATTCCACTGAAAATTTATTAATAAAAATACCACAAGCTAGCTAAAAATGCACTGCACGGTTCTTATAGTTTATTTTCAGAAATTATTAATTACAAAAATAATGCTGCTTATTGTTTCCAAAGAAAATTTACACTTTTTGCGTTTATAAATATTCTGACATAATTAAATAATTTTCACTTCGACATTTTGCATAAGTCTGTTTACATTTACCGTGCGCATTGTTCGCTAAATTGTAGATTAATCACGTTTCTGTGTTGTTGTGAGATTGTTGTGTTGTAAATATTGTTCAGGGTCGTGACAATGATTTCGAATTGCGATTTGAAATTGTACAAATGTTGTCATTAAAAGTTTACAAATACATGCAAATATTACAACTCTGCTGGTTTATGTTTGTATATAATAAAGTGTTGGTATTTTAAGTGATTAAAAAGTTGCCTTAACTGACAGGCAGCACAAGAGTATATATATTATAATTATAAATTAAATAGCAGTTCAAGCGGTAGGAAATCATTCGGGAATGCATAATTAATGGAAAAGGTCTGAAAGGCACGTATGTTATTGTTGTTTTGGCAATAATTTATTAATTGCAGTGCAGCTTGTTGTCTAAGTTGATAATAAATTATTTTATAAGAGTACTGAGTAAACATTTGTTTAGAAAGTTGCTTAAAGGTTTCAAATTATGGCAGGCATAAGAAAATATAAGAAATTTAGATTGTGTGTATTTGCAGTCAACTCAATCAAATGCATTATACATGCATTTCTCTATAATATTAGGTTGTCAAAAAAGTCTTGCGGTATTTGCGCTAGTTGGCGCTAAAAGCGCGTAGTTCTAGTTTTATTCGTCGCATCGGGTCAAGCTATGCCTTTTTGGAAAGCTCATTTCACGCGCTAACACGTGTTTGATTGATTGTCGTTTCCTGTAAGTCGTTCGTGAGTTATAGCGTCGCAAACATGGAGCAAAATAAAGAGAAAATACGGTATATTTTACAGTACTACTACGATAAAGGCAAAAATGCATCTCAAGCCGCCAATAAAATTTGTGCAGTTTATGGACCCGATACAGTTTCCATTTCCACCGCACAACGATGGTTTCAACGTTTTCGTTCTGGTGTAGAGGTGGTCGAAGATGCGCCACGCTCCGGAAGGCCTGTCGTCGAAAACGCGTTTCTTACCAAAAATATCCATTTAAAACATTCGAACTGATTAGATGTCGAGCTCTGCTGCCGTCTCTCCAACACTTGTCTGACGATTTTCAAGCATTATGTCCTTCATTTTTGATTATAAATAATTTATCAGCTGAAGAGGTCGAAGGTCGTACAGAACGAGACATGTCTTCAACGATCTCTTGACCATCCTTAAAGACTTTGTACTACTCATAGACTAGTGTGTTTGATAAAAATGGATCAACTTTAACAATAATTTAAATTAGGTGAAATATAAAATGTTTTGTTCGCTAACTTGTTGGCTTTGGAAACTAATTCATAATGGCACCTTCATAGTGCGATAGTTCGAAAGAGGTAGCAAGAACTGAATGCCACGACCAGACTATAAAGTGAATGCATAAGAATCTAACAACAAAGCTCCCGGAGTTACTGACGAGTCACTCTATATACTATATGTGGCGTGTTCCTGATAGAAGAAGTTTTATATTCTATTGGCCAAAGTTGGCTTCTTCTGGGCGATTAATTCCTTCAGACGGTCTCACTTTTAATGGCCCTAGAGTAGCAGCTGAGAGTAGTCTATTCCCTGCCAATCTCGCCAAGCACAAAGCAAAAATTTCCTGATCGTCAATCCTCAATTCGACCACGGCCGTCTTTATTTGACGCTACCATGGTGATGACCGACTGGCATTACATAATCCATATGCGAGATACAGATAACTTTGCTTAGATCTATGTAATATATATTTTATAAGTACTTCCTTCGTGGCAAACGTAGTATGACGTGCTCAGGGCATAAAACTCAATTTACTAGAGGTCTGATAACCTATTCTATAAAAATATTTTCTAACATATTTTCATTTATTCTGAATTATTCTTTTTTGGTTTTCAATTCATGGAAGCATAGTTTTTTTTCTTTCCCTGAAGGATAATCTTGCACTTCCTTAAAGTATCTATTGGCTTTCTTCTATTCTATTAGGTTCAATAAATCAACCACCAATATTTTATATCTATGAGAGCTAACTTTCTACCACTACAGTTATGTTCGAAACAGATTCGTATTAATATGAATAAAATTTTATACTGTTACAAATACAACAAAACTTATGATGGCCTGATAAAAATGTTGGCATTATCCCCAATATGATAAATATGAATAGATTTGAAATATCTGGAAGGCTCTTAGTGACACCTTATAATTATCTTAGACAGTTATGTGTATAATAGACAATAAATTGAGGAAATTGTCTTGTAGTGTGTCACTGTTCCACAAAAATCAAAATTATCTTTCTAAATCAAAATTATCTTCCAAAGTTTTCTTGAGGCAGAAAACCTGGTATGCTTGACCGATTGCCGTGTCGGCCTTTATATTTCAAAACAAACAGTTCGAGGCAAATATACATTCGATATATATTGATGGAATATATTTTAATACACAAAATATTAGTTCTTTATAAATACCAAAAAGCTTCTTTTAAGGAGTTGTTTAATATTTACTATATTTAATACATATATATTTTGCAACAGAAAATTTTATTCCAAAGCCGGCTTTTACTAAAAAAAACCGATCTCTCTCTATAACAATCGGGTCCGTATAACCGGTACAGATCCGAATTTTCATCCAAGGTCTGTCTCCTCGGTTGCGGTCTTCTAAAATACTTCAGTTATATTTCTTGCCGATCAACAACAAATTTTGTCTCAGTATTTTCAATAAAAGTGTGAAGGAAGAGACAGGGAATTCATCAATCAAATTTCAATTTTAGCACTACTCACATACTAAACCTGAAAGGTACTTTGCATAATAAAGCGTTTAGTTAGAAAAAATACTTCATACTACTAAAAATTCCTATCGCCATTTTTAATCTTACATCATAATAAGGAAAACCCTAATGAACATTACCAAAAATACTTTAAAATCTCGCGCAAACGCGTAGGCTTTCCTAAGTGAGTTGATAAGTGACACTGAGCGTCTAGATATACAACACTTCCGCCACCTAACACCATCAGCTAAGTTGTTGCCAGAGGCTTTTGCTGCATTACTTAGCCGGCTTTATTGGTACTTTGAGTATGACAAAAATGGCGCATAACTTCAAATTTACTTCGAGTCAAGTGCAGAAGGGTGCCAACAATTTACAATATAAACAAACAAATGCGAGCATATCTCGCTTATGCATCTCACATGTAGACCTTAAGGAGAGCGAAATTTTTTCATAGACAGAAAAGCCATTTTAAAGGACGACTCAGACCCTTGTAAAAATGGTTTAGGGAAGATATTTGAATAACCGAAATATATATTGTAGTTTGAGTAGTGCCAGGGGAGTGCGTATTGATGGAAATATTTGCGCAGCGTTGCCACTAAATGCTCACTAATGCCTGTTGAGTGGAAATATGGCCCGCGGAGGTTTGCTTTGTTACCGGCCGGAAGGCAGGCAATCAGATAGTCGCAATGGGTTACGCTCAAGGCGGATTACATTTAACAGAATTTAGATAGTAGACTCATATATACAATATGTGTGTGCATATGTGAGAGCATGTTTGTGTTTTAACCCGCTTATGGTTTCCACACGCGTCTGTGTTCCATATTTGAAAATTGGAAAATTTTATTTAAAATCCGCGTAATGAAAATTCCCGTAAGCAAAAGTGGATAGAGAATTTTCGGTATAAATTGCAAACAATTTCGAGCTAAAAGCTTTTCATGGCAGCCATATTGTTAAGGCTGCACGTGTTGGTGGGGCGTGGCAGCGAGCAATGATGCCAGAATGTCAAATATGCAAGGATTTGCACATATATAATTATACATATATATATATATATATATATATATATACGCTTTTATGTGCATACACAAATGTATACATATAACGCACACGTATATACACCAACTAGCTATATGCATTACTAAAATAGAATTGTGCAGTGCAAATAAGCGAAAAATTGATATTGTCGCCATGACTGCGCAAAAGGATTTGAGTTCATCCGCTTTACACATACACAAAAATATTCATATATACATACAAATACACTGTCAAACACGCCTACATACATACATCTCTACAAAATATGGCAGATGCTAAGTGGGTAACGGTAGGTGGCACGAGACACGCGTGTTCTTGTCGCTTGGTTGTCACAGTAGTTGCCATATTGTTTTTGGTTGTTGCTGCTATCAGTTGTTGTAATCGCATTCGCCAACGAAAATGGCAAGAAAAGCAATTTAAATTCGTTTGAAGTTTCAGAATTGTATGTTTTTGTGGTTTTACCTCGGTTTCGCGGAAAATTTTGGTTGCCAGAAATTAAGTGGCTTAACACGGGAAATATCTTAACCCAAGTTGATAAAGAAAATAGAGCAGAAAATTAAAATAATTGACAGTGTTGGCAATGAAAGAGAAGTCTAATTTATATACAATAGTTTTATGATGTTCAAAATATTGTTATGGTTTCCTGGGGTTTTATCTTGTTGGAGAAAATTGGCTTCTTTGGTCGAAAGTATTTTTCTTTCAGGTTTAATTTTCTTTGGTTTTGGTGGATTATTTGATGCAGTTTTTAGAGTCCTAGCGTGCATATAAATATCTTTCCTATGATAGATTTCGAGGTTCCATACTTTTTTTTTAAGAAAAAACACAGAAACTTCAAATTTAATGGGTAATGTTTGTAAACATTCTTTGGCATTTATTTTTTGAAGATTATCTCTTTCAAATGCTGGCCGCGGCTAGGTCTCAGATGATCCATCCGTTGAGTCCAACTTTCAAAGATTCGTTCGAAAATTTCGACTGGTAACTGGCGAAAGATATGCGAGCTCTTTAGTTCCAAGGCTTAAATCGAAGCGGCATTGTCCGCATAGACTTTAGACTTTACCGGCCGGCCCAAAACGTGAAATTATCTGCTCACCAAAGTGTTCTTACATTCTTTACATACCCATTGAGCTAGAAATTACCCTAATCACTTAACAAAATTTTGCTCGAAAACGTCGGTTCTTCTTGGAACTTTTCAAGAGCCCATAGAGCGAAGCGATGTCGCTTGGGAAGGTCGAGCGGCTTCAGTTCTTGTACAAGCTGTATTTTGTACGCATTCAATTTAAGATCTGACGTAAAATGGGCTAAGTCGTTCCATACGCGAGTCCGAGTTGCTTCAAACGATGTGCCGAATCGACTCTCCACGATCTTTGTGTATACTCTCAGCTAAGGCTTCTATACTTTCTTCACTGTGATCTGGACGTGGTCTTTTTGGTCGAATATTATCCAATAATGAATGCTGGGTCTCAAGATGGATGACGATTTTTTAATGTTGTTTAGACGTTAGTCTTCCAATACCAAAGCAATTGTGAACATCAATAACATGATAGCTCACGTGAGATCTGTTAAAAACATACTATTGAAAAGGGGACCTCTACTTCAATGAACCGTTATATAAATAAATAAATAGTAAATTTTTGGGAAGTGTAAAAAGTTCAATATTTTCACGTTATGCTTTAATACCGCTCTTTGGCAACACTTTAATCTCGATTTTTAGCTTTAAGGCACATTTTTAATGAAAAACTTTTCTGCTGAAAAGCCGGTTTTCGCATTAAAGCCTAAGCACGCTGCTAGGAAACATTTTATATCAGTCTCTTAACACTCATTAAAAGTGTGTAGAATCAGAAGCAGGAAAAATTTGTCACGAAAAAGTGACTTTGCTTTGTTTTCGGCAAATAACGCTAATGAAATGAGTTTTAGGAATGGCTTTATATTTCCCTTCCGAGCTACACTCGCGCATAAAGGAAGGCGTACTCGTAATGAAGTAGACGAATTTGGGTATGCAAAAAATATAAGTTGACTTAGAAATGTATAAGGTGTTTATTCCGAGGTATATAAATTTGTAGGAGGGTTGCAAAATTGTATTTGCTGTGGATAAAATATTGCAGATGCTTTCCAGGCGCGCTTGAAATAAAGTATGTTGTTTGCTGTTATTTAAGGCGAAGGTATAGGGATAACCTATAGATAACCTATGTGAAGAATTTTGTTTCTTAAGACTATTTTTTGTGGGAGACTATGTTAATAATGGGTCTATGTTAATAATACCAGCAACAACTGACAATTCGTTGAAACAGATTTCTGTTAAATGCATACAAAATTTTTTAGCTACTAAAACCAAAATATTTTAACTTTTTAATTGAAGTAAAATTTGTATGCTTCCATAAATAACACCCTTCATCTAAATTGCAAAAGTAGAACTTGAAAAAAGCAAAGCACGAAAATAAATAGAAATGCGCAAAAGTTTTTAATTACAAGGCAGCTGAAAGATGACTGATGGAGATTGTCGAAAAAAAAACACAGAAAGTTATACAAAGCATATCATTACACAAATATATTTAAATGTCTTCACTTACATTAGGGCGGTCATACTTTGGATGAAAATTCGTATAAATTTAATTTATATTATTTTAATTAAAAGTTTTACAATAGAAAATGTTATTTTGAGTTGAGTGTTCGAGATATAATGAGTTTAATTTATAAAAATATTAAAATAGCCAGAGCAGATCACTCAATCATCTGCTCAAATCGAAAACGTACGGTGTCACTATAAACACTAAAAATCATAATCTCTTAGCCAATGTGAAGAAAAATTCCATAAGTTAAACACACAGTTTATGAGTAGGTGACAAGCTTAAAAAAGTGAAATTTGAAGTGATCGAAAGCAAATTTTTCATAACCTAAACTCGATGTTTATAACTTTTTAGTAAAACTGAAAAAATGCAGTGTTTAAGACGAACCGAGAGAAACATTTTCGTAAGCTAAGCTCGGAGTTTATGACTATTTAGTTAAAAAAAAGTGATGCTAAGGATATCCGAAAAAAATTTTCATAATTATTCATTTACATTCCATTAAAAAAATGTTGCGTTTAAGGTGATCTGAACAAAAAATTTCTTGAACTAAACTCAAAGTTTTTGAAGAGATCCGAAAGACAAATTGTCTTAAATCTTGAAAAATGGTGTTTAAGGCGATTTAAAAGAAAAACGTTCATAACCTGAAGTTTGATCTTATGAATAGTAATCAAAACCTGAAAAAAATAGGTGTTCAGGCCGATCTCAAGAAAAAAATTGTATAAGCTAAACCAAACTTTGTGTTTGCCTGAGGAGTCTATTTCAAACATCAAATTGATCAATAAACTTGAGTTTCTGTGATTAACCTTAATTAATTAAAAAAAAAGTTAAAATTCGTTTCAATATACCCTAATGTAAGGTGGAAACCTAAGGCTAGGTGGTAGTAGGTCTATGATTCACTGTAACTTTTTTTATTTCTTTGCCTAATTTCTTTGTTATATTGCTACACATATAAACTTGGAAATTAACTTCTTCAATTTGCAAGTATTTTGTTCAGCTATACAGTTGAGCGTCCTTTCTCTTCTGCAATAAGCAAAAACTTTACTTTGAAAAACTCCAGAAAAAATAATACTTTTTGAAACTCAAAAATTGCGCTTCCGTTTAACTTTTATTTTTCCAAAGTCTCTTTCTGCTTCTTCTCTTACCAGTATGACGTTCAAGGTCAGACAACAAACCAGCATTAGCTTATTAAATACTTACATGCTTTCGTATTTACTGTTATAGGAAAATTTCGGCGTCTACAGCTAACCATTACTGGCATCTAAAGCTGTCTAAGACATTTACCCAGCAATTTCGCCCTTGTTTAGGCAGTGAGCGTACAAAAAACCGTTCAGCAAAAGAGAAAATTGTTGATGAGTGATACACGAGTCAATAGCTGCAGACAATGCCTGAGGCTGAAATAAGCAAATATGTTAAGCTACTTTTACGATTATTAACTAATGCCGACATGTCGCATGTATGTATATACATGTATATATATATATATATATGTATATTAATATAGTTATATACATAAATACTATACCGATGTATACATAGATACATATATTTTTGTAAATATTTTGCTACATTTTCAACTATTTCTACAAAGTAAGACGCCTAATACTTTCTGTGCCTTAAGGCAAAGGGTTGGCCATTTCTGTTCTGTTTCTGTTATTTGTTCTGCGCCTTTTCTTGTGTTTCTGCAACTTGAGAATGACAGTTTGCTGTGTGTTGTAACATTACTTTCTTTAAGCGCGCAAAACTCGTCATTTTTTCGATTCTCTGGCGTCTTTCCTTTAGCGAAGTAAAAGCAATTTTGACTTTGATTGAGAGCAAACGTGGGACAAAATTGCGGTGAGGAAAAAAGTAAAACGTAATAAGAGTAGAGAAGAAATGCTATTGCTTACACTTCAATTACAATTAAATATGAAAAGGGTCGATTTAAGTTATTTATGAAGAATGATAAGGCGCAAAAGAATTTTCAGCATTTCCAAAAAAAAAAAATTGTGAAAACTCACATCTACTTGTATTATTCAAGTTGATAATTGTTTTGAGAAAAAAAAGAAAATACTAGTAATTTTGCAAGCTAACTAGGGATGATTTAATATTCCATGTATTATTGCCTATCCATAATTGATGAATGCTTCTGTTGGCAACTTAGAAATACATGATTTATTCTATATATGAAACCTAATACCTATTTGTACTTATTAAGAATGTATTTAACTCAAGCAATCCGCAAGTTCGAGCCCTTCTGACTGACAAAAAAATGTGGGGACCAGCTCTCCTTAAGGTCAGTTATTTGAGAAATCTTTTGATAGCAGTTCATATCGGAAACATTATCTGATCAAATTTGAGCCGGACTTCCAAATCTCTAATCACGTCTTCAAATAGGCTCAATATGAGTCAATAGAAGTATTCAAATACATAATTCATTTACCATACACTTATTATAAGCTTTAACTTGGATGTGCCTCGGTGCCTTTATCGAGTTTTTTTGGTTTCGGCTCATTTTTGGAGCGCCATTCAATGACATATTTACGTTTCATTATATTAATAATATGTTTGATGAATATACTCAGCTACGTTGTTATGCAAGCCTCCTGCCGACAACATTTTTGTAAAATATTCAGATCTTTTAATGCAAGGCAGGCTTCTTACGCCAAACATTAACCAAAATGTGTTCAGTCAACCCACAAGAGATGTTGAGATCCTTTGATATCTCCATGATGCCAACATGATGTATCTCAACTTTTGTTATTGAGAAAAAGTGGATAAGAAGGAATTTCGGATGTTGCTTAGACTGATAAACGAGGAATGCACCGCGCCCATAGGTCTATTGTGTCGTGGTGTTGATAAAACTTTGCTTCTTAAAAAGAAAAAAATACAGCTATAACAAAAACCTGACTTGATGACGAGTTTTTGGACACTGTCCCATAAAAATCAGCCATCACGGATTGGTTTAGGCTTGGTGATATGCAGTTTTTGGAGATATTAGACATAATAAGTTTTTGTATCGATATGTGACGATTGATGAAACATGGCTCCTTCATTTCATTCCGTAGACCAATCGGCCGTCATCCGAGTGGAATGCACACGATGAACCCACTCCAAAGCGTGAAAAGCAGTCGGCTGGCAATGCTATGGTATTTGTATTTAGGAATGCGAGTGAATTAATTGTTATTGTTAACCTCGAAAAAGGAAAGACCATCAACAACGACTTAACCCACATAGTGTTATTGGACCGTTTGAAAGGGAAATAGCCGAAAAACGGCCGCATTTAAAGAAAAAGGAAGGCTGTTTCAACAAAACAACACACTGTGTGACAAGTCGCGAAAACGGTGGCAAAAATCCATGAAATGGGCTACAAATCGCTTCCGAATCTACCGTATTTAACAGTTCTGGACTCCAGTGATTATTTACTGTTCTCAGAACTCAAAAGAATGCCTGCTATGCAGAAATTTTCTACAACTGAAAAGGTGTTCGCCGAAACTGAAGCCCATTTTGAATCAAAGGCAACTTGTACTACAAAAAAAGTATTAAAAAAGTGAATGGGCATTATAGTCAGTGTATCACTTTTTATGGACGCCTGCCTTGTCACTTTGAACAAATTTGTTTTAGATAGGGCACGATTTAATGTTCCATTCTTAGAAAAGGTGGCCATCGTACTATATATGTTTTTTGCATATTATCTGGCTTTCAAATACACCAAAATCCAACTCATCGAATACTAGTGTCCCAAGTGTACGTTCAATAACTCATAGAGAGTTCTTTTCTCATATTTTCATTATTTATATGGGAGACTACACGCGATACTACAAGTCATGATTTAAACAGTTTGTTATACTCAGCAATATTTATATAATTTCAGTTTTGCACTGAGTTTGGTGGAAAAAATTCACATGTGTAAAAAAATATATTCGCAAATCAAATATTGCCATACATTAATACGTATTCTTATATAATTACATCAATTCTGCGTTCGAACGCCCTCTTTCATGCACATTCCATCAGCGAATTTATGTTTATACACCATATTACAACCTTATTGTGGCAATAACATATGGTCGGTAAGCAGCACTCATACTGAGCAAATATTTACAAGCAATTTTCCATGTGGTCCACCAAATTAAATTCCATTTTGTCGCTCCGCCAACCAACGGTCAGTCCGAGGGCTTACATGCTTAAGTAAGTTCTACTTTGTTTGTGGTGTTAGCTTCAATTGGGTTAGGAAGACTATACAGTTTAGTCTCCTAAACGGGTATGCTTGTGTGTAAAAATATTTAAGCTGTGTAACCGCAGCGCACCATGGCTACCACGCTGTTATCTAATTATGTTCTCTATAAATAGGCATATGTAAGCATATGTTATGTAAAAGTTATGTATGGTTTCTTTTGTGATGAGCGATGTTGAAGCCTTTGAGGGGCTAAGTAGTTTAGGCACTGTACACATAAAAAGCAATATTTATACAAATATAAATCTTGATTGCGTTTGGTTCTGCAATTATTTAAAGCTATGTGCTTCAACTGAAGAAATTTATGAATGTGTAATATATATTGTGACAAAAATAGCGCGGAAATTGTAATTAAATTCCTCCGATAAATTTTATTTAAAAAAAATTTAATTTAATAAAAAAAAATTTTCTTCTAGAATTGTCCAAAAGGATTGGAGCATGGAGTCATGTGTAGATTTTCATGCATGAGGAAGTTTCTTCATTTATTCTTTCGTTTTTTCATTAATTTTATAAATAAATGAATGAAAAATGTAAACACGTGGCAACTCCTTCTCCAAATATATACTTTATAACCTTTTTAAGCTACAACAATTTGATACTCATATTTTCATAATGCATTTTTATATTAACTGCAATTTAATAAATTTTTGACAAATGGCAACATTCCAATTTTTTATTGCAGTTCCTTTTTTCTTTCAATATTTTCAATTTCATACCTATTGTTATATAAATTTTATTGAAATAATTTTTTTTATAAAGATGGCAATACTTTCCAAATATATTTAAAGTTTTTTAAGTAACCCTTTTTATAGATAATAAAAAAATTAAAGTTTTAGATGGCAAGCTATGCTACATATTTTTTAGATGCAGCCTTTTCTAAACTTCTGTAGTTTAATAGCCAAATTTGTTATAATATTCCTTTATCTTATCAACTGTTTATTTTTTTTACAAAGATGGCAACCCTTCTCAAAAATATTTAAAAATTTGTTAAATGCTTTAATTTGGATTTTAGCGAAGAAATTTGTTATAATATTCCTTTATCTTATGAACTTTATAAATTTTTTTACAAAGATGGCAACCCTTCTCAAAAATATTTAAAAATTTGTTAAATGCTTTAATTTGGATTTTAGCGAAGAAATTTGTTATAATATTCCTTTATCTTATGAACTTTATACATTTTTTTACAAAGATGGCAACCCTTTTCAAAATTATTTAAAATTTTTTGAGCCTTATTTTGGTTTTTAGCGAGAAAAATTGTTAGAATATTCCTTTATCTTATCAAATTTTTATATTTTTTTACAAAGATGGCAACCCTTTTCAAAATTATTTAAAATTTTTTAACCCTTATTTTGGTGTTTAGCGAAGAAATTTGTTATAATATTCTTTTATGTTATCAACTTTATATATTTTTTTTTTTGCAAAGATGGCAACCTTTTTCAAAAATATTAAAAAATTTGAAATGCTTTATTTTGGTTTTTAGCGAAGAAATTTGTTGTAATATTCTTTTTATATTTTTTTACAAAGATGGCAACCCTTCTCAAAAATGTCTGAAAATTTTTAAGTGCTTTATTTTGGTTTTTAGCGAAGAATTTTTTTGGCTTAAACTTTTTCAACATTTAGCTGCACAACAGTTCTTATCAGGTGGCAACCTCTGCTCACAAATATATCCGACAGAACATAGAAATAGGTAGGTAGGCATACTAGCAGTCATATGATTGCGCTGTAATTTTGAGTGGATTAAAAAAAATTAAAGAAGTGGTTTTGGTTCACTGTAGCAATTTGAAAATGATTAAGTCTTTATTTAATTTTCTTTTTGTCATGATTAATATTTGATAATTTTAAACATCGCAGGATGAACAGTTTCTACCTTGCTAAAGCACTGATATCTTCTGCAATTAAATCCACTTCGTCGGCAGTGGATCTGACCTCGTCATTGAATGTGATAGTGACGTCAATTCTTTGCATATTTCCAAACTGTTCCACAAGTCCATTAAGGGTATCAGCTGGCAAGCGTCTGTCGAAAGGATAGCCCATCGTGCGCTTATCCGGATACAATTTGTCACGCAGACCGCAGAAGGAAGCCGCATTGTCATTGCATAGTGTGGAATTCTCATCAAACACTTCGTTAGGTACACCTTCGCTGTGGTTTTGGAAAGAACAAATATAGCTAGACACTAAAACACTTATAAATGTACTGTAAGAGTATATGAGTGTATTAACCGCAAGCGTCTAAACCACACACAGCTAGCAATGAGTAGTCTTTAAGTTACTCAAGACCTACACCGAAATTCCAACGTCTTAGTTCACACGCTCAAGCACTCCACGACTTCACTAATGTATACACTTACCAGTTATGGCAATCACTTGTCTGGCCCGGCTGCTGGACCGCATCGTCGGCATAATCCGAAATCATGACAAACAAATCAAATCGCATGCCACGAATTTTACCTTTAGGCAACAGCATATAATGTGGCCAACCGCAACCGCAGAAGTGCAGACGCGTATTGAGCTCCGGATCCGCTTCGGACAGTGCGTCCTTATTGGTGGTGCGACCAAAGGTGCGCTCAACATCAATGGTGACGGAGGACTCCACAGAAAGCCGCTTCAATTGGTTTTCGCCGGGGTAAACTGAGAAAAACGAGGCAGCAAATAAATACAGATACATATATGCTGAGTTATCGGCAACCACTTACGCTTAACGGTAAATTTATCCAATTCAATTGCCAACAAGCGCTGTCCCTCCAACTTTAGGAGCTTTCCACGATCATCCTTTATGGGGCAGAGAAAAATTCGACAAGTGCCGCATTTCACATGCTCACTGTTGTTCTCAACCACAAAGCAATACTCGAAAGGTGCATGTTGGAGATGCGTGTACGAGGCATGTAAACCGCTATCTGCCGTAAAATCCAAACCGGCCGCCAAGTCAACTTCGGAGTTTTGCCAAAAGGTCTCAAAATGATTCGGTTCCTTCAATGAGCTCGTCCTAACTTCAATTTCTCGCAAATTGATGTCGCTGAAGCTGAGCTGTTGCTCACTGTAGGGTGGTAACAGTCTTTTGAATTTCAACATTATATTATTTATGTATGTGTGCCAGCGATAGAAGACCGGATCACGCATAGCGGTCATATTGTGTCCAATCACGCCGAACTCCTCCATATGCCGATGATCTGGATCGTGTATGCTGGCAATTGAATTGTGACCCATATTATGCAGTTTCCCGTAGTATTGCACATTGATGGAGAGATCGGATTCCTCAATGATATTGCCCAGTATATCGATGCCGGTGACCTCGTCCAGTTGATACTTGTTGCCATGCGACTGCAGAAAAGTGTTTAACTTATTTTGGTTTCTACTTAATTCTTCGCATAACTTACATCTATAACGAAACCCTGATCGATTGCCGCTAAGATGCGATCAGCCCAACGTTCCATATCGGCAATCTCGACCGCTGTATCCTCGCGGTTCACATCTTGCAAACACAAATTACTGCTACGTCCCGGATAGGTGCGCTGATGGACATGGTCTAACAATTTCGGATAATAACCCTCTTCGATGGGTTCGCGTAGATTACTTAACGGCAGTGCCTTGGCTAGTTTATTGCTAAAGCGTTCGGCATTGTAACGCGCTAAAATCTGTTGATGCATATAGTAGAAGAGTTCACCGCGCCGATCCTTGTTGATGATCTCGCGTGTGCCGCTATTCGGATAAACCAAGTGCCAGTGCCAGTGATGCATATTCACGCCAATGTCTTCACGAAAATATGCCAAACGTTGTTCGATTTCACGATCGGAGGCGGTATAGTTATGGGGAATTTGTACGTGAGGCTAAATTCCGTGGTAGAAATGTAAAAAAATGTTATGAGAAGAATGCTATTAATAAAGCAAAAAAAATATATGAAGGCTTGATCTATGAGAACCTGTTTAAATAATGGAACCAACCTCGAAATTGTCTTATAGAAATCCTAATGTTACCGGAGTCAGCTATTGGTTCTTTTGCCGAAATCAGCTGGGAGCCTTAAACTTTTTTCCGGTGCTTTATTCAGATCTATAATTCATGCTTTCTGGATTGATCTTTATGGAAACGCCTTTAAGACTAAGATATAGTGATTCGAATTGATCGAAGGCTGATGGTGATATTGGATCTTTGAATCCAACCGTTAAGTTTTTATACAAAAATTAGTCTTCGGGTACTAATAAGTTCTTGTTGTCGAAAAATTGGACCTATTATTGCCCTCAAATTTCAGATCCCAGAAAACTTCAGTAAAGAAATTTCAGAGGTTTTAAAAAGCGTTCCGCGTAAGTTAGTTCTTTGATGTAAGGACACTAGCTCGGATTTCTTAATGAGGGCCGGTGTAGAGTGAAGAACGTATTAAATGAGCCCTGACCGGATTACAAAAAGCCACACAAAAGCTTTTAAAACCACATACACTTTTCGGACATACCTTTTTATTGCCTTTAAACTCCAAAGCCTTACGCATCTTCGTAAATGCTGAGGGCTCTATAAAATTTGCTGGAAAGATCTCGGCCACTGGCGGTACCCAAATGCCACGTGTGTCTCGGCGATGCAGCAAAGCAACCGAGTAACAATATTGGAAGAGCATAGCATTCAAACGATGTCTGTGAAGCAGAAGAGAACATCATACCTAGTATACGACTCCTTCAAATGAGAAAACTGAAAATTTTACCTGCTATAGACACACAAGCTGAGGAAATTATCTAAATCCTCAGCTTCCATCAGCATTCTGATGAGTTTGCCTGCAATTTCCTTATGCAGCGTATTGAAGAGAGAAAAGTTTTGTTTCACACTCAATTTATCAGCGAAGGACAGATCTGGCTTTGACGGCAGCTCCTGCAAGGCGAACTACATATATGCAAGGAAGTAAAGTACATAAGCAAATAAAACTGTAAATGGTTTACAAGTCAGATTTACCCTTATGTGCTGGCTATTCGCATAACGTTCCTGCAACATTTCCTTTACGCCGCCGTCACACTCCATATAATGGGAATCCGGTAACTCGAAAATACACTTGCCATTGTCGCGACATGTGTAAATGGGTTCCAAAGGGCTCTGAAAGAGCATTTGGAAGGCTTTTGCATAATCCGTCATTTGCTTGTTTTTGGTTGTGTTCAGCAGAAACGAAAGTAAACTGTACATATCGATTGCATCGTCTGCTCTTTTATACGAGTGCGTGCCATTTCTTCGACCGCAAGAACTTTTTACTTATCAGTCTTCATTGAATGCTGCGGTTCCAAGAATTCACTACTTTTTCTGTATATTTTATACTGTAGTTTTTGCAAAATTAGTCAGAATTCGGGATGATATTTTTATGGATAACGACTTATGCACATGTACATATATCTTATAATATACATATATTTGTGGTTTTTACTGTAAATACGGAATTTCAAAATATGCATTGCAATTACCGCAAAATTTTTGAAAGGTCATTGGTATTTCAAATTAAAAAATTTTCAACGAAATTTGCATAAAAATATGAGAATTTTTTCAAGAACTATAGCGTACTTGCTGGGAGTCAAGCTGATAGTAATAGCCTTATCTGGAACCTGGAGATAATTGTTGTAATATTATATGTGTTAAAAGATCCTAGTTTTAGGCAGAAACCGTTGTGAGCATCCAAGAATTGAATTGTAATCGAATCGTCCCTGAAAAGAGAATCTATTCGAATTTGTTGTGTTCAAGATCCTTTTTCTTAAGAGCAGTATATTTATTACCTGTGCATTACGGGTCTAAGTATGCTCTCGACACAAGATCCACTAAACTCTAAACTAAACCACTAACTAACCAATTATCAAATATGTTCAGATTCCATTAGCTCTTAAGTTACGAAGAGGTTATGTTAAAAGAGAGAAAGAGAGAAGGAGAGAAAGTAATATTAAATAATTTACTTCTATTATATGAAAAACAGTAAAGTTTTTATGAATAAAATAGTTTGATGTTAAATTGTTTCAAGGAAATATTTAATCTCTATTCTCTGCAGTATTATGTTGACAGCGATCGAGCTTCTTGGTTTCGAAAGTACTCGATTTTCAAGTTTAGTCATGAAACGGTAAAAGATTTTTGAAAAATTTGTCGATTATTTGCAAAATCGATTATTTATCGATTAATTTCAAATCGATTATTTATCGATAAATATAATTTCATTATCAAAACGTATTATTTATCAATTAATTTCAAAATCGATCATTTATCGATAAATTCACTCGTTATAGGTTTCAAACATGTGTTTCAGTATAAAGTGTCCATAGTTTTAGTTCAGTTTAAAGTTCATATTATTGAATAAAAGCGATAATTTTATTTAATCGACAAATTAAATTATATATTTTTAATCGATCTTTAGAAAAAAGATTTATATTCCAATCTCCAAAATTATTCAATGTCTTTCTACTGGCTTTAATGGGCAGGTCAGTCTAAAGTGTATAGTCTTTAATAAAAAGGTCTCCTAAACAGTTAGTACCTTCCTGAAGAACATTCAACATACTATAAATATACTAAACATGAATAATTTGCTAATAACTTTTATTTTAATTTATTGAGTAAATGGGAATAAAGCAGAGATTTATATGACGTTTTGTATAGCCTTAATTATAACTGACCACAAAATAATAGATATTTTAGAAACTATTAAAGCGCTATATGAGTGCTTCTCATAGGATTCTAATTACGTTTCCTGTCGATAACCTCATCGTTGAAGATTATCTTGATCGGTGTCTTCTTCATGTTGCTAAAGTTCTCAGTTAGCGCAGTCAAAGTGTCAGCCGGTAGACGTCTGTCGAATGGGTAGCCCATAGCACGCTTGTCCGGATATAATTTGTCCTTAAGGCCACAGAAGGAAGCAGCATCGCCACAGACATCAGGACTGACGGGAAAGCAAGCATATTTATTTATTATTCCATTTTTCATTTCTCAAGCTATACTCACGCGTTATTCTTCTGCAATACCGCGTCACCTTCGTAGTCTGAAATCATAACAAATAGTTCGAATGGCATACCCTGGGGCTTACCCTTCGGTAGTAACATATGCGCCGGCCAGCCGCAGCCGCAGAAACGGAATTCAGCCAATTTTTGTGGATCGGTGGGCAAGTGGTCGCCACCGATACGGCGGAAGGAACGTTCATAAGGTATGGTTACACTGGAGTTAGAGTAGGATTGGTTGATTTTGTTAGGGCCAGGCATTACTGTAAAAAAATAGGAGAAATTAGTTTTTATTAACGTTTTAATTACAGAATTTACAAAAAAAATTTTCTTCAAAGCTTTCAAGAAAAAATTCCCAAAAGCTTTCACTTATGCGCTCTTAAAAGCTTTTTGAAAAACTAAAGTTAATTTGCATAGTAGCCATGTGAAAACTTTTACAAAAGCTTTAATGAAAATTTTCACAAGAACTTTTTGTAAGCTTTAAATTAAGCCTTTTTGTAAGCTTTCTTAAAAGCTTTTAGAAAAACAAGCATTCGTTTTTTCCTTGTTAACTCACAATTAACGTTGAACTTGTCCAATTCTATGGCCAGCTGACGCTGTTCATTCAAAGTCAGTGGTGTGCCACGCTCGTCGGTGATGGGACATAAGAAAACACGGCAAGTTCCACGCTTTGGTGTACCACTTTCGTTATTCACTTCGATCAAGTACTCGAACGGCGAATGTTGCAAATGTGTGAACAATGCATAAACACTGCCTCCTGGTCCGAAATCTAGACCAGCGGCCAAATCCACATCAGATTTTTCCCAATAGGTGAGCAGCGTGTTTATGATGTTCTTTGTGGCACTAATGATGCGAACATCTGCACGTGTCACCGTTACGCCGTCGTAACCGAGATCAGGTGCGCTATACACAGGCAACTTCTCCTTGAAACGATTGAAGAGTACATCCAAGTAACCGTGCCAGCGGTAGAAGATGGGATCACGCATAGCGGTTGTGACATCGCCCATAACACCGAAGTCTTCTAAGAAACGATTGTCTGGATCGTGTGAGAACGAAATGACATTGTGGCCCTGGTTGTGAAGATCGCCATAGAAACCGGGGTTGACAGAGAGATCGCTCGACTCAATAAGATCGCCGAGTATATCGATACCTTTGACTTCGTCCAGTGGTATGTTGTTGCCTCTTGACTACGAGGAATATAACAAATATGTGTTTTTTATGTTTTGTTATTTCCAAAATCTAAGGTGAATACTTACATCAGTTACATAACCCTGATCGATACTTTGTACTACGCGGTTGATCCAGCGTTCAATGTCAGCTAATTCCAGTACACGTCCATCGCGATCGATATCCTTCAAAGACGTTTTGGCAACACGTCCCGGATAAGTGCGGCTGTTAAGACTGCACAGAATTTTCGGGAAATAACCTTCCTCAACCGGTTCACGTATATTGTTCAATGGCTGCAGCTTCGCTAAAGCATTGCAGAAGCGTTCCACATTGTAACGCGCCATAAGCTGGTGGTGCATGTAGTAGAAGAGTTCACCACGACGATCCTTGCGCACCACTTCATCGGGTCCCGAACCGGGATACACCAAATGCCAATGCCAGTGATGGCTGTTCACACCGATATCCTCACGGAAGTAGCTCAAACGTTGCTCCTCTTCGCGGTCGGAAGCGGTGAAGTTTTGCGGAATGTCAATGCGGCGCTGTAAAGGAAAGAATATGCAAGAAGTTTTTTTTTTTTTAATATTTAAACATACCCGACTGCCTGGATCTGTGACCAGCTTGCCCTCAGCGCGTGCTTCTTGAAACACTGATGGCTCGACAAAGTTTTGTGGAAACTGTTCCACAATTACTGGCACCTGGAAGTTGCTAGTATCTTTACGATGTTGCACAGCTACGGAGAAGGCATATTGGAAGAGGAAAGCATTGACACGGTCCTTAACATACGCAGCCAAGGCGATGAAATCTTCCTCGGTGGTGGGCTCAAGCAACAGTTGTATGAGCTGGGCGGCAATGCGCCGATGTGGTGCATAGAAGAGTGAGAATTGTCGACGTTTCGTGAGTGGTTTAGCGAAATCCAAATTGGGCTTCTTCCTCAAATCGCGTATGGGTATCTTCACATCTACTTCTTCGCCAAACCGATTCTGTATCTCCTCTTTGACTTCGGCATATTGTTCCGTGTAGAAGCTATCAGGCACGTCAAGTACGGCTTTGCCATTGTCGCGTGTTGCGAATACCGGTTCCAAGGGGTTCTGGAAGAGCAAGTTGAGCGCCTTCTTGTTCTGTTCGCTGGACATGTTGATATTTATTGCTGAATGCAAGTAATTGAAGTTAGACGGTGTTGGGTTGCGTCGAAACGACTGTGAAAATACCTCGAATTCCAAAACCTTTTATACCGTTTTGAATTGGATTCGCTCGCAATGACTGCTCCATTTTGTTGTTGTCTGTGCACTTTTTCAATAGCTGCATAGCCTTATCATATTCTCGCTGATACGTAACCTTGAAAACCGCAAGCCTGTTTTAGGTAAGCTTGTAGCGTGAGAACTTAATGTGTAGAAAGTGCTTTTGAGGATTTGGTTCATGCAGGCAAATCAGTTTTATGCAGTTCAACAAAAAATAGCATTTCTGAAATTTAGAAGAAATATTTAAAGCACCCAATACTCAGCTCTATTTCCTGATAAGTCTTATTATATTTTATAAATTTTGGGTGTGTCTCTAATACATATAAAATAAAACACATCCGAAAAATTAATTACAGATAAATAAATTCATACGATAATGTCTGATAAGTAATATTTCTTAAGCGAAGGTCCTCAGTTTGAAACTTCCAAAAATCTGAGGTCTTAGAATTAACCTGTCATTTTGTTAGTTACAATTCTTCTAAACCTGAAAATACTACTAAGGAAGTATACTCAACTAAATTATTGAAGACCATATGTTTTTACTCTTAACTTCAAACTAAGGATTTCGATCGAAGTGCGAATGATTATTAAAACCTCTGTCATAACACTCAAATGAATCGATTGTGATATTTGCTGTGTGGCTTGTGGCGCCGTCCGGTTGGAACCACATATTGTCAAGTCCATATCATCCGATTCGGACCAAAAATATTCGGTTATCATTGAGCGGTAGCGATTCCCATTCACAGTAACATTCGGGTCTTGATCATCACGGAAGAAGTACAGTAGTAGTGACGCCGCCGGCCCATAAACTGCACCAAACCGTAATTTTTTCGAGATACAATGGTGACTCATAGAGTACGTGTGGACTGCTACCTGATCAATAACGCATATTTTGCAAACAGAAATGAGTCTAATCGCTGAAGATTTTTAGATGAAAATCCGGATCATTTCTAAGTTGTCGCTCAGCCCAATTCACGAATATACGACGATTCTGGTGGTCAAGCGGCTTCAGTTCTTGCGTCAATTTGATCTTTTCAAATTTCGCCAGAACGACATCACAGAGATGGCCAACGTTTGAGAACGACGTGTGAGAAACTGATTTGGGTCTTCCTCAATTGATGCGCTAGCAACAGCAATATTCTGTGAAAACTACGGGCACTTCTTTGTCTCACTGGTACAGCATTTTGTACTGTGCCTGTGGATTAACATTTTTCCACTAGACGCTCGATTGTTGATCTGACAAGATGATTATGACAACCATAAATTGGACGTAGCGCTCTTAAAGTTGAGGCCACTGATTCCGAAGTTCGGTAGTAAATTTTAATAATTTAGACTCGTTGTTGGATTGTATATCTTTCCATAATGAAATGGCAATTCTTACTGAAGAGAAATGTCAAAAGAGCAGGAACAAATATGGCGTCGTTTGCTGTCCCTATCGGTCTACTACTTTTGTGATGGTCTATTAAAACCCAATATTAAATTTGCCACAAAGTTTGTAACACCCAGAACGAAACGTCGGAGGGTTATAAAACATGTTGATAAATGATCAGCGTGATGAGCTGAGTTGATCAAGTCATGTCCACCTGCCTGTACATACACGAACTAGTCCCTCAGTTTTTGCGATATCGATGTAAACTTTCGCCCAAATACTTTTATCTCCAAGAAGCGGAAATTCCGCTATTGGAGCACTATAGTCTATAGCTATACAATCTGAACTATCAAAATCATGTTTTAATAAGGAAAGCTTTTTCTTTGACAATATATCTTCACGAAATTTGGTATGAATTATTTGAAGAAATTGTTCAGATCGAACTACAAGTATAAGCTGATCGATTGAAATCGAGTTGTTGTGTGGAAATTTTTTTATTTCGGAAGTGTGCTTCGGTTCAGACTAGTGGAACATCGTTTGTGTAATATGTTTTTTTTTCAATACTCTCCTTTCTCGTTTTCCTAGTGCCAATAGACAAAGATTCCATTTTATTATTGCATGGTTTCATTTAAGTTGGAATTGTGTGAGAACTTACAGCTGATGTTATCAAAAACTCGCGTTTAAAGCGTGAAGTTCATGATTACCTGTCCAGAGAACTCACTCTACCTGTATTGTTTAAGGCACTCCATTACTTACTTAGGTAATTTTTCTGTCAATATTCTTGTTCCTAATATTGTTACTGCACTACCTTTGCCCACCCGTTCATCTTTAGGAAATTAAGTCTCCTCTGCGCTGATTCAAAACTATTCTAAACACTTTTTAGTTCACCGATCCATGCATTTCGTCGGTGGAGTTTTAGCTATTTCTTAAACGCTCTCAGTTTTGTAACACGAATCTTAATTATCCGTTACTGTAAGTGCCTACAATAATAGCAACAATTTGTATGGTGTCACTCAGCATAATTGAAACAATTAATTTTACATTATAACTAAAACAATAACAGCAGAATTGTACACTCAATGCGAGAAAGTGAAAGGGAGGAAGTAGAATAAGCTCAACAAACCAACCAAGAAGACTATAGACAAAGACAAACCTATGCGGTGTTGGGATGAAGTAAAAGCGGTCATTGTGGCAACATGGCGCATCCGCTGGAGCACTCACTCTATTTCAGGCGGGTTACGCGAGAACAAAGGCAGAAAGCACATTCAATATATGCACATCTTTGCATAGTTTTTATAGCAATTTGTTTGTGTATTTGTTGTTGCATTGTATTCATATAATACCATAACTGAGCAATAGTCTAGCCGCTTCAAATAACAATTGTTTACATTGCTTCTGAGTTTGACAAGACCAGCTGCGGTTATTGTCATATTCGCCGATTCAAATTACGCGCACCAATTGAGTTTACTAGAGTGCTTTGCAATTTCCTTTCTCTTGAGAATGGCTGTGAAAACGTGCGGGCATTTGGCAGATCATTTAGTGGATTTAATTTCGTTGATGTGGCTGAAGGGTTGCCGTGTTTGTGATATTACGTGGTACTCACTGACTTTTCCGTAAGATATAAATATGATAGAGAGAGGAGTTTTCTAAGATATTATTTCTTCAATGTAGGCAGTGTGACTGGAAAGGGTTAAGTATGAAAGAAAAAGGAAGTGGAAATTACTAAACCATTGATACTGCTTTTTTCATTGCTATTTGGGAGGTCCAAACTGGGTGGAACCAAACTGCATCTTACCAAATTAAGTATCTGAAAAGTCCTCGTGGGTGAACTAATAATGATATGAAACGCTGTCTCTTCAGGCATAAAGCCGCGAAAACAAACTAGTTCGACTAAACTAAAAATAAGTATAGAAAATCTTCCTTCTTCTACAGCCACGATTGCAGTCTTCTAAGTAATTTCCAACTACAACAATAAATTAATAAATTTACAACACTTAGTGATGACCCCTTAATATACAAGACGACCCCACTGCGGTGATTAAGGTCACTTATAACAAATTGTTAATTCGTCTCCCTTTATAGCTGAGACGTCTCGACGATTTTCGCACAATTGTAAGATTAGAATGGCGGGCAAGCTGACAGTCGCATGCTGTGTCAGCGCGTTTGTGGCAGTCGCTAATGACGGACAGGTGGGCAGTGGCAATAAAACAAAGCGTGACAGCTGCGACATGCCGCGCAACCTACAGCAAATTGCATATCACACCTTAATGGAAATTTTATTAATGACAATGACATTAATAAAGTGCTAATGTTAATGCCACATAACTGCGTTAGCGTTGATGAAGAACGCAAACAGGTAATTGTCACTGAGACACAAGACGCTGCTACTGAAGTTTGTGGGTATGAAGAAATACTAGGGTGGTCATGAAAAAGTGTGTGGTTTCATTTAGAGGTTCCAAAGGTCTGAGTTATATCGGATAAAGTTCAAGTTTGATTATGGAGACTCAAGAAATTAATTTTAAGTTATAAATCTTGAGTCTAAGAAGAATAGTATGGACTTTGATAGCTGTGTGATACGTCATTTGTTTATGCCGATATTCTTAAAGCCACAAACAATCCCACTTAGATAGCTAGAGATGCCTGTATTTTTTTATGTCCAGGATTCATAGGCATGCATCGAAAAGACCGTCGAAAAATCGTCTCGAGTCTGCCACAAATTTATTGAGGCGACTAATTTCATCCAGTTCGGCCACTCTGAGCCAAACATCTTTCTTAACCCCACAAGTACTGACCAACGCTTGCTAAGCTTGTCCACTGCCCCTAGATGCAGCACTAGAACGCATGAAGACAGGGGAACACCGGCTCATTTCCATCTTAATGGGTTTTGCAGACGTCACATAACTAAGAACCACCCTACTGTTTATTTCAAGCTAGTATACATAATCATATAAATTCAATTGCTCCTGTAGTCAACTGCATCCTGTCTTCCCTCGACCGGGCGGAGCTGCAATTTGCCAAATTGAGACGTCTTCACACTAAACTGAATTGTTTGCGTCAAGTGGGCGGTGCTGGGTTCATTTTTTTCCAACATTCTTCGTCGTAGCGAACCTTACTGCTCGGTTGCTAGTCTCAAGATAGTTGGCTTGCAAGCTAAAGCGAGCGAAAAATGTGCAAGACGTGGAGCAATTTGGAAAACATAGAATCGCATGCCTTCACTTGGTAGCTTAAGACTTATCTACCATATACGCGTATATATGTGAGTGCATTTTTCAATTTCTTTGCGGTCTTCCACAAAGAAGTTTAAGCATTTTGCATTCTCAAGTTGCTCTTTTTGCCGCTGGAGTCTCTTGCTTGCACAGCACTTTCCTTCACTTTCTTTTCCTACTTTGTATTCGCTTGTATTTGGCTTCTCTGCACTGGAATTTTCAAGTTGAAAATAGTGAATGGAGAGTTGAGCATGCACTATTTTGTACTATATTGAACTTGTCCGTTCGTGTTGTGTATATGTGTGTTGAAATGGCCGCATAGTTGCTGTGTGATTTAGCTTTTGAGCATTATTTGTCATTTGTGGACTTTCTGCAGAATCATTGGAAGCTGCTGCGTTTGATTTGATCGCTTATGTCCTTTGATGTTTCTGTCTAGTGGATTTTAGTATTTAATATTGAGATTTTGTAATCGCCAAGCTATTGGTATATCTTTTGAGTGAAGTCATGATTGAAGGCAACGGCGGCGATAGCTGATTGAGTTCATCGAAGATATTACTTCTCGGAAATAATATGTCTCACTTAATTATTAGAGGTTCAAGCTGTGATTTTTAGATAAATTGTGGATGGGAACCAAGAGAGTTGTAGATGAAAGCGGTATGTTTCATAAATCCTTAAAAACCTTTAATTCTTTTATAGTAAGGATTCAATTTCTGTTTTAATACTTAAGGCGGGGTTTCCGATACGCGAAACAATTCGCCATTCGTTTGGCGGTATGGTTCATCGGTTCTCTTGAGCTTTATCTGACTCCAGTCGCGAGTTGTGAGGGATAGATTCTAATATCGTAACATTTCCTCTATATCCTCAGAGTCGGAGAGTTGCGATGAAAACCAGTCGTTGGTACGAAAGCGCAATGGAAGATTCATCTTTAGTAAAGCCTCAAATCGAGCACTCTTCCAGATCTTTCTAACTATGGCTAACCAACACGCACGTTCACAATTAGGAGGCGGCCTCTTAGGTGGACGTGGTAGAGGAGGGTCTGCTAATCTCTGCTGCTTAACTGAAGATTGGGAATCACTCGAACTTGCTCTGCCGTCGTCGTCTCTGCTCAGAACCCTTCTAGTCCAATCCGATATGCTGGTATGCTACTCTACCCGCTGCCGTAGCGAACTACGATCTTTGCTGGCACGCGGCGGTTGGACTTTAACTTCTTTGCTGCCGTCGTCTTCTTTCTTTGGGACTTATAACATAACCTGAGGTCTCCGAACTCCCATTAATCTACTTTCTCTACTGATGCTGTTGATTCTGACTCCCACCACAGCGCCATCTACATTTCCTGATTGTTACTCCCATATACTCAGGTGACGGAATACCTTAACCACCAACTCAGGGTTCAACCAAAACCCAGAAGCTGCAGTTCTGAAATCGTTGTTTGATTCAAACTCCAAGACTATTATGACTTTTACAGGCCATGAATGTCGCGTTACTCATGGTGCATCACGCGGAGGCGACCTATCTTATTTCTGTAACCGTGTGACTTCTGGCTATTCAGCAAACTCAAATGACCGCTTCGGGGAATCCGTTTGAGTCAATTGAAGATATTAAACTTGAATCGCTACGCGCATTGAAGGCATTTCCGGAAATTGAAGTGTAAACAAGGAGCACTGGAAACCACTAGATTTCAAAGGCAGTTTGATTCCATTTTGCAACGAGTTTACTTGTTTTTGTTCCATCATCAATTGCATTTGATGAGCGTTGCCAAACGCTCTGCTTTGTGAGCATACTTTTGCGTATCTTCTGCATTCAAATGCAATTCAATGGGATTTTTAAGAATGCAGTTTGCTTAAAATCAATATGTTGGTCATACTGCCAGGTTGCCAGATTGGCAAGTTGTTGCGCTGCATTTAATCGCAACGAATTGCTGCAGGTTGTTGCTGTAGGCGGGATAAGGTGGGTGGTGGAGGAATGTATATACATACATCGAAACTTGTGCAAGTCAAAATTTGTGTAGAAGCAAGTAAAAGCAACGACTTTCGACGTATTACGCGGAGGAATTCTGTGAGGAGAATAATTTTTATACTCTCAACCAACAATGTTGCTAAGAAGTATTATGTTTTGTTCACATAACGGTTGTTTGTAAGTCCTAAAACAAAAAGAGTCAGATATAGGGTTATTTATATATACCAAAGTGATCAGGGTGACGAGTAGAGTCGAAATCCGGATGTCTGTCTGTCCTTCCGTCCGTCTGTCCGTCCGTCCGTCCGTGCAAGCTGTAACTTGAGTAAAAATTGAGATATCATGATGAAACTTGGTACACGTATTCCTTGGCTCCATAAGAAGGTTAAGTTCGAAGATGAGCAAAATCTGCCCACTGCCACGCCCACAAAATGGCGAAAACCGAAAACCTATAAAGTGTCATAACTAAGCCATAAATAAAGATATTAAAATGAAATTTGGCACAATGGATCGCATTTGGGAGGGGCATATTCGGACGTAATTTTTTGGAAAAGTGGGCGTGGCCCGCCCCTACTAAGTTTTTGCAAATTTCGAAACTTGACTATAGCTATGCACAAACTCTACAAGTCGTTTTTCTTCCATTTCCATATTTGAAAATGAAGAAATCGGATAATAACCACGCCCACCTCCCATACAAAGGTTATGTTGAAAATCACTAAAAGTGCGTTAACCGACTAACAAAAAACGTCAGAAACACTAAATTTTACAGAAGAAATTGCAGAAGAAAGCTGCACCCAGGCTTTTTTTTTAAATTGAAAATGGGCGTGGCCTCGCCCACTTATGGACCAAAAACCATATCTCAGGAACTACTGACCGATTTCAATGAAATTCGGTATATAATATTTTCTTAACACCCTGATGACATGTACGAAATATGGGTGAAATCGGTTCACAACCACGCCTTCTTCCAATATAACGCTATTTTGAATTCCATCTGATGCCTTCTGTATAATACGAGTATATACATTAGAACCAATGATGATAGCGGAATAAAACTTTACAAAAATACGGTATTTGAAAAATATGTAAATGACGTATAATGAAATCGATTATCACTTTATCATGCGAGTATAAAATGTTCGAGAACTTAGCCCTTTTACTTGTTTTCTATTTAATTTGAAAATTTCCATACGAATATTATGCCGTTACATTCGTTTCGTGATTTTTTTCTTATTGAGTACTTATTTCAGTATATATGTATATATACATATATTAGTTTTTATGCGGTTTTAGAAATAAAAGGTGGAGTTTGAAGAGTTGAGTTAGCAGCATTGATATTTATAAGCATATGAACTGAATCGATGAGAGCATCATTAAAATAACTAGCAATAAATTCCTTTTTATTTTGGGACTACCGAAAAGCGACTGCAAAAGGATGAGCGATAAAGATTTAGAGAGAGAGACAGTTTAAGAGAGGGAGGCAGTCAGAGATAAAATAGCTAGGGTCTTATTACTTGAATACTCTATTAAATTAAGTCCTGTTAATATCATTTCATATGTCAACATTTTCAGAAGAAATCAGAGATCTGACCTAGTGAGGTGAGTGGTGAATCCAACAGTAATATATTCATGAGAATAGGGAAGATACATTGGAGAAAATACTGCAAAAAATTTCTCTAGAGTATTTATAATTTATTCTCTGAATAGAAATTTAATGTATTCCAAAATCAAACATTTAAATGAGTTTTAGCATTCTTTTTTCTAAATTTTCGTGACTTTTATTAAAAATTTTACAATTCAGCTTAGATAGTCATATCAGGGCCGTGGTAATTGCCCAAAAACTGCTTTGCAGTGCAAACGTGTCACCTTTTGGCGGCCATTAGTGCCTATCCGGCTGACTTGGATCACGCTGCCTGTCACTCAAGTAGTTAAAGAGCAGAAAGTTAATTAGATATAAATATAAACAAAGGATGATAAATATTTTCAAGAAATATAAAAAGTTCTCAAATAATCCCATTGGGCAGTTCTTTTTTACAAAGCATTGAAAATCAGTAAACAGAATTTGAGAAAATCACTTTTATAATTTGGGCACCGATAAGAGGAGGGGTCTTAAAATTCCTATACACACTGGATCATAAACCCTTAGAGATCGACAAAGTACTCTGAGCCTATAGAACATTTTTTGAGACGGCTAATGTCCATCCCTGGATTCGACTGCATCCGTGAGTAACGCTCATCTGCCTGTCACTCAAGTAGCTAAACAGCCTTTCTTAGATATATAAAACCTGATAAATATTTTCAAGAAAGTTGTATAAAAAGTTTTGAGAAAATTGCTTTTATAATTTGGGCACCGATAAGAGGAGGGTTCTTAAAATTCCTATACACACTGGATCATAAACCCTTAGAGATCGACAAAATACACTGAGCCTATAGAACATTTTGTGAGACGGCTAATGTCCATCCTGGATTCGACGCATCCGTGAAAACGCTCACTGCGCTTCTTTTCTACCGACTTATCCACATTTTCTTCGTCGGTATGTGAGCATAGAAAAAGGCCCCATGAGTAGCTTCTGCGATCCCAGTTTTCAGGAATACAGTTGACGCAGAAGTTCATAGCCCCCATTTTTGTAGACAAGTTCGCCTTTTTTAGCAGTGTTCTTCCTATAACTTATCAATTTTTGGCCTCCATAAAATCTTTCTATCAAGAATAATCCCTAGTTATTTCACCTTATCATTAGGTTGAAGACGTGAGCTTCTGAAGTGGGGGAAAGACACGATCGGAATCTTACACTTTATAGTAAATAAGACCATTTCGTTTTACTTGGGTTGACGGCCAAGCCGCTCAGCTCAAAGACGGTGAAATTTTCCTTTTCACCCGAAAGCTTTGTTTTTCGAGCTCTCTACTTGGGTCTTTAACCACCAAGATAACCGATTACATTAAGTATAAAAAATGTTACAAATGTTTTTATCTAAACCCAAAGATTTCCAGAGTCGGTGAGAAAAACATTTCCGAGAGTATTTGCCGGACAAAGTTGAAATTCTCCGAGAATATTCAAGTATATGTGCATTGGATTATATATTCAAAGCAAAATAATGGTTTGTATAATTCACAAGGACTTGAGTGGTGGACTTATATTCAAATATTAACAGTTTATGGATCTTAAGTTAATCGTTTTTTTTTATGGAAATGCTGCCGCAGCTTTTATTACCTGCTAAAGGACGGTTACCATTAGAAAAAAAAAAAAACAATTTTTTATAATAATATTCCTTCTCAGCTGCACAGAATTCGAGCACCTTTCGTTTGGTAATCTGATGTTCAGGTCATACTTCAGTAGTAATCCTAATATTACGTAAACATTGGGCTGATACAAATATTATTACATAATAATTATCGGTTATATTTTTTTGAGTGAGTAATTCCAGCAATTATTTTGACAATTAGCAAAGCCATTGCAAAGTTATCACAGCGTCAAGCACATTGGTAAATTTTCAATAACAGCGTAACCTTTCACTCAACAACTGCCAAGCGGAGATGAGGTTTTCACAAAAAATATTGCTAATATTCACACTTTTACTGCTGCACCATAACCTACGAAACGTGTTCGTGTTATCAAAGGTAAAATCTATTCACATTTACTGGATATTTTAAAAACTCACGCGCTTCAAGTATCCTGCAGAGCAACTTCGACATCACCTACTTGGAGTTTAATTGTACCAAACGCGATCCCAAAGGTTACCTAAGCAAAGTGTCCTGTTACATAAGCAAAAATACGCAGCGCAGCAGCATCTCACTCGAAATGCAATATAAAAAGAGTTTAAAACGCTTCAGCATAAACTTTCTGATTGTGTTGCCGCGGCGTCCTGTGGACTTTGTGCTGCTCAATTTAACCCGTTTGAATGGCTGCCAATTCATGGCGAATCGGAATCAAGTGCCGCTGGTACAACAATTTCTCAACTCGATGAAACGATATAGCAACATAATGGAGGGGTGTCCCTACAAGCGCAACACCCTGTATTATGTACGTGGGCTCCGTTTGGAATTGGATGCAATACCGGCGTTTGCGTTCGACACCGATATGAAATCGTGGTTTGATGTTATACACGAGGGTGATGTACTGTTTAGTGCGTACGTGAATGGTCGCATACAAACGAAGAGAAATGGAAGGGTTGGGAGGAGCGTGTATTAAACGCTTGTTGGATGAAATAAAATTTTCAAACAAAATTTATAATAATAGAAGGTTTTATCAGAAATTATTTGTGCGCATTATTTTTGTATATTTAATAAACTACAGTTCAGTTTTCGTCCGATTTGATACTACTCTTTCTCTTGTTTGCTTTACCATTCTAAAATTAGTCATATCTCTCTTTGAAGCGATGCTGTCGTTCACATTTGTGGCTTTGTAATGCTAACTTAATGTTATCCATTTACATTGAAATGCATCTGCGGCTTCCATATTTTATTTTCAAAAGCTTGTTGGCTTCCCCAAGTGTCATTCGTTCGTGGAATTTTTAAATGACTTGTAATACATATGCTATATATAAATAAACATTGTAACCTGGTTGTTGTTTTGCAATATTTTCAGTCCGTGAATTTCTTTTTATGTGTTCAAGTATAAGGTTTCGTTTTCTTGAACTTTTATTTTTAGTTTTGGGCTTCGAGACCTATTAACATTACAGCTGAGTCACTGTTTTGAAGTGCAGCCACTGTCAGGAGTGTTAGCTGCCATAGAAGGTAGTAAAAAATTGCTTGATATCAATATAGCTAAATTTGACCCGGATTAAAAAAAAACAAGAAAAAACGTTAAACGCAGCCGAAACTCCAAAGCTTTCACAAATAGAAAATTCTCCTTACACGAGCTATAATTGGCCAGTTTGTATGGCAGCTATATGCTATTGTGATCCGATGAGCAAGGTCTTGGTGAGAAAAGGACGGGTGCAAAATTTCAGATCAATATCCCAAAAATGAGGGATTGGTTCACATATATACAGAGATCAGAAAAATGCGCTTGAGCTTGTTATCTCTTCTACTGAGATCGTCCAGAGATCCTAAAAATAGGGTTTAGCTTGTTATCTCTTCTACTGAGAGCGTCCAGAGATCCTAAAAATGGTTTTAGCTTGTTATCTCTTCTACTGAGAGCGTCCAGAGATCAGAAAAATGGGCTATAGCTTGTTGTCTCTTCTACTGAGAGCATCTAGAGATCCTAAAAATGGACTTTAACGTGTTATCTCTTCTACTGAGAGTGTTCAGAGATCCTAAAAATGGACTTTAACGTGTTATCTCCTCTACTGAGAGTGTTCAGAGATCCTAAAAATAGGGTTTAGCTTGTTATCTCTTCTACAGAGAGCGTCCAGAAATCATAAAAATTATTCTTCTACTGAGAGCGTCCAAAAATCATAAAAATGGGCTTTAGCTTGTTATCTATACAAAACGAAATCATTAGCATTAATATTCTAATTTAAAATTGGAAAATTATAAACAGCACATATTTTAGTTTTTAACCAGAATTTTTAAATGAGCGCATGTGTTACTCAAATTCTGTGCTACTTGCCACAAACATAATGTTTCTGCAACAATTTTAATGTTCACTTGTTTACTTCGTTAGCGTTAGATGATATCAGACTTTATATCGGGCTTCATTTTGAACTACTTAAAAGGTAATTTAGCACAACTAATGTTTATTCTGCCTATAATTGCTGAATCAGAATTTCAAATAGTTAGTATGTATTCCGCCAAACAAAACTGAAAACATTTCGACTCAAACAGCCCCGTGCTAAGATGTATTACACAAAAATCTTGAGAATTATATTAACTGTTATTTTGTTGCAAAGCAAGCTGGGAAAGGTGCAAGCAAAGGTGAGCTGGTGCTGCGTAAAATTTATAACACTTTACATTTACCGCTGCAACTAATTTGCAGAGCAACTTTGAGCTCACCTATACTGAGTTCAATTGCACCGTCCATGATCCGAAGGAATTCGTTGAGAAACTCTCGTGTTCCATAAGCAAAAATACGAAACGCAGCAGCCTCTTTACGGAGTTGGTATTTAAAAAGGATTTGAAACACTTCAACATAAATTTTCTTGTTGTTCTGCCGCGACGTCCTGTGAACTTTGTGCTGTTAAATTTAACCCATTTGAATGGTTGCCAATTGATGGCAAATAGGGTTCAAGTGCCGTTCGTGCAGATTTTGCTTAACTCGTTGAAACGCGTCAGCAATTTTATGCAGGACTGTCCCTACAAACGCGACACCTTATACTATTTTCGTGGATTCCGCTTGAATTTGGATGCAATGCCAGCGCTGTCATTCGAAACCGACATGAAGTTGTGGGTGGATTTCATGTATGAACGTTCGAAGCTTTTTACATTCTACATCGATAGTCGCATACAGTTGAGACGGAATGGGTCAGAGGCAAAGCAGGGAGCTTGATTTAAGGAATTATATAAATACATTGTGACTTGATTTGATTTGATTATTCTAAACATATTTCGTATATATGTTTTGTAATAGCACGACTTAATAAACTTTAAAAGAAACTTACTCCAAACAATCTAATGGCACAAAACTGGTCTGTAATCTCTTTTTGATCATTATAGCATTGTATGGCTTGGGTGGAGGTAGAGATAGAGACAGATATTGAGTAGTATGTATATAAAGATACATGCAAAGTTGAAGAGTGGGACGAATGTGGGAATATGTACAGAGAACATCTCTATCTGTATAGATATGGATATAGATATAGATATATGTAGGTATAAAGAAAGAATAAAGCTAAAGATAAAGATAAAGATATAGCTATACTTGTGGAGTTAGTCAAGGGATGACTATACAGCTCAGCGGTAGAGCCAGTGGCACATTTCACGGGTGCTCACGTAATAGCTCACTTGGCTCCGTTTGACTCCTAACAATCTCATTTACAACAAACGGGTCACAGTTGGAAAAAACGAAAATAAGTATGAAGCTACTAAGCCGAGTAACCCACGTGTGGGTTATTGAAACATATTAGCAAACTTTTGATAGAGCGAAATGATGTAAGGTACAGAAACATGAGTTTAAAATTCAAAATTATAAGTCCGACTTGATTCCCGTTTATCATAAGCTCACCTTGAGTCCACATCGTTCTATAACTGGGTTTTTAAGAAGCAACTTTGAGGTATAATACTTTTTTGCTCACAATGTGGTAGTTCAGCGAATAGAAGTCGACCAATAATGTGTGCAATGTCTCATCGTACCACCATAATTTATTTTTTCGATACGAATATTTGTTATCCACATTGGTATTTCTATCAAAAGGAAGAAAAATATTATGTACTGTCTTCCATATTTTTAAAACATATTCTCGAATTAATGCTAATCTAAGCGCCTTGGGAAAGCTTCCAAAAAAAAAAAACGCTTTCAAAGCTTGCAGCAGGAGAAGCATAATTCATATGCAGATACATACATACAAAGAGCTTTAAACCGCTCGCATCACTACTCCCTTCATCTACAAGGGACAACATAAGTAGTACAAATTGGCCGCTCTTAACTCAACTTTAGTATGTTTATGGCTCTGGCTTTACGTTCACTTTTAATACCTGTTGTACCAGGTTTGGTGTTTACCTTGACAACAATAAAAGTTATGGCTTACGCTTTTTACGAAAATTTTGCAAAATCTCTTGCTGCATGATACTCGTTGTTATGGACCGTAAGAATGCAAGCATGTTCTGAAGTTTTACGTCAATTTCACTTCTCCCACAAAATGGTATGGGAGAAAGAAAAAGTGAGTATAAGTATTGCTAATGGGAGTGAGGCTGAAAGTATGTTGAATATGCTGAAGGAACAAATATTATTGTTGAAGTAAAATGCTGTGAGAGTTGAGTGTATGAAAAAAGGAGGAGTTTCAAATAAAACTGAGATATTTAAAAGAAGAGAAAATCTCTCAGATTTAATTAACGAAATTTTTATTTTTGATTGCATTCTTCTTGCAGTATTTAGATTTTGAAGAAGGCAATGCGGTCTCTAGTTCTCAATAAATTGGCAATGCGACCAAGAAAAAAGGATTAATGAGGAATACAACAAAATATTTTCGTTCTCCAGTAAAGAAGAATGGACTAATGGTACTGGATCGACAGTTCTTACGGCAAAAACTACATATGCACCTTTGGGGTAGTGTGAATGATATTGTAGTCCAAAAAGCTTTACTTCCCGGTAAAAAGGAACTTAAGTAGTAAATTGTAGGGTACCTACTCTTAAGATTCCATTTTCAGAAAATTAGAAAAATAGAAAAGTATATTCGGTGGAATGCATAGCAAGCGCGAAGGATCATGAGAAGCAGGAACAATATATTTGCGAATGCCCAGCCTTTAGCCGGCGCAGGAAAAGATATCTTCCAATGCTCCCAATGATTACAACTTCAAGGAATATTCGGCAACTGGTGTGGAAAAAAAATCAGGATTTTTACAAAATCATTGAGTTGGGGGATAGAGCTTAATTTAGTTACCGCCTGAGATCACAAAAGGCTTAATGTTGGCCTCCATTTTCAACCAATCAAATAACCGCCTTTACCTTGCTTGCCGGATAATGTTAACCTTTGTGAGTGGTTCTTTTCTCTCCGAAATTAATTACATACTTTAAGCTGGTGTAAAATTTAGTGAATTCGCAGTTCTAGAGTATAGTCTTTCACGCGTACAGTTTATCAATAGATCGGGGTAACTTATTTTATTTCTTGACCATTTTATGTGGATGATTATAGGATAAATTAGATATAAATTTTTCTTAAAGCTGATTGTGTTGAGAAATCTTCTTATCTAATGAAGTCCGATTGTTGTGTAGCTAGGAAACGAAGTCGCCATGTGGCTTTGTTATCAAGTACCTCTTTTGCGACCTCAACTCAATGTTATTTTTGCAAAATATTCGGGTCTGTTGGTACGAGTCTAACATTGACACGTTTCATACTCAAATTATTAACCAACATTTGTGTCGATCCACAGGAGAGGTTGAGAGTCTCTGCTATCTCTCTGACGTTAACACGACCATTTTCAAAGTCTGTTTCTTTAACCTTTTCGATGTTATCCGCATTAACAGCGGTGGATGGACGACACGTTGAAGGCAAGTCCTCGATGACTTAACGATCTTCAGTGCTTTCTTATAAAGCTGGCTTTCCAAAACACTTTTGCAAATTTTCTACACTTCCGTAGCCATGATGCGATTGAAAACAAAAATTGCATGCAAATTCTTTCGTAAGACGAGTCCGTATCAGATTTGTTCAAATATCTATATTGTTCTTAGAGGCGAGTGGTTGTGGCTGATATATTTTACGAGCAAGTAAATTAAGATTCATCATTATGTGAAGCCCCAATGATCTGTGTATTTTCTTATTTTAAATAACAGACTCTCTTTCATTGGGAAACCTGTTAAATATAAGCAAAAATTAAGCTTCTTTCCATTAAACTCTAATTATTTGCAAAGTAATTACATTTGTTTGCTTATAGTTTGTAACAATTAATAATACTTGAAATTATAAAATGATGTAAATTCTAAAGCAAATACTCCACATACATAGTACTTATGGAACTAAATTTATAAGTGTAGATGCAAATATATTATAATATGTTAAGGGCTTGGAGGCCATTTCAAGTGTAACATAAATTATTAAAACACAGGAGTTTCCATAGTTCATAAGTGTGTGTTATTGAAACATTACATATTTACAGCTATATATGTATTTGTGTAGACAAATGTAGCTACACTTATATAGTATATAACTATGTACTTGCAACAAGTTGTTGTTAGGTTTCCATGAAAACAAAAGAATGCTTCGAGAATGTGGTAAGCTGGAGAAAAATAGCATGCGTGTAAATTGAATTTCAATGTTCAACTAGTTAGTGCCCTAAGAGACAATAACAACCTCAAGAAATAACAACAAAATAATAAAATACTGGGAATGTTACATAGTGTTAATAAAACCAATTTGCTTTCACCGCATAAAGACAAGAGGGAGCATAGAATAGACGCACGTATTGAATACGAAGAGCTGAGTAAAAAGCTTTGTTACATAACTGTGTATAAAATATATGTACATATAGTATATGTAGTTTATAGATATATGTATATTTATTACGCAAAGAAACTCTGCGTTTTTTGTCGATACCTTTTTATGCATTTCTTATGCGCTACACGTACATATGTGTTTATATTTATATATATATGTTCTATATAACTATATATATGTATATATATACATTTGTAGGTTTTTTTTGCATTGCTTCCCAAATATTCGATGCTAAGCACGTTTTCACTTACAAGCTATTTGGCTGCCTTTAGGCTTAATATCTACTTAACTCCGTGTGTGGATGAGTATTTCAATGTAAATATCTCTGGTAGCCTACAAATCTAATATATTCATAATATGTATATAAACATGTTGCCGTAAATCCTTGCTTGTTTGTTAAACAAGTTGCTCTCACGCGGCTTATAAGTTACTCATACGCAACGGTCGCATTTCAGGTTAACTACCTTATTGGGGCGTTTAATTCACAGTTTTGCATTTTCATTGGAATTTTGTCACAAGAAAATCTAAGGGAATATATCCAAAAATTTTCCGTAAACAAATCAGAGTTAATTCTAGCACTACATTCACGCTCCAGTAGTTCGCGTAATACTGTGTTTTCATACATTCTATACACCATTGCATGCAGATATGTTGCTGAAATCTCCGCAACTCAATCGCAATGCACCTCAATCCGTCAGGAGCGTATAAAAAGTCAGTTAACTTGTATTCCGAAAACTGTGCTGCGTTATTAATGCTCCAACGCGTTTGGCGAAAACGCAAATTGGCTTCATTGTGAGTTAAAAGCGACGTTAGACGCTGGCAGTGACCGGCCAATGGCGCACAGCTGACATACATATATCTGCATAGAGTTGAACAATTAGATTCTTGTGTATTTTGACTCACAGCATACCCCTACTGTGCAGCGATAAAAAAAAGAAGAATTTCGGGCATAGATTGCATGGCACGTACGCCTGTTGCTACTGACAATGCTTTTTGCCATTTGCTTTCGTTTTTTATGGACTTCATTGCATACAAAAAATAGCTTAATTTCAAGCTAGTTTTTTTTTTTGTGCTGCCAATTTTGACACTTCATGGCATGTACCTTATATTTATTCAAAATTTTTAGTTCAAGAACAACGCTTATCTAGGTGGAAGGGAAGAGACAAAAAAGCCTTTAATAGAGGCTGTAACAACCTTCACATGTGCAATTCTTATAGCGTAAATGGATATAAAAAATATTTGTATTTTGTTTTTGATCGGTCAGTTTGTATGACAGCTATATGCTATAGTAATCCAATTCGCAAGAAAAGTCTTTTTATATTCCAGGAGGCGAGAAGTAATTGATTTATTGTATATTCTCTATAGAATCACACTTTGCTAATGAATTCTGTGCGTAATAACTGTCCTACCTACCTTGTTAGTCAACGGATCTATTCCTGTAAGTGTAAACTACCATTTCGTCTACCCTCCAAATAAAAACAATAAGTACAACCTATAAACTATAATATTACACTAGCTCTAAAACTTTCCATCTTTAATTAAAGTAAAATAACTTTTTGCGAGCGTAAAAGAGCAAATAGAGTACATCGAGGAAGAAGAAGTAGAAAAGAAAACGCCAGCTGGCAAACTATAATATCAGTTTCAACCAATTAAAAACATAGCAAGGATATTGTGTAGAAGGAAAACAAAATTGCGTAAGCAACGCAACACCTTGTGTTTATTTAATTAAACTCTTGCTTTGTGCCGTGGCCTTAGCAGATAATGCAATATGAAAAGTTTACAGTGTGGACATTCGCTTTGCACGCAAAAATTATATTAAAATTTTAAGTTGAGAAAATACCTTTACAAAAAATATAAGCAACTAAAATTGAATAGTGCAAAGTTAGCTTAATTTGATTAAATGAGTGCAGTGTATGTGTTTTGTGGATATGGTAGTCATTTGGGAGTTTTAAAGGCAGATTGATATTTTATTATATTTATAGAAGAGAAAGTAAATCAAAATTTGTTCAATTACCCTTATATGATACGAACATACTGGTGAAATAGTGTATCCAATATAGAAATAAGTGGCAACCCTCTTAAAAAATTTCGCTACAAAAATTTTTTCGTAAAGCTTTTCTTTAGTTTCGCTTAAAAATTAATTCAAATTAAAAAATAATATTTTCTTTCAAATAGGTGGCAACCACTTTCAAAAATTTTTTTCTCTCTACAAAATTTTTTTTTTTCGACAACCACTTTCAAAAATTTTTTTCTCTCTACAAAAAAATTTTAAGTTTGTTTTTATTTTTGCTTCTAAATTAATTTAAATTAAAAAATTATATTTTTTTTAAATAGGTGGCAACCACTTTCAAAAATTTGTTCCTCTCCGCAAAAAAATTTCTCTTTTTCCTTTGGTTTTCGCTTATTAATTAATTCAATTTTAAAAAACCATTTTTTTTCAAATAGGTGGCAACTATCTGGCAAAATATATATATACATATATGCTATATGGATTTAAATACCCACGACTTAAAGCGAAGGCACACAGCAGAACGCTAAACATGTAGTACTTTGTGAACCTTATTATTAAAAATTTTTTGCCACTGCAGTCATCTGAAATTTTCTTTGCCTAATACCTATAATGCGAAAACTCGTCAATACACACAAAAATGTTTAATTAAAATGTTTAAATAGGTGGCAACTCTCGCAAAAAGTAACTTATAATTCTAGACTTTTTGAACCATTTTATTGTTGTTCGGTGTCAATTTACATAAACAATTTTTTATTTAAAATTTTTAAACGGCTGGCTACTCTACTCACATATCATTGTAAGTGAAATCATTTTTAGACCTGCTAAGTCTTATAGTAAGCTCAAATTATAGAACTAAACTTTTTTTATTTCAGTTTTTTTATTATTAAAAATTCAACAAGTGGCAACTCTTCTCAGTCGTCTTTAATGTCTTGAATTCCCTTAAGACCCCTTAAAGCAGTGTATTTAATCTTACATTCTTTTGCTAAAAATTTGAAACATTTGGCGCACTTTACATTTTTTTACCTAAATCCCAGCTTTAAGTTCTACACTTTTAGTTCATTTTCACAAATTTATTATTTATTCATACAAATTGATTGTTCTAAAATATTTAAAATATAATCGACATCTTCAATTTTTGCTTACACCAATACATATATATTCTGATAAACACATGTATGTGTCGCTTAAAACAAAAAGCTTCAAACAATCCTATTTTTAACCCTTAAGTAACCGCAAGTGCACGCCACTGTGGGAATTTAAAACTTATCAGCTAAAATTTCGAGTCAAACCACAAAAGTGCGGCGGAAGCAGATATTTTTAGTTCGCTTGCCAACAAAAGCAACACAAATGTTTATCTACACAAATATATATTTTTTGCATTAAAAGTTAACATGATACATATTTTTATGCACAATTGCAATATTCTGCGCCCAATATAATATTTGAATTCAATTGATGGGTTTTTTGAAAGGCAGCCTCAAAAAGGCTTATTTGTGGGAATGAAAAAAGTGCTTTATCAATGCTTTAAAATTTCAATAGTATATTTCTACATATTTTAAGCATACACAATAAAATTTTTTTAGCAAACTATTAAATATTTCTCAAGTTTCACACGATCTCCAACTGCGCTAAACAAAAGGGTGGAGGAGCTGTTGCAACAATTTCGACATTCTTCGTAGAAGAAACCTGAAAAAAATCTCTTCAAGCTAGAAGATATTTTCCATGCAACGACGGACAGTTGGAAAAAATTACAAATTGGAAGTTAAATTTTATCTAAGTGCTTGGAAGTTTTGTCCAGAAAAACTTCGATTTTTGAAAAGATCAAAAATGCATTTCTTCGAAAATCGGACCATTGGATAATTTGTTTAGAGTATTTAGCAAGTGGTGCTACTGGAGATATCAGCATAAAATATGTAAAATCTGATAGTAATCCCGCCAAGTTCTCTATATAAAATCTTCGAAGACAAGTGGATTACCAATTTTTGCCCTTAGATTGATCAAAACTCGATCATTGGTTTGAGTAAGATCACCTTAGTACATATAGAAACATCCATTCATTTAATAGATTTAATCATACCTACAAGACAAGAATCTTATGTCATAAGGTCAGCATCTGAAATATGTGATATATAGTCCGATTTATACAAGTATTACAAAAAAGTTACCCATCTAGGAAACTATTTAGGGTTATAAAAACCAGCTGTTCTTGAGTTCTCCCAATAAATCCATTGGCTGTTGCGATGTGTGCGTAGGGGCGGCGTCTTGTTAAAACCAAATTTAGCCGATATCAGGAGTTTCAATTTCAGGCGTGAAATATTCGGTTACTATTGACGGTTACGTTCTCACCGTCATATTTTTTGAAGAAATATGGAAATATACCAAACCGTTTTCTGAATGAAATGGCAGCTCTTGAAAATCTTGAGGTTGTTATTCGTCTAAAATGGGGCAACTTTGCTTGTTTACATATCCATTGAGCTAGAAATGGGCCTCAACGCAGAACAAAATTTTGTTCGAGAATGTCGGATCTTCTTGGACCTTTTCAACAGCCCGCTTGGGAAGGTCGAGCGGCTTCAGTTATAGCACAAGCTGTATTTTATATGCTCTTAATATAAGATCTCGACGTAAAATGCGATAAGCCGTTTCATACGTCAGTCCGAGTTGCTGCGAACGGCGCCGAATCCACGGCTTTCGTATACACTCTCAGCTACGGCTGCTATATTTTCTTCACTGCGTGCTGGATGTGGTCTGTTTGGTCGAATATTATCCAATAATGAATGCTGGGTCTCAAGATGGGTGATAGTGTTGTGAACAGTACGCTCAGTAGGCCGATTATATTTACTATAAGTTGAGCGAATCTCGCGAAATATTCTTACAGATCGTAAGTTTTCGTAATAAAGTTGAACAAAAATGACACGACTCACGCGTGATCTGTCAAAAATGGAGCTATCGAAAAAAGTACGCCAACATGGATCAGCTGTTATTCCAGTAACGTAGAATGATCTCAGCAGCAATCGTTAGTTCATGATGTCTGCTTGAAACTAGGTGAAAAAAGTCTAGATGCGAACTGCTGACATTGTGTCAAGAACATAGTTGGAGAATAAAGTATTAAATTTTTTTTTTTTTTTTCCAATTTTTTCGATGACTCACCCTGTATTGTGACAAATTATCACCCAAAGTTTCATTATAGAACCTGATTTGCTGCAAATATTATAACACACTTATCGACAATCAGATAACAATGATTTGAACTAGCTACAATTCGTCTTTCAATTCTCGAAACCCAACAGAGAGGTTAGTCATAACAACAAATATTTGCTATTTTCTTATAATAAAAATCGAAAATAGCTTATCTTCTCTGTGCATTTCAGCACACTTGCTTATTATCTTGGTAATAAAGAAGCGTTTGTCATATATTTGCCATGACGTAACGACAATCTTGAATTTTTGAACTTTTACTGCACCGATTTTGTGTTAAACCCTGTGCTAAATGTTGTAATCTCAACTGTTAGGCAGTTAAAGGCACACTTATAACGGAGTTGCATGTGCGGTCTAAAGCCAAACAAATTAGAAGCGTTAGTGAATATTAAGTGGATCTATTTTTTCAAAGCGTCGAATTCTCTAATAACGGTTAATATTTGTGCAAAAACGGTAAAGAGCATGCCTCTAAAGAATTCTCACAAGGCAGCCGTGGACCATGGTACTAGCTCGCCGCACACAAAGAAGAAAGGTAATAGCGCTTGTATATGCACGTTGCAACTGTATATATGTATGTATATATACATACTCGTTTATAGAAATATACGCTTGCTGTGCTGTGGACAAATGCTGAACTTTTCATTTATGTTTCGCTTCATTAAAATTCTAACCTACAATTAGTGGTGGTGGAAAAGTTCATTTGCGCGTCGTCCGTCGTTTCGTGTAAATTGGCTTAATTTTAATGAGACTCCGCGGTCGTTGGCAAAACGAATTAGCTGAAATTATTAAAATTGCACAGATTAGTGATAACATTATTGTTTATTAAAAAAATTACGGTATTTGGGAAAAATATGTGTCACGGCTAACGGAGATGGAAATATTTTGTACCTCATAATGAGATAGCAGATTAAGCTTCCATATTAGATATTGTCATTAGTTTAAATATGGTTGAAGTTGTTTTTGTATAAAAGAGCGATTTGCTACTGTGCCTGGGTATTGAATCGATTAGTTGACGTTTTTGTGGGGCTGTCATAATTTGGAGGGACAGAAGCGAGAGTTTTCTTAAACAAGTTTTTGATCCTATTTTTTTTCTTAGAACCTCTTCTTTTCCATTATATATTCAGCACAAAAACGAAATTTTAAGACGCCTTAAGTACATTTATTTTAAGGTCAATATTTTCGGATCTCTTTTATAGAATCTATACTGCATCAAGCAAAGCTAATTACATTTAGGCAGGCAAAATCAAATTTTGTATTTTGCAGCGAATTAAACTTACTTTATTTATTCTCAATAAGTGTTTTAATAGGTCTTGAATGAGGTAAGGAACAAGCACAAATACCCCGCTCTCTCTTTTTCGACTGGACGGCAATAGCTTTCTATTAGTTTTCTGGCCCAGTGTGTACGAAAAAGATATCCCGAGCAAAATTGACAGAATAGATATTAAATTTGTTTGGCAGTGAAGGAATTGCAAGCGATAAGGAGGCGGGTTTTGTCACGGGATATGTTTACCATATCCCTAAACTTTGCAAGGTTGTACCCTCCTAGTAGTAGCTTGGTGAGGGGCATTCCTACTGCCTGTTGCAAGTACCATTCTCTATCCACTCTTTTCTCTGTGCGGAGCAGCGACTATATGGTGTGGCGCCCCATCGCAATGCACGGTTCTGGCCCCATCATCCTGGACCGCAACGGGCTAGTTCGTCGGGCTCATTGCCGGCTACCACTTTATTACCCAGATCATCTGACCACGGTTGCAAACTGATAGGCGGTTCATCCTTTCAATACACTCCTCCACTAAAAGCGATTTGACCTCATAAGCTGAGTTTTGTTTTTAGTGTCACTTGACTATCGCTGAGTATAGCGTGACGATGGTTTATAGCGTTCGAGAAATGCCTGTTTTATGCTTTCTGCACAATGACCACTGCATAGTTCTCTCAAGAAGATCGATGCTCCATTTATCCCATTGGTATGAAGAGTTTTTATGTAACTCAATGCCTTCTTTTTATTGCGTCGTAAGTTTATCCTAGTAATGCCGTTTCTTTGGAAGAAAGGCTCTTGACAGTGTCTTTTCAAGGCTTTCATTTCGTTGAGACGACATTAGCGTCCATTTGCCAAAACCATCTGCTGACATGAGTAGCATGGTATGTTTATCTACCTGTTTGATCACTAATGCAGAGGTGTGCACTCCAGCATGACTGCAAGTTGGGCAAATGATTCTTGCCACCGAAGCACAAACGCAAGCGAGCCTTTGCAGCTTCGATAGTTGAAGGCCCACCAAAAACTGCGTTGCTTTCGATGCTCAAGCAACCGTTCCATAAGTTAAAATGGGTCATATGACCATGATATAAAGTCATCTGATGAAACCTGGTTTGCATATGTTGATATCATAAGTTTGGTGGCTTTTGACACCTGATGTGCTGTTTTTTTGAGTCTAAAGTGTGACTATTGTCCTCTTATAGCACCTCCAGTGAGACCGTGGGGTTGGAAGAGATCTTCGTTTTGAATTATATTAGTCTGGTATACTAATGACTCTGACTTCTTTGAAGTGCTTTTCTGTTTGGTAAATAAAAATGAATTATCTCAATATTTAGAGTGTTTTTATTTATCCCATTGAAAAAATTATTGGATTGAAAAATTTAATACTTTTTACTATTATTATTGTTTCTGGTTGGAACCTTCAAAAAATAAAGCACGTGGGTTCCCCAGTGATTTTGACTCTTGATGTTTTCTGAATTCAAATATTTTTGATTATTCTTATTCTATAGAGATGTCATTCTGGTCAGAACTACTGAAGTTAAATTTCAAGGGTAAATAAAAAAAGGCATAAAATTTGAAAAATAAATCCTTTTTTTTAGAAAGAAAAGGTTGTAAAAAATTTCGTAAGTTCAACGAGAACTATAAGTGTGTAGAACAACCTGTTAAAACTAAATTTGAAAGCAATCGGCTCAGTAGAAAAGAAGTTAGGACCCGTGCTGACCAGAAAAACAATGTTTTCGAGAAAAACGCGTGTTCAACCAACTGGAGGGAGAGGACTCCGAGGCGCTCTAGGAAACTCGTTATAACTCCCGAAATATTTCGAATTTATGTCTGAAATTTTCACAGTATATTCTCAAGACATTGTACTTTCAAATTAAGCCAAAAAAAATTTTCAATTTTTTGAACCCAAGTTACCAGTTTTTGACGGATTGATACTTAACCCTACCGTATTGCACCATTCCTTTGCTAGACTTAATCAACTCTTAATCAACTTTGAACTATGAGAAGGTATCTTTTCTTAAACATTTTCTAAAAACTCAGAAATTCCTAGTTCATAGTTTAATTCGAGTTCGAGATTTAGATACCAAAAATAGAAGTTTTCCCCATATGTTGAAGACCGGTCTATCTCATTTCAGTTCTTTTTTGTATAGGTGAGGTTGCATTATTTTGAACTAGCGGATAGTGTATAGCACCGTGAGACCGTGGGGTTGTATAGTTAGTTGAATTATATTAGTTTGGTATATGAGTAACGACTCTGAAACTATTTTTCTTGAAGCTTTTCGGAAAGGTACTAACAAATTCTGAATGAGCTCATCTCCAAAAAGTTTGTACAAAATTGAAAATTTGGATTGAAAACCTACATAAATGTTTGCCCTATTAAATCATTTGAATGTACTTTTTAAAATAAATATATTAGTTTTGCGAAAATTGAACACAGTGGCATTATCGTACGCTAATTTTTGGAAATATTTAGGTATACATAATATACCGACATGGCGGAAATACCAAAAATGTTGCTGTCAAATTTGATGTTGAGTATGTATGATGTTATGGTGAACTTCTCTTCGATTTTGGGGGATGAAAATATTGATGATATTCTTAAGTGAATTAAAATTCGTTTTAAACTAACTTATAATAGAAAATTTGGCTCAAGATTGTGGTTTTCTTTTCTAAACTAGATTAAGCTTTAACTATTATATATTCACTTTTATGCATCATCTTATTATTGAGTTCTTTATATTTGCTAAATACTGCACTAATTTCTAAAATTAACAACAAAGGTGATCTGACAGCTGATTTTATTAATAACACGACTTGTTCAATAAACACAGTATAATACGCTGTTGCAAAGGATGGAAATGCAAATATGAAATACAAGCGTTACCGTTACACATAACAGCTATAGTTAGAAATTAGCGACTTGTGCGAGCTATTAATGCATCGAAAAGCCATTATGAAGTGAAATATGAAAATAAATGTGAGTAATAGCTGAGCCAGGCAACAAATGAGTGCAGTGAGGGAAACGCAAGCCGTGCAACAACAAAAATAAAAAACGTTATATAAGGGGGAGAACAAAGTGATTGTAGCGCTAAAATTAGAAGAAGGGCGCTGCAATGTAAAATCTCAGCATTGCAATTTCATTCAAGCCAATAACAATAATATTTTATGCAGCTGATAATAACGGTAATGCGGTTGACATCCCAAAACGTGCAGCCAAGAATAAACCAAAGCTGACAGGGGAATAATACATAATGCGAGGGTGCGTCACTTATTTATATAAGCGCTTTAAACGCGATATTTATTCGCTATATCTGGAGAGTCGCACACACATGCACATATACGGGGTGTATCTGTCAATTGCGGGAAAAGTAAATATCTGCTTCATTAATGCAAGTTTTATATACATTGTATGCATATATCCATATATATATGTATGCATGCTTGTTGTAAATAAAACATTTGCATGTGTGTATGTATGCTTTCAATACCATTCGCAGCGCTGCTTCATAACTTATGCAGTCTCTTTTATTTTTAGTGCTGTCAGCTCGCATTCGCGTTATTACAACCATCAGCAATTTATTATAAACTTAACTAAAATTAAATATTATAACGATGAAAGCGCGACTATGAGTAGTTGACTGTAACTAATGAGTCCACGACAACTAAGTGGCATTTATGTGGCTGATAACGGCATGTATGACAGTGTTATGGTGTGGGGTGGCACAGCTGTGAAGGCAGATAACTTTTTTGTTTTTCAGTGGGTTGTAGAACTAAGATTTACGACACATGAGTGTTCGTGTGCCTTGCCATGTGAGTAAACAAATAAGTAGGTATACTGATGCCAATATAAAAGTGCAGTTTTTATACCCAACACTGTAACTGGGATTGGTAAAAAATATTTTTTGATTTTTCTGACTTAAGATCTCGTAACAGGAAGCGTAGTAAAAATATTAAGTGAGTACTAAGTACTCAAATATCATATATGTATATAGTATATAAAGCTTGGATTTTCTTCCGTTGCGGTACAGTTTCGTGATAATCCGGAGTATCTTTCTTGGCAATGATGAGCACAAGCAAAACGTGCTTTAACAACGAGTTCTCAAAGGTCAATGTGAAAACAAACTTGGCACAAATAAAGTTTGGATTATCTCACTTCGATTTTTTCGATACGTACTGCTTACGACTGAAAATCAATACCAAAGGACGCTGTCGATATAAAATAACCTTTTTTTTAGTCGAAGGTTCATTTATGAAAAATAAAGCGATGTTTGGATCACCGTGGCTAAACCAACTTTGAGCTATCAAGGCCTATATTTAAGTATTAATTTAATGGTTTAGATGCGTTTCCTCGAGGAAAAACAGCTTCTTTAACAATTTTTTTTTTGTTAGAATTTTTTATTGTTAAAAGCATACACTATTAACAAAGAGACTGAAATTTTTGGAAAAAAAAAATTTTAAACTTGGCCATGGCGACGCCATTTCCGGTGATCCCTCGCAAAAAAGATTTGCCTGCATTGCCAGGTTAACTTCTGATAGAATCATCTGAAGTAAAAAAATACGTATTTTTATTAAATTCTTAACTTAGAACTTGGACGAATGAAAAAAACTGAATATTGAAATCGATTTTTTCAGACATTTTTACAAAAAAAAAAATTAAAATTTTAGTGAAAATTTTGGGAATTTTTATTCGAAAAAACATCCTTCGATCAAGTATTTTAAAATTTTATCTCAAAGACCTGTGTGAATTTGAATGAAGATCGGTTGAGTGGTTCTGGAGAAGTCCTGTCAACTGACTTCAGAAACACATAGTTTCCAGAAATACGCGTTTAAAGATGGCGCACCTAGTCAAGCTAGCTACGAGCGCACAAGTTCTCAAGGCTGTATCTCCGAAACTATTACTGGGATCAACTTGAAAATTTTGGACAATATTGTACTTAATAACATAATAAAAAAAAATGATTTTTTGAAACCCGTAAGCTCACGTGACCCTTTAAAGTCACTTTTCTATTGAAGATGTAAAAAATAATGCTCTTACTATCGTTGTAGAGGTAGCTTGATACATCGATAACCACCTTTCTGTGATCAAACTAGTTTAAAAGACAGGGCAAAGAAGTTGAGTTTAAACTGACTTCATTCCTAGCAAGACTCATAATATTCATATGTACATCACATACTACTTGTATGTATGTATATCACAACACATTTTTAGAACAGTACGGAAAAAATGAGTGACAATATCAAAAACTGTGGAGACCAATAATCATCTAGAAATCAGAGAATTATAAACTGATAAAACTTCGGCTCTCTCAGTAAAATTTGACGGCAACCACATGCGTTTTCTGTTATTTATTGTGCGATAGTACTTATAGTATTGTGTATATGACTCTGATCTATCTCTCAGTGGATTAATCGACCTCTCGGTTACGAACCTCTTTCTCGAACAATTCTCATTCACTCTTATAGTGTAAAATGTGAATGATGTCTCTGGATGTGGTGGTATATTTGTATGTGAAGTACAAGAGTGTGTGGGAGCTATATTTGTTGCGGTGGATCGCTCTGTTAATCATTCCTGCTGTGGTGAGTTTTCTCTAACTATGGAACTGCTGAGAAATTCTGCTTATAATTTGGGCATATACCCCATACTTGAGGTAAATAATTACCTCCTGGAGCCTCAGTTTATTTGTTTACTGCGTGATTATTTATCAACTCGTTCGTCGTGAATTCGTTTACCACATGTTCCATTGATTTAGAGCCCTATTTGATTTGTGAAATTGCCTGTTGTGCTATTTTGCTTTCAAATTATAATTTATAGTATTTGCATGATAGGCATGAAAATGCGGCAAGTTTATAAATAAACTTAAACCTTTCCAGCTAACAAACGCTGGGTATAATTAATAGCGCCATAGCTAAACTTTTCATATTTACAAGCTGACATGTTACGTATGCCCCCGTCTAATATATGTGACAGATTGGAGGTGTTTACGTGCACTAGCACTTAACTTATAAACACTATGGATGTTTATGTGTGTACATATGTACACTAGCGGGATATTTATGTATTTATATGCGGTATCCAGCTAGTGTTCAGCCGACATTCTAAAAGGTATACACACACTCACAGGCATATATTATTTAATAATTGTTTATCTGTTTGTGTACTCACTAGCTCACTTCGTAGAGCTTTCATAGCTGTGGGCAGGTGCGCGTTTGCATCCGCTTTCCTGTTTACTTGCGCTGCGCGGCGTCGATGTCGGTGTCGGTGCAGCTGGCAGCTGTTGCGCATTTCGCGTTTTCCACACACGACGCCAATTTGCCGATATTCAATGGCAAGCGCCAGTTGCTGCCTATCTGCCGCCTCAAACTCGCGTGCCACAGACGCGTTGCGCTTCTTCGTTTTTTTTTTTTTTGTGTAATGACCAAACAAGGATTTTGCTAACAAACCAGCGAATTCGACAAGGTCCTTGCGTGCGCTAGTACATGCGAATTCCGACGATTTTCCTGCGACGAAGTTGTCAAAATTGTTGCATAATCCAACGAATGTTGCGCAGTGACGAAATTTTCGCTATTTTAATTTGCATATTTTCGAAAAAAGTGAAACTGAAAATAATTTTAACTGCATATTGTGGATAACTCGCAGTGAAAGTTGCAAGCTCTGCGTCCCCTGTGTGCGCTGTGTCATTCAATTTCCACGCATTGTTGCCACCAAGCGCGTGTTTTGTTGTAAATTTTGTAAAAAGTGTAAAATTTCGCACGCGTTCGCAGCTTTTGTGCGCGCGCGTGTGTGTGTGAAATGTTAGTGTTTCGTTGAGCATGTTAATATTAATGATGCCACCGGAGAAGCCGCGGCAGCCACCACTACGACGCTGCAGAGATGGTAAGCATAAAGCTTGTGGCGGTGTGGTTGGAAGTTACACATAAAAAGCAAGTCAGCTCGCTCTTCATCATTGCAGGTGTGGAAATGCATGCTAAGACAGCAGACAGCAGAGCAAAGACGGTCTTCCTTAACTAGCTATGCAGTTACTTGGCGTTGCCTTTATGTTGTCATGTTGCATGCAACCACAACTGCTTTAACTGCACAGCTAAAAACCCCAGCTCACACATACACAAACACAAAAAGGGTCCCACAAGTTGTTGCTGCTCATCATTGCTGCTTGGCTTTCGTGGCATGCTCATTCTGCTTCCTCGTCTTGCTTTGCATTATCCTTGAGGTTATTGTCTGCGCTGTGATTTATTCATCTCAGACATTCCTCTCTTTAAGGCATTTCAGATTGTGCATATTAAAGGAATACCTAAATAGAAAAAAGGCAAACGTAAAATAGAAATGCGAAAAGAAAGCGTGCGAAGATAGCTTTAGGGCTTCTCGCAAGTATGCAAAGAAAAATGCGCATTTTCATGCTTTGTTGTTGTAGCAGAGACCTGCTGCTGCTGCATTGCATTTGTTGCTGAAAAATGTTCTTCTTCTCATGAAATATTTGTTATTATAATGTTCATTTCAAATATTTCAAGGACAATTATTGTGTTGAGGTTGAGGGGAAGCTGTTATGTCATGGTATTCGTAGATTTATAGTCTGAAGTTCGGGTTTTGTAGTTTATGAGCTTGAGGTTTGGGGGTAACAAGTAGCTTTGTAAATTATTTGATAATTGTATGGTGCTAGGTTATTAATATTTAGCAGCTAAGTACTATATACCGAACACAAGTTCTGTGAAAATGTCCTCTGTTGGCCCTGATACCTTAACTACGAGTAAGTTTGACCGATAAAATTTATATTAATCTCTATATGGCTAGTAATTGTAATTATTGTCCATATTTTTCCGTTCTCAAAATATACACTGACAATATTATTGAGATCATATGCACCAAAATTCATTGAAATTTGTAGTTAGGTTAGTGAGTTGCTTCAGGCAAGTACTGCAAGTTGAGATAGTTTTGTATAATGTGAATATCAACTGGTTAGACAAAAAAGTGTAAAGCTTTATTAATGGTTTCATTGCTCTTCAACGGTACTTTATTTTTCTTTTCTTTCTATGTATTCCCTTTATGTGTTTTGGCATTGCCTTATTTTTACTAAAATTTAACTTTGTTCCAAAATTTAACTGCGATCTCTCATGGCAAAGGTTTAGATATGAAGTTCTTTTTAAACGATTATCAATCTTCATTCAGACGTATTATGTAGTTTTTTAATACATATTACAAAGAAGGTATACGAGCTAAGTATAATGCTCCTGAGAATCATACTCCGAAAGCGGGTCCATAATTTTACAGATATGGTAACTAAACTAACGGAAAATCAAATTATTAAAATAATAACCGAGTTTAACTATCACATTCGCAGTAGGCTGAACAGATCTAAAGACTATTATTGTGCGATTATATTGTCTAATGCTCGGAGAGGTTAATATAAAGAGAGAGTTGCCACATGTTTGGGTATTGTTTGCAAATTATTTTTATATATATTAAAAAGATCATTAATGTTACTGGTTTCCTACTGATCCAATCAAGATTACTCTCGAAAATGGTTTTTGAGGAGTGTTGCCATATTTTACTGTTTTTATTTAATAATATTGAATTATTATAGTGGTATAAAATGTATAACAAACTAGATAACTTTTGAAAAACGTAAGGTTTAAGTTAATCTTAAAGAGTGTTGCCACCTGTAATATTTTTTTTAATTAAACTGAATTGCTTAAACAAATGAAATATAATAAAATAAAAATGAAATAAATAAAAATAAGAAAAGTTCAAAAAATATTTATGTTGAAGCTATTTTTTGAAAAGGTTGCCATATTTCTATATATTTATTTAATAAAATTGAGTTATAATGGTTGTAAAAAATGGATTTAATTTTTAAAAGAGTTGCCATCTTTTACAAATTTTTATTGCACTGTATTAATAAAGTAGCTGAAATATGGCAACATCACCATCAAATAAGACCCTTTTAAAAAATATTCATGTTGGAGATATTTTTGAGAAGTGTTGCCAGCTGTTTTAAAAAATTACACAACTCGGTAAAAACAAATAAATTACCTGCAAATTAGCAAATTAAATTAAAATTTATCGCATTAAAATTCGTTATTGCAATTGTTGGATAAATCATATTTTATGTCATCATAAAGAAATTTACAAAATCAGATTTCTATGTATGTCCAAAAAGTATTACTTTTGAGCTTTGATAGAAACTGCAGCCTTTCATTTACAGATTTTCTGAACTTTCTCCTGAAATCGATGTCTTTTATTGTTAATTTTTTCAAGAAACTTTGAAAAACGAAAAGAAACGAACACATATTAGCTGATCAAATTTGACCAGGACTGGTCTATTTAAACTACAGACAACACAAACACAAATATCGTTTGATCAAATTTGACCCGGACTGACCCGGATTTAAGCAGCGGGCGCAGACGGAATTGAAAACAATCTCTTCGCAAAGTAAAATATTTTTTCCCAAAGTAAAAGTTTGTTTTACCAAAGCAAAAGATTTTTACCATCGAAAAAATTTAATAATGAGTTTGATTGATACGTTATGTTTCCACTGGAATAGGTACTACGGAATCATTGAAAATGTTTAGGTATTTTGGGGAGCTGGATTCATACCCAAAGACCACAATCTTTTGCAGAAACGATGTCGAGTAAATATTGCAAAAGAGATGCTTGACAACGTTAGTGGTAATTTTTAAAAGAGCTGCCATCTGTTAACAGGAGACATGGATTTATGAATATAATATCGAAACTATCCAACAATCCACCGAATTTCGCTGAAAAAATGAGCCGAAACCGAAAAACCAATATTCGCAGAAAACTCTGACGCTCACCACATCCGAGGCTTATAGGAGTAGCATGTTTATAGAAAGTTGGAGCCTGTTTTGAAGACGTTAGCAGAAATGTTTATTAAAATACATGAAAATGTTATTGCCTGTTATTAGTCCGTTTCAATTTTGATCAGATAATAAATCTAACTGAGGAAGCATTTGTTTCAGGAATATTGAATTAAGCCATATTTAAGTAATAGAGGCTATTAATATTATATAAAATATATTCAAATATTTAATTAGAATGTCGTGATTTAACTAGCAAGCAATATTAAATTAAATACACAAGTTTAATTGGCATATCCATTAAGTATGCACATTGAATATGTTCAAATTAGGTCACTACTTATTAATTACTAAGCAAATATTAATTTTAACTGTACAATTATGAGCATCATCCGTTATCAGATACGCACAGCGTATTGTCACGTTTACTGTCAAATTTCCATATTTTAACTAACGAAATTTAGTTAAAATGCATGTTTAGTTATATGCATATGTATGTATTTCGGTTCATTCGGCTTATAGCCGTAAAATTAAATTCTGCGAACGCCATAACTCAATTTTATTTATTGAATAATTCTAATAAGCTCAAATATATGGCTAAAGCTGAACGCGCGAATGTAGCGCCTGTTCGAATTTGTGGTCGCATTAAATCAATAATAAACAAGTAATAAAGCAGATACTGCAATGACAGAGCAAATTTTATTGAACCCACTAAGCATATGCGAGTGTTTTTAGTGAGGAGTGCACATTCGAGTGCATTTAGCTGACGTCGCTGGTGCTGCAGCTGTGGCATTTTAATCGGATTAAGCGCGCCAAAATAAATTTATTCAAATGAGCAGCTGCATTTGCTTTCAAAGTGTTGATTTGTGGGCGATTTGAATGCCAGTGCTTACAATAATTTAAATTCTAAATGAAAATGCTACTAAATTTAACAAATTTTGAAGTCAAATGTTGGTTGGTGTCACTCTTTTGTTCCAATTCACTCAAGTATATAGCTAATAGAAATTGCTGCAAACTTTTTGAATTGTTTAGCATATTTCATGACGATGATTCATGTATACAAAAACACTTAAGTACTAATAATTCTTAACTATTTGCTTACAGATTTTCATCGTGAGAAGAAACTATATAAAAGACCCTACAATCCAATGCCAGCCCGAAAGGGGCTGCTTGCGCCCCAAAATACCTTCTTGGATACGATCGCAACACGTTTCGATGGCACACGTAAGTGAAGTAAATAAATTTGATTTCTATAGCTGTGTTCCAAACAACAAAAAGCTGTGAAATGTGGTATAAAATTAGTGCTGAAGAAAATTCCAGCTCTAGGCTTAATTTAATCGTTATATTTATATTAGTATATTTCAAAAGGTTGACATTAAGGTAAAATGTTATTTTATTAATTTTTAAGGTTGCTTCAAAACTGAAATGTCTTCAAATAACGAATGAAATTAGGCTAAATTTAAACTAAAAGTATCAGCTTTGAATGTAATTTTTACTAAAATACTCGCTAAATTTTTCCATACTTAGTACCTAAAGGCAACCCTTATCATGGAACATTCTCCTGGCCGTACTTTCTCTGCTCACATAACTGCGAGGTACTCTTTTGAGAAGGCGTGCTATAACTTTTTTCAAGAATGGATCGCAGTTAAGGGGAAAGTTGCTGGTGGAGAATTCTATCAAGAGCTCTCCATCTAGTTGCAGATTGCCAGACTATTGTAGCGTCTCTTAAGACGAGTTGACTGCCATCAAGGTAGCACGAGATGTATTGCTCCGAAGCGCAGTTTTCTTCAGAGAGGTGTGCTTTCACTCCGATATACTGGCTTTGAACTTGTTGATTGTGTGCTTAAAACTAGTGAATAAGTGCTTGACCTTATTTGCAATAACTTCAGGTTTCTTCCATGTTAGACTTGTATGGGGGCCCGGCTATAGCAAAATCGCCTGAAACTGCAAAGCCGATGAGCTTTATAGGTAGGGCACGCTTTCCCAAATTGCATCCGATTGACAACGAGTCGGTCTCCCGATGTGTTCTTACATTCTGGCGTTGGACTTTTCGACCTGCGCTGAGCTCAGCAAGCCTTCTGGTCAACAACCAGAACTTGTGCGACTGCGAGATCCTTCTGGCCCAGAGCGAACCGTAAGACCTCGCCGCAATTTTTGGTATTTGAACTGGACACTGTCCAATAGGCTTACACTTGATGTGGCTAAATATTCTGTCGGACTCGCTTTGCCAAAGCTGTAAGGAGGTAGGCAAGGTAGAATCATCTTGTAACTTCCATCTCTATTGATCAAAACTATCTCCCAATATTAATAACGGATTTTTCAATAAGAGCTCTACAAAAACGTTTTGGGATATCAATTAAATACTTTAGTCCTGGCATTCGATTCCATTATGTATGAAACTCGATTTTTTCTGCACGGCCACCACGGGCTCGCTTGCAGAATTCCAGAGGCTGTTTTTAAGCACGTTCGATATTCGTACGAAGTTCATCAATCGTCGCTGGCTTGTTGGCTTAGACCATAGACAGGAAATAGTCTAACGGACGGACCGTAGCTCCACAGGAAATAGTCTAACGGTGGTTTGCTGCCTGGCCAATAACGCATATTTTGCTTATTGGCAAAGCCATTCAGCCAGAAATGAGCTTCATCGCTGAAGGTGAATGTCCGAATAATTTTCAAGTTATTGCTCAGCCCAATTGACGAAGCTACGACGATTCTGGTGGTCAAGCGGCTTTAAATCTTGCGTCAATTTCATCTTGTTAGAATGTAAGCCAAGATTTTTGGGCAAAATACGCCCCAACGACGTCACAGAGATGCCCAACGCTTGAGAACGACGTGTACGAGATTGATACGGGTCTTCTTCTATTGATGCGCTAGCGCCTGCAATATTCTCGACACTACGGGCACTTTTTTGTCTCGCTGCCATGTAAACATATTGTGCTGTGCCTGTGGATTCAAATTTTTTCACTAGACGCTCAATTGTTGATTTGACAGGACAATTTTGACGACCATAAATTGAACGTAGCGTTCTTAAGGTTGAGGCCTCTGACTTCGAATTTCGGCAATTTCGACGTATATCTTTCCATGATGAAATGACAAACCTTACTAAAGAGAAATGCCAAAAGAGCGGGAAAAATATGGTGTCGTTTGTTGTCCTTATCCAAATCAAGATCATGATACCATTTTGTGCTAAAAGAGAAGCCGAAAACTGGTGGGTATCATAGCTTCGTTGCAGCCAAAGTTAACGTCATTAATTACTCTTTGAGCTTAGCACATTTTAAGTTTAATTTAAATTGTTCTACGCAACCGTGTTGCATGAAGTATAAGCTATCAATAGACATGACAATGGAGATGATTTCTATGCTCATGACGCTGATAATGAAATCCTCTTTGGTTACGCAATCGCACTGTCCACCACGAAAGCCACAGCATAGCTGATGCCCTTCGTAGTTGCCGAAATGAAACACTCAGGCATGCAGTTACGTAATTACATTACCGTTACAAAACAACTGCGTGTGCGTGGGTGCGTGTAGTTTGCAATTCACATATGTCAATTGTCATCAATGCGTGCCCCGCCCACCCCTTAACACACTTACGCCCACAACACTTTATGAGCGCAATAAATCTTACCGCAATGCATATGTACCGTTAAGTACTTTGAATTTACTGCTTGCACACACACAAACGCACATGCCCGTGTACTTTGAGTACTTTTGATGTACTCACACACACACGCGTGCATCAGTTGGCCGAAAGCTCTTGCTAATCCACTCGCTGGCTGTTAAGTGCTGTTAAAGTGTTTATGACTTAAGAGCGTTTGCTGTTGCTGTTGTTTTTGTTCTTGCAGTTGCGAGCTGAACCATGTAAGCGCTTAGCAAATACTTAGGTGCTTGTATAAGTAATGCGCTCATAGCGTGAAATATGAATGATACACGTGCAAACACACGCACACACACACACTTGCATATGAGCATTGCGTAATGCCAAAGGAAAATTAATTAAATTAATTGCATAGAAGTGGCTGACGTCGTCTCGTGTTGCATAAAGCAGTCACACATAACTGGATTTAAGCAGCAATATTCCAAATGACATTAGCGAAGTGTTTTAAAAGCTTTCAAGAAGCGCACTAAGTGCAATTCGCAACGTGTGTGTGGCAGCTTTTAATCAGCAATTAATTTTTCGAGTATTAATTAAGACTTCATTTGGCTAATTTTTATATGCATGTACAGTTATGTTATGTAAATTCCTTTGGAAATACTTAACATCATTTTGCAGTCTGAGAATACAACCTACATATCTTCCTGCACTAGCGCGTATTTTGCCGTTATATAAAGATAGTAGAATTTGCATGGAAATGGCTCCATTTTGTCGTGGGTTGAATTGAGTAAATGCTGACATATTTACTCTTACATTCGAACTATAAATAACTTAGTTGCTCAGTCACTTTATTTGTGTTATCTTTGCGTCACAACTAACGGTGTTGGTGGAGTGTGGTTATGTCGGATTTAGTGGTCAAATGTGGGAAGGAAATACGTAAGCTCATGTAATGAGTATGCAACGATGCTATAATTGTATGATAGCCAAATTATATATTTTGAATAGATCTGACTAATTTCTTCGAATATTACACGGTTGCCTTGGAAAGTAACCTGTACCTAGTTTGGTGAAGATATCTTGTGATATGAAAAAGTTTTCCATGCAAGCACTTTTTCGATATCGTTCAGTTCTGGCAGCTATAGGCTATATTGATACCATATCGGTCATACCGCCAAATGAGCAACTTTTTTGTCAAAAACGATGAGGAGTGCAAAATTTCAGACCGATCTCTGAAAAACTGAAGGACTAGTTCAAATATACTATTGTGAGCAAAAAATAGTAAGACTTTTTAATTTAAATTTCTCGCAAACGCCTTTCGTCGAACCTCGTGAATTCGCCTGACTTAGCTCCGTGGGATTTCTCGATAATCAGCAGACTAAAGCGACCGCTCCGGGGAAACCGTGTTCAATTAATGACATTAAATGTGAATCGCTACGCGCTTTGAAAGCTCTTCCGGAAATGGACTGAAACAACTGTTTCGAGGATTGGGAAAAACGTTAGCATAAATATATTGGAGACAAGGGGGATTACTTTAAGGTGGACGACATAGATTTTGAAGAATAAGTTAAAAATTTAAAAATTATGAACAAAATCTTACCATTTTTTGTTCATAGTTGTATATGTAGATAGTTGGACAGACAGACGCACAAAGCTAAATCGATCTAGCTCGTCATGCCGATAATTTATACTGAGTTTTCCAATAAAAGTAATAAGATTTATTTAATTATAATTGTTAAGGAAAATCAAATATTTTTTATTTAATGCGAAGTACAATCGATACAATTAAGTTCTGAGTATAACACCATTCAAATGGCCTCAAAGATCTTTTCTGCAGACACAATTTCGATTAACTCATTTTTTTTCACTAAATCCAGTCGTCTGTCATGAATAGTCCGTTCATTATAGACTTCTAAAGCTTGAAAATAGTCTGGTTTATTTCTAAAGATCAATGACTTTAAATAATCTCACAAGAAGTAGTCTAGTGGCGTTAAATCACAACTTCTTGGAGGCTTTAGTTCTTGAGTGAGAACAATTTCATACGCATGCAAGCCCAAAGCCATCCGGTTGTGGTTTGAGACCGTCCCAATTCATGAGAACGTTTTGGAATCGACAAATTGCGGTATTCAGCAACACTTGCCTGAACGGCAGCATTATTTTCATAACTTCGAGTAGTTCTCTCTGGTCTGGTTCTCTCTAAAATTGGCCAGATATGACTGCGGAAATGATTCAAAGGCAGACCCATAAATAAAAGTGGGATGAGTTCTAGATTGCTCGGATACTTTTATTGTGTTTAGTAAAAGTGTTTCTAAAATTTTTAGAAAACGAGACCCCCGCAGCAACGAGCCCTAAGATTTGTCAATTACTGGTTTTTGGCAGTTCATTTTTTCATCCGATGAAAACTAAATGTTAGATGCGTAAGACTCAATGTAGTTATTTTATAGTTTATATATTTTAAAAAATCAAAAGTGTATTCAGGAAACAGGTCGCCAAACTTGAATTATGTGGTTTATAGCAAGACTCCTTAAATTTTAAATACTACGAAGGTTTTGGGGATTTTTCGGCACTACGCTCCATTTGATTCATTAAAGGTCTTATTTTGGTTGAGAAAATATTCAGACATATACAAAATGGGTTTATAAAAAAAAGATTATTCTTCGGCAGACAAATCTAAAAATAATATTAAAGTATGTTTCCAACTTGAAAAAGCTTTCTATAATTTCCCAATTGCTTTTCGGTGGAATTCTTGAGCAAAAACCCGTCCGGGGATATTTTCCATTCAGTCATCGTTAAGTAACAAAATTGCCAATTATGAATGTAAATGCATACATCCAAAAACGAATAACTGTTACCAAGCTGTCTGCGCAGTTTTCCACCGCTGCCATGCAACAAGTGGTAATGTGCAAGTGCATTGTTAAGCGTATAACATTGTGACAACCATGCACGAGCTCTAGTCAACTCAAACCGCGATGCCATTAGTGAAATCGAAATGGTAAAATGTACTTGTTTTGCCTGCAAAGCTTACCGAACAATGCTACAACCAAACCGTTACCATTGCCTGATTAATGAACTTACCCCGCCGAATGATACACGGCTCCAGCTAGAGACTGTGCTGCTGCGCACAAAAATTCCATTGGTTGCGCAAAAAGTTTAGTTTTCGCAATAATTCAATACCCTTATTGCACTTACTTACCTGCACGCCCTTCACCCCTTTGGGTGATTGCGCTGTGGCGCGATCTGCCTGTGATTTCGCATTTATGTCGTCCACTGTGGGGTTGCCCGGATTTCGTTGCGTTTCAAAGCAATTGCGAAAATTCGTTTCAACATTCCTGCGGCTCGCGCAAACAGCTGGGGAACTAATTCAATTACAGTTAGGCGTTTATGCCACTAACAATTTGTATTTGTTGCCGCTCGCCAAAGCGCAATTATTTGTGGCAGTGACCGGCTTTCGAGTTTCGCTTTGTTGCGACCGCAGAGCGTACTTTTATATCATTAATTAGTGGGTCCGCGAAATGCAACGAATTTTGTTAATTTTTTCATTTGACTGTAACAGCAAGCTTGCAAAACTTTTGTAAATTATTTTGCTTTTAATTGTTTCTTTTTAGAAATTTTTTGCTAATTGCATTCGTGTTAGTTTGCAGGATCCGAGTATTGTTGACTATTTTGGTTTTCTTTGTGATGATTTTTATTTGTTGTAGTTAACCCTCTAATACCCAAGGCTGCATGTGGGCGGTTTGATTTCGAGTCCCCTTTATTACTTTTAGTTGTTTCCAATTTCGAACATTTTTGTGACGCTAGATTATTGAAAAGTGTCGACGTCTGATTCATGAACCCACGTCGCGTCACTGGTAATGATGATTATGATGAATCTAGCAATATATTTGCGGCCGTTTCACGACGTCATTTTTGTAAAAGATTCAAGTCTCTTGCTGCGAGTGTAACATTGACTCGTTTCATATCCAAATCTCTCTGATGCCAACACGACAATCTTCAAGCACTCGGTCTGTTTGAGTTTTATAATCTTGTTTTTAGGTTTTATAGAAAATTTTTGTATTTTAGAATATGACAAATCGTGTGGTCTTTAAGAAGATATAATGCTAATGCTATGGCAAAGTATTTAGTTTTATAAAAAGATAAAGGTTTGGTATTGTTTTTTAAAAGTGTTTTCTGGCAAGTGACCGCCGCGACCGGTCTTCTGAGATGTCCAATTTTTTATCTTTTTTTGCAGCAGTTGTTGTCGTATGCAACAATGACGCTTCAATACTCTTTAACCGTCTCAGGGTATCTGCGTAGAAAAGCGACTTGACATAACGCCGTTCGATTCAGGATAAGTAGGAGTTTAACCTACTAAATTATCCAGAATGAAGCTGCGCATGGGTCACTCTCGATTCTCGTGGCAACTTGAGTTCGTCATCTGCAATGGGTGGTGGTTTGACTCCATGTATGCCACTCACTGAGAGTGAAGTTAGTGGCGTTCGATGATTGGTCGGTTTGGTTACAAAAATTTCTCAGAAGCAGTTTGTAAGTCGATTTTCGAATGCTCTTCTAGCTAAGAATCTCCATATTGTTCCTAGTAAAATGGAAATGTCTCTATTACGGTCTTAGTTCTCCTTCCTTCAACTCTTTTGCAGTTAAGCTGCTTTTCTGTATCACAATACCAGGCTACACTGCCTCTAATCGGCAAATTCGCAGGAAAAATGAAAACGATGTCCAGATTTGCCTTGAACGGTCGAGTGAAAACTACCAAACCGGTCGTCCATTAAGCCGTTCAGATTGAAATGAGAACTGTTGACCTGTAGAGTCGCCACAACACTCAAGCACTCTTCTCATTCCCAAACCGTTTGCATTTTCAGCTCATTGTCTGTCTGCTATAATTACAACTCGTCCCAATGCATAAATTTCCAAAACATGACCAACACACAAAAATTGGATTCAGTCCAAAAATGGCCAAATCAGCAGGCAACGCAATGCATTCGCTTCGTTGTAAATCATTGCTGCATTTGCATTTTTAGGTTATTGGGCGCTGTGCTGTGGTAAGCCCGGTGGAGTATCGATAAGTGCACAGATGACAGTTGAATGTCGAAATCGCGCTCTATTGCGGCCAAAAGTGTGCTCTAAAAATATTGCACAGCTACAGCAATTTCATGACGAAATATAATACCCCGAAGCTGCTCCTGGCTCAGCACTATAAATGCAATGAATATACTTTGGATCTATATACCTGGTCATATGCGAGTTTGTGTGTATGGTATTGATGTTGTTTACTGGTCGGTTGCCTGGTGGCTATAAAAGCCACAATTGCGGCAACTTAGTTCGCCGCAATCAGTAGCAGATGCGACATGTTGCCGGAAGTGTATGTGTGCAGCTTCATTTTTCCCATAACAACGACAAACACACACATGTATACTATATGTATTGTATACTATATATGAGAGTGCACCTAGCAAGCAAAAATCGGTAAAATTTTGGTTGGTGGCTTTGTAGTCTGCCCCGGGCGTAGTTTATAAATGTGGATACTTTGTTTTAATAGAGTTCTGTTCTCTTGTTTTTCTGTTGTTTTTTATTTTATAAAAATGTTAAATTAAAGTTTTTCGAAACACTGTCGGAGAGACCAAATTGACAGTTAGAATTTGAAATTCAGGATTTGAAATTTTTTTATGAGAGATATCATTTCAGGCATAGTAAGTATTGCATTTGAGCCTATCCATTGCTGTTCTGCTCTTGACTTGAACATTTCTTGCTTAATCCTACTTGTGTTAGAAACTCAAAAATTATCTCAAAAATATAACTACTCTCCATGGACCACGTACATATATATGACATGGTGTCGTATAGAGAACCTAAAGTGGTTTATGCGTGGTTTATTGGCCTATTAGACTAACCTAAGTTTCTTTCAATAAGTTGATTGTTTCGTTAGCTGTATAGTATGCAGCGCCGTTTAGTTAAAACCAAAGGTCGTCTATATCAGCATCTTCCAACTCAGGCCCGAAAAAGTCATTAATCAAGGCTTAATTTTTGAAGAAATAAGACCAATGAATCTCTACCCATAGAGCATACCAAACAGTGGTTTTTGCGAATCTAACGGTATCTCAACGATGGCTTGAGGATTATCAGCACCTCAAATGCGACAATTTTGTTTATCAACGTACCCATTCAATCAAAAGTGAGCTTCATCGCGGTACAAAAATAAAAAATTTGCTTTGCGCAAACCAAACCAAACGATTATTTTGTTAAAGTTTTTGTTGTTATACCGGTTATCTAGTTTGTGTTAGGGTGGTAAGGTTAGATAACTTGTCATCGAGGTCTTCCATGGTAAGCCCAGGAAACCTGCTGTTTCAGCAGGGTCGGACCATAGAGAGGTGTGTCAGATATGTAGGGTTAGCTAAGCATGCAAAGTTGCATGCTAGACGTATATTGAGAATGGGGGGGAGGGGTGTCGATTCAGGATAATTAGGAGTTTAACCTACTAAATTATCCAGAACGAAGCTGCGCATGAGTCATTCTCGATTCTCGTGGCAACATGAGTTCGTCATCTGCAATGGGTGGTGGTTTGACTCCATGTATGCCACTCACTGAGAGTGAAGTTAGTGGCGTTCGATGATTGGTCGGTTTGGTTTTCGTTACAAAAATTTCTCAGATGCAGTTTGTAAGTCAATTTTCGAAAGCTCTTCTTGCTAAGAATCTCCATATTGCTCCTAGTAAAATGGAAATGTCTTAGTTCTCCTTCCTTCAATTCTTTTGCAGTTAAGCTGCTTTTCTGTATCACAATACCAGGCTACACTGCCCCTAATCAGCAAATTCGCAGGAAAAATGAAAACGATGTCCAGATTTGCCTTGAACGGTCGAGTGAAAACTACCAAACCGGTCGTCCATTAAGCCGTTCAGATTGAAATAAGAACTGTTAACCTGTAGAGTTATCACAACACTCAAGCACTCTTCTCATTCCCAAACCGTTTGCATTTTTAGCTCATTGTCTATCTGCTATAATTACTACTCGTCCCAATGCATAAATTTCCAAAACATGACCAACACACAAAAATTGGATTCAGTCCAAAAATGACCAAAGCAGCAGGCAACGCAATGCATTCGCTTCGTTGTAAATCATTGCTGCATTTGCATTTTTAGGTTATTGGGCGCTGTGCTGTGGTAAGCCCGGTGGAGTATCGATAAGTGCACAGATGACAGTTGAATGTCGAAATCGCGCTCTATTGCGGCCAAAAGTGTGCTCTAAAAATATTGCACAGCTACAGCAATTTCATGACGAAATTAAATACCCCGAAGCTGCTCCTGGCTCAGCACTATAAATGCAATGAATATACTTTGGATCTATATACCTGGTTATATGCGAGTTTGTGTGTATGGTATTGATGTTGTTTACTGGTCGGTTGCCTGGTGGCTATAAAAGCCACAATTGCGGCAACTTAGTTCGCCGCAATCAGTAGCAGATGCGACATGTTGCCGGAAGTGTATGTGTGCAGCTTCATTTTTCCCATAACAACGACAAACACACACATGTATACTATATGTATTGTATACTATATATGAGAGTGCACCTAGCAAGCAAAAATCGGTAAAATTTTGGTTGGTGGCTTTGTAGTCTGCCCCGGGCGTAGTTTATAAATGTGTATACTTTGTTTTAATAGAGTTCTGTTCTCTGTTTTTTCTGTTGTTTTTTATTTTATAAAAATGTTAAATTAAAGTTTTTCGAAACACTGTCGGAGAGACCAAATTGACAGTTAGAATTTGAAATTCAAGATTTGAAATTTTTTTATGAGAGATATCATTTCAGGCATAGTAAGTATTGCATTTGAGCCTATCCATTGCTGTTCTGCTCTTGACTTGAACATTTCTTGCTTAATCCTACTTGTGTTAGAAACTCAAAAATTATCTCAAAAATATAACTACTCTCCATGGACCACGTACATATATATGACATGGTGTCGTATAGAGAACCAAAAGTGGTTTATGCGTGGTTTATTGGCCTATTAGACTAACCTAACCTGAATTAATATTGTATATATAGGTTATGGTGTATTTTTAAGAGTGGAATCAAATATTTTATCGAGGACGCGATTCAAATTAATTCTCGAATGAATAAAATTTTAGCCACTTTGTTATGTCAGCTTGGCATACTTATAGTTAAATTTTCAATCCTTTGCATATATTAGCAATATAAATATTTCAGAAGAAAAACTATCTTTTGGACAACCTATAGAGTTCTTCGAAATTGAAGACATAGGTTGTAGTATACTTTTAAGATGGCAATAAAAGATATTTTGACTTCAGTAGAATCTACCTTTGGACAATTTTAAGGTCATTTGAATATGACTATAAATATAACAGTGTATTTTAAGATGGTGGTCAATTTTATTATCAAGGACGCAAACCTAATAACTCTCTTAAAGGCACGTAGAAATATTAAAATTTCACTAAACGCAAGAACTCTCGAATTATTGAGTTCTGAGCAATTCTTGAGTATAAAGATATCATTATTATATTATTTTTCAGTAAAAAAGTAATTGATTGGATAACTTATAGTGCAATACGATACTGAATTAAACTAATTGTGATATACTTTTAGGGTGTAACAAAAAAGATTGTATCAGCGACTGAGTGAACCTGAGTAAATTTTTTTTAAATACATGCCTTTCAAAAGAAAATAAAGAGTTCTTTATTTCTGCCATTTTTTACTTCTGTCTCTGAGTAAAACCTTAGCCACAAAACTAGGCACACTGGTCAAACGTTATTATTGGTGTCCAGAAATTATGTCTATAAGCATTCAAAAGTTCTATACTGAACACATTTATGGCATTGGCTACATTGTTAAGGGTTTCCTAAATAACTTATTTAGTGCGCTCTTAATGGTATACTTAAACCTAAAAAAGAGATTGTTTTAAATAAAAAAAATGCTGTATTAATTGTTTTAGTATTTTAAGGGTGTATTTATACTTGCTTTATAGCAGCAAACTTTTTGTAGAAAAAAATTAAATATTTTTTGTGACCTCTTACGGCGCAAAAAAAGGTGCTGTAGTGATTCTAACCTTCTCTATGGATGAAATCTAAAATTCTCGGCTAAAAGATGCTGCCAATATCAGAACTGCGGTCGATAAAAATCTCAAAACTTGACAAAATGATGCATTTAAAAAAAAAAAAAATTATTTTTATTCCATAGTTTGGAGCTTTTTGGCCTGGTGATTGATTTTTGATGATCACAAAACTAGTAAGACATTATAAAAGACATGGAGAAAAATATTATTGGCATCATTTCATTTGTCTCCGAGTATACATACACTTAAGCAAATTTGAAAAATGCTCTTTTGAGAAAAATATATTTAACGATAAACTGATGGAGCTAGTTGAACTGAATCACGACACTACACTTTCGGAGGCTGTAGATAAAGAATTGCTTGAGATATAGTTTTAAACTTTCATATGTCATTCTAAAAGGTATCACCAATCAAAATATGAAAAAACGGATTTTATTTTTAATTTCACATTAGGTGTGCCCCTTTAAAGCAGCTGATACAAAAACACCAGTTTCCAATATCTGAATAATACTTTTTTCATTATTTTAATTGAGTTGAAATAAATTGCGTTTGCTGGGTTTACTCACTTCCACATTTCCATAAACGCCATCCAACACTGTTAGCATGCGCCTGTGCATATGCTACACTTTTTCCCGCTAGGCGAATTCTATGCTGCCCGTTAAAGCAACGGTTCCTATAGTATATCTCAGTGCTGAAGTACAAATGTGCACACATGCATATGTATGTATGTATGTGTGCGTTTTGTCACCCAATCAACGCATTTATCAATCATCACATAATCAACTTTCAACGTAATTGTGGTCTTTTGTTGAATGTGAAAATTGCGTTTAATTAGTAACGCCCTCTGCTGAAGTTTCACGCGCCGCTCTGCATGTGTCTTTGTCACCCATATCTGTGGCGTTGCAATTTATTTGCTGAATTGAACTCGACAGCCCACATAAATACACATATATATGAGTATATTTATCTGTATATTTAGAGTTGTATTTAAAGATAGCCGCCCTGCTTTAATACTCTGATCACGCAATGTCTATTTATTCGCCTGGCACTGGTGTTGTTGCGTTTTTGTTGTTGCCCATCATACGGTTTAGAACTGTTAATTAAGTTTCGCAAATATTTACTTATAACTTTCGGTCAACACTGACCTTCCCAAAAGCAAAGCTGTTTGCTACTTTAGTTGTTGTTGTGTCGGTTTAAATAACTTTTAGAAATACATATATGCACGTATATGTAGGCACATATGCTTGTTTATTTGTGTGTGTATGTGTAAAAAAATATGGTTTCATTTAAGCTGACCTGAGGCTTTTGTGTACTTACTTCTAAAAGTTTCCGATATTGGTTTTTGGCTTTGCGGCTGGTATACCGTTACGTATAGAAACACACAAATACACACACGTATATTTTAGAATATTAAACGAAGAGAAATATATTTTGCTTGTATCTGTGCATTAATTTTCGACCCAATATGTTGTTCCCCTGAAACGAAAATTGCAGGCGCATGCACACACATACATACATACGTAATATTTCTTTTTAGTCTCACCGAAAAGAGTTAAGTGCATGTGGCATTTCTTCAAACTTTTTTGTTTGTCTGGCGATTTGATGAACTTTTAATTGGCATTTGTAACTTGGCTTGCAAAACAAATTGTGAAAAAAAGATAGGCTAGTGTCTGAGGGCTAATCTCAACGGACAAGTATATGTACACAAATAATTCGAAAATACCGATTAGAAAGTTTTGCTCTCTTTATCGCGAAGACATTCTAAATACCGCTGGAAATTACAAAATATTTAGTTAAAATGTTATCTGAAGCCGTTACTGAAGATTACCTGAATCGTTTCACACTCCCCTAAATACACTCAAATGGCTTTATTGTGCTTCAAAACTCGACTTATTAGATTTTACGTGAGTGATAACGCACCCTATAGCTGAATTGCCAATCAGCGTGTTATTGTACATCCCGATAACTTTGGGTTGGTTCTGAGCTATCATTAGAAACACTTGTTTGTTAAACGTTTCGAACACAGCTGCTTCATAATTTGAGATGAGTGCATGATATCCTCAACAACAACGCAACATAGATTTGATATTAGTTCCAAATGCCACACAAACGGATATCTATGCTTATAAAGTATAATCTTTGCTGTTGTCGTAAAAGTTTATCTGCATTTGTATGAATTAGAATACCACCTAGAGCATGAAAATCACTTCACCTGAGACATATTTGCTATAACTATACGCCATCTGGTCTCAGCAAACAATTACCTGAAAATTTCTCAAAGTAATTTTAAAGCCTCTTATGCCTTTTGCAAATTTACTGGAAGCCTTCTCACATATATACATTGGAGCTCCACGAGAGCTCTTTGTTATAGTTGAAATGCGCTTTGCATGAATTTTGAGCCATTTCTTTCTATTTAGCTTTTGTTGGTTATGTGGCAGCGGAAGAGAATCGTGTAAGATTAACTGTAAAAAGGCTTATGCCCATCTCACATGGTTGTTGGTAAGCAGCCAACAAAGCAAAAGCTAACTAACTGAAACTAAGTCTCATACCGAAAGTGGCGGCGAGGAGAAGAGGACTTGTAGAGATATACGTGGACAAGACACTGCATATTTATATCAAAAGAGATATGTACATATATTACATGATTATTTGTTATTTATTTATTTTTATACTCTGCTGCAGAGTATAACATTAAAAATAAATTTGTTCACCTAACGGTTGTAGGTATCACCTAAGACTAACAAAGATAGATATAGAGTTATATATATATAAATGATCAGGATGCCAAGACGAGATGACATCCGGGTGAACGTATGTATGAATTCAAGCTTTTAATACATAGTTTGTGACTTTCGAACCTTGTTACACTAAAAACATGGAATCGGTTTCTATTTTTCAAAAGACTCATATTGGAAATTTAATATTTTAACGATTGAAAGTAGACCTTATTACGCATTAGTGATTGAGTTTTAGATCTATCCAAATAATATCAGTGCTGACAGACTCATTATTACTAATCGATAAATACTAATAGAAAAGTTCATGACCAAATCTAAAAAAAAAAAGAAAATCAAGAAAACTTAAAAAACTTAAAACACTAAGAAGTTTCCATGCAAGAATTCGATTCTGTTAGGTCAGTTTGTATGGCAGTTATATGCATATAAAGTATAATAGTTCCTCAAGTATTGCAAGTAGGTATTGCCTTGGAGAATAGTTCATGGTAAATTTCGTGAAGACATCTCGTCAAATAAAAAAGTTCTTCATACAAGAACTTGGTTTTGAACGCTCTGTTTGTATGGTTATGTGCTACAGTGATCCGATGTTGGCTGTTCTGACAAATAAGCATCTTCTTGAGGAATAAAGAACATGTGAAAAATTTCCGTTTAATATCTCAAAAGTTGAGTGGTTATATATAGAATACTAAAGGACCCGCCCATGTTTTACTGTGGCTGATACATACATATGTAGTACTACTAATACCATCTATATGATTTCTATTAGTTAGATTTTAAGTATTAGTTAAGGAATAATCGCATTTTTGGTGAAGCAACAAAAATTAATCAAAAAGCATTTCGTGCGTTAAGAGAGAATTGGTTTTTGGGGTAAAAATACTATTGAATTTGGGCTGTGCATCAGTGAAATCAATCGAGTCCAATCGAATGTCAGCCTGGTGGACTGCATACTAAGAAATGGTTCTCAAGCGTAGAAAGACAAATAAATCGGCTGGCAAGGTTATGGCATCAGTCTTGCAATGCTTCGAAAAAATTTCTGTATATCTCAAATTTTAATAGACCTTTTTATCAACACTTCAGTTATGCCGCTATTGTTTTATGCCAGATCTTTTGCAATTTTAAATTGCCTGTCAAGATACCACCTCCAATAGTTAGCAGGTTTGAAAAAAATGTTATAGCTACCCATAGATGTAGTGAATCACCCAATTTATTACTTAAGAACGAAGAACTCTGTCCACGTTATGCAAACTTGTCTACAGATGTCGCCTTACTTTGGCAACGTTTTGTTTATTGCACGTTTACGCCAATTTAAGGTTTGAATATTGGATACTGCGATGGTAGCGCAATCTATCGGTCAAAGGGTCGGTTCCAAAATTAGCAATTGATTACAAAAGAAAAATCAATTGAAAAAAACATTTTCCAGTGGACCAAATTGTGAATCTGAACCATTCTCGGATCTCCTTGAAGACGCACAAAAAATTTCATTAAAATCGGTCCAGCCGTTTAGGAGCAGTTCAATTACAAACACACGGTCAGAAGATTTATATATATAAAGATGTACAGACAGACAGGGCTTAATCGACTCAGCTCGTCATGCTGATCATTTATATACATATACTTTATAGGGCCTCCGCTCTCTTCTGCCAGGTCTTATAAATTTGAAACAGACTATATTCAGGATATAAAAATAAGTTTTTATACCTTGGTATAAAAGTTTCATTCGTTGTAAAGGGTACTGAGTTAACGGTAGTTTAGTTGAAATGAGATTACAATGATGTGAGTACATATTTACCTTTACCGCATTGGTTTTACACAAATATCTTGTCTGCTTCTTTGCTCAGGTTCAAAAGTGCCCTTGACAAACCCTCACACACATTCAAACACACATCTTAAATACTGCTAAGTGGTACTTGAGCAGTTTAGCTTGAAGTCCATTACTTGGCAATGTGTGCGTGGGTGTAGAAATAATGCATGTTTACTTACTTTTGTATGCTTCTTCGAGAGCCATATACTGGCTTGGCTTATCTGCTCGCTTTGACCAGCTGCTTGCTTGTAGATTTTTGATTTACAGCAAGCACTTGCTTCTGCAAATAGAAGAAAAGTTTGAATTTATTAAATACCAAGAATTAAAGGAAGCTCTTGGGCATTAATAAAATTACTTTATGTGTGTGTACGCATATATAATTACTTATTTGCTTTCTACATTTAATTTGTTATTTATTGCCTTTTTATTTTTCTAGCATTTTATTAATGTAAATACTAGTAAGACATTTCTCAGAAATTCAGCTTTAAATTTAATTGAGTTAAAATTCTCGGAATTGCCATAACAGAAGAGTATCATTTATTATGTTAGGTTAAGCTAAGAGCAATGAACAAGAGTGTGTCATGCTCTTTGAAGCTCTTTAGTGTCGAAAATTGATTGTCACTCTACTTTTTTATAAGGAGAAAAGAATAAAAACAATAATAAAAATGTGTCACTCTGTCAGATAAGTGCCAAAGTCAATAGTGTCCTTTAATGCACAGCTGGACGGCAAACAATGCAAGTTGAAAGCTTTTTATTATCAGAAACCCATTTACTCGCTACTTACATATTGATATACATATATTTTTTAGAATTTTGTCAACAAAACCATTTTACTCGCCAAACATTATTTGCTAGTTTTTTCACTTTTGTTATTTTTTGTGCTTTACAGATTCAAATTTCGTGCTTGGCAATGCGCAGGCAAATGGCAATCCAATTGTTTATTGTTCGGATGGCTTCGTGGAGCTGACAAGATATTCGCGTGCGCAAATAATGCAGAAGGGTAAGTTCTAAAGTGGGGAAATGCATAAAAAATAAAGAAAAATGGAGTAGAAAAAGAAAAAAAATTTAAAAAAAAATTGAAATATACAAATTCTATTTGAAGCAATTTGACAAAAATTCTAACAAAAAGTAAGGACAAATCAGTGTGCAGAGAAACTTCAGCCAATAGTTGTTAGGCGACAGTTACTGAAGTTAAGGGGTTACATGGGTTTCCTGTGGTAAAGAACAGCATTTTTTCAACATTTTTTTTCATATAAAAATGAAATATATTACTAGATTTTTTTAATGTTACAGAAATTACAATGTGTTATTAACAAGGAAATTCTGAAATTTTTGGAAAAAAATATTTGAAACTCGTTAATTTCTGCTTTGTCAGAAAACTCCTTACACGATCATCTAAATTGAAAAAACTTAGAGCTTAGACGAAGGAAAAAACTGAAAACTGCATTTTTGGCAGACAATTTTACAAAAAAAAAAAAAAAAATTAAAACTTCGCTACATTTTTTTTCAAATAGTTGTAATCAAAAATAATCATTCGTCCAAGTCTTTAAGAATTTTATCTCAAAGACGAGTGTAAAATTTCATGAAGATCGGTTAAGTAGTTCTTGAGTAATCTTGCCAATCGACTTCAGAAACACAGTTTCAAGAAAATGCTTTCAAAGATGACGCACTTGGCCTAGCTAGCCTCGAGCTCACAAGTTCTCAAGGCTGTATCTTCGAAACTATTCCTTAGATCTATTAGAAAATTTATGGCAATATTCTAGAGCTGTTGGAATTTAAAAAGACAATAAAAACCCATGTAACCCCTTAAGTAGAACAGAGTATGTTAGAAAATTATGCAAAGTTTTTAAACACCCTTTATTTTAGACTATGTTGACAAAACATGTAATTCAAGAAAGTATAGTTTATCATAAAATTAACATCTTTTTCTTACCTCAGTTCTTAAAAGCAGTTATATAATACCTTGACTAAGATTCAATTCTCAGTTGCAGTTCAGCCAAGCTCTGCTGCAATACATTTCATAGTTTCACAGATTCTTATCCTCATACCCATTTCTTTGTAAATTTACCTTTTAGTAATTTTGCCTCAAGTTTGTAAATATGAAAAGCAATTAATGAATTATAGCTTTTCAAGTGAGCCAAGAAGAGCTCAGAATAATTTCCATCTTAGTGGAGTAGTATTTCTTTTATATAAATCGTCCATTTTTCACGTTGAGCGACTAGATTATATTCATCGGTGATGAAGTGAATACATGTAATAAACCCTGCAACTTAAGTTAGCTCGTCAAGGAGTGCATGACTTCACTAATATTCGTATTAAGCTTGTTCTATATTATTTGGGTATCTAGCCGTCGCATAATCAAAGTTGTAAAGCCGCGAAATATACGAGAGGGACACTCTTATCCCAATTCCAGTAGCATAGGAGTGAGCGGGAGTTTTTCTGTTTGCGTGTATTTGGACGCTGTATCTAGGCATCTCGCGCGAGCTCAGCACGCGTTGGTCAAAAAACAGCGTTTGTGTCACATCGCCGCAATAATAGGCATCCTACCTGGACACCGTCCCATTGGCACTTACGGGGTGAAGCTAAAGATTTTGGAGGACACAACTGATCAAAGTTTCCATTAGGAAAATTATATGTAAACTTCAGCTTTCACTAAATTTTGAAGCTATAGCTTATGCACTTATCTCGTTGGATCAGTATTTTTTGTTGTAATTCTCCACTGGTTCATCAACTCATCATTATTAAGTTAGTAATACTTGTTTGATAGTACTGCAAGGAGCAATTTTTTCTAAAAAAGTATTTTTATTGAATTTAGTTATTATCCAAGATGTCGCTATAAAACAAAATGTTTAGATCGATATCATCATAAATCGTTTTATGATGGATTGAGGGTAGGGATAAGCTCCACTGGTTCATCAACTCATCATTATTAAGTTAGTAATACTTGTTTGATAGTACTGCAAGGAGCAATTAATGTATTTCTATTGAATTTAGTTGTAAGATATGTGATGGATTGAGGAGGGATAAGCGGACAACTGTGGTGTAGGAATATAGATACAGGCTTTACCTATCAAATTTATTCAATTATATTACTTATTCTTAGTTTGAATTCATACTAGAGTTCAGTAGGTGCTTAAAGAAGCTATCAAAGAAAAGTTCTATAAACTGGATATTATGGCGAACTAAAAATGTAATTGGAAAAATATATATATATTAAATATTTAACTGCTTTGAATGGTTAAAAAAAATTAAAGGCCTTTATGTTTACTTTGGCACTTGGCAAGCGTATCTTGTGAAAGTAGCATCAGTATCTTATGCAGCGCAAATATATTTTAAATCAACACTTTTTATACTTGTTTTTTCATTTAATTCTCTTTTTCATGCTTTCGCGCAAATCCGTGCAATTTCACGGGCTTAACGCAATAATAAAAACAACAATACTCGTGTAAAATGCTGCCAATCAACAACACCGAAAACAATTGTACCCATTAAAATGCCAACAATGAACAAAAAACGATACAAAAACACCTAACAAAAAACATCTGAAATAATAACAACAACAACAACTGTAATAAAATTCAACAAAACAAACATGAAAACTGGCTACCAACCGGCTCATCACCGTGCATGGCAACATTCCGCCGGACAATGGTTGCCCAACTGCGCCCAACATCATTGTACATTGACGACTACCATATTTGTTGTTGTTGCTGTTGGTGCTGGCTTGTGTCAATTTCGTTCGGTGGCGGCGCGTTTCGCCTACGACCACTCGTCGGCTGCATTTATTGTGTCAACAGGATGCTCGTGCCATTTCCTATATGGACCGGAAACAAAAGACGAGCACAAACAGCAAATTGAAAAAAGTCTGATGAATAAGACCGAATTGAAATTGGAAGTTATTTTTTACAAAAAAGATGGTAAGTATACACACTGTTATTGAAAACATTAATATTTTTATATATGTATGTGTATGTGTGTGTGCAAATTTTTTCAATCGCATAATTAGAAGCAAGTGGTGCTGTTGTTGCAAGACATTAATTCCGATGAAAGCTTCTAATTAAAATGTTTATCTGGAGCAAATTGCAAATAAATGATAAATAAACACAAATTGACCCAACAACAGAGCGCTGGCTACGGGTTTAGCTACTTCAAAGGATTGAGCATGGCATTATTGAGTTGAAAGAGAGAGAATCATTATGCAAGTAGCCCAAGTATTTTTACTAGTGAAAGAACTCCTTTGTATGATGACTTGTAATTTGTATTTGTACTAAGAAACTCTTTTACTTAATATTTATACTTTGTTAGTCAGAATAACTTGCGTATTTCTGAATTCTGTTTGAATAGGCATTTCATGAAATAAATAAATAATAAACAGAGAAACTTACACCACTTTAATAATCAGCGTTTCGTTTTGAAAAATCCGAATTCCCTTGCTTCCGCAGCCGATTTCCAGAAAGTCCTCCAAGAAAGATGTCTGGTGATGAGGAATGCTTTGCCTTAAAACTATCTCAAATCCAAAATCAAGTAAACATAATTATTGCTATGGATTAGTGCAGGTAATGATCGAGGAACTAGGCAATTTTTGCTTATCGACAAACTTTCAAAAGAAAAGTAATTTTTAGTGAAGAAATTTAAAGTCCAGCGTGGCTTAAAAACAGAAATTATTATCCAAATTCTTGTTCTGTTGATTTTTAAGTGACACATCTATCCAAGAAGTTCGTTTGAAAATTTGCATCTTGGTTTGTATGAATTTTCTTCAACGGCTCTGAAAGCAGCCTTTCGAGTTAAACGATTTTAAGGTTTTGAGTGGGAGCCGTTTACACCAAGTATGGAATTCATCACTCTCTAAACGTTGTTTTATATTTATTGCCCACGTACTTGTTCTGTAAGCAACCGACAGCGACACTGATGAAATCATCTCTATTAGTGATAAGAGGCTACTTTATTATACTTAACAAGTTTCCGATTCCACCCAATACCACAGATTTTCGTTATCGTTTAGAAAACTGCTTAAATTCTGTCCCCAATCGTGCCTTCCCACACAGATGGGAGTGAAATAATGGAGAGATCCACAAAGACACAGAGGTAAATAGATATAAGGACGTGTCTGAACTGGATTACTGAGTTTGAGGTGTTGGATTTCCGCAAAATTAGTTAGCACAATTGTCTTCCAAATACTACATCCTTAGGTGTCTTTCAAACGTAAGTCACACCAATCAAAGAAAGCCTTCTTGCTCAGATAGAGAGGAGGTCTATACAAGAAATATATTTATTGGAACAGATATCCAGGTGGCTTTTAAATCACTCTTTGAGGATATATTGTAAAATAATAATCTTAATATCAAGCAGATTAAGTTGGCAGAACAGACACAAAACTTTAATTAGACACCGATAAAGGAGGGCTACTTGTAGATATTTAATCGACAAACATGTTGTAAATGTAGCGAAGTCTCGGTGGAGCCTTGTAGTTTTATATAGAAAAAGAATCTTAACTATTGGCCGAGGGTTTCTTGGCGATATATCGGAATTCGCACATGTAAAACCTTGATGAACTTCATTAAGAGCAGTGTTAGAACATAAAAAGTGAGGGGTTTGAGTTCCGGTGGTTTCATAAAGTTCCTCCTGAAAGCCTAGGTGCATTGTCAGACGTCCACCCTACCTACCAAAAGTCTTCACTGAAATGCGCTAATGAAATAAAATATTTATTTTACTAACAAAATTTTATATTAGTTGTGTTTCACACCCAAGATTGTCTACCATATATCACAACCATCAGTTTACTTATGTGTCTATAAGTTTATACTTTAAATATAAATTATGTGGGCTTAGATTTTTATATCTTTATATATTTTTTTAATTTTTGTCCGCGATGGACTCCTAAACTACTGAGCCGATTTTAGCAAAATTAAGCACACTGTGTCCAGTTCGAACCAACTTAGAAGATACGATAGTAAAAAAAAAATTCATAAATAAAAAAATACAGTGAAAGCTCTATTAAGCGGACAACTCCATGAGCCATGCACATTGGCCGGTCCCAAAATGTTGATGCTTATTAAGGGCAATCTATTAAGCGGACAACTCTATTAACTGGACAGAGAGGCTGGTAACCAGACATTGAGAAAGCATTCTTAAATTCGTTATTTTTTCCAATGAAATTTCTTTGTGTGAACATATTCAAAATTAAACCTGAAGTACAATTCGTTGGATTTTTATACCGACAAAAACGTTTTCGCTGAGCTTTTTTCACTAACTATTTACGATCTGTTGACTGTTAGTAAATCCTCGATGCCTTGAAAAAATTATTTGTTGGTTGTGATAAAGCATAATCTAATTTTCTAGCAGTATCTAAGAAAAGTACACAAATTCACTTATCTCAATGTACAAAAAAAAACTTTAATCCCTCTCGCTGTCAACCCACTTTTTAATATTTTATTTAACCGATTTATACTCTTGAAATATAGATATAATAACCACTACTTTTTTATCCCTTTGCTAAAAATACGGAAGAACTAATTGGTGGAAACTTTGGCAATAAAGTTTTATTCACTTACACTAACCACAAATTAGTGAAACTTTTGGGGCAAACTAAAGTCACAATTTATCAATGTGCAAGATTATGAAAAAGGCAACAGCTTGCCATGATATACTAATGAACACAGCTGCAACTAAAAAAGAAAAAGTAGCTTAACTCGTTATTGAAGATATTTGAAAATTTTGCTTTGCAGACTCTTTACTGCGACTAAAATGCGAGCTTGCGAGCTTAAAGTATTTGAAATTTAGTGTCAATAATAGTCTGCTACACGCGATAATAAAAATGTCTTTGTTTCAAAAGCGTACGTGTTTGAATACGAAAATATGTTAACACCACTAAAGCGGTTTTATGCGACAAATCCATTAAATTTTCTATATATTCTTAACACAAATGTACAGCGACATTCAGAATTGAGGCGGAAGTCGTGCAATTCGGCAGACAAAGTATATATGCCAGCACAATAACTGTAAAAATTACAAACAAGTTGAACAGAACTCGAAAGTAAGGCGATAAAAAGAGCAAAAACAAGCCAAGAGATGTATTGGACAACATTGTCATCTAACGTAAGCCCACTCAGAAACTTATTCGAGTGACTTTTTATTGTGTCAGCAGTAGTTTGAGCAGAACAAAAGGATGTCGAGAGGCAGCGGGTCGATACTCGTATGAACTAACAGAAGTGAATATACTTACATACAGACACAAATATTGAGAAAATATACCTACAACTAGTATATTACTCCCACTCAACTCCCACTGTGCCCAGTCGCTGGGGAGCATGTTGTGAGGATTTACTCAGCGTTGCGCATTTGTAACTGTAAGTGAGCAATTTGTTGTATTACTGGGTGTGTGTGTGCACGTATTCTGCTCGTATATATATGAAGTGCTGAAGTTAAGGCGCGCACGTCGCACACGCTGCTGCCCATATCAGTGTGAATGACACAGTCAGCATGGCGTATACGCAACTTTCTGCCGTTTCACACGTTCACAGCAAAGCGGACACGTATTCGCATTGGTAATAAATAAAATCATATGAACGTTAAGTTTATACGTAAATAGCGTCATTTGAGTGTGTTTTGGCTTTTTATTCGTCTTGACTTGACTTGACTTGACGTCTGCTTTTCAATTCGTAAATGATGATAAGAATTAAGGGCAGTTGGGTGCGTAAGCTAAGCATTTTATTGGTTTTTAATGCGCGTTAAATCTTTTGGTTTTCGCTCATTGCTTGATTTGGGCTTTAAGAGCATTTACGAACTTTTATTTTGTTTGTTGAATGCTACTATAAAATTTTTTGGAATAACAATTTTATTGTTTTTTTTTTTATTCTATTTTAATCTATTATTTTATATATTTTTAATAATTTAACTGACAATGGCTTTAAATTAATCACTTTATTTTAATTTTTTTGCTATAATTTCAATTTTATTTTTCGTAATTAAAAAAAAAAATAAATTCAAGTTAAATGGCAACACTTTTCTTTTTTGATGTGCGTTAATTAATGTTTTCATTCGTTTGTTTTATTACATCAAAATCACACTATCGTTACTCCCATAAAAATTCTTTCTTCAAAATTCACAGCCGTGACTTTTTAAATTTGCCTTGATTCCTCTTCACCCTCAAGAAACTGGCGCAAATCTAATTATTTTCTATGCAATTTCTATTAAAGCGATATTCCAATCAACCTTACTGAATTTTTGAGCATTTTATCTCCCCACTCGTCCTTCACTCACTCACACCCACACACGCTTGAAGTGTTCATAGTCGCTTGAATGCGCGCTCAAGCAGTAAGGTCTCATTAAATTAACTATATAATTTTTTCTATACTCACACACATACCAGTGTAAATAAGTATATGTATTAGTGATATATACTGTATATGTGTATGTGCATAAGATCAAAAAGTGTGTCAAATTGATAAGCACATGAGCAAATGCATGTCATTAAGAGTGTAGGCACATATTTCAAAGACTATTTCGCTCGAAGGCTGTGCGAAGCATTGTGTGTGTCACAAAGCATATAATAACAATGTAAGCAGATGAAGAGCAAAGAGATAAAAGTAAAGTACATGCAGCGCGTAATATGTGTGTAACACGTAATTTAGTCTTCGTTGCGCCTGTGAGTATGCTATAAGTTGTTATTTTCTGCAGCACTGATTGGTCTAGTCTAAGTCTGGAGGGATTTTTTGATTCATTTGTGTAAAGAATACAGCTATTTGCTTTGGTGGATGCTGTGAAGATGAAGATTTGTTAGTGTGGCGTACGTGTGCTCTTGTGCTCTGATGGTGTAAGTGATACGGCGGCTATCATATTTAAGATATTTAAAAGTGGTCTATAAGTGATGCCAAAAGTGCCGTGGTGTAAAATTATAAGCATAATAGATTGTTTCGTAATTTGTTGAATGAGGTAGTAATAATTACTTCACATGATTTGATCAGCTAATCAAGGTTTTTGGCATTTGCATTTCACTTTTAAGCAGGATTGAAAGCCAGGAACTAAGAAAGAGTTGATTTTATATTTAAATTACATTTTTTTCTTAAGTAGTTTCGAAAATTTGAATTAAAATATTTTTTAAAATTTCAAACCCCAAATAACGGATTAAAAATTAATTTTTAACTTTTTTCAATTAATTTTTTACTTTTTAATCCAAAAACTGGATTAAAATATTAGGAAAAAAATGTATTATGCAAATACAAAAAACCAAAATGTTTTTGATTTAAAATTAGTATTATTATTGTTTTTTTTTTGTGGTCCCGAAACATTTTTCTTTGGATTAAAATATTAGGAAAAAAATGTATTATGCAAATACAAAAAAACAAAATGTTTTTGAACTCAAATTTTTTCGAGTTTGCATATTTAAAAATTATTTTTATTGTTTTTTTTTGTGGTGGCGAAACATCTTGTTTTTATTTTGAAATTCGACTCAAAAATTTAAAATTTGATTTTTGATCCAAAATTTTTTAATTAAAAAATTCGCAGCCTGCCTCTAACTAACACATAAATGCAAATATCCGCTTGAACAGCTAACTTAAACATAATTTACCTTCAAGCTTGCCAAGCGAAATCTACGCTACCGTTCATAAGCAAACATGGATTACGTATACGCCATGTCAACGGCAGACTCAATCAACAAGTAATTGCCAGCTTAGCGCTTTGCTCATTTTTCCGCTTTTAGACTTTGAGTCTTTCAATACACACACACATATTCATCTGCGTATACTTTGTGCATTTATGTAAATAAGCTAATTTCACTTGTTCACCTTTCTCCTTTGCAGGTTCACCGTTTTGGTGTCTCTTTGACATTGTGCCAATTAAGAACGAGAAACGGGATGTGGTGCTCTTTTTGGCATCACACAAGGATATTACACATACAAAGATGTTGGAGATGAATGTAAATGAAGAATGTGATAGCGGTAAGTTGACAAAGTGAGATATGAGTGTCGGTGTTTATGTAGAAAATTTAGAAATATGTTAATATGTTAATGCTTTGATTTAATTAGGGATATGACTTTTACAAAATTTAAGCGTTTAATATTAAGTTAAGTATTATTGGCTTAAATTTTTTTGCAGAAATGTTTTTCTATGAATTTTAGTATGTACTTTGAGCAACCTTTTCTTTGTTTTGTGAAAGAAGTCATACCCCTTTGCTACACTTGTAAAACCACAATGTCCCCAACTGACGCAATTTCAAACTATAATTAAATGCTTTTATAATGTAAAGGTAGTGCGGGGAAATTTAAAGTAATTTTTTAAACTACGATTTGAAGTTATTTTGTAGTAATGACTCTCTGAAGAGAAAATAATTTTATGTCCATTTTCAAAACTTAATGCCTGGTGTTTAAGATTTTAAATACTTAAAGAAATAAGAAGCTAATACTATGGTGAGGTCTTTAGACCTCGAAACATAGGAATAATTTGGTCTTTAATGAGAAAACAAGTCAGTAAGTTACAATATTTATCTTGGTACCTACATAGATTCTAATTGCATCAGAAATTTCTAAATTGCTTTCCTTATTGATGATTTTTTAGTCGAAACAGTAGTTTCGAGCTTAGTATTTTATACACATTGCGTCTATATAACTATGTATATCGTGCGTTATGAACATTTTTATAAGAAAACCATATACAAAATATTCCGTATATATCTATCTTAAACATTTTTCCAGCTTTTCGGAAATTTGTGGATTATATTTCAAAAGAAATGCACCTGCCAGCGATCAGATATTAATCTGGCCAATTTTTGATACCCTGTTCAGATTTGAACCGTGTACTAATGAGCGCTTTCTTAATCGACCGAAACCAATGGTAGTCCTAAAGGCCAAGTTTTGAGCTATAAGGTAACGTAAGGGAAATTTTAGCAACCATTGTTTTCTAAACACTTTCTAAATGGTTTTGCAAAGTTTGGCTGAGCATGGTTTCCTGCGTTTTCGGCAATCACTCGCTTCAATTTGATGAGTTATTGCCAGTAGCGTTCCCTATTTATGACTTTACTCTGTTTTTGAAGCTTATAATACAGCAAGCACTTCAGATCCCGCCAAATGCATAGCATTACCTGGACATCTTGTATACATTGTGACAAAAAAATATCCGAAAATTGTAAATAAAACGAAAAATATTTAATAATTTATCAATATTTATTTTTTCGCCTTCAAAGTAATCTCCATCAGATGTAAAACACGTATGCCAACAATTTTTTCAATCCCCGAAACATTTTTCATAAGCAGCCATCAGCTCCTTCAGCACATTTTGTCTTCGATCGACTGAAAACGGATTCCACCGAGCGGCAATTTCAGTTTTAGGAACAAGACAAAATCACACGGAGCCAAATCTGTCGAATGCGGTGGTTCATCGATGGTATTCGTTGTCGTTTTGGCTTTAAATTCGGTCACAGTCGTGGCTCGATTTGATAAACACCGTAAGCCTTTTCTAACATGCATAACGATTACGCATACGAAATTTGGTTAGAAATACAAAATTTGAGACATCCTACTACTAAGGTGTACCGACTTCTACAGCTGCTGTAACCAAACTGGTCAACAGATCGCGTTCATCTTTGGCATAGTAATTAAGAACAGTCTTACCAGCTTAGCAAAATAATTTTTTTTGAAATATCATTTTTCCGGCAAATTTAATTACAATTTCCGAGAGCTTTTTTGTCACAATGTTCGGCTTTGGCGTTGATTTAGTGGGTTGGACAGATTTCACATAAGATTTTCTGGGTTGAAATAATGGATTAAATTTTCATCAACAGTCTCAATCTGATGCAAAAACTACAGCAGCTCTGTCACCGTCTCTTCGTTTTTTAAACATCTTTTGGTATGGCTGCTTGAGTGACTTAAAAATATTCTGCGAGCTCTCTATTGATTTGGCAACAAATTTAAATGAGTAATGCTTCCAGTTCCTCATCTTCAAAATTTATTGGAACAATGAAGTAATAATCAAGTTACGCCATCTCTTGGCACGAATATAGATATAGAGTTAATATAGTGTTAAATAACTTTACTCAGTCACTACCTATATATTATGATTAAAAAAATCAAAAATGTACAAATACTTGAAAAAATATTACTAAAATAGAATTTATTTGGAATCTTCGTGGATTAAAGAAATTATGGAAGCACTATAGTTTGGAATTGCAACTGATATGTTTATTAAACGCGTCCACACCAGCAAGCAAAAACAAAAATTAAAACCCAAAGATTTTATATAATATGTGTGCATGAGTATTATAAAGGCATTGGAAAATTTGCATGTAAACAAAAACCACAAGAGTAAGCCGCATGCAATTAAGAAACGAAAAAAAATATTTTTTTTTGAAGTAAAAATTTTTTGGTCTAAATATAAATATGTGTATTAGCATTACTCACTTTGCACTTTCCTGCTTTAAAATATGCCACCGCTACATTAAAAGATAATTAGCTATATTCCCTTGTAGCCTGAGCAACAGCTACTTGCCACACGATACTTAAGTACGCCGCAATTATAATTTTCCACGAAATGTGCCTTAATCAACAGCCATTGTTGAACAACTTAAGCTGGAATTTTCGTCCTTTCAACGTTTTTTTTTTATTTTCCCATATTTTTTCTCCGTTTTTTGCATTTCATTTGCATACTATTTTCGCGCTTGAATTCATACCGTTGTACTTCTTGGCTCCATTTCGAGTTTTTACTGCAGCGTCATACTTCTGGCTCGTTACTTCCGGCACTGAATGTGCTATAAATAACCGCAATCCGAGCATTTTTGTGCGAAATGCCGTTAGCTTCAATAAAATTGCTGCCATTTGCACACTTACTGGCTGGTGAAAAAATATAATTTTCATGTTTTTTTTCATAAATCTCATTTCCTCATTACTGCCGGTATTATTTGCGATTTGCGCAGCACATTTAAAGGACGCACACATGCGAGTGCCGCATATTTTCTGCTCAGCAACTTTACTGTTGCTAATTTTTGTTATTGTTGTACTTTTTTTTGGTTCAATATATTTTTCATACTTTTGATAGTGTGGAGAGTTTTTGTGTGGGCACTTTAATTTCTTTTAATAAATCGGATTTAAAAGTGTGGATTGAAATTGAATAATTGTTTTATCTGCATTGATGAGAGTCACTCAAAAGCTCTCTCTCATTGAGTTTGGAGGTTCTGTCTTCAAACTCAGACCCCGAAGAACACTCACCTTGCCCAATGTTTTCAATATAACTAGAGGACTCCATAGGACTTTCCTTTAATTCACCCATCTCGTTTTCCGATGATACAAGGTTTGCAGCAGCGACGTCAGAATTGTAGCTTCCGATGTGAATCTGTCTTAGTGAATCTATCATTGATCTCTTCGCTACTCTTCGCCAGTGGTTCGATTGATTCATTTCTTGGTATCAGCAGGATTTTTATTTGTATGCTCTCTTTGGTAGGCGATTGCATTTGTACACTTCTGAGCAGGTAGGCAGCACTACGCTTCTCAGCGTACCTGACTTTCTCTGGGTCATTGACCTTTAAAAAAAGCACTTTTGGGTTCCGTGCTGCTGCTGCTGTTGTTGTGTTGCTGGAGCTTGGTTTAGCTTCAGTTCCAGGATTAATACCAGCCATAGCATCTAAACCAACCTTACTTCTTGTTTTAGTGCCGGCCACTTTTGAGCTCGTTACGAACGCTGCTCTCTTCTCGGAATAACTACTAACTAGTTCTTTCTGGTTGTTTTCCAGGAGATCAGGACTCCTTTAATTCTGTATAATTTTTATGCTATGCAAATGAAGTTACGGTGCGCAGTATCCGTATCCTTGGCAGGGTTCGTCCGAAATCTTGATTCAACCCTTTATGTACTCCCAACCTTATTAAGACTGCCAATCTGAATGCCGTGCTATTAAAGAGCAACGAACATCCAAATAAGAGGTCATACCTTAGTTAGCTACTTCCCATCTTCCGAGCTGTTGGCAGTACGTCCACATCATTGTCATAATGTTGCGGTATTTATTGCCAGTTGGCAGTCGGGTATGGTTCAACGGGGAAATTGCTGGCAAAAAACAATAATAATAATGTCTGTAAGAAGGTTTTTCTTACCCAAAAAGATTTACAGCATTTTGATTGAATTAAGTGCGTACTTTTCTTTAACAGTCGATTTCCTCCTATTATTGAACGCATGCAAAATTGATGAAACTTTTAGTTGTCCATATAATATATTACTTAAGCATTATAATAAATATATGTTCGAAACTCTATTAGGTGCGTTTCGTAATGACGATTAACGATTTTAATTTATTTAAAGTAATCCTGCCTGTATAATATTTATAAATCAAAGATATAGTCAAAATATTTTCGACATATGCTGGTTGATTTAATTTAGTGGACTACTTCAGTTTAATATTCAGCTTAATTGACTCAATTAAGAATGTTGTTCTAGCAAGTATTAGTGATGAATTGTTTTGCAAAAACTTCGAATACTTAGTTTTAACATAAATTTTGTCAAAGACCGTCGAACGAATTATTTCAGTTTATAATCTTGGTTCTTCAAAATATTAATGTGAGTAAAGTTAGTCACATCTGGCACCTGAAATCTAATATAATTGGCTTTCCCTCTATTTAGCAGCACAGAAATCTATCATGCTCAGTGCTCTAATGATCGATGGTTATCTCCCTATCAATTTTCATAATTAAGCCTCACTCTGAGAATTAATATTTTACAGCCGATATAATGTAGACATTTTTATTAATTAATGCTTTATTTATTACTGTTTCTTTTATGAATAAATTTTGCTTATATTAAAATATTTTGAATTTAATTTCTTGCTGTTAAGCAAATAATTTGCATTTGGATACTTAGTATAATTAATTATTCAGAAGGGTTTATTTATTTTAATTTATTCAGTGTTGAACATAAATGCATATGTGTATATATGTATTTATGTATGTATTTATATATATATTCATATATTCTTTGATGTAACAGCACTTGCGTAAGGTCTTCCCTTGCATGTTTATTTTCGTGCTCATACTTGTATATTGCTGTTTACATACATATATGGTATACCGTAGCATTTATGTATGTTTGTGCATTGGCTTTTGTGTGTGTGATTCTTTGATTGAAATTTGCAAGGATAAAATTCGTTTGCTTTCACGAAAGCAATTAACTTAAATTGAACTTCTGAACGAACACTGCATAATTATGCATACGAGGGTTGCTGTAAATGTATGTGAGTGTAGAGGAAAAGTCGAAAAATAATGTATTATTTTTTAAGAACTAAAAAAAGATGTATTCTAAGAACATGTTTAATACTATAACCTTTATAATTTTTTTTTTATAAAAATATTGCATGAATGCTGGGTATATAAACTAATGATCAAAATTGACTCGGACTCGCACCTATTAAAATAATTTTTTTCGATTCGGTTTGCCTGCGGAGTATAGAATGACCAGTCCGAGTCAAATTTAATCTGAGTACACTGTAATAGTTTGAGCTGTACGTAATAGCTGAAGAAGCAACATTTTGATTATTCAGGTAGATTTTAACTGGGTTGGTAACGTGAGGGCGAGCATTGTTATGCAGCAACATCAGTTTTTTTGTGTTTTGAATCATTCCCTGTGCATGTAGTCGTTTTGAAATGGTTTGCGGGTGACTCTCAATGCTGAAGCAAACACTTCTTGCGTTTGACTTAGATCCTCATCGAACAATGTCTTCAATTCATCATTTTCGAAGGTTTTTGGCTTTCCTTCACGCGGACCGTTGTTAATATCGAAATCACCATCTTTGAAGTGATAAAACAAATGCCGACACATTGTTTCACTCAACTTTTCGAAGTTCCCAATATGCTACAGCTGACAATTTTTTTTGGCTGAAAGAAAATTACGATTATTTGGCAAAAAAACGGATATATTCGTAAAGCCAAAGGTAGGTGACACATGAACAAAGCCACTATTGTGGAAACGCAGTTTCTTCTTCAAGTTTCTAGGTCAAGTTCGTTACGTTTTGGGTACATATCGATCACAACTGAAGCCATGTATTGACAAACAGTGGGGCGCACCTACTATAGATTTCTTTATCCTAACTTTTCAATAATCCAACTACTTCACATACTACCCTCGTAACACCTTCGCCACATGTAGCAAATATTTACACTCTCTAAGCAACCTTTTGTAAATTTGCCCTTCCAGCTGTTTCTAATATTCTAATGGATTTGCTTTCACTTCACATTCGATTCTTTTTTATAGACAGCTGTTAATTGATTTCTCATATGGTTAATTACACATCAGCATTATTTTGTGGGTGTAAATATAACACATATTATATAAATATACACATATCCATGTATGTACAAGTGGTTTCTTTACATGTATACCTTTCATCTAGTTAATTATAACAATACTGGTATTATTTGTTTAATAAAGTAATATTTGGAATGACCAGAATTAAACAAAGGCTTTAAAGGCAAATAAATATTATGTTCTTAAACTAAATATTAACTTTGAGGGTGTTTATTGTTAATTTGTTCTCAAATACTGACTTTCGTAAATAGCAAGTGATGTGTATTATAATAATGAAAAGCGAATAAAGCAATTACTGTGAGAAGACAAGCAATAAATTCTGCAACAAATTATTCGGAGATTGTGCAGTTGCCTCAGTTAATAACCCATGCCAGATTTTCTGACGATATTTTGTCACAGAAAAAAGTTTTCCATATAAGGACTTGATTTTGAACGTTCAGTTTGTATGGCAGCTATATTCAATAGTGCTCCGATCTGAATAATGTTTTTGGATGTTGTAGCGCTGACTTCGAAAATAATCTGTACTAAATTTTGTGAAGATATCTTGTCAAATTGGAAACTTTTCCATACAAGAACTTGATTTTGATCGTTTAGATTGTGTGACAGCTACATGCTTTGGTTGTCAAATATCAGTTATTCTGACAAAAGAGTATTCTTTTGGGGCGAAAAGAGCGTGTACAAAATTTCAGATCGATTTCGATCTGACAAGCTGATGGAGTAGTTTATGTATACACATACCGAAAGACATGGCCAATTCGAATCAGATTAGATATCCATTTTATAGGATCTTCGATACTTTCTTACAAACTTAATGGTGCACTTAATATACCCTACTCAGGATATAAAGAACAAACAAACTAAATCTTTAACATATATCTTTAGCACCTGCTCGACCTTATTGCGGCCCAATTATTGTGTCTAAATAAGTTACGAAGCTATAACATTTAATCAGTATGCCATTAATAAATTTAAAATAATCGCAGAAACTGCTAAAAACCCTTGTCAACACATAATAGCACGTGACAAGGCTCATTAAGTAATGTGCACTATGCTCCGTTCCAAACAATGGCTTCATAAAGAAGCACCAAAAGACGGCACAGCGCGTGTGAACCCTCATCAATATGCTGTTCAATTATGCGCCAGCACACATATGGCCACTTCCTCAATTATGCAGGCAATCGCACATATTCCACCTTTCGGCGAATTCAACACAAACCATGTTACGTATACGCCCGGGCACATCAAGCGGATTAGTGCAGTCGATGCTGACGATGAGCGATTGTTTTGATAAGACCGGTGATGGATGTGGCAACTGAACGAAATGCGATTTAACAGCATTGCCAAAATACCGTTGCGTAAGTACACAGAGCTGATATGTGGCGAAGAGTGCTGCTACTGAATGCATGATGCACGTGTACGTCTAACCAGCACCCATGGAGGCATTGACAAGGCGATTTACCGATTGAGATGCATTTAATTCGCAGCTGGTTACCCGACTGATGGTGTGGTTAGTGAGTGAATTTTGCCAGTGTTTGCTGATTCGTTGGCTAAACTGATTTCTCACGGTTTTCGGAGCGAATAGTCTCTAGAATTTTGATTGAAATTTTTGTTTTGTCATTTTTGATAAATATGTATATATCATATGTTCAACCACGATATAGTATATATACAAATTTCACCTCAGCGCACTAACTGTTTATTTAACATTATTTTGATGACCGCCAATAAAATGCTCAATCGAATTTAAAGCACCAGCTGAGTAAAATCCTAACCGCAATAATGGTGAATCAGCTTATTAACCAGCAGGTGAGATGTACCAAACGTATTAACAACGGTTCACTGGGCTCTATTTAGCCGCTTATACAAGACCCACAACAATAAAAACAAGAAACACTAAATCAAAATCGACCAGCATGCCACCCGCAGCTTAAAGTCGACTAAACTCAAATAAATTTATAACACAAAACGGAGAAAGTATTTACGGTCGGGCATTGACTGGCTGACCGTATGCCAGCCACTGTGTATCATACCTGTGTGCAAATGAAAAAAGAAATCCGTTTTATAACTTGTGCTTTACCGCTGCTGTGGCGCTGCTGTGGTTGCTGTCATCGACCGCAAGCAATCAGCTGGAGCAGCCGACAGCCGCAGAGCGGTATTTGGCGGCTTGTGGCTTGCATTTAACTTTGCGCTATTTACGTTGAACTTGGCAAGCATTTTGGCTAAAGCAGGCAATAAAAGATGCATGAGTGTTTGCTACATATTTACTGGGGGAAAAGTTGTAAATATTTATTTTGTAAAATATTGAGACAAAAATGCGCTCGCATGAGAGTAAGAGAAATAACAAAATAAATATTGTCGAAATGCCTTAAAAATGTCAGAATTTAAATTTTTACTGTCGAGTGCTTGCATAAATTCATCTGCATAATACATTTTATATATTTTTGTCTTTTAGTAAGATATTTATAGCTTTTTGTGTGTGCATTGTGTTGGTGATAGATGGTGATATATTTATATTCGAGTCAATGCATTTTATTTACATTTAAATTTTGACATATTCTTGGCATTTCTACTCTTCTACTTCTTGCGTTGCTCGGTGGTTAGACGTGGTGATGTATTATTCATTCCTATTCCCTGAAGAAATTTGTGCATTTGGGGGTGTTTGTGATATATGCAGATACCATAAATGTCTCTTTTGATCTTCGGTTCTGTTTTGACTATCTTTCGGCATTTTCGCTTGATTGATTGCATTTAATTTTGAATCATACAATTGACACAACGATTGAGTTTGGTTTTAGTTGGATTTTAAAGAGAGAAAGAAGGAATTTTTGAAATGAACATTTTCTGCATTGAAGGAAATAGAAAATATTTTTTGGCAAAGCAATAAAATTGTAGAAAGTTCAGTCACGCTTTCTACAATTTTATTTTCAATATTTATTAAAAAAAAAATTTCAATAAAAATATTTATTGCTGACTTCTTCTTCTTCTTAATTGGCGTAACCGCTTACGCGATTATAGCCGAGTTAACAACAGCGCGCCAGTCGTTTCTTCTTTTCGCTTTTTTTGCCAAAGCAAAAATTCCAGAGCCAGGTCCTCCTCCATTGGTCTTTCCAACGGATATATATTACAGCGTCGAAACTTTCAAGCTGGAGTGTTTCATCCATTCGGACAAATGACCTAGCCAGCGTAGCCGCTGTCTTTTAATTCGCTGATCTATGTCAATGTCGTCATATATCTCGCCGTGGCCAACGCGCAAAGGACCATAAATCTTTCGTTGGACGGCGGTGATGTCAGCCTTTATTTTCCCGAGGACATCAACCAGCTGGGCAGCGGCACCATCCCAATTAAGGGACCGGACATTCCAGGTGCATGCCCTAATATCATTGTCCTTATTTCGTTTGCCATGGCCGTCATCAAAAGGGAGGTTTCTCATCCGAGGCCGTTGGTAGTTTTTCATTGGGGTGAGCTTTTTAGGTGGCGGGTCCCAAACCCCGCGCACAACCCTATGGGGATGTTTCGCCTTCTCACTTTAGCTCGCCTTCGAACGGATGTTCTTAGGCTACCCAGAGGATACTTGGTCAAAGACCGGAATTAGTGAGCTGCTTGAGTCATATGTAAAAGAATCGTTTCTGGCCACTCCCAAGTGAATGGCAATCAGAGAACTTTCCTCACTTGCGTGAACTTCTACACATGATTCCATCTTCCTATTGCTATTGCTGACTGCTCTTTCAAAATTAGATTTACAATATTTTGCTTTGTTTAAAAATTTAACGATTTTTTTGAAGGCAAAAATTAGAGGAAGTATTTTATGATATTATATATTTTAGTAAATAATTTCATCTGACCTCAAATCTAGGTAAAAAGTATATTTTATTATCAATTCTGACTTTAAGAATAATTTTTACACTCTTCGGAGATGGGCGTAATAGGACCACTGTCACGCCCACAAAACGCCATTTACTGAAAGCCTATAAATTGCCATACTACGCAAGAGAAAAAATGAGCATAATCAGACTACAGCCATGCTTAGTTCTTATATAACATAATTTAAAATTTCTTTTGATGTTTTCACTTTCCGGTATGCAAATCAGGAAGCAATGAATGTAACGACGTAAGACTTTGCACGAATAATGCCTTCAGTGTAAGCCTTCTTATGACCATAAATTGTCCAACCAAATTTTTCAGGCCCCTTGGTACCGCACATTTGAACCCCAGTATTTATTGTTGACTTTTTGCCGCAAATATCAGTCAATGTGTTAGATATGTCAAGGATAAGCTTATCCTGACAATAGTAATTCGGTGCGCCAAAAATAGGTTGAATTGTGAGAATACTTCCTTTAGCTCTCATATACCTAATACAACGATTTTTGAACTTCCAAGTGATTTATACCGCACATTTCGGTCAAAATGTGAGTTATCTCTTTAAAAATGAGAGGCGGGCTTTTACTGATAACATTGTGTCTTTGTGCCTAAACTGGGCGAAAACATGACCTAGCTCTCATAAAACAAACATAAAACATCCGGGTGACTTTACTCCATATGATTGGTGATGGTATGTGATGTCTCTTAATGAATATCAGGGAAGATTTTATTAGAATGCGGCATGTTAATAGTAAGCTGTATCGGCGAAGATTTATAAAATCGGGTGGATACTGCTCCAACTCCCATAACTACACATTCATAATGATTTTCGTTTTTCTAACAAACCTTATGCCGAATATGTCCGTCGTTGTATGAGTCTATAGCTGAGTTTACAACCGCGCGAAGGTCCTTCCAACAGAGTGGAGGTCTTTCTTTTACTCTGCTGCCCGGCGCTTACTGCGTTGAATACTCTCAGGGCTGGAGTGTTTTCATATATCTGTATATATATAGAGAATTGCTTGGATACTGATTTTCTGGTTGATGTTTTGCAACTACTTTAGGTTCATGTAAGTTGTAAGAGTATAAAGTGTTCGGTTACCCCCAATCTTAGCACTTTATTACTTGTTAAGATATAAATAAAGTGTAATTGTTGTACGCCTCTTAAAAATAAAGATCAAAATGTCAGATTAGGAAATGAAATAAGGTTTTCACTAAAAATGTGCAAGGAGACATCTAGCGGCAGTAAGAAGTTCATAACTGTGACGGTGTAAATCCCAACGAGATTTGGTCGGTGTCAAAGTGATTAAAGCAGGCAACATGAATAACTGATTATTCTAGTTTATAGAAAGGTATACAGATTATTTTTTGCCAAAGAACAAGGAGGAGCTTCACGATCGTATCGATTCGTATTGAAATGTGAAAAAATTTGAAAACAAAAATTTTATATTTAGTTAGCAGGATCTTCCATTAAAACATATGTACGCCCTCTACTACTTAATTAATTAAAGGCCGCTTCAGAAAATAGCATCTGCGCCGTTAAGCCGAAAAGTATGCAATGATTAATTAAATTTGTGCGTACTCAAAGAATTAAAATGCCATAAAGTCGTAAAAAGAGTGTAAGAGTATTTGTGAAAACCGAAGTCAAATCAAATAATTTATCAAATTGTGCGAAATCGCAGCAATGTAGCTCGCGCTTAAGCATTGAAATCATTCAACTGTAAAATCAAATATGTTTTTAACTTGAAACATTCATAAACTTTATTATGTGCTGCAACGATTGACAATTACGCTTGAAACGAAGATTAACCTGCATTTAAGAAGATTGCGGAAATAATTGACAGCAAAAAGCTCATAAGCTGCGGGAGAGCGCAAATAATAATTATTAAATTCATATATGTATATGTACAAACACAAATGAACAAATAAGTAAACGTGCAGTTTGTGTTTGTTGTTGTCATTGTACACGCAATATGCTTGTAATGAAGTGGAAAATATATTATGAGTATGAGCTTGCTTTGCAATATGCACGCGTGTATGTCTGTATATGTGAGTATACGTATATGTGGTTGTTCGTGTGTTTGTGCAAGCGAAAAACGACAATTCACGCTCCATTCGCAGCCATAGAAGAGCGTATGCCATTTGTAATTAATTACGACACAACTACCAGTTGGCGGCAATGTTTCAGAAGAATATGGCATTTGCACCGTGTTTTATTAATTATTCAGAAGCACAAATACGCTTGAATACAGAAATGTATCCATATACTTGTATTCGTATATATGTACATATACACTAGGGTGGATCAAAAAAAAATTTTTTTTTTCGTTTGGTACTCTGAAAAATAGGTTCCTAGACACCTCTAAGAAAGCCTCTCCAAAAACCTTCATAATTATTTTTTTCATTGAGTTGTAAAATTCATTAGAAATAAATAATTTTCCCAAAAATAATCAAACTTCAACCGTTAATATCTTTTAAACGGTTGGGTTTATGAAAAAATAAAGAAAAAATAGAAAACTGTAAGGAGGAGGACCTTCCCGTTAGAATTAAGAACTCATGCTTGGAGAGGCTTTCTTAGAGGTGTCTAGGAACCTATTTTTCAGAGTACCAAACGAAAAAAAAAATGTTTTTTTTGATCCACCCTAATATACACCCTTCATGCGCGTGAGTATAATCTTTAATTACAGGCAGCAAACATACATTCCTGTACTTGTATATGTGTGTGTATAGAAGCATATCGATGGATTAAAATTTTGTTCTGCAATTTACTGAATGATTGAGTTTTATCATGAAGCTATGATCATTTTATTGATATTCAAGTGAAACGAAAATCTAGAGTTATCCTAAAATAACAATAATTTACTCGTCCTACAGCACATTGCACGTCACCAGGTGCACAGTGCATGGTCACTAAGGTAAAGCGGAATTGAACTGCTTGATGATCTTGCTCACAGCAGACACTAACATGATAAAATCTGAACTCTTCGTCGCAATTGGTCCTCATACCACATACCATAAAGGAGCTGCTACTCAAGAAGAAAGCAGTAGGCAAGAAGAGATATTGGCAACAACTCCAAGTCATTCACCATGTCAAGTTGCTAATAGGTGATTACCACTTAAGCAGACTTAAATATGTAACCAATATCCCAAGAGACAAGCTCAGGCTACTTGGGCATTGCAAACTCAAGAAGCACACCTATAATATGATCCTAGCTTCCGATGCGAATTGCCAGTTCTGTGGCAGGGAGCCTGAAACTTCAGCCCACCTGCTTGATTGGCTGCATAGCAATCTGCAGACAGAGAAAAAATGAATTAACAATTTTAATAATACATCCCACATATTGATTTATATTCTCATAAACAAAGTCAGACAGAGAAATTGTGGTCATCATATTCGTTATCTGAGAAATTCAACAGTTGGGGTCCGATATCGACTAATTTTGAACGTGAGATGGTATACCTCAGAGCCACGATTTTTGCTAGAGTTGATTCTAATAACTTCATTGGTGATTTATTTATATACTTTGAAGTGAAGGAACCATATGGAAAGAAGTAGGCCAGCTTGTTGTTTGGCTACGTCCATTTTCATAACCAAATTGAATTGACTTCGTCGGTGTAGTTCTTGAGGTATAGAATTTCACGTAAAAGTGGACGATGTCACGCACATTATAAAATTTTAATCTTAACTCCTATAAAGGATTTCCGTAGTATATGAGCTGTGAAATTTAAGGCTTATAATATATTTTTTTATTGTGTTATCGAAGATTTAGTGGTTTTAAATATAACCGTTATATGCAGAACGAGCATAGTTAATAACTGTTTTTACTTACTTTTACAGTATGTTAAGAAGTGCTAAAAAGCTTTTACTCAGCGAATTCGGTTGAAAGCGCCATAGACGTTTCAACCTAGTGACCATGCCCTTCTTCTTCTTTACTGGCGTAGACACCGCTTAGGCGATTATAGCCGAGTTAACAACAGCACGTCAGTCGTTTTTTCTTTTCCCTTGGTGGCGCCAATTGGATATTTCAAGCGAAAACAGATCCTTCTCCACTTGGTCTTTCCAACGGAGTGGAGGTCTTCCTCTTCCTCTGCTTTCCCCGGCGGGTACTGCGTCGTATACTACAATGTTCACAAAATCGCATTAGGACAAACTTAAATGATTAATTGCACAAAGCCACGCGAGATGAATCAAAATTTAACACAATAAAGAATTGTAAACATTATTATCAAAAAAAAAATCGTCAACACTTAGCACCATATTTAACAGCTTTATTTTGTGATTTTGTAATTTTATGCCGCGAATTAATCATCATAACAGATCTGAGCCCTGCAATAAATTAAAATTGTCCGCCTTGATTGCAAAGGAATTTCGCGAACAACATGAATAAAGACCTTCATACAAAATTAACGAAAAAGGCAACCCGCCCAAGGCGTTTGTAACGAAAAAGACCCGCAGATTATCTCAGCCCTTTCGTTGAGTTTTTCACAATTGTCCCAAATACAGAGAGAGCATGACCTAGCCAGCGTAGCTGCTGTCTTTTAATTCGCTGAACTATGGCAATGTCGTCATATATTTCATACAGCTCATCGTTCCATCGAATGCGGTATTCGCCATGGCCAAAGGACCATATATCTTTCGCAGAACTTTTCTCTCGAAAACTCGCAACGTCGACTCATCAGTTATTGTCATCGTCCAGACCTCTGCACCATATAGCAGGACAAGAATTATGAGCGACTTATAGAGTTTGGTTTTGTTCGTCGAGAGAGGACTTTGCTTCTCAATTGCCTACTCAGTCCGAAGTAGCACCTGTTGGCAAGAGTTATCCTGTATTGGATTTCCAGGCTGACATTGTTGGTGGTGTTTACGCTGGTTCCAAGATAGACGAAATTATCTACGACTTCAAAGTTATGACTATGAACAGTGACGTGAGAACCAAGTCGCGAGTGCGACGACTGTTTGTTTGATGACAGGAGATATTTCCGTGATTCTGATAAGTGTTAATTTTACCTACCTTTAGAACTTGTGACACTTGGCGAATAAATTAAACGTCGCGTATTCCTTTTTGATTGAGTTAACTCAAAAAGACTCCGACCAAAGAGGCACTAAAATCTTTAGGCTTTTTTACCTTTTTTGTTAAGCTCTTCAACTGGAGTCCTCGCGCAGCAAGCAAACAACACAAATTATGTGCTTGCTTTGTATTCTTATATTTGATTTAAGCCCTTCACCAACAGCTATGCACGGGTTCAAAGCCACTGCCGCGGGTATATTACAAATACACTTGCACATGCACAGACATACATACACACTCAAACATACACAGCGCTCGATTACAAAATACTCTTTATGCAAATTAGCATACTGACTTGTCTGCGCTGAGAGACGAAATAATGAATGAAAAAAGTTAACTTTCTTAAGACACTCAGGCCTCAAGCTAACGGGTTTCCGCCCAACCTCTTAAGGCCGCAAATTGTTTGAATTAAAATCCAATTTGTTTGCATACAAACAACTTATCAGGCCTTTAAATAGATTACTGCAATGAAAATGACCTCTGTATTTGGGACAATTGTGAAAAACTCAACGAAAGGGCTAAGGTAAACTGCGGATCTTATTCGTTACAAACGCCTTGGGCGGGTTGCCTTTTTCGTTAATTTTGTATGAAGGTCGTTATTCATGTTGGTCGCGAAATTCCTTTGCAATCAAGGCGGACAATTTTAATTTATTGCAGGGCTCAGATCTGTTATGATGATTAATTCGCGGCATAAAATTACAAATATCACAAAATAAAGCTGTTAAATATGGTGCTAAGTGTTGACGATTTTTTTTGATAATATTGTTTACAAGTCTTTATTGTGTTAAATTGTGATTCATCTCGCGTGGCTTTGTGCAATTAATCATTTAAGTTTGTCCTAATGCGATTTTGTGAACATTGTTTTGTTCGGAGGTACATTATGAACGAGTTTATTATTTGGAGAAAACGTATTTCAAAGAGAAAGAACATGAGAAAGTAGTAGGTAAAATATGGTGGCTGAAAACGAAAAGGCTGAAAAATGGAATCAACAGTGTGATTTGTTTGAAACTTTTGTTTTCGAAAGCCATAACAAGAATTTTTTTTTATAAAATCATTCTATCAAATGATATTTGTAAAAATTATTTTTATTTGTAAAAATTTATTAAATATCATTTTATGCTACCTAATTACGTCACTTGGCGTGATATGGTAATGAAAACTAAGTACTTCTCTTCAATATTTGACAATGTGATATGTTTTAGGCAATCTAATGGGGCAGTGAAATGAATATATAAACCTCTCCCTTCTAAATGAGAAACCCACACCTTGCCCATAAAAGCCTGGTGATCCCTGCTAACGCTAATAAACCACTGCTGATCGAGAACATATGCAATATATCCTTCTACCAGTTGCAGAAGAACTTACAACCAGGATCTAGTACGATTCAATTATTATTATAAAAATAATCGTTTTCCAATTGAAAATTTTCATGCGCTTTTGCTACTTTATGATCGTAATAATCGGCCACCTGTAATCGCTATTTATCGAATTGTTGAAAATTTAGAGCGTACATTTTCTTCACATAATGTTCAAGTGCCAATAAGACAAAGAAACGCTCTAAGAAATGAAAATATTGTTGCTGTTCAGCCAATTGTTGCTGAAGACCGCAATTTATCGATTCCAAGACGTTCTCAAGCATTTGGACTGTGTTGAATAACAATCTGGCGGATTTTGAGATTTTATACGTGCATGTATAAAATTTTTCTCATTTTAAGAACTGAAATCTCAATAATGTTTAACAAATTACATCATGGAATTTGAAATCTTTTTTAGTAAGCCAAACTCTCTTCAAGCGGAAGAATATTGAACGTGCTATTCATGACACTTGATATGGAAAAATTACTGATTATGCCGTCATATATTTGAATGATTCATCATTGTCTTATCGAATGCACTAAATCTATCTGAAAAAGATTCTCCTAAGAAACTTTTTTGTTATCAAAATCATCGATTTTATAAACATTTGAGCTTGCATCTATATGGTAAAATTGTTCTCTAAGAACTGTAGTTATTGTGAACTATCTATAAGCATCGTGAATTCCATTCATTTGGTGAATGAAAAGATAACGATTTTTTAAGAAAATCATTTGCTTAATACAATCGAGAGCTACATTTTGAATAGTTCGATATAAAGAAAACTTATATTCTGATCGAAGAAAATATATAAATCATACTGAAAAGTCAATTATATTGACAGCTCACGCGTAAATGTGACCGCTCTCATGATATTTTTTGGTCAGTAATTGTGGTAAGCATACTTCATTCGAAAACTTACTTTTGAACACCGTTAACAAATGTCACCGTTATGGAAATGTTCTGTATAAGAATTGATAATCAAACTTTATATGACCGTTTCAAAATAAAAAGAATAAATTATTTATTTTTAATATATTTTTTTGTCGAAACCTCAGGGATAGCAAATTTTGGAGAACTTTTTTTGAGTATCTTAAGGGGTTAGGGCAGTTAAATTTTCCAAAAATTGGTTTTTTTGACATTTTCGTTAAGTAATATCTTAAAAATTATTTGAAGTCACGTTGATCCGATAATTAGTTTCTTGAATTTTTCGAAAAATAACAATAGAAGCTCTTGCTGTTCAAAGCGCTGGTGTGAAATTTTAAACGCGTTTTTCTCAAACCTATATTTTTTGAACCGGTGACGAGTACTCGAAAATTGAGTTTTTATTAAATTTCTACAGCTATAATGCATAATAAGTTGGGGGCTTTCGAATGATTTTTATATTTTAGAATTTAAAAGATTTTTTAAGTCAATTATGCTTTTTTTCGCAAAAATCAAAAAAAAAAAATTGAAGCCACCATTTTGTTAATTTTAAAAAAAAAAATGGAATTTTGATCAGGCCCGGGATTATCTATTTATAAAACTAATTTTTTTTGGTTTTTGATTTTAGATAATCTCCAAGGACTTATGTATCAATTTTTTTTGTAAATCACACAAACAAATACTTTGGATTAATTTTAATTTTAAATTTTGGTGACTTCAAGAACCCTGAACACATTTTAATATATGTAAAATAACTATTTAATAGAACCCTATGAAAACTTTTGTTTTGTCTGAAATATCCTCTTAATACGAACCCAAACCCTTTGATCTTTACTATATATAGTACCAAACGCTGAGTCTGGAATAACCCCCAGATTTTTATGCATCTATTTTGTATGAAACAGCAATCCCACTCATTTGGATAGATACTACCGAAACTGAAAAATAAAACCAAATTATTTTAAGAAGTCCAACTTGCTTCATATAATTCGAGATACATTTTATCAAAAAATATTTGAACCATAAGTTTGATAAGAAAAAACTTAATTTCAGAATTTTTCTTTGTACACTTTTAAGTTTATGTTCTCAAAAATGTGTACACATTTTAACTGTATTTGAAGATACTTGCCTTAGCAGTATTTTGTTTTGTTCCGTTGCTAATTAACAGTATTTTCCACTAACATATTGCAGTATTTAGAAATTAAAAAAAATGATTAAATAAAGTTTAGACATATTTATACCGTTAGCAGGGTATAGTAAGTTTGCAACAAATTTTTTAATATCCAGAAGGAAACATTAGACCATATTCATTTCCACAACAAAGCTCTTTTATTACTGCTATTAGTGGCGTTTAAAATTGCAACTCGCTTAACATTTAATAAAAATTAAAATAACGCTTTTTGAGCAGCGGCCGCGCACGTCGGCAAAGTAGTTTAGGAAGTTTGTGGAAAAAAGAGAAAAAAGCGCAAAAAGTGGTGTGCGAAATGCGTTAAGTGCAAAACAGCAAAGCGCTTAAAAGTCGCTGGGCTATGAAAACGTCCTCGCCGAGCAACAAAGGCAGGAAAGGCAGAGCAGCACGCCTGTGCAGCGCGTGAGAAAGTGCTTTGTAATATTTTAATATTTGCTTATAAAATGAGAAAAGTTTCGCTGCAGTAATGAAAATGCAAAGGCAAATTGCGCTGTTTAACGCTTTGGCAACGCGCTGCATTTCAATGCGTAGAAGTAAATATAAAAATAAAATTAAAAAAATTAAAAAAAGAAAAAAATTAAAAAAAAAAAAATAAAAGTGAAGAAAAGAAAAAAAATTAATAAAAAAAATATAATAAAAGAGAAAAATAAATATAAAAAATTGTATAAAAACTAAAAAAAGTCGATGAAAGTGATGCTCTGCTGGTCATCAGCTACCAAGCAATATATGAAAATGTTTTTATATATATTTCTGTGTGTATATCCTTACTTATATTTACATATATGTAGTGGTGTGTGCATGCCTGTTTTGTAACAAAGTTCTCAGCCACTAATGACTGCACTCTGGCATGAAGTAAATTTCCACGAAAGTAGTTTTAGTTTTAGTTCAAATTATTTACATATTTATAAACCGTCAAGCAGTTTGCCTTGTGCGTGTGGCATGAAAAGTTTGTAACAAAAAAATATTTAATTAAAAGTGATTACGCATTTAGTGACACAAAACCAAAAAAAAAAAAAAAAAAATATAAAACAAGAAACGACCTAAATCCAAAACACTTAATTATGGTATTTTGCCCCAAAACCTTATAAATGCTTACACGTGCACCAATACACATTTAAATTAGCGTATATGTCAATAAAGTTATAAATATCATACGAAGAAACCATTAATAATCCTCACCTTTGTTTATCCATTCTTTTTTCTCTTTTTCTCTCTCTCTTGTTCGCGCTTTTGTGCTCTTCTGTAAAATCCCGCGCACTTTGCTACACATTTTTGCACTTCTCACATCTAACTCACTGTTTCACCTGTCTTACTCTCTTTACTTGCCATTTTCGCTCTCTTTTTGCATTTTTATTTTGTTTTTTTCTCTTTTTCACCTTTATATCTCATTTGTGTTTGCATTGCATTTGTTTGTGCAAAAAAAAAATGCAAATTCCGAAAAATGTACTCTTCGCCCCCTTTATCTTCACTTATCGCTTCTCCTTCTGTTCGCAATTTTTTTGTTTACGCTGCAAAGTTTTTGCCCTTACAGCTGCTTTGTTGGGCGCGCGTTTTCGTGCCGGTTCCAATGCTGGCATGCTGGGCTTGGGCGGCCTGCCGGGTCTGGGCGGTCCGCCGACATCGGAGGCGGATGCTGACGGCATGGAGGGCAATAATCTGGATGTACCTGCTGGCTGTAATATGGGACGGCGACGTAGTCGCGCGGTGCTCTATCAACTATCCGGCCACTACAAGCCGGAGAAGGTGAAGACGAAATTGAAATTAGGAAATGTGAGTATTCAACTATTATAATCAATTACGTACTAATTTAAACATTATTATTTGATTAAAAGTAAAAAAAAGTACGAGACATTTCAGTATAGGCAATTTTACTTTTTAGACAAGCTTTCTAAAATCCAAATCTTTAACTCTATACGCGTATAGCACAAGATAAATAAGTGTTGTTGTAGGGTTGTGCGTATTGTGTCACAAAATATTGCACAAAATTTTGTTTTTGAAAGTTTCCGGCTTGGTTATCTAGGGTATAAATGCAGTTACGTTAAATATACGAAAATGAGAAGAAGAGTAAAAGAGAAGAAGAGTAGTTTCGAGGATAGTAAAATACATTTAAATGCTATTTTAACAATAAATAGACATTTAAAAACTACATGATGGAGAAAAGTCAGCCTCAGCTTGGTGACAACTCAAACAACTCAATCAATCCGGAAAGCAATAAAGCAGATAGCCCAGTGCACGTTTTGTGAAATATAATTAGATGATAGGCCTTTGTTTTAGCATGAGTTATAGTAAAAAGTACTTGAATCATAATACTGTTTGAGAATTTTAAGCGGGCTTAAGCCTTAGAGCTGGAATATAAAGCTTTATCTCTTAGCTACCCTTGAGTTTTGCTGTTTGAACACTTGCTAGATAATCCTTGGTACAAAAAATATAGATAATAAGATAGTACATGACATCTTCTTCTTCTTTATTGTCGTAGACAATTCTTCCTTTTCGCTGCTTGGCGCCTATCGGAGATTCCAAGTGTGGCCAGGTCCTTCTCCACCTTGTTTTTTCAACGGAGTGGATGTATTTCCCTTCCTCTGCTTTCCCCGGCGGGTACTGCGTGGAATACCCTCAGAGCTGGAGTGTTTCAATTTATTCGGACGACATGATCTAGCCAGCGTAGCCGCTGTCTCTTAATTCGCTGAACTATGTTAATGTCATTGTATATCTCATACAGCTCATCGTTCCGTCGAATGCAGTATTCGCCGTTGCCAATGGGCATACATTTTCAGCAGAATCTTTCTGTCGAAAACTCGTTACGTCGACTCATCAGATGTTGTTATCGTCCATGCCTCTGCATCATACTGCAGAACGGGAATAATGAGTGACTTATAGAGATTGGTCTTTGTTCGTCGAGAGAGGATTTTACTTATCAAATACTTCGAAGTAGCAGCTGTTGGCAAGTTTATTCAGGATATTATGTATTTGGCAAAAAGCTGGGTCATTAAATTTTCACACTTTGCTCTCGAACTGGATTTTTCACCAGCATAAACAAACATTCACCAGAGAAAGGAGTAAATTATAATCACTTGTTGTCAGGTCCGAACTAGTAAATGGTGGCATAAAAGCTTCCTAAACGAGCTACTAGAGCGACTTTCTAGCGAGTCACTATGACTTCGCGTGTCTTCCGTTGTCCTGGCGACATAGTTTTCGTCTCCTGTTGGACAAAACTGCCCGCTGCTGGTTGTTCTCTTTTCTTTTAGACTATTGAATTGATGACAGTATAGGCCCGAGTTTAGCGCGTGCATGATTATTCCCTACCAATCCCACCAAACACAATTCAAAAATTTCATGACCGCAAATCCTGTTATATGTATGTCCGAGTTTGGCACATGGTAGTAGGGATTACCCTTCCCGACCGCAAATTGTTGTTTGCCCATCGTTTGCGTCGTAACATTTCATCTCCTGGCTGTTGCAGTTTCAGGGTCGTAATAAAATAGTCACTAAGTCACGGACTTACTGTTGCAGAACTTTCTGAGTGTGACCCAATCGCTCTTACTTAACGAGAGTTACGTCTTGGTTGTTTAGTTGAAAAGGGAAGCGTATAAGTGCCGGACCAAAGTTGGCAAACTTGGACCATCATTAGGTCACTTGTGTTCTCGGATGGCAACCTCAGCCTTCAGCCAAATGAGAAGGAAAACATATGACACGGCTTCCAATATTCCTACTTAAGAGACTAAGCTAAATATTTGAGCCTTATTCAGCTTAGTCTCTTAAGTAGGAATATTGGAAGCCGTGTCATATGTTTTGCTTCTCATTTGGCTGAAAGCTGAGATTTCACATAGATAAAGCTCCAGCGTCCGCATCCACTTTTAAAATTTTCTTAAGCTGGGATCTTAACGATAGGTACCCCAATAATTCTTCTAAGCTATATTTTGCATAGAATTGGTCTGTTTGGTCTGCCCACTACCCCAAAGTAACTTTGTGATATGTTCTGTATTGCTTGTGTTCCAAGATCTGAGGTGTTCCCCTAGAACCCATTGCTTCAAAAAGCGATTGAAGAAGCTGAATGGTATGAACAGCTTGGTGGAATTGTGTCTTCAGCTGCCACAGAGTGGGCCAGCTCGCCTGCTTTTTCATTTCCTTTTATGAACAGCTACCCAGATGAGAACCCGTGTTACCAACTATAAAATTAGCTATTGTCTGCTTGCATAACCTAACGAAATGCGACTTAATATTGGTGCTACAAATGGCCTTAACTGCTGCTTGGCAATCCACTAGAATGTCTGTGAAGGAGATGAAATGTGAACTTGCTGGTTAGAGCAGGAGCCTACTTGGCACCTTCTGTTATAGCCAATATTTTGGCCTGAAAGACTTTGTTGTAGTCATTTAGTTTGCAGCTGCCTACTGTGAGTGTGATCACCAAGCCTCTAAACTCTGACATATCCCATACACACATATGTCCCACACGAATATTCGCTCGTTTATCATTCCGTTTTTGCCTCTTAATTAAATTCGACAGACATGCGAATAAAACTAATGCCATACAACTGCAATCGGATGTAAGTCGAGTCATATTACATTCATCCGTTAGCGTTAAATCCAATATCTACCTCCCAAAGCCCGCGGCTAATAAACGTGAAAAGGTTTATGCCTGTGCGTGTGTGTGTATGTGTGAGACTCTATTCAAATAAACTCACGCAGCATTCTTTTGTGCGCCGTAACAGCAGCCAACACGGATAAACAAATAATTCTCGCATTCAGCTTAAATGTAATTTAATCTCTTTTTTCGCCGTGCACAATACAACTGCAACAACAACAATTGTAGGCTAGTGACTGTCAAGCAATTAGTGCGTTTTTCCAGCTCACCCTCGCTTTGTTGTTTGTGTTTTTTTTTCTTTTGCGCAAATATTAATACCTTTCGCATTTTTTATAGTAAATGTTTTTTACTTTTTTGCATTTTACCAAACAGAATTTATTGCATTCAACGGAGGCGCCTTTTCCCGAATACAAAACGCAATCAATAAAAAAGTCACGCTTCATTCTGCCGCATTACGGTGTTTTCAAGGGTTTTTGGGACTGGATTATATTGGTGTCCACCTTCTATGTGGCCGTTTTGGTGCCGTACAATGCGGCATTCGCGAAAGCTGATCGTCAAACCATGGTGTCGGATGTTATTGTCGAGGCGCTGTTCATTGCAGGTGAGTGGGTGGTGCGGTGAAAGTTTGTAAAATATGCATTTTGGGAGCGTGAAAATGTTCTACAAATGACGTGAGTAAGTTGTGTGTTCATGTAATTGGTGAGTTTGTAAAAATACGAGTAGAGAGAGACCCTAAGTAGATACCTTTTATTGAAGAATTTTATGAGAAATATGAGGGAGAAGTTATTTGCTGATACTCTTAGGATATTAATGAAGCTCAAAAGTAATTTAAGAGGGTTAGTAGTAATTAGCAAGCGTTTCAAAATCTGAAAAGTAAGTCAGCATATAGTCTTCAAAAAATGTTACGTATACGCCATGTAGTCCCAACTAGTAAATGTGTGAATATTAGGCGTTTAAGTGGTAAAATAATTGATGGAAATCTTAGAGTATTATTAGTAATTTAGTCATTAGTAAGCGTTTCAAAATCTCAAAAGTAAGTCAGCATATAGTCTTTAAAAAATAATACGTATACGTCATGTAGTCCCAGCTAGTAAATGTGTGAATATTAGGTTTAAGTGGTAAAATATTTAATGGAAATTTTAGAGTATTATTTGTAATTAGCAAGCGTTTTAAAATCTTAAAAGTAAGTCAGCATATAGTCTTTAAAAAATGTTACGTATACGCCATGTAGTCTCAATAAGTAAATGTGTGAATGTTAGGCGTCTAAGTGGTAAAATATTTGATGGAAATCTTGTGATAAGAAATTTAGATGATTTTGAAGTAGTTTATAAAGAGATAAGCTCCAAATAATCTGTTGAGGGCTTATAGCTACTTGAGATTTCCAAAAACTCATTGTTTGTTTTACATGCTTTTCAGAATATTCTCTAAAGACTTTAATTTGATCCGACATGTAGTTTTAGTTTAGTGCCAAAAGCTTCCAAATTTTTAACGTGCTGTTTTCGAAACTCTAGTTTCAGAATCTGTGAGGAAAATTTCACAGAAACGGCATGAAATTTTTACACAACTTTCTCAAATAAATTTATAGGGAAACGATTATAGGCCTAATATATGTTTTTGATAACAATATTAATTTTTTAAGTTACTACGAAATATATATTTTTTTCAAATTGATTTTTAGGTAAGCCGCCTTTTTGTCAAAAATAAAATTTTTACTAGTCCTTCGATTTTTACCTATTTACATACAAGTACATATGAATTAAATTATTTTCTTAACTGTGAATTTGAGAAAATTTTAAGCTGAAAAATTGAGCTTACCGTCAGGTACTTCTGGAGATCGGTTAAGGAATCAAGAAAATCCAAAATTTTTTACAATGAGTCACCGGCATCATTGAAGTACATTAGATTCTATAAATGTAAAATATTTTTTTTTATTTACCAAAATAAAAATCTCTTTAAATAAAATTCACCAAAAAAATGCATTTTTGCTGACTTCCATGTGTATGAAACCCTTAACGAAGTCAGTTGCGTGCAATAATAAAAAAATGCTATTACCTTTTCAACAAAAACAAAATTACTTTCATGGTGACACTGAGCAAACTCATCTTCATAACAAATAAAACTGGCAATTTCAGTTTAAAGCCGCTTATTGCAATCAAATCAAATCAAATAAATATGCAAGTTACTCATACGGCACGTTGGTCACTCATAAGCACTGCTATAAAGCTACTTGAGTGCCACTTTAAACACATATATTCCAATAGAAATATATAAAAAAAAAGAAAATATGCAAAAAATACCTTGGCCTGGGTCAAGTAAACGCTGACTACTCATATTTGTTTTCACCATTTTATTGCAACACTCCTGTCGCGTAGCTGAGTAGTCTGCAGCATTTGATTACATTTACTTAGTCACCGCAGACTGATGGTCTGTTTGTATATATTTTTATTGAATTTCCATGCCTATTTATTTCTAACGCTTATTTACGACCGCCAGTCGTCGGCGGCTTGTGAATATTTTATTATGTGCCAATGTTGAAGTACACATTTCATGCTTGTTGTGCTTTCTTTGCAGACATTTTATTGAATTTTCGTACAACGTTCGTCTCGAGCAAAGGTGAAGTTGTCTCCGATTCCAAGCTGATTGCGATTAACTATTTGCGCGGCTGGTTCGTGGTCGATTTGCTGGCGGCGCTGCCGTTCGATCATCTGTATGCATCGGATTTATACAATGGCGAGGTGAGTAGTCGGCGTGTAGCAAAATGAAAAAGTTGAGAAATGCTTTTTTTACAACAGCGCAGCAACAAGTTGCTTAAATCACTCGTTGGCTTTAAAAGTTTAAGAAATGTGCGCGATGGACGTGCATAATTGAGTTGTTGATGTTTTGTTGCTTAGGACTTTTTTGCGTAAATCAGCGTTAACTTTTTCATTTATTTGTTGAATTTGTTTTGAGCTGTGAGTTGTTTACAATCTTTTTTGAGACGGTTGTCAGAAAATTACAAATTTATGTTCGCTGGCAAATGCAGTTAAGATGTTTAATGGATTTTTGAAAATCATTTCTGTGATTAATAGTACAGTATAATATCTTGCGAAACAGCAGCTATTGAAATTGATTATGAAATGCCTCTGTTATTTAAGTTTAGTTTTTATCTTTAGACCATTTAAACCAAAAACACGGAATGAAAAAATTACATTTTCACTATTTTATACAAATATTTATTATCGACTTCAAAACAGGCTCCTTTTGAGCCAAGAAAAGCGTGCCAACCTTTATACTAAATTGCGTATACTTCTTATAGACCTGTTCCGAAAGCCCTTCAGTGCCTTTAGCAATCGACTTTTAATATCTTCAATGTACTATGTCGCACTCAGCGAAGTGAATTCTTCAGTTTCTAGAATTGAAAAAAGTCACAGGCATGCAAATTTGGTGAATACGCTGGATAAGCGATGATTTCCACTTGGCGTTTGATCAAAAAGTCAATGACAATCATACTAAAATGTTCTGGTATATTTCAAATTCGGTCGCTTACTATGAATTACCTTATTTAGACGAATCATAATGATAATAATATTTCTTATTGGCCGTTTGCCGCCGTGGAACGAGCTTTTGGTGAACCACATTATGGTAAAAAGAAAAGAAATGGCGAACATCACTTTGATTTTTACCGACTTTGACGAGATGATGATAGTTCAATGATGCAAGGTCAGGGCTGTATGGTGAATGCATCAAAACTTCCCAGCCAAGCTCTCTCAATTTTTGCCACTTCATCAAAGATATGTGTGGTCTAGCGTTATCCTGTTGGAAGACGAAGCCCTTGCTGTTGACCAATTCTGGCCATTTTTTTCGATTCCTTGTTTCAATCTAATCAGTTGTTGAGAGGAAAATGTAGAATCAATCGTTCGACCAGGCTGGAGCAGCTCATAGTGGATGATTCCTTTGCAATCCCACCCAACATTAGCATAACCTTTCGAGGCGTCATTCCTGCCTTTGTGACCTATTGTTGAGCTTCACCACCATATCTTTTTCACACATTACTGTCATATTTTTTCCACTTTTGTCTTCTGTTCCCACTCGCTTCAGAAATGGTTCGATTTCATTTCGTTTCAGCAAAGAATCACAGATGTTAATTCGGTCCTAAATTTTTCACAGACAATTCATGTGGTACCCAAACATCGAGCGTCTTTTTGTAGCCAGCCCTTTCTAGATGGTTGAGAACCATTTGATGATGAATTTTATGTTCCTTAGCGATTTCATGACTGTTTATGTGACGGTTCTGGTCAATCTTTCATCATTTTATCGACTTTTTCAACGATTGGTCGACTAAAGTGAGGTGCAGCATCGTCTCCGTAAACCTGATAAATTTCGTTGGTGGCATGTGTAACATTCTTTCCTGTTTTATACCAAAATTTATTTTTTTTTTGATTAAATGAAGCTTAAAGTCTCACCTTTCCAACACTCTATAGTATGACACATTGTAAATAGTATTACTGGAGATATATGACGGCAACGACGTTTATTGATAAAATACGAAAATACTTTTTCGACTACCCAATATATCCATAAATCTTCATTCATTGATTTTAAATGCAAAATTGCATTTATTTATTTTCATCAATTTTGGGGGAAGGTGTGCTTCATAATTATCCGAGCTTAAAGAAGGTTTGCGTTCATAGTTCTCAGGGAATGACTTTTTCCTGACAATTCTGCTTCAGTCTTTGGGAAAATAAGCGCTGCAAGTTTCCTTCTTTCTTTTACTCTCTCTTCAAAATTGATCAATGCTAGACAATTCACTGTTGGGTAATCGCAGTAATTTTACAGAAGCTCCCATCCCAATTCACTCCCTCCATAGTTTCTAATAAACTTAGTTGCCACCTGTAACCTTTACTGTCCCCAATTACATTTTATTATTTCTGCTTACATGATATGAACACAACCTTTTAGTGTTGTAACTTGTAGTCAAACTGCATTCGGAGCCCACTCACAGCAATCACCGCAGCAGTTGGAAGACCAACTGTAGCGACCACTTTCTAATACGAGTACGCCTTATCCCCTACCCAACAACTGCCTTTTTTCTTACTAGCTTTCTTTCATAAAATCCCCTAACATATCAACAAACTGCATCCCCATAACCCCTAATGTTATTAAAGCTGTTTTGTAGCTTTTCTTTTTCTTTATTTGCTAAGTTTTCCAAAACTTTTGCTCGTTCAACAAAAATACGGCTTTTTTGTTTCCGGCACTCGACTGCAATTCAGTGCAGTTCGTGCACACAATATCAGCAAAATGTCGACAGGTGGGTTGGTTTAGTAGATGTGTGCATTCCTCCGTGCATTTGTGTCCGACAAACAATGCTGATGGGATATTTCTCATTTTTCCTGCTGCCATTACAACCGTGATGAGATACTCAGCTTTCCTGTCTTGCCGTTCAAAACAGTTTTTCCTGCTGCATACTTCTTGCCTTTGTTGGCATGCCAGCGAATCATCAGCATAATCAGCAGTGATTAAATGCGATTTAAGAGCTTTTAAAGTTCTTGAACTCTTTTTATGCTGTGTACGAGTCATTTGCTGCAATCGTGATGGCAAGAGGACAAATAAAGAGTTGCAGTGGCGTAATTGGGACAAAATACTTGTAAGTGGAATACTTTCTCGGAAGTTGTTCGTCATAATGGTGAAAGACAAGGTACTTTCTTATATTTGAAATCGAATAAGGACATCAGAGTTTGCTAAGGGTAATATTAATCCACTTGGTACTGATTTGTGGCTACTAAACAGATAGCTGGGCGGTTTCTTAGGAAGTAATATGAGAGTGGACTTGAGTGAAGGTGAATAATGGCATAAATGATAATTAAAATTAAATTTTTATGAGTTGAGTGGCGAGATTATAAAATTTGTAAGCCGAATCTCTATCACTAGTCTTTGAGCGTTATGCATATTGACTCGAAAACGAGAGAATTTATCCTAACAAATATTTGCGCCTTATTGATTAATGGTTTTGTAAAATTCTATCCTTTCTGAATCCTTAAACTTAAACAGGGAAAAAACTTAACTTCGGCTGCAATGTGGCTAAAATATCCTTCACAGATCCTTTTCTTGTAGTAGAAAAAAAATTATTAAAAATCTTAGCTTTTATTGTTCCCTGAACAGGATATGAGAGGAGTTTTGAGGTTATGTTGATGCCTTTCCTTTTTTCGGCTCTCTAAAAATCCATCATAGAAAAGTCTTTTGAACTTTTATGCAGAAAAAAAATACCATAATTAATTAATTTACATACAGCTACATAGCCATCGCTAATCTGCTCCGCAAAGTGCCATTAAGCTCCACACTGAGACTACCTTCTAGCAAAGAAAGAAGCGACTGGCAATTTGTCTCCATTAAGCGTACACTTATAGAGAAGATAAAATGAATTATTTAAATCAGAAACTATTCCCGCAATAGAGGAAAGCCGACAACACAGCTTGCGCGCCATAAAGTAGGCAATATAAATTTCTTGTTGTGACAACTTAAGCGCTGCACTAACTGCTGCTGTGTTTTTAATGAGCGCGGTGTAGTTGCCACCTTGAAGTAAGTGCAAAGGCAAGAAAAAGAAGGCAATAAGGGAAAACTCAGTTTAACTGCAAGACATTAATACACATTAGTGTTGCACTTAAAAATGTGCAGTTTTTAAAAGCTTTGAAGATAAATCAATGGAGTTGAAAAAAATTTAATGATTTTTTAGTGAAGAGGAACACTCGAGCATATCATAATTTATTGTCATTATATAATAATATATATTTATTTCTATGCTGCTCACAGTATTTGGGTTCAAAACTTCAAAGAAATTGAAACTCAGCTCTGTCTTTTAGACAGTCAACAACAAAAAAAGAGCGAACTAACCTCACCTAACTAAAATTTTTCCACTTCACTTCACTTTCATTAAATTTTTTCCCTAAATGCTATACTCTTTTCCTTCACCTGCCATCTTCTTCTCACTTTCGTCATCTTCTAGCCTGGCGATTTTTATTTTGCGCGCTTTTTCCTTTTCTATTAAGTCCCGCATTCGTCTTAGTTTGCTTTCTGCGGCATCGGCGACAAAATCGCTGGGATTAACTCGTCCACCGCTGCGTATCATAGCATAAACACAGCGTGGGTTTTCTTAGCACAGTTCATGTTTGCTTGTTCGCCGCGGTGGCGTGTGTCTATCAGTTTAGACTGCAGTGACTCACCTCCTTGCCTGCAGTAATTGACTTCTTTCCTTTCAGCAAGCAGCTGCACACACTTGATTGAATGGGTGTGCTCTTAAATTGAGTGTTGCTCGGTGAGTTGCCGTTGACTTTTTGAGTTGCTTTCGCTTTTGTCACTCAAGTTGCTGGCTTATTTATTACAGGTGCATGCTAATTCTGTTTTGACGTTGGCTATACTTGTCTTATAGTTTCTTTGTTTTTTTCATAAATAAGACGGACAAGGAAACAGTGAAATGAATTACCTTTCCTTTATCTATCAGAGTTTTGATCCACCCAATTAACCTTTTTCGGGCACTGTTATCGATTAGGTAACTACGGCTCTTAGATTTCAGTCTAGATAATGGTAAAAACTCATTTTGTTTGAGGCGTAGTATCTAAAAGCTGTTGGTGGTGGGCGAATACATGCATAGATGTATTACGTTGGACCGTTACCGATATTGGATAATCTTGAAGACAAGATTCAGCTTCATACAGTTCGAATCAGGTTTTGAGTAGGAAACGATTATTTCGTCAAGAGGAGATGTAAGGCAATATTTTTAAAATTATTGATAGCAACTGAATGTATTCTTCTAATAAACGGTCTTCTGACAGTTCATATCTTAAAGATCATCAGACAGAGATGAACTTAACTATAATGGAGGGAAATAATTTCGCTTTTTGAACCATAATGAACCGTAAAATATTATTCAGTAAATAACCGATATATTGGGTAGTCGAAAAAGTATTTTCGTTATTTTGTCAATGGTTGTCGTTGCCGTCGTATATCTCCAGTGCTCCCAATCACCCAATAATTACATGAATAATGAGAAATCGAGGAAATCGAATGATATAACTTCTCATAGTTAAGAGTCTCGCAAGTGGTATGAACAACCTGGCCACAACAATATAAGTATTACAGAAAACTCTTAGACCAAATACATATATCATATAAATACTGAAGTATATTTGTAAAGCAACAAAGACCTAACCTAACCTCTTTTTAATCGCATTATCCAATTTTATACAAACCGTCCACGCAAAAGAAAGAAATATCGCATGCGAAATCATTGACAGCATAACTGTTCACGTTCCTTTTGACTCCACAGCAAAGTTGAAATTCTTTTCATTGCCCATTTTTTCATGGAAAGCAGATTGCTTTCAAACGTGCCTTACGCGCCAATACCTTCAACACACAATCACCGTGGAAAGCATACCGCAACCTACATACACACAACAACCGCAGAATTTTTTGTGCTATTAATTTCTTCTTTTTTTCTGGTTTCCTTTTCTTCCCACAGGAGTCGCACATTCATTTGGTGAAATTGACACGCCTGTTGCGCCTGGCACGGCTACTGCAAAAAATGGATCGATACTCACAGTACACCGCCATGATACTGACACTGCTGATGTTGTGCTTCTCGCTGGTGGCGCATTGGTTGGCCTGCATCTGGTATGTCATTGCCGAAAAGGAGTACATGATGAATGATAGCGGCTGGGATATAGGTGAGTACCCGCGCATACAACCACATACATTCACATACATATTCATATGCATAGATAGGGGTGTGTGTGTGCCCGCATGTGCCTCACTTATGGTAAATGAATACGCGTTACCGCAATGTGTTTAATTTCATGCACTTTGCCTTCGCATAAAAATTACTCATACGTACCGTGTGACCGCGTAGCAAGTTGGTATGTCTCAGCATGTCCTTTCATGTAAATACCGTGTTGCGCGTGCACATGTGTGTGGTGAGCAGTGTATACATGAGCTGCGATTAATTCCACGTACAACTCAGCAACTTATTTGTAAAGTATATTGGGGGCTTTCGTGTTAAATCTGGTTAGTTTGATGCAAAAACAGCATTTTCATTAGCGAATTCCCAGATATTTCCCACTTTCGAATATTTCGGTGAATATTACACAATGCACATAAAAATTGGTTATGAATTTGCTTTTGGTTTGTGATTTGGATGATTCTTCGTGGATTAACAACTGGACATGATAGTGTGGGGTGAACACTAAACATATTTGGTTTGACAATTTGACAGCGTTACGAACAACGATAACTTCGAGATATGGTTTTCTGTGAGATATATATATTTTTAAAGTCGAGAAAGATAACAATAGGAATTATTGTTTATCTAAACACTCTTCTTCTCGAGTAAATACATCAAGTAACACATACCTGTACCTTAAACTTTACCTTAACTGATAAGTGATGCAGAGAGGAATCGCTTGACACCTTCACTGCAAGCTATTTCGAAAATATTGGAAACTCTACCAAACTTCTAAGCCACACAGCGTCTACCTTCTTCTCACTTCTAATGCACAACTTACTCATAATATACGGCTTGTCAATGTTAGGCTTGTGGCGCTTGCGACAAATTTCAGCACCTAAACTTCAACAAGATTTACCGCATTTTCTAACCGAAGTAATTAAAAGTCCATCACACAGCTCGAATTGACTTTGCTTCCGTGCCAAATTGCAAATTACGAAGAGACATAATAACGAGGTTGCCAAGGCTGATTGCCTAAAGTCAAACACACACTTCCCTAAACAATTTTGTTTACGCTGTCTTGCCACCTCAAAAGTGATAAGCTGTTTAGCAACTAATTAAAATCAAATTCTATATTTTCGGCAAAACCTTGCCAACAAGACCTCCTTAAATCTCTCAAGCAAATAAGCAGTTGCACATACAAACGTAGATGTACGTATGTATGTATGTATATGTGAACTCATTTCTAAACTTACTTATTAGGGTTTTCGTCGGAATTCTATTATTGCCTGCATTGCTAAGCAATAAATCGATGGCACAGAACGAGAGTGGCCTCCTGGCCATGACCGCAAGTAGTAACAAGAGCGGACCTACAAATTGCCTTTGCATGGAAATTCCTAGATAAATGGTTGTTTTTCGATTTTGCTGAGAAATTCGAGATTTTGTATTTGACCAACACACATTCTCTTGTCTGTCATGTGGTTTGTGTTTCCAAATATTTGATTGGTAAGCAATCCTCGTTTTGGTGAAGGGCGGCCGCATGTTTGGATTGGTTTTACATACTTGTATGGCAATATGTACATACATACATAAGTATGTAGATGTGTATGTATATTCGTAAAGATGGAAGAGCGGAAGAGAAGTGGCATTTTAGCTTCACAATTTAAGAAAAAAGTGTTAATAAAATAATACTAAAATACCACTGTAAGTAATATAGAAGTTCAATAAAAATATATGTACATACTTACATATGTACATAAGTATGTATGAATGTATGTACTTACATATGTATGAGTGTAAGTATAAGGCAAGGAAAGAATACTAAAAAAAAGTGATGCAAGATGGTGATTGGGCACCTCTTACTTTGTTTTGTTTTGTTTTGTTTTGTTTTGTTTTGTTTTGTTTTGTTTTGTTTTGTTTTGTTTTGTTTTGTTTTGTTTTGTTTTGTTTTGTTTTGTTTTGTTTTGTTTTGTTTTGTTTTGTTTTGTTTTGTTTTGTTTTGTTTTGTTTTTTTTTGTTTTGTTTTGTTTTGTTTTGTTTTGTTTTGTTTTGTTTTGTTTTGTTTTGTTTTGTTTTGTTTTGTTTTGTTTTGTTTTGTTTTGTTTTGTTTTGTTTTGTTTTGTTTTGTTTTGTTTTGTTTTGTTTTGTTTTGTTTTGTTTTGTTTTGTTTTGTTTTGTTTTGTTTTGTTTTGTTTTGTTTTGTTTTGTTTTGTTTTGTTTTGTTTTGTTTTGTTTTGTTTTGTTTTGTTTTGTTTTGTTTTGTTTTGTTTTGTTTTGTTTTGTTTTGTTTTGTTTTGTTTTGTTTTGTTTTGTTTTGTTTTGTTTTGTTTTGTTTTGTTTTGTTTTGTTTTGTTTTGTTTTGTTTTGTTTTGTTTTGTTTTGTTTTGTTTTGTTTTGTTTTGTTTTGTTTTGTTTTGTTTTGTTTTGTTTTGTTTTTTTTTGTTTTTGTTTCCTATATTTCATTTCATTCCGTGTCTTTACGTTTGGTTTCATTATCTTTCATCTCGTTTGGTTTTGTTTGGCTGAGCTCATTCCTTTTCCTTTCCTTTCTTTTCTTTTCCATCCTTTTTTTCCATTACTCTTTCCTTTCCTTTTCCTTTCCTTTCCTTTTTTTTTCCTTTCCTTTCTTTCCTTTCCTTTCCTTTTCCTTTCCTTTCCTTTCCTTCCTTTCCTTTCCTTTTTTTTTTTCCTTTCCATTCCCTTTTAACACTACATATTGGTTAATTAGATTGCACTAATGGATTATAAGTGCACTGAACTTTATTATTTTATTTATCTCATGCAAGAAGTAACTTCTATTGTTTCTTATAACTTTTCTTATTCCATATAATCAGTCGAAAATTAGTGCCAACTTCCAGTGCATACGAGTGTAAGGACATTCATTCATATACTTATGTAATTCGCTAATGGGTCTAACACATAAGTACATATGTACACAGACATGCCAACATACATATCTCTGTGTACATAAGTAAATTCTCCTTAGAGCTGCCAGGAAATGTAAACTTATAAGCAATTTCCTTATGCCCTCAATCAGTTCCGCTTGTTAGAGTAAGGCATTGCAGCACAAACTATTTACCAAAGACATGTGCCTCACATACACAAATAAATACATACATATGCACATATCTACATTTATAACTCACAGCACACACAGTTGCCCACGCAAAAGTTATTACAAATACACACACCTCGGTAATCCGCTCGCATTCACCCTGTCACACATTTGCTGCTTCGCTTGTTTGTTTGCTGACATTGAGCTGTTGCTTCGCAGTGATCCGCTGACGAAGCTGTTTCCTTGTTTTGCCTCTTCACTCTCTCTCTCGACTATTCTTCTACAGAATAAACAGTGCTCGTTGACAGCAATGTGCGTCGTCTGGTGTATATGTTTGGGTGTATGTGTTTACGCAGTTTATTTTTCTAAGTCCGACATTGTTGACATTTGCTATTTTGTCGTTGTTCTTGTTTGTGTGCGTTTACATTTGCTACGTACTCCTTCATTGGATTATTTGTCACTGTTTTGCTTTGCCTTGCAAAGACCGTCTTTCTTGCTTAATCATTCAATTGTTATAGCTCACAAATACATGTGTATGTGTGCGTATGTGTGGGTGTTATTTTCTTTGTCTGCATGTGAAATATGCTTCGGCGAATGTCAGATGCATCTAAGGTTATATATATGTGAGTGTTTTTGTGACAGCCGCTGAGAAGGTCAATAGGTCAATCCAATTAGGCAAAGGAAATTTATTGAAGTGTCAATTTTGATTTATCAAGTGAGTAGTAAAACGTAATGTCGCTGAAGATTAAGGATAATTGCTTTTGAGTTTTGAGTAATATTTTTTGTTAGGGGAATGCCATCGAATGTCAGATTAGTTAACAGTCTTCTTTATAGACATGGCACTTAAACAATACCTGAACTTCATTCCCCTAGACTACATAGATCTATAAAGATATAGTCTCCGCAAACCTTGACATAATTTGGAGTTTGTGCGATCTTCAGCTTTTTCTTTAGTAATTATCGCTGGTCGAACCCCTATCTCAGCCTTGAACTAAGTGACATGATCCGTCAAGCTCCAACGCGAAAATTTGGTATCTTAAATTGCTCTCTGGAAAAATTCGTCAACTACATAAGTTTCTCTAAAACTTTTGTATTTCTGAGGCCCTACCTTGCTACATCTTAAACCATTTCCGACTTCTTGTCGTTTATTTTTTTGCTCAGAAACCTTGATTGCGTCTTTCAAAGATACTGTATCGTTGCGACACTCTAACCTTTGTTTCCGCTTTGCAGTGGCTACTGATGTGTGCTAGATTACCCTGAACATAATACTATTTTGAAAACCCTTAAAAACTATTTTATAAAATATTTTTTTTTTTACTTTTATGAACTACGACCCATAATATTTACCTTGCTTTCAGGTTGGATGCACGCTTTGTCTGAGCGCTTGAAGATACCCATCACAAATATCACCAACGCTGAGGCCTATTCGACGGCGCTGTATTTCACCTTCACCAGCCTAACGTCGGTGGGGTTTGGCAATGTATCCGCGAATACGACGGCGGAGAAAGTCTTCTCCATCATCATGATGCTAATTGGAGGTAAGAAAGCCAGAAACCGTTGCACATTTTTACCTTTCATAAATATTGACTGTTCATTTTCATGTGGATTTGAAAAGTAATTAAGCGGGATTTCCTTAAAAATTTAAAATCATTGTTTTTCATTCCTTTTTAATCCATTCGTGCGTTACGCGTTGTCTGCCGCCTTTTCCCGCCCATCTGACAGCATTAATGCACGCCGTCGTGTTCGGTAATGTGACGGCGATAATCCAGCGCATGTATTCCCGGCGTTCATTGTACGAGAGCAAATGGCGTGACTTAAAGGATTTTATAGCGCTGCATCAGGTGAGTTCGTCGGCGTGATTTCCATTTCAAATATTTATGAGTGTGTGTGTTACTTATATGTTTGTGAAAGCGGCAGGTAAATATTCATGTAATTTTTTTCCTAAAAAATATGAAACAGGTGTTTACATACCATATATTTACCTATATACATATATACCTATGCTACGTACATACTATCTACTTAGTTATACAGAAATAGGTGTTCTTGCATAGAGGAATTCTTAAGCCTTTTTAACAGACAATTCACATGTTACTTTTGTGTTCGCAGAGAAACGTTTTGTAAAGTCTTACAGATACAATGTGTTCAGTTGTCTCGTTAAGAGCATATTCTTAAATAATAACAAGGTTTTAGTTCCTGTAAAAATTATATAACAAAAAATGTTCTCCAACTTGCTTCGCTGCACCAAACATTTTTAAGTAAAAAAGTTTTTTTTTCATTACTTTAATTTCATGAAGAATAAGTGAGATAAATAGAAATTTTGTCAATATTACAGTCATATTTACCATTGATTTCAAGATGGTAAATTTTTAACGGAAATTTCTATATATTTTCAAAAGTCCCTATACTTCAGAATACGGTTGATTTATGTCATATTTGAAGTAAAAATGATACGTTTTCAGTAAACTCTACACAAATTATTTTTCTTCTTGATATATTTCAGTTCTTATGTGTTGGTTATGTCAAATTCAATGACAGTCGTAGTGCAAAAATGACAACATTTTTAGAGCGAATAAGCTCTTTCCCATGTCTTGATCAGTTTTTCTCATTTGAAGAACATATTTCGGTTCAGTGGAAAGATATGTCGTCAAAATTGTATTGTTGTCAAAGAAGTGTCAGTGAGTTTGACAAAACTAGAACATATTGAAATGAGGTTTGTGATGTGCCACAACTCGATTGTTCGTTATTACTCATACCCTGAAATGTCGGGGACTACATAAAATATAAAAAGTAATCCATTTCGAAGTTACCTACTTTTTTAAAGAAAAAAAAAACAAAAACTTCAAATTATATGGAGAATGTTTACTATCATTCGAAATAACATTCTTCGGCATTTATTTTTTGAAGTCAATGTCTTTCAAATGTTGGCCGCGGCTACAGCTCAGATGGTTCATCCGCTGAGTTCAATTTCCGATGACTCCTTTGAGCATTTCGACTGGTAACTGGCCAATGACAAGCGTGAGATTTTGTTCCAAGGCTTGAATCAAAGCGGGATTGTCTACATAGACCTTAGACTTTACATGTCCTCATGGACGAAAGTCTAACGGTGTGATAACAAATGGTCTTGGTGGCCAATCGGCCGGTCGAAAACGTGAATTTGTCTGTTCACCGAAGTGTTATCTCAATAAATCTCTTGTTAAAACCAAATGTCATCGAGATCACGAGCCTCAATTTCAGGCTTTAAAAAGTCAATAGGCATAATTTTTGAAGAAATATGGACCGATGGTTTCACCAGCCAACAAACCGCACCAAACCGTTGTATTTTCTATATAAAATGGCAGATCTTGAATCTCTTCAGGTTGCTCTTCATCCCAAATGCCACAAGTTTGCTGGCCGTTGGGCCAAAAATAGGCTTCATAGGTGAAGAAATTTGGCTCGAAATGTTCGTATTTTCTTGGAATTTTTCAAAAACCCCTAGAGCGAAGTGATGTCGATTGGGAAGGTCCAGCTTCAGTTCTTGCACAAGCAGTATTTTTCACGTTTTCAATTTAAGATCTCGACGTAAAATGCGGCAAATCGTTCAATAACTGACCAAAAAAATCATTATAGCTTGATATGTCTCACGCGTGATCTATAAAAGAAAGACTATTGAAAAAGTAACTCTACTTGGTTCACCGTTAAATATGTGTAGCTTATCAGCATAGTGAGTATATGTAGCCCTGCCTGTCTGTCTGTTCGTATATACGCAAACTAATTTCTCAGTTTCTGAGATATAAATCTGAAATTTTGCACACTTCCTTTTTTAACCAATTCACTGCCTCTTTATCGCTATCACCGATATCGGACCACTATAGCACATGGCTGCCATATAATCTGAGCGATCAAAATAAAGATACAATCATTTTATATCTTTTTTTGGTATAAGAAATTCACCTGTGAAGGCTATTATAGCTTCGATGCAGCCGAAGTTAACTCTTCTCTTGTTTATTATTGATGTTAAATGAACACGAGCGAATAGTTGTGGCCAGATTTTTGATTTCATCTCATAATATATTCGAAGGGTAGCTCGAACATTACTTTAGTGTGCTCTCTGAATATGCCTTGAGGTTTTCGTGAAATTTCGATTAGTTCCGCCAACTAGCTTGTAACTCGCTCTATTGCATACAATTAAAGAAAATCATTAACTTATACGGATTTCAAAACTTAGCTGTATTCTGTATTTGTGCAGAATTTTCTAAAAGGATTTATAAAAATTTCAAATATTTATTTAACTTCAACTACATTCCACCAAATTGAAGCACTATATATACCGATAAACGAGACGTACGATATTTATAAAAATCCATATGTATTTACAAAAATATTCACCAGCTTAAAACTCAAGCCAGTGACAATAAATTTCGAGTAAAGTACCGTCGAAATTCGAAAATAAATATGGCTGCCACAATAATATTTGCATTTCTAGCAGTTTGTAAACTCAGCGAACAATTTTCCACGCGACAGTTTAAAAACAGAGTAGCGGTAAATGGCACAAAATGCAGTTCTGCATACGTGACAGTTAAATTTTTGTTGTTATTGTTGTAAATGCCACTGTTGGCGTATTTATTTTTATTATTGTACGTATTTAATACTGCCGTGTCTGTGGTCGATGACAATAATTACAGCGGCTTGGCAAAAACACGTGAACTCTTAATGATGGCGGCGCGTGTTGAATATGCTATAGATTATTACATTAGGGTGCGACTTTTTGTAAAATAATTTTAAATATAAAAAGATTTTTTGTTCAAATAAATGCTTACTCAGGTGGCGGGTGGAGCCATGTAAAGAAGTTCATGCTAGTGAAGAAAGTTTTCTGAGCGCCATTGAATTGGGAGTGGCCAAAAAAAATTCTTTTACATATGGCTCAAGCAGCTCACGACATTCGGTATTAGACCAGGGTAGGCAAAAAACACCCGTTTGAAAGCGAACTCAAGTGAGAAGGCTAAACATCTTTTCTCAGGGTTGTGCGCTGGGTTTAGGATACGCCAAACACCTCCAATGAAAGGAAGACAGCCTCGGATGAGAAACCCCCTTTTTGAATACGACCACTGCAAACGCCTTAAATCCTAAGGCTGATCCTGCACCTGGAATATCCGGTCCTTAATTGAGAAGGTCTGCACCTGCCCAGCGGGTTGATGTTCTCGCAAAAGTAAAGGCTGACATTACCACCGGTCCTAGAAATATAAAGGAGCGCAAATTCAGTGTGGGATTCGTGGTGGAAGAGAAACTCCGTCGCCGAGTCCTGGCACTCACCCCGGTGTCGGCCGTCTATCCACAATCCGCAACGGTAAATTCAGCCTCCATAATGAAACATCCCCAAATGGGTTGAGCGTGATCGACTTCACTGAGTTGAGTCTGTTTAAATATAGTTTTGGGAAAAAATACGTGAAAGTGTAGTTTTTCTTGTCAGTCCGGACCAAATTTGATCAGATGTATAAGATATAATCATAGTTTCGACCAAGTTTACGGTTAGTTTAGGTTGGCCAAATAGGCTGATTACTAGTGAGGCCACGAATAATCTCACTAGCTATGGACGCTTGTCCATTGCGATACCCAGAACTCCTAGTATGGATCAAAGAGACCTTTGGATATCGCCAACATGCTTAGAGCCTGTCACAAATTTATTGAGGAGGCTACTATCATTTCCTGCCAATATGACAACCGAGATCCTTCAGCACTGGTCTAGTAAAAGTTCAACCGCGTCTTAGTACTCGCAGATCTAAAGTTTTAAAGGAAAATAGTGTAAAAATCGCCATCTCCATTTAAAGTTCACCGTTATATGCAGACAAACGTATATATAAATGCCGTTATTTCAACGTTTATTGTGGCAGCGCGTTGAAAACTCTTCGTGTAACAGCCACACACGTTTACTTGTTATTGTTTTTGCTGCTGTTTGCCTATTTTTTACACACATCTATCGATAATCGAAGTAAAATTAAATTGCTTATCGCTGCAAGGATGCGCTGGCAAACTCCGTGGCACTAACAAAATTCAGTACGATGCCAGAAAGAGCGATATTTTGCGGATAGACATGCGAATGCGTTTATATGCATGTAGGTGTACTTCGGCATGAATATCTATGTAAGAAAGCGTAGTATATAAGGGAAATATGCCCTGTTGCACAACGCCAGTGACCCATATGAACGTTAACTCACTTAACTGACTGTCTGCTGCTCGAGCGTGTAATATTGGTGTTGCCATCGCGCAAGTGCCCTGATAGGGAGTATTTTATCAAGTAACCGGCGAGAGCACCTATCAGCCGCACCAATTTGTTTTTATTGCTGCATATTCCAAGTCGTGGCGGGCAAAAAAACAGTTTAACGGTAGTTACGAAACATATAGATGCTGAGTCTTCTAAGCACACATCCTCACAAATATATAGACGGACATAAAATAACAGGCAATGATGTGGAAATTACGAAGTACCACCTGAAGGACATCATATGAGCACTGCAGAGATAAGCGTGCAACTAGTCAGCAACAGCTGGTGGCAGAAACTCTCGCACAAAGTTAGTTGGCATCGAGCGATAACGGAACAATGTTTTGAAAAACGTATACCTGAAGTATAATACTTAATTCGGTTGCAAAGAAGGGCACATTTGCTACCATAAACTTGAGAAACGAAAACACTTTAAGGGTCTCAGAGAGTCAAATAAATTAATTTTAGTATTATTTGCCTCCACAATCGACTGGTATTGACACAAATGAGACTTCCAAGGCAATATCAAGCGCACATTGATGACTTTGTCGTAAAAACAGCGCAGTCAGAGTTGATATTTATTTCCAAGGCCAATTGTAGCAACTAATGCACAAATGATTAGATCCATCACGCAGCGGAAGCTTTGTAGTTGTGCGCGCGCCAATCGCCAACGGCACGTGTGTCACGCGTTTGAGGTTAGGACTACATGAAGAGCGAATCTGATAATTTGCAAAGTATACGGCACGTGTAGCGAATTAGACGCGCTGCGCTTACAAGCTTACACACAGACTTTAACTAGCAACAATTTTGCATGAAAGCGGGCAACTGGAGGAATGGTTGGGTGCATATTTTATCCAAACTGCAAAAGCTGCTGAAGTGAAATACGTGAAATGGCATAAATAAATTTTGTATCACCTTAATATTTTAGTTTTGATTGGAACATCTTGAAATTGTTGAAACAAGTAGGGGGTTTTTGGTTCAAAGTAATCAAGATGACGTTTTTATATATCTGTTAATATCTTTCTATATGTCTGTTTTTCTGCATCTTTGCGAATGTGTATCTATGTGTCCGCCAGTCTATCCTTCCGTATGTTCATTCGTCTATCAGTCTATCAGTCTATCTGACAATCTGTACACCTGCCTTTACGACAATTTGTCTATTCGCTAGCTCATCAGTCCACCTATTTATATGCTATTGCAGATTAGCTGTTCGTATATTTGTATCGCCATCCGATAATCTGTTCATCATTTGCTCGTCTGTCTGTCTTTCCCTCCGCCAGGTCATGCGTCCGCCCGGTCATCCGTCCGCTAGCTAATCTGTCCACCTGTTTATCTGTTAGTCAGTTGATCTGTCCACCTGTTCGTCTATCGAACAGTATATCTGTCTAACTGTCATTTTATGTCTCCAGCTCATTCATCCGGCAGCTCATCAGTCCACCTGTTCATCCATTAATTTGTATGACAGTTCAACTCTCCGTTTCTCCATCCAACAGCTCATCCGTACGACATTTCATCTGTCTACCTGTCCAGCCATCTATTTATATATCTTTTCAACTGTCTGTCTGTTCATCCATCCACTAGCTCATTCGTTTACCATATAATCCGTCCGCCAGTTTATCTGCGTACCTCCTTATCCGACCATCTGTTTAAATAACTCTATAGAAATCTGTCTATCCGTTTACTCTTCTATCTATCTGTATATTTGTCTATCTATTCGCTAGTTCATCGTTCTGCCAGTTCATCTGTTCATGTGTCCACCTAACCTTCTATCCATACGACAATCTGTCCATCCGTCTATTACCCCGTCTATCTGTCTTTCTGTCAGTTCGTCCATCGACCTGTTGTTTAGTTCATTTGTCTATCTGTTCATCACTCCCGAAATTCGTCTTGGCCGTCTATGAACTATTCGTCCCAGTATTGTATGGGTACATATTGAGTGTTTTGAAAGCAATATTGGCTTCGGCACGCATTTTGGATTCAGTGGATTCTAGGGAGACTTAGGAGCTTAACCAAAGGCCAGAATACATAGTAATCACTTGGTTCCATGGCTGTACTTAAAGAGCGATGTTATAGAACTCCCCAACCAAGCCATCGGATCTTTCGGCGAGTCACTATCAATGTGTTTGATATCACAACATCTTGAGAGATCACAATTACTCTCCAATTGGCTATAGTTGTTGTTTCTGGGCGATTACTTCCTTCAGGAGGTTCAACTATTGAAGTAAGATAAAATTTTTAGTTGTATCCATTGCTTAATTTGTCTGTGCTTTTATGAGCTTGGCTTGTCGTTTGTTCAAAACTCACATTTCCCTACTTGCTCGTGAGTTCTTGGTCAAAACCAATACTGAGACGCTGCCCCAGACTCCATATTCATCAGACGTGGCTCCGTGTGACCTTTCATTATTTCCAAAAATAAAGAAAATTGTTGAAAGAGCTTAAAGCTCTCCCAAAGAACGAGTTTGAGAAGTATTTGCACACTTAGAAGAAATGCTGGCTTAAGTACATAATATAAAATGTGCACTAGTTAAGCGAGACATATTACTTTAGACAAATGAATAACTTTTTTTTCAAAAAGCGAAAGTTATCGATTATAGCGCCATCTACTGGCAGCTTATTAAAATACAGTAGTAGAATAGTTTGAGTGCTCATGAAAGTACTGTTTGTACAATGGATATTGAACATATTTGATGTAAAAAAACATATCCAAATATTTACGTAAAATCTATGCTTTAATTTAATTATATATGCGTATAAAGAAATACATTTTTTCCCCTTTTTCATGTTTTCCACAAAAAACAAACGTGCTAATGGAAAAATCTCATCCTCATCTCACGGCAAAACACACACACACATAGATGCCCAAAGAACTGAAACAAAGGATTGAAGATTACTTCCAGACATCGTGGTCGCTCAACCATGGCATTGATATTTACGAGGTGAGTACACGCTAACGCACTTAAAGTAAGCATAACTCAACTATTTTACAGCCTAGCCACAATGCTAATTTACACAAACAGACACACAAGAAAAAAATAACAAAAGTGTTAGATAGTAAGTGCCGCGGTTAATGCTAAAATATTTACAGCAGACAGCCACAAATGTGCCAACACAAATGGCGGCTACATACACACACACCTACGCGTGAACACAGAGTCGTTTCTAGAGACAAAAAGTGCATATTGTCTGCGGTTCACGCTGGGCGTAAAGTCAACGCGGCCAACCGAAGCATACTTTTAGTGAACTCTGCCAGCAACGCTCACTGAGCTGTAACGGGTGGTGCGAAAACACACTTTTTTGCAAGCGATTGTTGTTGCTACCTTTTAGTACTTTTTTTACTGTATCTTAGTTTTTCTACGAGCGCAAAATCAGCCACTGAACGCTTTCAATGATCCATTTGTGTTGAAGTGTGTGTGTGTGTGTGCGGTCGAGTTTGCTGACATTTGCATAAAGTGTAAATGATGCGGGTTTCTGCTATGCCATTTCATATACTGTACTTAAGTATATTTTAGTTTTGAGTGTCTGACAGCGGCTATGAATGCCGTATCATGCCTAACGGAGGAATTTAATGTGTCACTAGCCTCTTCTGGCATTTGAGAATGTCGGGTTGCGTTACACTTGCAAGTGGTAAATGAATGCTCTTGCTTGCCGGCTACTTTTTGCCAGTCACTTTCTTTACGCTACAAAAGAGTTATGATTTATTATGGAATGTTTGATAAAAAGGGTCGTTTACTTCATAAATTTGCCGCACGTGAAATAAATTTGAGCACCAGGAATTTGGGTGAGCTTTAAATGTGCGCAACTAGAAACTTAAGTAATTCTTTTTTGAACTGTTACTTTCACCTAAAAAATGAAAATTAAATAAATGTAAATTGTCTGCTCTTCGTAATGCAAGGCTGGCCTTAAGCAAGTGTGAAATTGATATTATAATACAAATTTTTAAATATTTTTGATTTGAAAGATCTGACCTCAAACCGTCAAAATTCTCAAAAAAATCATATTTTGCTTAAAACTCATACGTAACTCGTAATATATTACGCTTCAGCAGTATGAATGCAAGTAGTACATTTGTGTTCAAAAACTATGTCGAATACATTTTAAGAACATTTAGTCCTCCTGTAGTCAATCTATAGGTCATAATGATTCGGTTGTGTGAAAAAATTCAAAAAATTTTTAATAAAAATCGTTTCATATTCATATCAGATATTTAAACATTCGCAAAATTTTGCTGAGAGCCTCCAAAACATACACTCTAACTAAAGAGTGATCAATTTCGAGGTTCCCCACTTTTTTAAGGAAAATACGTAGAAATTTCAAATCTAATAGAGAATTTTTATTATCATTCGAAAGAACATTCTTTCGAATTAATCTTTTGGAGTTTATCTCTTTCAAATATTGGCAGCGGCTACGTCTCAGATGGTCCATCAGTTGAGTCCAATTTTCAATGACTAGTTCGAGCATTTCAACGGGTAACTGGCGAACAACACGCAAGGTGTTTTGTTCCAAGGCCAAAGTCATAGCGAGATTATCCGTAGAAATTTTATATTTTACATATCCACACAAAAAACAGTCTAAAGGTATGATATCACACAATCTTGGGGGCCAATAGACCGGCTCAAATCGTGAAATTATCTGCTCACCGCAGGTTTTCGCAATAAACCCATTGATTGATGCGATGTGTGTGATTTGGCGCCGAGATCACGAGCTTCAATTTCAATCAATCCGCGATAGCGTTCACTATTGACGGTTATGTTCTCAACGCCCTCATTTTTGAAAAAAATATGGACCGATGATTCCACCAGGTCACAAACCACACCAAACCGTTTTTTCTTTTGGATGAAATGGCAGCACTTAAAGTTCGCCAGCATGCTCTTCGTCCCAAATGCGGCAATCTAAACCATAAATGGGCCTCATCGCTGAACAAAATTTGGCTCGAAAACGTGGGATCTTCTTGGAACTTTTCAAGAGCCTATACGATGATCGATCTTTACAGAACGCGAATTTCCGTGATAAATTTGAACGATTTGAAAACGTTGTTCAGGCGAAAGTCTTTCCATGATGAAACAGTACTGAATAAAAATAAGATGATAGCTTGACACGACTCAGGATTCACCTGTCAAAACAAGGCGATTGAAAAATTACCTCCAATTGGATAACCATTTAATTTAACCGTTTAAAATTAAAAGACTTAACCTAAATCAGGGGAGAAATTGAAGCATTCAAGGAAATTATATTCCTAAAAAGCTGCTCATTAGTTGGAACCGCCGATATCAAACCACTAAAGCATAAGGCTGTCATACAAACTGAAAGATCGGAATCAAGAACTTGTATGGAAAACTTTTTCATTTGTTAAGATATCTTCAAATAATTTGGCATGGGTTATTGGGAACGAATTACTATTTCATATAACTGTTATACAACCTGAACGATCGAAACTAAGTTCTTCTAAGAAATCTTTTACATTTGTGAAAGGTATTATAACTTCAATACAATGGAGCTTATAGTTTTTTATTCCAATCCAGCTACTATGGGTTCTTAATCGTAATCACGTATTAGCTAATCCAAAAATGAAATCACAACTCTGAACCGAACCAAACAGATATCTAACTAAGTTCATTTAAATGCTGTTTCTCTAAAAATTATTTAAATCCAATTTCATTTACGAAAAGGGCTGGTTACCTCAGAAATTGGTTATGAAGGCACATCTGTTGAGACAGCTGGAACTTCGAATTGGCAAACGTCTGATGAACTGGCCACAGAGAATCAAAGAGATGTTTTAAAGTCAGGATATGCTCGTTTCAATAGAAAACGATTTTTCTTAGGTAAAATTAGCTTTTTTTATAATACATATTCCACTTTTTTTGTAGTCCTATTAGCAGATATTAACAACCGAAATATTTTCTTGTGGCAACGATTGTACAAAAGCGTTAGAGAATGAGAAGAACCCCAAAATGTTTCCATAGCTTCTAAACTAAAAGTGAAACCTAAGCTATGAGTGGTATAAGTACGACCGCTTTGTTTTCTGTTATGATTCTTACATTATGATATAATAAGTGCCCCAAAGCAAGCATCCAACAGTAACCATAACCACGTGCCTAATCCTTATGTTAAAGATCTTATGCCACCCGTGTTTCTCACACACTTAAAGACACCTCCACTTCCATATTTACAATTTATAAAGCTAGTATGCTCAATAATTCCTCAACTCCCCGCTACCATTTCGCCCACCACTTTTTTAATAAAATCATTGCATATTTTAAGGCGCTTAACATAATAATATTACAATAACCACATAACTACCTAGTAAAAACCTATACTAAACACATTAAATTGTATGAATATATGTATGTATATATAAGGTCAACCGCCACAGCAATCGTCTTCGTTGTCCTTTTGTCGTAGCTATGTCTTTGTTGTCTATAGCAACCAATTTGGTGATAACCAGCTCAAGTTCTACAATAAATTAATTTAGTTGTAAAAAGCATTGCCATTTCACACCCCATATCTACCAAGATTGTGGCAACTACATCTACGCATCTGCAGACGTTCACAAGCAACATTTCCCGATGGAGATTTTCATTACATTTTGTCCCCTCCGCTTCGTTTTTGCGATTGCGGAAAATGTAAATGATTTTTGTCTACATTGTAGTGGTTGCTCGACAAGTACGTACTTATTGTATTCACACGCGCACACACATACACATGTGGGTGCTTCTACTTGTTGCGGTAAATGTATGTTAATATATACAATTTGTGTAAGTTATTATGTAAGCAACAGGCGACGGAAATTACCAAGTTTGGATTCAGGAAAAATATACAAATCTCTTTATACATAAATATATATATGTAACTATATATATATGTGTGTGCACACATATTGGGTTTCATTGTGTATGTGCATAAAAGCAATATTTTCCAGCAAATTAACTGGGTCATTGGTTGTTGATACAAGTAACCTCTACCACAATCGCAGTGTTGAGTAGGAAATAGTAGATATTCAAGTGTCTCTTTTATGATGATGAAGATAAAATGTTATTGTAGACTCTGTTTTTTAGTTTCCGAAGTTTTGGTGTTACTGGATTTTTTTTTGTATTATTTTTTGCGGAAAAAGTTGAACGCATTTAGAGCAACTAGTGGAAGTGGAAGGTTATTTTTGGTCACCTAAGTAAAATATTTTTTATGATTTCTGTCTTTTTATGTTGTGGCTGACAATTTTGTAGATTGTTTATGTTTTTCGGTATCGATTTGTTTTTCGGTTATAAAAAATGTAACAGAGAGTTTACCTAAACTGCAGGTGTTATTGAAAATATTTTTGTACGCATCAAATTTTTCTCAGTGACGTTTCATGTGTTAGACATATTCTTCAATTGCATTTATGTCATCAATTTGCATTCTCAAACGAGTGGTAACTCTGTAAGAAAAACATGTAAAAAATATTTTGTATATTTATTGTTTGTTTTTTAATAATTGAAACATTTATTTTAGTTTGAAAATTTAATTCAATATGTGCAGGTGGCAACCCTGATCAAATAAATTAAAGTTTTGGCCCTTTTTTTAATTTAATTCGCCTTTTTATAATCGTTAATTTATGATTTACTCTTTAAGCTAAAAAATTTGAAACAGGTGGTAACTCTCTCAAAATCTGATAAAATATATTTTACTTTTTATCTTTCATAAAATCAATAGAATATTTTTAATTTTTTCAAATATTATTTTTTAAATCTCTCAATTGTTTTTGTTTTTTTAGTTTATTTTTATAATTCTAATAATGTCTTTTTGTACTGTACATATGCAATGCATGTATGTAAATCAAAATTTTTAATTTATATTTTTTAAGTTTGAATGACAACATTTCATTATATAAAAATGTTTCTGCTAGAAACTTTTCTATAGGTGTTGTTTTACTAAATTTATTTTATCAATTGAATTTACATTGATTAAAAAGGTGGCAATTCCTTCAAAATTCTTTTCTAAAAAACTTTTTAAAACTCTATCTAAGACGTTGTAATTTGTTTACATTTTCATTTTTGTTAGGAAATATTTTTAAACAGGTGGCAACCCTGAAAAATATTTTCCGCTATAATATGCATGTCTAAAACAGTTTCCACTTTATAGTTATATTTTAATACTTGTAAATTTATAAAGTAACAATAATTTAAAATATTTTCAAACAATTGGCATCCTCCTAACATCTCCTTACTTGCCATCCCTATGTTAAAACAACAATAAAAAAATGTTAGTTATTCAAATTAACGTTCTGTATGGTGTCTAATAAATATCTTCCAAATAAATATTTTCCGCTGAGCATAACCTCACTTTAAGCCAATATTAAATATTTTTCCGAAATTTCAAATTTCTCACTAAAAAGTATTTCCAGTCAGCACTTAAAATGAAATTTCATAACTTTTAATATATTTGCAGCAAGGGTTATTTGTTGCATGCAATAATATTTGACGGCTGCAATTGATTGCCATGGCGTATACGCAACAATTCGCTTCATATACAAATGTGCGCATTTCAAGAGCGAATTGCTGGAAAATTTGATTTGCAATGCAGCAGCATTTTTGTTGCTGCATCAGAGTGACACATTGTATACGTACGCCATTAGCATTAAATCGGTGGCAATAACACAGCGCAGCGACTATATTGGAAATTTTATTTCATATATTCGGCAAAAGCGAAAAGTACAAAGTGGAAACATTCTGTTCTGCTGCTGATTGTTGGCCGCCTGCGCGGAAGTGCCTTTCGCGTGCACATTTCTATGATGGAATCTCCGCTTACCCCCGCGTTTTCAATGAAAACGCTTCGTTTGGCTTATTTACTTGCATTGATATGCGCCTTCGTTTGCCTTCGCTTGGCACTGAAATGACGAAACAATGTTTCTAGGTGAAGACATTATGTAATGAGTTTGCATTTGATTTGCTCTTGCAAAATATAAGACAGAAAGGTGTTGAAATTCAGTGTTCAACGCATTGGCGTTATAAAATTGAAAAGTCACGCATCTATGTGTATATACCAACATATATGCTTGCGCCTCCACTGATGTGTGAAAAATTATGTAATAAACACGAAATTTGATTTTACAAAAATATTGCAATTCGTCGCCATTTGAGTTCAATCGAAACGCTTCGCTTGAAGTGTTGATCAAATGTTGTATTCAAAATATATTGAGCCTTTGATTTTGCTATCCAATTTAAATTTTTGAGAAATAAAAAAGATTAAAAAGTTAAAAAAAATATATTGAACGTGAGCTTCGGCCGATGAGTGGGTTTATGAGAGTCTAGACACAGCACTGCAATAAATAATCAAATTAGCATAAACTTATTTCGAATTGTGGGTTTTGGATAAAATTAAATATTACCAAAAGCAGGTGATAGTCCAAGTTATCGGAAATGCTCTTTACTGACTTGGTTTGAATTTTTCTTAATCAAATAATAATAGTATGTATGTATATTTAAATAATAACTTACAGCAAAGCTTTTGCTAGTTTTAGTTAAATGCTTAAAGTGTTACGGGAATAAATGTTGGAATAAAAAAACAAAATGTTTGATCCGAACCTTCTCTCGGTAATTCGGAAGGTTGCGGTATATTTCAAAAATGTAAACAAAAAAAATTATTTTATAACTTCAGATAATACAAATTTAAATTTGTTTAATTGGGTTATGAGGGACGAATTTTAAAATATTTTTTTTTTGTATTTTAGAGTTACCATCTGTTGGAAAGTTTGCTATGAATTCGTTGAATTTGAAGAAACGAATAATTACAATTTTCATATCAAAAAAATTTTGTTTAAAGCGCTTTTAAGTTGAAAATACTTTCGAATAGAGTTGCCACCTGTTCTAAGTTTTTTAAATATTTTGTTGCAATAAATGAAATTATTCTAAATAAAAACCCAATTAAATTGAATCAATAAATATTGCAGTTTGTGATATTATAAGAGGGTTGCCACTTGTTCGAGCAATTCAATTTAAGAAAAATATTATATAAACTCAATCCTGCATAGTTTGCATTGGTAAATGCATGTAAATGGAAATTAAAAAAAAAAATGTCGAACCGAAAACTTTCGAAACTTTGAAACAGTTTTACACTAACTTTCTCGATACAATTTAGAATATGAATAAATTTATAGGATTTTCATTATCTACAAAACTCTGCTCCCTCGATTTGACAGCCCTCTTTTGAAACCAATATTTGAGTTCAGGAAACCGCAAAAGTTTCAAATATCCAAATCTGGTCAGTAAGAGGTTTGAGCATTGAATGTGACCCAAAAAAATCGTATCTTTTTCGGTTGGTATGCGAAGTTATATTTTGTTATAAAGAACTTTTGAATTACTTGTGTATCCACAAGGAGTTAGTTCATGTCTGATTTTTTCACAATGATGATTAAAAGTAAATAATGTTTCCTACTGACCTTTTCATTACTGGTAGGAGTTCATAGTGTATCACGCTCCTGATATGTGCAGTATCGTGATTGCTGACTTGCGACTTTGAAAAATGTTATTTTATCCACCACTTTATTGTATATTTGGACAGTACTCACTTAAAGTTTTTTAGCAGTTTCAATATCATAATCATAAACGGTTATTTTATCCACACGAATAGCCAGTAGTTATATATCAGATCGCTACTCAATGTTTATTTTTGAAATAATATGGTTTTTTCATGAGATTTTGTTAGAGATTCGTGCCGAAATTTGCTTAATCAATAATTTGGGGTTTCTGGAAGAATTCTTTATGAACTCAATGATAAGAAAAGTATTTTTTGCGCAATCACTCATTATTATCTGCGTGGCAAGCAGATTTTCTATTACCGCAACATCCACACAGAACTTCTTGTGACCCCTAGGTATTACCAAACTCGTGACAGAGAAGACCCCGGAAACATTATCTTAAATTATTTGTTAACTTCGCGAAATAATTTATGCTACTTCATCATCTCAGCGCAGGGCTGGCATGATTGATGTGCTGTCGCAAAATCCTTTTGACCCAAGATCGATCTGAAGAGATCTAGTGAGCTGTTTATCCTAAGTAAGAATAACCTCTCCTTAGCTGCGGGTGTTTATTACTCTATCCACATCCATGCTTTAAGGTTAAGAATGTTACCTGATGTCAGCTGCAAAAGTTGTATTAAAGAAACAAGGCAAAAATATCTCTTCCCTCTTGATTGACCCGCATTTGAGAGATCAAGACTTAAATACTTAAGAGCTTACACTTTCAGATTTACCATCGGGCTATTGAGAACAAAAACTAAACACCTAGGAGAATGTTTACTGGCTACGAGACGCTTAACAGACTTGTAAGAACGGATACAGAATACAGTTCTATTATTATGGCTTTACAAAGGACTGTAGTCAAGGGCGTCTCTTGGAACTGTCATCAAGCCTAACCTAACTTGTGCATTGAATTTAAAACAAACTAGTCTTTCCGTATAAAAAATAACCAAACTTCGGACTTTTAGCGTCTTAATCAATGTTTATTAACCAATATTGGAATCTAGGAAAACAGTTCAAGGCAAAACACTGCATAGTTGCGGCGACTCCAATCAATTGAAATGTTATTACGGAACGATGAAATATTTTAAATTATAAAACGCCTGCAATATGCCAACTAGAAAATGTGCTGAGAAAAGCCTCAGCAAATTGGCCTGAGTTCCCATAGTTAATCTACAAAAGCAATTTAATCAAATGCCTTTTGTGTTGCCAAGCAATGAGATAGACAAGTTGTTTAGGGAAAACGTAGCATACTTGCCAAGCAGACGAGCACAAGAGCTAGCCACGTGTATATGTGTGTGTGTGTGTGTCAACATCTGCCAGTCAGCTTGTCTGTCTGTTGTGGTGACAAATGTGTTTAACCGCTGGCTGAGACAACAGATGTGTAGCGATCAAAAGATGTCCGCATAACAATTGCGAATGTGTGTGTCTTTATAGAAAACAGGTGCTGCTTGACTTTGTAGCTATTTTCTATACATAAATAAATATATATGTATTTGTATTAGTTGATATACTCGTACATATTTCAAGTAACAAAAACAAATACAAACAAAGCTAGCTAACACATTATATTTCTCAAATATATTTTTATTTTCATTTTCCATTTCACATTTCCATATTAGTATCATTGTATTTGTTTGTGTGCCAATATTTTCAGACGCTACGCGAATTTCCTGAGGAGCTGCGCGGCGATGTGTCCATGCATTTACACCGTGAGATCCTGCAATTGCCGATATTCGAAGCCGCCTCACAGGTAATGTTTCTAAGAATCAATAAATTTTTTTGTTATTCGCGATTTGCCAACAATTTCAATGGAATTTCCTCCGGCTTCGGCAACGTTTTGCGCGTCTCAGCTTGTTGCATGAATGCTGTTTACCTTCAAGTGCCCAGGTGTAAGTGACACAAAGGCGACGCGAAGCCTGTTCGCTCAATGTATTCAGCACGCCGAGCTGAAGGCAGACAAAAAATAATAAACACACTGAAATATTTTGCGAAAATGCGCGCAATTCGAGAACAAGGGAAACACATGTAAGGCGCGAAAAGACTGTGTTATCGTTGCCTTTTAAAATTCCCCGGTGTGTTGTAGGGGCTGAAAATAAATTTGTATATTGGGTTGACATATTTGTACGCTTTTGCGTTGGAAAATTTATATCAGTTGTTGTTCTGTGTTCATCAATGCTTGTGCTTATATTTTAGGCAGATGTTTCTATCGAAATGCGAAATCGGGGCTTACTTTAAAATTTTACATAGACTTATATTAACATAAAGTGGTCTTATTTGGTGTTTACGTACAGAAATATTTGGGCATAAATTGGAATTTCAGACCTAGTTGGCTTTATTAAGGTATTATTGTTATTAGCCGAATATAATAAGCTTAAATTATTATATTTGGCTGACAGTAGAGCTTATGCATGAGACCACTTAGTCAGTATCCTAAAAGGTTAGGAATTTGTTTTTTAAGTTGAAATTCTCTTAATATGTATGTTTATAAAACAATTCTGGATTCATTATTTTAAACTTACTGAATATTTCCCCTCTCAAAAGAGAGTTTAAAGAGTGCATAACGTTATATATATGTAGGTATTTAAAAAACATACTAATAAATTCCAAAAGTGTGCGACTTTGCTAAAATACGAAATGCGCCTAATTGAAGGCAATACCTTGCTTATACCAAAAATTGCTTAACTCATATTAGTCGTGGATGAGGGCTGGTAATATATTTAGTCGATAAAGTCTTTTCGTATTTCTAATCAAGCATCAACTTATTTTTTATTTTTTTATTTATAATGAACTTTAATGAACCAAATATGTACCATTTTGGTATTCCACTTTTTGCCATTTTTACACTAGAGACATTATTCCATCAGTGTAAAACTTTTCTGTTTTCTCGGCGAAAAACTGCGACAAGGAATTTTCACAGTCTTCTCTTGAAGCCAACTTTACTCCACTAAGGAAGTTCTGCATTGACCGAAACAAATGGTAGTTCCATGGTGCAAGGCCAGGGCTATATGGTGAATGCATTAAAACTTCCCAGACAAACTCTCTCAGTTTTTGTCGAGTCATCAAAAATGTGTATGGTTCAAATTTTCAAAATATAGCGAATTTCTTCATTATTTATACGACTGCAGCGACATCTATTGACAAAATACGAAAATAGTTTTTCGACTACCCACCCAATATATCTCGGTATCACCGCGAAGACAGAGCCCGGCTGGTAACAGTTCGACCTTAGTGTAGTTGCGAGGTATCTACCTAAGGTCTGAATTTTTATCTGGGTGTTTTTCGCTTCTCAATAGCACAGCACTAACACGAGGAGCCTTAGTATGATTGAGTTTACTGCATGGGCCGAGCATCAAACTGGCTGGGAGGAAGGCTGGAAGGACACCTAGTGTATTTATTTTCGTAGCTGAGGCTATGCACAAGCGGACATTTTTTTTTTCAAAACAACAAAACTGAATTAAAAGATTTCGGATCTATTGTAAAAAAGTCGAAGGAAACTAGCTGTCTCGGGAAGAAGGCAATGTTGGATTTCCTTAAATCTGTAGCCGATCTTTAGAAGGCCGTTCGAAAAAAGTTGTCTTAACTCTAAGAACCATACAATTTTATTATTATTATTATGGAAAAGTACATCAAATAATCGAAGGATTAATACAAAATTTTGTTGTGAAAAAATTTGTGATTTTTTAAATTTCACAAGTGCACATAACTCTTTAGCTTCGTATTGGAATAGCTTTTGAACCTCAGCGAATAGTCTGTTTAGCTAGGTAGTTAAAGTAACGTTCTTCTAAAATATATCAACAGGATGTTTTTGTGAGAGATTATGTGAACATAAAATTCATAAGCCCATAAATAATTTTTTTCCTGGTTTTCAGTGCCAAAAGCAGTTCTGAAAGAGTTCATCAATATTAGTAATTCTTACACATCTATAACTCTTTATTAAACTTACCACTATAGTTATGAGGTATTCATATATACGTTATATAATTTCTTGAGATAAACTACTTGCCTGGAATAAGTTCTCATGTGCGGCTTTAAGCATTAACAAACACCTTTCTTTCTCCACAATTTAACTAAAAACTCAGAACCAAGAATATTTTTTAAAACACTCATGTGTGTATAGAAATGCTTACCTGCGACCACATCGAGCAACATTCACCTCTTTCAATATTTGTATGTATAGACCTACATGTTGTTTCCATGTTATTATTGTTATTGTTGTGTAATAGACCCAAACCCTCAGCAAGAACTAGTGCATTACTCTCTATGATTGCTTTGTAAAATGTAAAAGGAAAAGAAAAACTAAAAAAGAAAAAAAAACATTACGAGCATAAAGTATAAAAAGCCAACAACAATAACAACAAAAACACTGCTTAAGATATACTGACTCTTACAAGTGCAAAAGTGCTTGCGAGACGGATTGCTAAGTGGTGGATACTTTGCAGCATAAAAAGTCGCATGCCAACAAAAGAAAGCGTGCAACAAATGGGTGGGCGGACGGAAAGGGCAGCAACAATTCAAGCGCGTAATTTGCGTGCGAAAGTAAGCAAAAGGTAAGCAACAGTTGAGGATCACTCAAAGTGCACGGTAAATGCGTATACTAAATAAATGTGACAACTTGAGGGATTGCTGTGCAAGGACACTGCACGCGGTCAGGGGGCGAGGGGTAATGTATGCGCGGGCAAAATAGTTTTAAGACATTTTTTTAAAAGTAAAGTTGAGTTTTGACAGACACGAAAACTTATTTTCATAATAACGGCGAATTTATTGCAGCACATGTTGTTTGTGAAGTACTGTTACAGTTGGGAATTCTGCATGAAACACATGTGGCAAGTAGCTGAAGGCGGTGTTACATCATAAATTTCAGTAGTTGCAAAATTTGTGAAAGTTATTGTTGGCAAAATTTTTGTTTTTTGCCATAACTGGATTTTATTGGGCCCTCTACGATGTTTCTCAGACGTCTTAGAAACGGAATCAGATTCATTTGGATGCATTTGATTATCTAAAAAACATATAACTGAGAAAAAGCGAAGAACTTAAGCTCCAACGTAGCTGTAACAGCCTTTATAAATAAAAATTTTTTTTATCCAAGACCTCGCTAGTCTCTTTCTTGCTGCCATATGGTTGTTTCCTTTGTAGTATTGCCATATTAATAATTTATGTGAAATAAAAAGTCTCAGTTTTATGAAAAGTAAAGAAAGTCGTGTGCTCTTTGTCTGGCGATCGAGGATTTTCAGTGCTTTTTCAAATACTCTGAGATAGCACAATCAAATTCTGGTTTATTATTTAAATTTAGACTAATTCAGTTCCTACAAAAGGTAATCTATAATTTTGTTCTAATTTATTCTTACAGGGCTGTCGGAAGCTGCTTTCACTACACATCAAGACCAACTTTTGCGCACCCGGTGAATTTTTGATACACAAGGGTGACGCGCTAAACTATATCTACTATCTTTGTAATGGTTCCATGGAGGTCATCAAGGACGATATGGTGGTGGCCATATTGGGTGAGTGGCATGCCTAAATTATAAAAGAGCATAGCTTATCATAGAAGCTGTCTTTAGCATATTGAAAGCGAATTCAAATAATTCATTTGTTCAGTGAAAGTCGATTTTTTAAGCTTTTATTAATATCTTTTTTGCCCTTAAATTTTCATTTGTTCGCCTTTGTTCATTAGCTGTCAATGAAAAATGTTAATCGCTGCATAAATATCCTTTTATTTCACTTTTTCCACGCCGCAGGCAAAGGCGATTTGGTTGGCTCTGACATTAACGTCCATTTGGTGGCCACTTCCAATGGCCAGATGACAGCGACCACCAACAGTGCGGGTCAGGATGCGGTGGTGCGCAGTAGCAGTGATGTGAAGGTGAGTGAAATTAACAGTTAATAAATGATAATGAGGGTTTAAAATTGTTTTTTAATCTGCAGAGTTATTCATTTAATCTGTGTTTGTTGGTGGCTTAAAAAATTCGTTTGAAGCAGTTATTAAATATTTATGCATAAATACATACATACGCATACATTCAGAGTTTAAATATTAATTTCATTTCAATCAGATGGCATCATTATAAAGTCATTTAGCCTGAATTTTATAGTTCTTGCTTGTTTTTCTACCATTTACTAGTTATTATAAATTTATGTAGATCATTAATTATGTTTGACAAGTGTGGCAACACTGTTCCTATTTTTATTTAAGTGCAAGCTTTTGATAGCTTCTTTAATCACAATAGCAAGTAAATTTTTGAATTTTATTTAAGCTTCCAAAAATTTGTTGTTATAAGGTCGTTTTTCGTATTTATAATCAGGTGGCAACTTCATATAAGTGTAGTTTTGTTAATTTCAATACACATCCATATTTTATCACTTTGTATTTATGGAGGTATTTTCTTCCAAAAAAGTGCAATTATGTGGCAACACCAAAAACTTTATGTCAAACATTTATATTTAAAATCATATTGTTAGTCGGTTTTGCTCTCTTTAAATAATTTCCTCTGCAACTTCGATTTTTTTTAATCAGGTGGCAACACCCTTTTTTCTATTCAGTCAAATATTTACTTTTAAAATGATGGTAAGTCGTTTTTGCTCTTTTTAAATAATTTCCTTTGCAACTTTTATTTTTTTTAATCAGGTGGCAACACTCTTTTATTTTATTCAACAAAAGTCTCCAGTTAAACAAAAAAAAAATTGAACAGTAAAAACAAAAAAAAAAATAGTCGACTCTGTCTTAGTTTTAGCGACTGAACTCTGACCCGCTCCCGTTGAGGAGACGACCTTAGTTTTTAGGATAGCACCACAATTCCGAAAAAATTGTTTTCTATACAAGTATATGTAAATAAACGCTACTTTGTAACAAAAATGATAAATAGCGTATTTCTTTTAGTACGTCAGTTTCCATTAAGACTCTTCTCTGCAAAAAGAAAAGGAAATACGAAAATGTATCAGAAACTTTCGTTAAATTTTTTGTATCTCCGTCGCAGCTCACTTTGATATCATTTAAATATAGTCAATTATACCCTAAGAGGCCGGAAAATGGCAGGAAGTGAACGTTGTCGTATGATGAACATTAATTTCCTGGCTTTGCGGTGTATAATGTGCCATAATGTGGGTTGCAAGGGTAGGCAGTGAGTGGTTCAGTGTTTAATGGTCCCCCTATGATATGTAGATAAGCATATTATAAAGTCATAGGTAATGGTTGTGTATTCTCATTTTGGAACAGTGAAACTTTTTGGAAAAACTTTATAACAAAAGTTTAGATATTTCTTTGCCAATTTAAGAATTAACAGATTGGATTAATTGTCCTAGAAAAAGTCCGTCACATGGTGAGTTTGTTTGTCTTGTTGAATTCATTAGACAATATAAGTTTGCCACTGGGAGACTTTTTCCAATGATCTTATTGAGTATGTGTATAGTAGTGGTAGAAAATAATTGGAAATGATAATCAATTAATGTTATTATCGGTATTCAAAAAAAATTTGCCGAAGTTCTGATCTATACTGTTCAAGTTGGCAGTAGTTTAGACCTCACAAAGCTTCAACGAAAACCTCGCCCATCATTTCGATAACAAGTTATTGGTATATGGCATACCAATGCTTTTTTGGAACTTAACTACACTTATTATTTCAAATATTAAGGTATGAAGGTTAAGCAGAGCTAAGATCGTTTTCCGAGGCGATAGTATGGATAACACTTACAGATCTTTTATATTTATCTATCTTGTTTTATTTTCTCCTCACTTATTCCTCGTTTTTTCGTTTATATAGTAAAACTATGAACACAGTTTTTTATGTTTAAATATTAATAGTAATTCTTCACTCAAACATTCCCCATTCATTCAACAAGACGCCAGCCATATTTATCATTCATTCTTAAATCATTTCAGAATTTTATTTGAATATCCCTTGAAGTAATGAATGCTCACAATTTTTCTCTCTTTCCCTGTTTATCATCATCAGGCGCTCACTTATTGCGATCTGAAGTGCGTGCATATGGGCGGCTTGGTTGAGGTGCTGCGTCTCTATCCGGAATACCAGCAACAGTTTGCCAATGATATACAACACGATCTTACATTCAACTTACGTGAAGGTTATGAATGTCAGGACTCAGAAATAGGACCATCATTTCCGTTGCCAAGCATAAGCGAAGACGATGAGAACCAGCAGGACGGCGATGGTGGCGATGATGATAATGAAAATGGTGCGAACGCCTCACCACATCACAGCATTACTACACCATCACCATTGCATGGACGCTCACCATTGCTGGGTTTGAATAGTCCACGCTTAATGAAATTACATCCGCGTGGACGTTCGCTGATAACCTTGCGTGAGCGTGTGGAGCGGCAACGTTCACTAAATATAACATCAAGTTTGGATACCGGCTCCATGGATGAGGATATGAACGGCGAGGATGGGGATGATGATGTGCACAGCATAAAAAAGAAACCTTCGATGGAACGTTTGGATTCGCAGGTGTCGACGCTGCACAATGATGTGGCGCAGCTGAGTCTGGAAGTGCGCAATGCCATACAGGCGCTACAGGAGATGACGTTTTCGACTATGGCCTCGCAGGCTAGTCTCAAATTCCCACCTGCACGTTCTATACCCAATATATGTGGTACCGTTGGTGGCGTAGTGGGTATGGGCAGCACCATGCACTTTGTGGCGAGTAGCACAGATGATATGTCACTGCAGCGTTCGTCCTCTCATCCGCCTGAAATCTGGGGACGTGAAATGCAACTGCCTTTTGCAGGCGGTGCGACAGTGCAAGGAAGTAAAGCTGCTGTTGATGCTGGTGGCGGCATCAGTGCTACTGGTAGCGCCAAGACAAACTCGCCGGCTGCGCCAGAAGTGCCGAAAATATCGCGCGCTACACAAACAGACTTCTATAAGATAGACTTTCCCGTTTTCGAACGTTTTGTATTGGCCAATCCACGTTTGGTGCTCGGCCTGCTGGGTATTGATCCGGCGATAAAGACTGAAATTGAATTGCTACAACAACAGCAGACTCTACAAGTATCGCCATTGAATACAATCGAGGAGGTTATATCGCCCGCCGAAGGCCCCGGCTCGGTTACCGGCTCCAATGAACGCTTGCTGGGCGACAGCTTCTGTGGCAACGGCAAGTCGTACGCCGTGATGGATGATGAGAATTCCAATGATTATCGTTGGATAATGAAACATTCCGTGAGTAAAAGTAGTAATTGTTGTCGCTCGACGGAGGCTTTACTGCAACCCATCGAAGAGCAACAGGAGCTGCCAAAGTACTCGGTTCAATCAGCGCAACGCATGCCACAGTCACCACCCTCGCGATACGAGCACCACTACACGTCCGCTACGACAACCGCGACGACAATCATTGCCGCGACGCCGGCATCTGCTGATCAGGCAGCCACTTTCCAGTTAGTTAGCGAAGCAGAACGAACAGGCGGTTCTGTGAAAACCCAACAACAACCAGCACACCGCACAACGCGGCGGAACTCCAACACCAACTACAGCCAAAACCAAAGCAACAGCAATAGCAGTCTCTCGAGCAATGCGTCCACACATTCGAATAGTAGCAACAGTCCGCCTGCGACAACAACTGCCGGCACGACCGGACACAATGGACCGGTTAGTGGTGGCACAGGTGGCAGCACGATTAGCGGTGGCGGCGGAGGTAACAGTGCGTCCAGTAACAACAACAGTCGACGCTCTTCTTGGAAACTTCACCGTTCACAAAGTGGCGACTATAAACGTTTACCCGAGGCGCTAGAGGACTCACCGCCGGGAAAGATCATTACCGCTGCTAGTGCAACAACAACCACGTCTGTCACACATTACGCATACAGCGGCGGTGGCGCCGCCGACGAACATCTCGAACTTCTCGCCAGCAGACGCTCATCGCGCGCCAGTTGCGCATCGGTGGTCAGCGCGGCCGCAGAGGCGGCAGTGGTGAGCAAGCGTAACAGTCTCAATGCGAATCGCTCGCTGTTGAGCGTTAGCGGTGCTGGCGCTGGTACAAATGGTGGACATGGGCATACGAGTTATCGTTTCTCCGCTGGCGATGCTGACAAACTAGAAAAGGGACTGAAGGGTTTGCCATCGACGAGATCGCTGCGGGACGCCAGCGTAAATTAGTTGGACGCCAGCGGCTGGAAAGCGAAGAAATCGCTGAAGCGGAGACATAGTAATAGCTGCATATCTGGCTAGTTTTTTAAGAAATCATGAACCGAGTGCTGTGCGAAAGTGGACAAAAAGACAGATTTGTAGTTAGGTACAAATGAGATGAGTGATAAAAGAGAAGAACAAGCAGTGGTTGTGTTTTAGCTGGAGCATATAAATTCATAGGTTAAGGTGGAAGAAAGTGATAGAGAATTTGTTTGAATATAATGGGTAGGAAATTAGTAATGCTGAGAGAGAGCTTAAAACCCTAGGAGTATCTATTAGAAGCCAAGTAAGAAAGAAACGTGTATTGTCAAGGAAATCTTTTTATACTATTTGCTAAACATACTTATAATATGTATTCGTTTTCGTAATTGATCCACTTGTTGAATTTTACTGCTACTTCTTTCTGAGTAAAGCTTTATATTAGTGGGTTCAAAATTTTGTATTCCCATACATAATTTTCAGAAAATATTACGGTAGGTTGGGTTAGATTAGTCTGGTCGGCTAATGCGCTACACATAGACCATTTTTGCTCCTTAGCGGTCTCAGTTGGAGTCCATTAGGTAGTAGTTCATGAGCAATAGTCATCATTAAGGATGCCAGCTGTTGATGCGAGTTTCTATAGGTTCCGTGGCCGCACTCTCGCTACTTCTTCCAGCGCCTCATACCGTAAGCCACCAAATAGTTAAGGCGTTACCTTGCCAATGTAGGCCAAGTGCACAAGAGAAGATCCAATGCTTACTGGTGCCTCGCTCCTGGCATTTCTCGCAGCTATCACACTCTGTTAGTTCCATTCTGTAACCAATGGGTTTTCCAATCATGCTTTTAAGGTAGCTTCTATCAAGAACGATAAGGCACTTAGTGTATTCCTGACCTACATTTTTTCATATGACTTTTGCAGTTTTGTATCCCGGTAGATCATTCTATCGCATTTCGAGCTTCCTTGCCATGCTCTTGTCCAGATTGTCGTAAGGACAAAGCATGGGCTTACCAATGTCGGTCATGTTTTCGGCTGACGGTCGTATACAACTCTTAGTAATAGCGTCTACTATATCATAGCTGTCGATGCCTTTGTGACTTGGCACCCTAGAAACATTCTGATAATCCTCTGTAAAAATTACTCTGCAAATGGTATTTATTAATGAAGTTTAAAAGGATCCTTGTTGATGCTTTTTTTCCAAAACCTTTAAAATACTGGAGTACACCATTCTAGTACACTTTGGAATATTTGTAATAGGACTTATGAACAACAACTTTGAGGTTATGGTTATCGCTTGCAGAGGTTCGTCTTCTTTTTATTCGTTGGACCTTTCGCTAAGATCGATTTGGTAGGCATCGTTAATGAAGTAACACAATGCTTGAAGTGTTTCTGAATAGTAAGCATACAAGTTTTGAGTTCTTTTAGACTATTCTACTCAATTATCCAGCAATGACATAACTTGACAGCTCAAATTTGTCATAAACGAATATAGTATACTCCAACCTTCGGTGATATACGCATGAGAGCGTTAGAGAGTATCTTGCTTGGGGGCTGCACGAAGCTTATCTCACATTAGTTTAGTTTAGAAGTGAGCTAACAGGCGTATGGAAATGAGTAGGAATTAGAAATTGAGTGAGTTTTTAGTAAGTAACAGTGAGTGATTTTATCATATACATAGAAAAGAAGAGATATTTTTAACAGATAAAAAATAAAAAATAAAAAAGAGAAACAAATCATCTATTTACACACATACACCATTATTATATGTATAAACATATACATACATAATATGAACATATGAAACGATGTATTCTGTTGAATTTTTGTTGAATAATTCTCGATGTGATTTTTGCATGTTTGTGAAATTAAAAAAAAATAAGTAGTTTTAAGAATATTTTTAAGTAAGAATTAATTTATTAAAGTTGAGGAAATTAAAAAAAAAATATTTATTAGAAAAAAAATGAAAAAAAAAATTATAATTTAAGTAGAAAATAGTTCTTAACTAAAAAAAAAATATATATGTATATATTTATATGTGTGTGACATACATTTTTATCTGCTGTTATCATTGTACATTTTTATCAAATAAATTTTTTTCTAATTTTTTTTTATAATTATTTTTAATTTTTCAAAGTTATTTATATAAATTTAGTATATAACTGCTACCTTCGCAAATACCTATACACAAAGAAATTATATCAACTTGTGGCCGAGCTGTCACCGTAAAGTTCAAAAAAGTATAACTGTAAACAGAGACATATGAGCAAAAGCTATATCAATTTATTTGGTAATATATACTACTTGGAAGCATAAGTATAATGTATGAGTACTCGTAGCATAGGCTTATTGGTGCAAATAAATTTTGAAAATCGCTTGTTGAAGTTGGTTGAATATTTTTAAAAATATTTTTTATCACTAATCTTAATATAAAACTTGTAAATTATGTTAAATTTTAAGTTTATAAATTTAAAACTGAAAAGGCTCATGACTGTTTTAGATTTTGTATGCCAATTAGCACGCTTGCTCTCAACACAAATAAGGTAAAAGTCTAAGTATATGTCCGAAATGTATAATAAAACAATAAGTGAAAATAAAAACTAATTTATTTGAGTATAAGAATGTTTAATGAAGCATAAAATGAAATGTAAAATAAAATGTTGTAAAATAATAAATAAAAAAATTATAAAATAAATCTAACTTCACGGCTGTATGTTTGTATAAATGTAAAACTATTGCTCTAAGCTTTCTACTTCCGTAAAAAACCATAAAAAAAATTTCACAAAAAATTAATTGGCAAAAAGTAATGTTTAAAATAATACAAACTACATCTAAGTATCATAAATCTCTAGTGCTAGCTCAGCAAAAAATGTTTAAAGAGAAATACAAAAATTTCAAAACTAGCATTGTTTTCTGCAGGCTTGAATTCTATTAAAATCTTAAACCTGAAAGACTTAAAATACCTGCTCAAATTAAGTACTACAACAACAAACAACTAGTTATATATGTATATTAAGTTACTAAGATATCGCATAGCAATTATATGTAAATGAAAAGTAAAGTCTATTGAAGAGCAAAGTTCAATTTACTGTTCGAAAATATAAAATAAAATGAAAAAAAAATCAATTCAAAGAATTCAAGAATTGAATTCAAAGAAAAAACCGTAATGAAAACCCAGTTTCTGTAAATTCAATGTTTTAACCCGAACAAACAAAAATCAAACAACTTTTCCAATGCCAACAAAACTCAGCTGGACTGAAAAGCATACAATTATCGAACAAGCATGTAATAGATATGCATATTCAGTGTTGTAAATACAACACCAACAAACAAACAAATAGTTAAACGCATTTTGGCAAATATTTACAAACAAGTGCATGTACATAGGTTTTATGTATATACAAGTATATGAAAAAGAAAATATTTGGAAAACACAGAAAATAAGAATAATGATGAAGCATTTCAACAGTATAAATAAAATAACTACAGTGTTTGAACAAAATATACTTACATACATAAAATTGCAACTGAATTTCATTGATACGATTGTTCATTTTAAAGGGTGGTTTTTGGAGCTAACTTTTTTTCAAATCAAACGTTGTATCATAAATTAAAAGCATATAGACGCCTCAATTTTTTCAACTGAGACTAAAATAGCTCGACGTGTCCCCACAATAATACGTCTTTCTTTATATGTAGCGAGATCGACCACTATTCTCGAAGTCAGTGAACTTTGGTGATTAAGTTAACTTTAGCAGATACAACAGCTATTTGTTAGCTACCACTTTTTCTGAGGTTTGCGATCTTTGTTGATCTGTTTGTTAACATTTTGCTAGGTCAACATCTTACGGTTAGGTCAATGACCCCTTTGTTTACCTTTAGCGGGAACGACATACCCGTTGTTAATATTTAGCAAATACAACCATCTTTTTGAGATTAACATTCTTTTGTAAAATCAATGATTCTTCTATTTGCATTTTGCATCAACCTCCTGCGTTAAATAATCATTTATTGGTAAGACCAGTATCCAGCTATTTTACATTGCAACAAGTTGGAAAAAATCAAAGCGGTGTTCCTACCAAGACCGAGCAAAACTACACATGATAATGTTATAGATTTAAGACCTATAAGCCTCACCTCCTTCATGGTGAAGGTCATAAAGAGGTTACTGGATATAGACATATGGTAAGATCAATCAAAGCGGATACCTTATCGACTGCAATACATGCACTAATGGTTGATTAACAGAAATTGTCCGATATGAGGTGATAAGTTACGTAAGAAGACCGAGTTCTCAAGGAGGTGTCCTTTCCTCGCTTTAGCAGGTGGTGGCGCTGTTCGCAATACTACTTCAACTTGAGGGAGGTGGAGAGGAATTAGTGGCAAAAAAAACGAGTTTTAATGATATCAGTGTTGCTTTTCATATTTTTTCATATTCACATTCATTTAGATTATGAAAACCGTACACAAAAAACACTAGGTGTTAAATGCAGTTAGCTTAACTAATGTTGTTCAAATAAAACAAAATACCTCAACTTCTTCCCTCACTCAGGTTTCTCCGTTAAATGGCAATGAACTTGAAAGACGAATAAATAAAGTTTGTATGACCTATTATAAGAATTAGGGAGTTTGGCGGTTGGAACCGCAAGAGTTATGGACATATCGATATCTTGTTGTTGTGTAATAATTATTTCCAAAAAAGGATCTATCACAATTTATACTGACGGACCGAATTTGACTGCGAAGTAAATGCAGGTATATAATCCAAAGATCTTGCGACCTCTTTTCGTATCTGTGTACCAAACTCAGCTGACATCTTCCAAGCGGAAGTATTCTATAAATGTAGGCAAGTTTTTAACTCACTGGCAGGTCAACTCTACTTTTCCATAATTTGAATTCCTGGCAAAAAGTACATTTTCGGCAACCATCCGTTCCCACGACGGTCGGGTCTACGTAACGGAACGGACCCAGATTTTTATACGCCCGAAGACTGTCAACTCGGCAGAACTCTGCCGCCACAATAATGTCAACGATTTGACCATGCTAGAAACCCTTTTAGATGAATCCGAGGTGGAGCTAACACCATGTTCGCTTGAAACGATAAAGAGGGAGCTTGATTCACAACTTACTATAAACAAATAGTTCAGAATAGATGTAAATCTCAGCTAAATGGATGATAACGCATCATATATGGCCAAGAACTAAGGACTAAAATAGGTCTGCCTGTAATAATATTTTACACAACTGCAAATTAGAAGAGACTAAGGAAGATGTTTTATACTTTCTGTGTAAACAACTAGCTCTATCAGAGACCCGACATACAACCATTGAAATATGTATATCAGGTACTAAACGTTCAATGACTATCTACTAAAAGCTTCACAGAAATAAGTGCTTTCATTGAGTGTTTGAACGCAACAATGAAACGAGATAGCAAGATTAAAAAAGTCTTATTAAAGTTAATCAAAATCTAGCGATAATTGAGCTGGGGAGATTGCACTCTTATCTATCCATCTAATAATTTCTTCAGCATTTAAATATGTTTCTTTCTGGATGCTATCTACATAGCACCTCCTGAACTAATTCCGATGCTTGTTCAGCTTATTCAGCAAGTTCTTCGATTTTAATTAAACAATAAATTTTTGGCATAGATAAGAGTGCTTATGATGATACTGAACTCATCTGACGGCTGTTGACTTTCAACTCTGCCGACTCCTGCGATATTTTTAAGAATAAACTACGTATTTCTTATTATTACTTTCATCGAACATTGCTTCTCTGTAGATATTATCCTTAATACCTTAGTACTGGTAATCTAAATTTGATACTGCATCTGCCACTTCAAACAATTTGTTATAGTTACTTACTTTAATTCAAACGAATATCTCCGAATATTGCTTCAAATTATCTACACTCTATTATAATCTAAAATTTAAACTCTATAAATTCCGACACAGTAAACGGTATAATTAAGTTTAGTAACTTGAAATTGTCTATTATTCTCAAATTTAACTTTTACTTAGAACTATTAAATTAAGTGCCTCGAATTCAAATCAGATAGCGCCACAGAAATATTCAATAAATTCGGCTCTATCGCAAATTATTGAAATTTCCTGATAATTTATTCGATCGTAAATTGTAGCCTCAAGTAAGAGCAAGTGCAAACTTTTAAATTGAGTGCCAAATATATTGCGCTACGAAGCAAATAGCCACTGTGAATTCAAGGGATTGCGATTACTGTATGGAAATTGAATCGAATTACAGCTGTGTGAATATTAAGCATTGCTTATATAAGAAGCATTAAGTTGAATGCCATGTTAGAGAAGAAAATTCGGACAAATGCACATACAATGGTATATGCAATTCAACAATAGTTTTTGGAGGCTCAGTAGGAATATTATAATTAGTTCATTGCTAGGCAGATATTGACTATTTGGAAAAGAAAAACTTATTTTATTTATGATATATTTTATGTAAATTATTTTAGCTATTTTTTAACCGCAGCACCGATCAAATGGCTGTCCTTATTTCTTTACGATCATCTTGGTTTGTATATCAATATTGTTTTTACTATTGTTTGTTTTGAGGTCCCGAATCTTCCAAGGATTGCTGGCATAAGCCTTTTATTATAATCAATCCTTTAGAAAAAAGTTATAGGAGTAAAATCTGCGGTCTGTTGTGGGTACTAAATGTGGCCTGTATGAATAACATGCTCTGTATATACATATATGGTTATAGTAGTAGCTTTCAAAAGATAGTATTTCAAATTCTGTTTTCTTAATCGAATTTTGAAATTTCCTGTAGAGTTTGTACTTTTATCTAGGTGCATACATTCCCTGAAGCGACTAGATTTTCAAAATATTTTTCCGAAGTTTTTACATATCTTTCCTCACAAGCCATGATTGATTTTGTTTGTGCTCTTTGCTGCCTTAATACTAGACAGATTTTATCCTTTACTCGCACAGTCGGCAGTGCGACTTTGCCTTCCCCTTGGGATGAAAGAGACACGGACCAAGTAGTCAGCAGACCAACTTTTTAAATATTTAAAAGAAGAGACACCAAATAATATTTCTACTGATGTTAGCTATGAGTACGAAAGAGACGATGGAGAAGAAGATGATAATGATGGTGATCATGATGATAATGATAACAATGAAAAGTTTGCAAAGAATTTACCAGCCGCCAACACATTTCAGCAGCGACAAAAGGAACATCAAAAATTACAACAACAACAAACTTGTTCTCAACTTGGTTGTTAATCTCCGCTGAGATTTGCATACAATTTGGAGTGGACTGACCAAAACTGCTAAAAGCGACTTGTTTACTTAGTTTGTATATATGTATACACATCTATATATATACATATATAGTATACATTGTACATATTGCATATATAAATCTGTGTTGTGAGTGAAGTTTCAAAGTGTTTAATTCGATGATAAACGGTTGTAAAACATTCAGCAAGCTGAAAACGAATGAGAAAAGAAGGGGTTAGAGGAAGTCTCACGATTTTTGGCAAAACGAGAATTGCACAGACAAACACATAAATATTTGTAAATACATTCTTATTTCTGTAGGCTGCTGAACACTGGTTCAAAATAAAAAAATACGCAAATTTTTCAGAATTATAGAAAGTCTTGTACTTGGAATTACTCCCCTTCCGATTCATATTTGAAATTTTAAATATTAAAAATTTCTCAAAAAATTGTTAAACTCTTCGTATGAGCTTTATAGTTATAGAAATTAAAATTTCCATTGAAAACTAAGTAAATCAAAGCAGTAACCACAAATTTAGCATGAAGTTCGACATATACACCTGCAAAGCTTATATACAAGGTAAAATACTAGAAATGCCATAAACATTATTTCTCTACCCTTCTGTGAAATGTTCGATACACAGTCTCATATCTTTTCAAGAATAATGAAAAATCGACGCAAAAACATTTTGCTTTGATAAATTGCCCAAACGAGAGTGAGTGGAAGTGCTCTAAACTATGCAGATTACTTGGAAATTAGTTTTGAGTGGTTCACATAAACCAACACACATATAAATATCAAAATATATATAAGATATGAATTGTACCTGCAATCGCAGTACTTTCTTGAGCGGCAGGAAACACACACCTTCTTTTGCGCTATAGTTAATGTGTATGTGTGTGTGTGTGTTTGTATTTATGTCCGTTAATGCAAAAGTTGTAAGTTTTTCAGCATAAATATCGATTTCTTTTGGGTAAACAGAAAGTTATGTCTTGCCACTTATTTGCCAGTCTCAAAGGAAATGGTGGAAATGTCTGCGTATGCAAGTATTTCTTTACGTTTGTATGTTTTTATAAAATGTCAGACACGACTAACCATTTTAAAAATTTACTTTCGCTCAGATGAATTATTTGCTTTTCCTTTTTATACTTTACACCGGGTATATAAATATTGCCACTACCTTTGTAATACCCAGAAGGAAACATCGAGACTTTATATATACACATGCACTGGGCTTGCAGTTTGCGAGATATTGATCTAAAATTTTACACATCTCGTTTTCTCCCCAAAAAATTGCCTATTTGGGAAAAACGCCGGTATCAGACCACTTTAGCATATAGCTGTCATATAAACTGAACGATCAAAATCAAGTACTTGTTTTAAAACTTCTTTATTTTTGAAGAAAAACCTGTAACTTTGGTTGTACTGAAGCCAAAAGACGTTTTATCTTGTTTCAAACTCTTTTATGTTAAGAGAAATGTATCTATGAAGGGCATTATAGCTTCGTTGCTACCATTATTGATGTTTTTTCTTGTTTTTAAATTCAAAATTTTATGACGTTGATTTTTTAATATTAAATATACTAAAGCTATATCTTTTTCATTCAATATACATTTTGTAAATTTGAAGCTTGCTATTTTATGATAAATATTTACTCGCTACAGATTCCAAATTTTAATTGGAATGTGCATTAACCTATTCATATACAGAAGTTCTTGTGACATCAACCAATGGAAATCCTTAAAAATATTGTGCAGTCATAATTGATTCAGATTCAATAATATACGACTATTGTCCCCACTGCGAATTTTGGTACAATTTTGTGACAAAGTTATCCTCAGAACCAATCTAATGTCATTGTCAATTAAATGGCCATCACTTATAAAGTTTTTTAGACACAGGGTGCTCAGGTGTAAATGTTCGATGAAGCGTTTGAAGCGCTAATTTCCTATTCCTAAAGGTTTCTACTGAGTATATATTTCACTACCAAAGTGTTAAGTGCATACAATTTTTTTCACAAAGCTGTTAGAGCTTTTATAGCAATTAAATTAAGTTCACTGAAGTACATATATGTAAATGCTTTTGTGGAATTTAAAGTAGCATCTGAATAAAGCTTTTTTCCATTTTAACAACCCACCTCTTGTAGCTTTTCCACAACTAACGAACAAAGCTTTATTACCGCAGCTTTTCAGCTCATGTAGCTTGAGCAAGTTTTGAGGGTTCTGAAAAAAACTGCATGACAGCTCAGCTTACAACCATGTGAAGCTTTTACATAAAATGTATACGAATACAGAAGCTTACTTGAGCTTTTCAGCTGAACTTCTTCCGCGAGAAATGTTTAATTTAACAGAATTATGTAATCGTAGATATGTTGTAGTGCAGTTTATGTTCATTATTATTAGATATAACCGATCTTCGGTTTATTATTTAAAAAAGTATGGTCAAGTAGCTAAGCTCGGCTATACCCACGTAAACGGTATCTACGCTAATGAAGAATATAGTCAAGTGGCTTTATTCAGAATATATATTGTGAAGAAACTAAATTTACAATATTATCTAGATGCAATGAAATGCGAGGAAAGCTACAGACATGTCTGAATATTGCACTCTGGACTACAACGGGATGTCTCTTGATGTCTACCATCGAACACCCGCACAGTGAGGTTCGTATGCAGTTAAGGAGCATAGTGAACTCCTCTCCAAGAAGTTTCTGCTGGGGTGTTTTCTCAGAAATCATCCCTGCAGTCATAGTAGCGAACCTTCTCCTAGGAGCATCAAGTGGTCCGTCTTCAACTACGTTGACGACATAAAACAATACACTGACTTGACTTCGCACGCAATAAACTTCAGCCATGCACTGACCGCTATTCATAGTGAAGCCATTAACACCTTCACCGACTCTTTTTCAGTGAATGGCGTACTTGTAGTCAAACCACCACGCTTTGCAGACGAAGAGCTCAAGTTGCTTCGCAAATCGAGAGTGACCCGCGTGCAGCTATAGCAGGTTAAACTCCAACTTATCCAGAATCGACCCAGACCTATCAAACATACATAGGTTGGATGACCTCGATGACCACTTATCTAATCCTTATCATCCTAGCAGGGGTTAGGTAACCGTTACAGCAACAGCAACAACGCTACTGTCCAATTCTCAGATTTTTGGTCAATTAAAAATATATAAAATATAAACTCAGAAGAATTTTGCGTATAGAACGGAAAGAAGATAGAAAGTAGTCCTAAAATCCTTTATTAAAATTTGTTAAGAATCCTCTCGAGTATTGTTTCACGCTCCATGCCAGTTTTTTCGCAATTAATCGCATTTTCAAAGCAAACATTGAAGCGGAAATTATACAAAACCAAAACACAGGACCACCGCTTCTGTTTGTCGCATTACGCACACAGCCAAATATACCGTACATACGTTGCACGCACACACCGCCAAACGTTGCTGTTGCAAGCAAAATCTGCAAATTTAATTCTCAGCTAAGTGGGTATTTAAAACGGTTGCTAAGCGCCCCAGCACAATCGTTGTTTATGCGCACAAGTATGTACATACACACCTTCATATGTTCATATGTATGTGTGTATGGAGAGCCAGTTGCTCTGTGCCAAGCGACCCGCGCCGCCGTGTGCATTCGAAATTCGCAAAATGTTACAAATGCACCGCAATTCGCCTACACAAAGCCACGCCAGCTCAGCTGTGCCATGAAATGCATTTGTTCCCATATTCGTAAATAGAATGTCGCTATGTAACTGTAACTGCACTGCGCTTTGTCGTTTTTGGCTTTCGGCAAGTGGCACGCGTGTGTGTGTGTGTGTGTTGGTGATTGTTTACTCTAAGTTTCTACGCTGCATTGCTGTTTTTGTTGTTATTATTGTTATTATGGTTCTTTTGTTGTTGTGTTTGTTTATCGTTGCTGTTGCTGTTGTCGTCGTTGGCATGCACGCGAAATGGATTTACCCATTGCAAATGTTAAGTAAAATGCTTCAAACTCACTTCCACCGCTATTTCCAACAATACAAGTTGTTGCTTTTATTGTAGTAGGTGTAGCATGAATGTTGAAATGCTGAAGTTCTGTTATAATAAATGCAATGTCTCCATGAAAGACTCTGTTGCGTATTGCTCTGCTAGTGTTTTTCTTTGCATGCGTATGTGTGTGTGTGTGTGTGTGTGTGTAGATTTGCGTTGGTGTTTGTGGATTTGTTAGGCGAATTATTTTCGAATACAACTTAGTTGCACTCAAAGTGTATTCAAACTAACTAAATGCATTCGTGCTTTTAAGTAGAGTGCTTTTTGTTTAATCTGCTGAATAAATTTCTATTAAATAGTTTAACTTGCTTAAGTGCAGTGTTTATGTTTAAAGCGAAATGAAATGGAAAATCATTAGGAAAGCGAATTTGGAAAGTAATGCATTTTAATTGTTAACAAATTATTTATTTCAATCCGATTATATTTGGCTATTGTGTTGTTATTTTTGTATAGAAAATTGCTTTAAGCATTTGGTGTGCTTTGAAGTTTTGATTGTTTGATGAGCTTTTATATCCACAAACGAAACGAAGCTTTAACATTGGCTGTCACGTAGCGATCGCTATTGGCCGCTATATTCATGATTTACGCTCTTAAGGGGTTGTTCTTAAAGCAAAATTATAAATGAAATTCACATTTCGAACGGCTGTACCTACAAAAATAACGTGATAAACTTTTAAACAATATTTCAACAAATTTTTGAGTAACATGTTTAGTGTGTTCAACTCTATCATTTAACATAAAATGTGTGTTTTCACAAAACTCCTTTTTTAAATTTGAAATTGTAAATTATTAAATTTTAGAGTTAAATGAAACTTCCTTCAAGACAAATTTTTAACTTTCGACTACTAGTCATTTAATGACAATATTATTTAGAGAGAGTTTTTTAAGGTTTCCAAAAGAATGCTGGAATCACTGCATATGTGGAGGACGTTTCTTTTCAGGGCCAGCGGATATCGTCTGTAATTCGAAAAATATAAAAAAAAAATTTACAAAAATCTTGCTGGCTATTCTTAAAATAAGTAGGTACTATTTCATACCTAAAATTTACAATCGTTTTTTTTTTTATTGCAAGAAAGTGCGATTATTAGGCTATCACCTTAATGTGTCTGCGTTCTAAAAAAAATAATAAAACTTTTTTAATTATAATTTATGTGTGCTCTGCCTAATCCACAAAAAGGGAGATCCCACAATCTGCGCCAACTAACGTGGGATAAGCCTCCTGAAGGTTTTATCGAGCGTATTATGTGAAAGATTAAAGCCCGCCGCCAACAAACTGATGGGACCTCAGTGTTTAGCTTTAGACCTGGAAAATCAATAACTGACCAGACATTCACCATGTGCCAAATCTTGAAAAAGACCCGTGAAAGGAGAATCGACACACACCACCTCTTCGTCGATTTCAAAGCTGCTTTCGACAGCACGAAAAGGAGCTGCCTATATGCCGCGATGTCTGAATTTGGTATTCCCGCAAAACAAATACGGTTGTGTAAGCTGACGTTGAGTAATGTCAAAAGCTCCCTCAGGATCGGAAAGGATTTCTCCGAAATGTTCGATGCCAAACGAGGTTTCAGACAAGGCGACTGCCTTTCATGCGACTTCTTCAATCTACTGCTGGAGGAAATAATTCGAGCTGTAGAACTAAATAGAGAAGGTACCATCTTCTATAAGAGTGTACAACTTCTAGCATTGTCGATGACCGATGATATTGATATAATTGGCCATAACAAGCGCGCCGTTAGTTTAGCTTTCTTCAGGTTTGACAAAGAAGCGAAAAAAATAAGTCTGCTAGTGAACGAGGGCAAGACGAAACATCTCCTTTCATCAAACAAACAATCGTCGCACTCGCGACTTAGCCCCACGTCATTGTTGATCGTCATAACTTCAAAGTCGTAGTTAATTTCGTCCACTTTGGAACCAGCATTAACATCAACAATAACGTCCGCCTAGAAATCCAATGCAGAATTTTTCTTGCCAACAGTTGCTACTTCGGACTGAGTAGGTAGTTGAGAAGTTAAGTCGTGTTCTCATGACGAACAAAAACCAAATTCTATAAGTCCTGCTATATGGTACAAAGGCGTAGACGATGACCACAGCTAAAGAGTCGGCGTTACGAGTTTTCGAGAGAAACGTTCTGTGGAAGATTTATGGTCCTTTGTGCATTGGGAACGGCGAATACCGCAGCCTATGGAACGATGAGCTGTACAAGATGTACGTATTTACATTTCAGTGAATTAAAAGGCAGCGCTTTCGCTAACTTGGTCATGTCGTCCGATTGGATAAAATTTCATTATACTCCAGCTCTGAGATTATATTATACGATATAGCGTTATATTGGGAGAAGGCAAGCCGGCCGGAAGCAGACATGAAATAGGAAGATTTGCACCTTCCGTTGAAAAAAGTGAGGCGGATTATCCGAAGAACTGGCCTGGCTGCCCTTGTTTCCGAATCCCCGATTGGCTTTACCAAACAGCGAAAAGAAAAAAACCAAGTTTCATCATACATCCAAATTTTTCTCAAAATTAACGAAAAAATCATTTTTTCCTGACTTACATGGATACTAAAACATTTTAAGTCAAATTAGTGAATTGCAGTAAAACCCGCTAAGGCCTAAGTCAGTTGCTAGTTCTGTTGATATTATCCTAAAAAGAAATTGACTTTTCTAAACTGAATAATTAATTATCTGCTTTATAAATCAATCTTGGTTAATTTCTTTATTAAAGTGGTTAATATTTGATTATAATTCTCAGACTAAATTATGTAGTGCTGTGATCACATTTAATGTCTCTTTTGAACTGTTCTTGTACATAATAAAATAATCAAAACCAAAAGATCTTAAAACTTGAAATTAATGATTTACCAGACTGAGAACACATAGCAAATGTACAGCAATTATTTTCAAATGCGGCGTTGCATGCAAACAATTATCTGATTGCCAGTGCGTATGAGCAACAATCAATGACACATGCTCTACTGATCAGAAGAGATCTGCTTTTCACATAATTGCATATTGTTGCGCTGAAATGCTAGATTATCCTGAAAAGTTTTGAATTCACTCGATATTAGAAGAATCTTCATACTGTTTGGAATTGTAATTGATTGCTGCAGCACACAAATATGCAGCCGTACACTTTTGCAAACATGCTCGGATAGGCAACCATTAGAAGCATGGCCTATACATCCTTTGTCTTAACCATTGTTTAAGTTACAATTGTGAATTTAGCACTGTTTGTTAATCTGTACGTTGGTAGTTGTGCTGAGATCCCTCACTTTAGTTATGCTATTATCCTGTTGGAATGGAAATAGATATGTATTATCAAACTACCGTAATATTTTGCAGGGAGTATAAAAGATTTGCTGTTGTTTTTATGATCTACAACTCATCGATAAAGATATATGGTGATTAATATGAAGGTGGAAAATTTAGAAAAAATGACAAAATTGCTTTGGTCAAATCAGACTCCGTTTGACTTTTCCCTGGTAATTTCGGGTAATATGACATATCTTAATGAAATTTTAGCGACATATTTCCTTGAGAATAATTTAAACTGGTTTTAAATATACATGAAATCGTTTCATACTTTTCCCCAGCTTAATTGGCTCCAATTTGCCTTAGTAAGCAAGCAACAAAGTCTTTTGATCACTTCAATGTATCTCACACGCGTCTAACGCTTCTAAATGGCTAGCGCATCTAATATGCGGTTTCACCCGAACTTACCTCTTCCTTACTTGTTTTGTTTATGTTTGTTGCTGCTGTGTCCTGCTCATGTGCACAGCAGTCTGATGTGGTTACTACCATATTCACCAGCAATTATTATCTATGAGCTCTTGTGTGCTTTTGTACTCATCCGTTCATTTGCGTAATTGTCCATTTTTGCAGATTCATTACTTTGTGCCAACAATTCCATTATCAATTAATTAAAATGTATGTGTGCACTTGTTGTTAGTCCTGTTTAAGCCGTTGAAAGCATATATTTTTCTTCAGACTTATCAGTGTTTGTGTTGTATTGTTGTAGTGCGCTGATAATCGTATTGCGGGCATTCTGTGCAATTACTAAGAGCAATTATGTATGCAGGAGACAGTAGGCAAATTAAGTGATTTGACAAACATTTAAGCGAGTTTCATAACTAATACATAAGGGAAAGCATGGAATTATGTTTTTTTTGTAAAAAATTGCGAAGTATGCGCCTATGATTTGTTTGATTTTCGTTTATAAAACAAGATTTTTACAATTACTTTGATATCTTCTTCTTTGGCTTATTATTTAAATACAGTCCCGTGGTAAAATGACAATCTTTCAAGTTTCTGCTTATTATCAGGTGTACTAAGCTTTATGTGAGTTATAGTGCCTGTGGACAGCCTATGAAAACCTCGGAACGCACAAGGTCTACCAGGTTGTTCAATAAGTCTTGTCGTTTGATAAGAAAAACATAATTTTATGATTCAAAATACCTTTTATTACTCAATATAATTTCCTTGAACGTTAATACACTTGCTCCAACGATCCTCCAATCTGTGGTTCCCATCCCTGAAGTTCTTGGCCGATTTCCGGACACCAACTCGCTTCGAAGCCAAACAACCAGGCTCACAGCACTCTTTAGCCTCTTGTTTTGATACAGAATCATGGTGATAGACCCAAGTCTCATCCATAGTGATGAATCGACGCACAAAATCCACTTTATCCTTTTTAAAACGCTCCAAATCTTGCTGAGAAAGTCGCATTCGAATGTGTTTTTGTTCCATTGTTAGCGAATGCTGCACCCATTGTGCCTACAGATTTCTAAAACCCAAAATTTCACTTTAAATATGGCACACACTGCCCAATGAGATGTGTAGAGCCTCTATTAAATCTCTCTCAGTCAATCGATTGATCTAATCTTCCAACACCATATCCTGTATTTTAGCTATGATTTCTGGTGTTGATGCGCTTTGGACGTCCTTCACGTGTATCAAGGCTTGTATGACCACTTGTTTAACTTCGGTGAAACCCATCTTTCTATTCTTCAATTGTAGGAGAACAATCATCATACAATTTTAACATTCGTTCGAGAATTTCTTTTGGTGCTACACCTTCCAAAAATAAGAATTTTATCACTGCACGATATTCAGTTTTTTTCATTTGTAAAAAAATACTGTGACACGGCGACACTAAATGGCTTGTAAACAAAGAATGAATTGACAGACTGAAAGGACTTTACATACGTTCATGTTAAGAGTGTGCCAACAAAACAAAGAAAATTTTGGGCTAGTAGCAAATGCCTACTCTTATCGAACGATAAACCGTATTGAACAACCTGGTGCTATAAATCAGCTAACTAAAGGACATGCTTTTATGGCTGTGAAACTCCTATTTTGCAGCGCCTTTCTCCAGTATCTTTAGCTTTCTGAGATTCTTATGTATGTTTTCTTAATAAGAGTAAAAAATTGATAGGCAAAAAGCATTCACTTTGAGATTTATAATTTTGTCGTCTTATCAATGGTAGATAAAACCAAAATTATGCTTAAAAAAGTTTTAATTTAAAAAAATATTAACAACTTCTTGTTTCAAAAAGTGATCCCTAAATAATGCAATACCGGAGTTTGGCCTCTGTAAAAAGGAAAACACACAAAAAATCATATTCTGAATACGAGTAGAATGCTTGGCAATTTTGTTGCCTACTTTCTGACGTTAAATTCGCATGGAAAGATCTAATATGTGGGCATTTTGAGCCAAGATATGTAAGGCTAAGTATCATATCGTGCAGCAACGAACCAAATCCCACGCATTAATTAAAATTTCACATTTTCAGGGAAAATCTGGGCGAAACCGATACTGACACGGTATCAAAGTAAATTCGCAACAGCAGCAAGGAAGCAAACAGCTAAGCAACATTAAGCCATAAAGGCAATATACAAACGCTGCTCACACCACTACGCGCCACGCCACTCCCTTCAATTCCACACGACTCTGAAAGAAAGCAAATGAACGAACATATGACCATTTTGTTTGTGGCATATAGAAGAAATGACTAATTCATTTGCCTGCTGAGTGCATTCGCAACGATAAATGAATAAATGAACTGCCAAGCAGCAAAGCAGTTGGCAAGCCTCAAACCTTTGTGTGCATGAGTGTGTGTGTGAGTGCGTGCCTGTGCTAAGTGGCAAAAAACGCCTGTGCGCTGCTGAGCTGATGACTTGGCATTAAACTTGTTCGTCTCGTAACTGCATATGTATATGTGACACTGTTGTTCTTGTTGTTGGTGCGATGCAATAGCAATGCTTGATTGCACTAATGTGCGGTTCATTAACCAATACCGTTGACCGCAAAGCGCTGCCACGACCAAAGCACAGAGGAAAGTGATGCGAAAAGTCAGCTGAGGAGGAACTAGAGGGTGAGAAAAACTAAAGTATGGAGCAAAAATGAAGCCACTGTGTGTGCGGGGGTGTGTGAGTGCGTGGCGGGGCTGCAACTGGCTGCTAAAAAGCAGCGGCTAATGCCATAAAATTGAATTAAGCGAAGTAATTAGCAAAAGGAAGTCGTCGTGCTGCCACGGCTGCTGCTTGCAACAACAACAAGAGCGACAATGGAAATGCGAGCAGATTTTTGCGGTCGCCAACATTAATGCGCAGCAGCGGCAGCCAGCAGCCGGCCGGCGGATTTGCCAAAGCGTCAATGTGCCGCATGCAACGCTTCATTGGCGCGCGAATCACAAGAAAGATTGGAGAATCGAAATCTAGAACTTTGATGTCATTAATAAGGAAAAGTTTGTCTGCCGCTGCAATGGTTCTCTAACTCTGTACATGTGTATGTGTGTGTGTGTGTGCAATTTCTGCACTTTGTTTTTGCTTTCGAGTGCGCCATTTTCGCTGATAACGGTTTGACTCAGTCGTTTTGCTTGATATTTTAAATCGTTTTTAATTTCAATTGTTTTTGTTGTCGGCTCTTTGTTTGTGGCAGCATTAAAAGTTTTTGTAAATTAGATGGGTGGAAAAGGATTGCGATAAAAATACGAATTATCAGCGGAAATTTATGTGATTTCAAATAAAGGTGCAAAGGTCCTCGGCGGCTAATATACGAGTCTGTGGATTGTGCATTGGCTGCTTGATTGTTTTTGTACGGCGCAAAAGTAATGTGCTCACGAACATTTAAGCTGCGCCGTGCTTCAGTTGATTTGAAAATTAGCTAAGTTTTTCATTTAATTTCCTCTCAAGAGATTAATGATGGCATGATCTATTCGAATGGGCTTACAGCGGTAGACACATTTAATTGGTCGAAGAGGTGGGCGTGGTTTTCACACGCCCTTAAATACATCGTTATAAGCATTTTTTTTTTATTTACCATGATGTTAAGTTTAGCTTTTGGATAATTTATTACTTGATTCTACGAGTCTTTGAAGATGAGATTCATGTAAGGCGGCTATAATTTTAGTTTCTAATACCAGAAGGTCTTTGCTTATGTATTATTATATATTATAGTAATACAACCAAAAATTTTACAACTTTATTTTGATATTTAAACCTTCCAAAAAACAAGTTCTGAAAAGTACCTTAGTCAGTCTCAAAAAACTTGTAGCCCTTGTATAGCAATTTTTCATACCTCATGATTATTTGGTATATCACACAAAATTGTTAGACTATTTTACTAAACCTTCAGTTTTATGAATAAAATTATATATGCATGCACAAATAATCATAACAACTTTTTGTGAAATCAAGAATTTTGGTAAAAATACTTTATAATAAAAGCTTTATTAGTCCCAATATTTTAGCTATCTTCGGTCTTGTCGATTTTGTTTCAGTGCACTTTGGTCCACACAGATCATTCTAGAGAAGATTTTTTTGGCGCAAAGCACGTTGCTCATCATCTAGTTGATCAACTTGGGCTGCTTCGAGTCTTTGATTTGACAATTATTCTTTATTCTATAACAATAATAATAATCCAAAGATTATCCTCCTTCCTCCAAACTGACATAAGAAGATTTGCAAGTCTTATACGGCCAAGTTATGAAAGACAAAGTGCTTTTTATGCGTTGAGATCTAAGCAGTTCAGCTATGGCAAACAAAACTCAATAATTAAGATTTGAAATTTCGTTATACTAATATTTTTACTACTTTATTTTTAAAAGAAAATAAAGTAGTTTTTTTTTTAATGTTGAGAAATGACTCAGATAAAAGAAATATGTAAAAGTGATATTTTGAATGATGACATACGTGACAAAATGGTTCGTTTAGATCATCTGAAATATATGACTAAAAAGTAAGCACTTAAATTGCCTCAGTAAGCAAGGCGGCATTTTAAATTTAATTTTAATTTTAAATAGTAGAAAACGATTTCAAAATATTCCATTCAAGAATTTTTTAAATAAGTTAAGCTAAGCATTTTCTTAAGGCCAGCGAGGGTTGGTAGATTTATTAGTTTTAAATTATTAGTCTATGAAGAAAAGCAACGGAAATTTAAGAAATCAAAAACTTAAAAATTGCTTTTGAACGAAGTTTAATTTTTTAGAATAGATTTGGCAACCAGTTTGAAGGACGCAACGATTGATAAATTGTTTATATATACCAATAACCATATCATACCAATAACATTTGAGGTCAGGGGCACATCGATCAAGCCATTTGTAAGATAAATGCAGCCTTTCAAAAATATAAATCGCTGCTATGAGGGCCCCTCAGACGTTGAAATGGACATAATAGTAGCCTTTGAATAAGTATAGTTTTTAGATGTACTCTTAAGCAACCATAAAAATGTGCGCTTCTTTCTTTTAAAAATTTAACCACCTTAATAGTCGCGATCTGAAAATAATCTGAATATTCAATGCAGTTTGGTTTTATTATATTTTATTTTATGCGCCTCAATATATTTCTCCAAACGTCTCAACTACGAACACCGAACGTTTATATCAACCTATATACATATATACATATATAGTATTCAGCATTTTTATTCTGCCAAAGGAAATATTTCAAATTTTTTTGTTTATACCTAACAAATATATTCATATGAACGTAGGTATTTCTGACAGTATTTTGTATGCACATATATATATAAAATTTTATTCTTCATCAGGTTTCGACTAGTATATCGAAATAGCATAAAATCTTGCTGTTATAGCAGGACTCTAGTACAAAGTGTGCATGGCGTATACGCGACATTATTTTATACAGTATCGCTCGAAATGTATGTATCGCTCATAACACTGTGGAACATTTTTGGGATTATTGTCTGGGGGGTGAGAAATTCCAATCCATAGGTCAGTATAGTAAAACCCTCAAAGGTTTTGGCGTTCGTATCGCTTAGTTGTAACATTTTGGCAAAAACGTAGTTTAACATAACTCGCGAACCACTTGTCCGATTTTGATGAAACAAATTTAGAAAAATTAAGAATTACAATTTCTATTTGTTTTTATTTGTTTTTATTCAAAAAAGTGTCATTTATCGCCTTTTTTTATAAATTTTAGCCAATAACTCCAGACTTCTGGCCATAAACTACTAAAAAAATAAAGTAAACATTTTTATAATTTTTTATTCTTATTTTTTTTTTATTTTTATTTATTTTAATAAATATTGCCTAGACTTTTTTGATGGTGGTTGTTCGGGACTAGTGGCATCGCATTCATCGCTATCATCAGTTTCTGAACCACACATAATGTCAATGTGTGACTCCACTGTTGGCCCTTCTGCATCTCCTGAAAATTCTTTATCATCAAGATCATCCCTGTCTTGCCACACAAGCTTACTCCACCAGCAAATTTCCGCAATTATTGCACTCGGCGACTTTTTGCCTTTATATCTGTAAGTTTTTGTTTTATTAAAATGAGTTTGAAAAAATAAAAAATCAGTATTACCTCATTTCAAATGGCATAGCAACTTGATGATAGCGTTCACCTTGTTCATCAGATTCGGTAGCCAATTGTTTGCTGAAGTAGCCCAGATGATGATGTAAATAATGGATTTTCAAGGACATGTGGACACCAATTTCCTAGAATGCTCTTAACATCATTGCGACAGAAACATCGTAGTTGTTAGAACCATGCTTTCCTAACAAGCCTTCTATTACTTCTTTGATTGCCTGCCATGCATTCAATTCAGCGTCAATCAAAATATTGTTGAATGCGTCACTTTTAATCAGCTTTCGTATATCTGGACCATTTAGTACGCCTGATTGGAAAAAATTAATTTGTTAAGATGGAAAACCATGGGAAATGAATGTGATATTATAACTTACCTTCTTTAATTTTACTTTCGCTGAGTCTCGGGTAAAGTAGTTTCAAAAAACATCAAGATAAGGAAACAATTTAAAAGGTCATAAAAAAACTGACACATACGAACGCCAAGCCCTTTGAGGGTTTTACTATACTGACCTAGTACCATCACCCTGACTTGGAATTTCTCACCCCCCAGATTAGCTGTTGTACTGTGTAATATAAATATGTATTAAGAAAAGTACTATATTTTCTTGTACTTTAATACAAAATACTGTCTTGTCGAATAAAGCGCCTATCAATTCTAATATACCATTCACTAGATTGCTGGACAGTTTCGACGCCATATTCATATACCCCCGTCTTGACAACAGTACTGTTGCGCTTGATATATATAGTGTCTTCAGCTACATTGTCAAACATCTATTTTGCGAAATCTACACGACGTTAGTTTTCCTAAAGAGTCAGGTCTTTTAATAAGAGTTTAGCACTTATACGCTTTGTGCCCAAAAATATTAACCAAAATATGTTGAATCGATTCTTAAGAACTATTAAGATATTTTTCTATTTCTCTGAAGTTAACAAGGCGACTTTCAATCGCTGCTTCTTTTCTATGTTACCGTTATTAACAGAGGTGTGTGGACGATTCGCATGAGACAAGTTTCCAACGACTGTAAGGCCTTTAGTGAATGCTTTGTGGCGCTCAAGTACTTGTATTTGTAATAAGGCGAACTCCCCAGAATATTTCTGCAATTTTGCATTTAAAACCAAAATTTCAAGTATAATCGTTTTTAAAATTTTTTCCCATAGAAAAATTGCCAGTCAAAATTCTCGTGCCTTAAACAAACAATTAATTCTTGTACAAAAATTATTTCAAAAGAACTTGAGGAAACTGGAATTTTTAAATCTTTCTTCGATTTTCATATTATTGTAATGCCTACATATTACTCAAACAGGGAAACATTTTGTAGACCTTAGAAACTTGCATTTAATATTGCTTTATACTTAAATTATTTTATAATTTTAAAATACAACATTTGTAATCATTTAAGTATTGTTTAATATCTCCTCAATTGATTGCAAATGCATTCGTAGCACCCAAGCTTCCAAGATGCTTGAGAGTTCTTACATTTCCTTGAAAGTCTTTGTACAAAATCTGCGCTCAATCTATTACGCTTTATTCAATTTACTTGAATCTACTGAATGCGTCATTGATATTATTGAAAGAGAGTAAATCGCGTGGCGCTGCCGGCTATTACGTATCGACTTTCTCGGAATAAAGTAAAAGCACTTAAAGCTTATCGCATCAAGTCAGACATTGCAAGCAAGAGTATAATACACTGCATACACATAACATGACATTGTGTGGCGTATTCAAATCCCTTTCCAAACAATTAAACGCCATTAACTCAACCCAGCAGGTCAAAAATGGCGAAATCACTTCGTCAAAGGGTTGACAGGAAGAGCGAATATATTCACGCATTGAGTATATAACATGACACTTCGTTGACACTCAATTATTACGTTCACATGAGGAACGCACATATGTATACACATACACATGTCAGCGCATAAATCCGGAAATGAAAGTTAAGGAAAATTTATTTTTCATTTGCGCCATTTATTCATATACACAACTTCAAGACCAAATATACACACATACTAATACATTTTCATTACTTATATGTATATGTATGTAGAAATATGAGCACAACAACTGGCATGCAGCTGACTTGTACACTTGTGTGCATACTTTAAGGCGCTCGACGCGTTTGCGCACAAATGAAATGCTTTGTTAGAATATCTTCCACTTAAATGCGCTTAAATGAATTTCCATGCACACAAGTCATAAATAAAATTGATGCGCAACAAATCGCAGTTACCATGCGCATACACGCATATATCACTGTTTGTGTGTATGTTTGTGCGGGTGCGTCGAATATGTGATGCTCTGCCGTCTTGGCATGTTTAACATATGAAAAACTCATTTAAAGCATAAATTATGCATAAAAAGCAAATAACTCATGTGCATTCACGAAAGCGAATGGATGGGAGCGAGATAGAGAGTGCGAGAGAGTGAGGGAGCGGCATGTGCCTTAAGGAGTGATGTGCTGAGATATACATATATGTGTGTTTTGGCTGCTGCATGGCTTTGCGTATTTGTCGCACACTGGCACACCGACTTCGCAGGCGGGCGTGAAGAAATTTATGACTCGACTATTAAGTGTGAATTAAGTTCAAATTTCTTCCCGCAGCGTTTTTATTCTCAACAGTTCCCAGTGCAATTGTCGTGTAAAATTTATACTCTCCGACGCACTTGTCGCACGGTGGGCGTTTTCGGGTTGGTAAAGAAGTGTGTTTTTTTGGCTTGATATAGGTATTTGATACCATTTTAATATCACAACTTATATTATTGTATTTTTTTTGGAATGTCATGGTATTTCTGATCATTGATTCACATTAAAAATTGTAACAATATGAAATCGAAATCAAAAATAATGATATACTATATATAAAGAATTAAAATTTTTTTTTTTTGCTTGAAAAAACAAAAGTATAAGATTTTTGCTTAGGTCTGACTTAAAAAAAAAATACTCTTAAAAAAATTACTGTACAAACTTCATTTTGGCTTTTAAAAACAAATTTTCTAAAAAGTACAAAAAAAATTAATTTCTTAAAAAAAAACTGCCCTACAATCACAATTGAGCCCACTGTGCAAAGCAAGAAACTTATGTACATTGAGTTTGTTGGTACTTAAAAGCATAAAAAATAGTAAAAAAAAGTAATTTCAATTCAGAAATGCGCCACAGACAATAGTAGCGATACCGCGAGACAGATTAACGCGTCTGGAAAAGCGAAAGTGGTTTCTTAGCAAACGAAAAAAATAAAATTTATAGCTACGGTACTTACTTGTAGGGAACTGCAATTAGTTTTATTGTTTTTGTTTGCATACGCTGCGTTTTTGTGCGTTCTGCATAAAACTTATGTATATAAATCTCTTTTCGCGCCACATTTATCAATTCGTATTTATTTTTATCTTTATCTTTATCTTTATCTTTATCTTTATCTTTATCTTTATCTTTATCTTTATCTTTATCTTTATCTTTATCTTTATCTTTATCTTTATTTTTATCTTTATCTTTATCTTTATCTTTATCTTTATCTTTATCTTTATCTTTATCTTTATCTTTATCTTTATCTTTATCTTTATCTTTATCTTTCTCTTTATCTTTATCTTTATCTTTATCTTTATCTTTATCTTTAGCTTTATCTTTATCTTTATCTTTATTCTTATCTTTATCTTTATCTTTATCTTTAAGTTTATTTTTAACTTTATATTTATATTTATCTTTATCTTTACCTTTTAAATTTAACCTGTAATCTTTTTATTTTTTTTTTAATCTTAAATCCTAAATTTTAAAACTTAAATCTTAACTCTTAAGTCTTAAATTTTGAATCTTAAATCTTATATCTTTAATCTCAAATCTTAAATCTTAAAGCTTTAATCTTAAATCTTAAATCTTTAATCTTAAATCGTAAATCGTTAATCCTTAATCTTTAAACGTTGATCACTATATTAGTTTAAATAAGTAATATTGGACATACATAGCGTATACGTAACATAATTTAATGATTTTACATATTCAACAGACTCGCAATAAACTCAACTTACAATTAAATATCGAAGACAATTTATATGACAATATTATTGAGGAGACTCGTCAATTCACTCTATAAAAATCTTCTAATCTGCATACAAATACCGCCGTAATTAAGCTCTCCTAAAAGATAAATCAATGCGCAGATACATGTATAAGCCGCTTGACGACAAAATCACAGTTCAGCGGTTGATTTAAATATGCCAGCAAACTAAGTTAATCAAAGTCAACATTCAGGCAAATAAATCTTTCGTACTCATTACTCATGTCGGCACCCGAATGTAAAGAGAGAAAGGATAATATGGGAGTAGGTGGCGGCTGCATGTAAATAAACTGCATAATTAATTCATTAAGCCGTGCGCTCATCGACTTCTTCGCTGTTTTTTATTCTACTTTTTCTTCTTGAAAACGCAAACAGATACTCTCACACTCTTTACACGAGTGTATAACGCAAGTTCTCACACTCTCCGCTTCACTCATTCACTCATAAGTGATGATGAAGCGGAAAACCAACTTGTCCGGAAGTGTGTTGAGGCGCGAATAAACTTAATTTAATTTGAAATATTAAGCAAACAAGACATTGAAAGGGCGGAGTTGTGGCGCAAATCCACGAAAAAAGCAGCTAAGCTCCGGGATAAAGTGTGATTTAAAATATTATGCGCTGACGCCGTAATGTATGCAATGGAAAAACCGGGTTAGCTGCCGGAGTCACGTCAATTGTCATTAGCTGCCGTCGAAATTTGGGGTGAATGTAAAAAAGGGGAAAAAAGCGGACATACAGCATAAATGCACAGCAATTTCACATTGACAAGAAAAATTAATGCCGAGAAAAATTCGCATAAAATGGGTTACAAGCCCTTCGAGTATAAAAAAGTTTAAATGCACATAAATTAAAACTGCAACCTCTCACTTCACTACACTTCTTTCTTGTGGCATCAATTATTCACGCACACCAAAAAATGTGTAGGAAAAAGGAAAAAGAGCTATAAATTTCGGGTTGCCAACAGGCAGCGATACAGAATGTACAGTGATCTACTGGCCGCGGTAATCGTGAAGAAGAAGCAGCAGCAGCAGACTTGAATTTGCGTTTGTAATTTATGTAATTTGCATTATTATTTAATGCTCAATGAGCGAAATGTTAATTGTCGGGTTAATTTATGCAATGCGCTGTTATTTTTCACCACTGAACTAAGCAGATTGTCATTGGGTGAGTGGCGCGTGTGCATAATGTCCGTTGGCGATTACTGTCATTACAGTTATTTGCAGTCAAAGACATTGTTGCTATGTGCCATTATTGTTGTTGTACAAGCAGGCATTTCTGTTGTCCTTTGTGCGCTCCGTCCATTCGAAGCGGGATTCTAAATAATAGCCGCCATTTAATTTCGGTTATCAATGAGTGATTGTGTATTTGATTGTGATTTCCGTCCGAAATCAGTGCTCATTACATTTAGTTAATTTCTCTGGATAATTTACAGCAGCAAAAAGAGAGAAACTGTAATGTTTTGTAGAGAGTAAAGGATTTTATATACTCCTGAAATGGGAATCCTTTTTCAAAAGATCAGCCTTTCGTACTAGTAACTTAAACCGTTGATATTCTTCGCTACTAGAAACAAGAAAAAGGACTGACAATACTCTTATGCAGTTTTCTGTAGAAAGTTTTTGCAAGAATTATGGCTAATTTTGATTTTTCAAGTGCTATGGTGACACTAATATCCCTTACTTATGCTGACAAAGTCGGTCATATTTGAAGTTTAGTTAACTTTCTGTTTTGCTTGGATGCGTTTTGATTCTTGCTCACTTTCGACCAAAAACAGCATAACGTTGACATTGCTCAAGATACGTTGGACTCAGTTCGCCACAACCCATATTTGCTCCAGAGAGTCATAACTGATGATTAATCATGAATTTATGGTTATGACGTGTAAACGAGAGCTCAATCATCCCAGCGGAAGCTAGCGCATGTGCGTAGACCGAAAACAGAACTTCTCGTCGAAGTCGAATTTTATAGTTTTGCTCATTGTTGTTTATGCGCGGATATTTGGCCACAAATAACATATTAATGGAGCCGCAGCCACTGTATTTCCAATCCTGGTCACCTGTGATTTTTTGGTTCCCAAAACTGAAAAGGCCCATGAAAAGACGACAACGGTTAAGGAGATGAAATCTGCTTAGAAACGGGAGCTAAGCAAAAAAATAGTTTTTTAAGTGCTTTGAGAATTGCAAGAATCGCTAACAGAAGTGAAATATATGTATATTGGGGGTGATTACATTGAAACTGACGAAATATTTATTTTGTTTTTACAAACTTCGTATTACAAACCGTCGAAAAATGGTATTTTAGAGCAATAAAGGTCCGCTATATAGAAATAAATGAAGAAGCTCCAAATACCGAATAAAACCAGGTTTCACATTCGATACCTCCTCCAGTATATCATACCGTGGGGACCGCAGATGCTTACAGCGCAGTCCATACCGTTAGTATTTCCATCATGTTCCAAAGTCTCTTCTATCGAGTGCCAATAGGAAGTTTTTGTACTTCCGATCTATCGTTTTGCATATGAATTTTTCAGTTTTGCACCCAGAAGCTCGTTCCATCGTGTATTGATTTTCTTTACCAAGGTTCTGTTGAGATTGTCGTATAGACAATGCATGGGTTTCCCAATGTTGATCACGTTTTAGCCGTACACTATTGTTGGCAATCTCCTCTACTATTTCATTGCCCTTGGTGCCTTTTTGGCCTGGCACCCAGTAGAAGTGCAGTTTCGTACCTCTGCCAAGACTTTCCAATGCCGTCTTGCTTCGCGGACATTTCCATGCGATATGCGATAAGAGTTTACTGCATTGATTGCTGCTTGGCTGTCTACGTATATGTTGACTATGGAATTGCCTGCAGGTGCATTAGCGGCCAGCTCAGCAGCTTTCGCAATAGCAAAAAACCTCTGTTTATTTACTGCAGTGGTCCGGCAAATTGAAAAGTTACCTTATGCCTAATGCCGTCCATTTTCGAGCCATGGATGTTTACGTCAGCCATCTTTTTCTATGTTTGCTGGGAACATTCTTTCCCAGTTGAAAAGTGGGGTTATGCAGTCGGTGTTTGCCCAACTGCCATTACCCACCGATCTATGTCCGAAGGTTCTATATGTAAATTCTCCTGCATTCAGTAGTCGTCCCGCTCAGCATCGCTGCGCAGTTTCCAGCGGAGAGGTCTAAAAGGGGCAGGTTTAGTACCAGTTGGAGTTGTTTTTAAAGCGCCCGTTATGCACAACGCAGCGAGCCTCTGAACCCTCTCTATTGGATTCCGATAGGTGGATTTCCGTACGCCTGTCCACCATACTACAGCACCGTAGAGCAGAAATGATCTATCAATAGCTGTGTAGCAGCAGGCATGAGAGAGTGAGAGAGCCCCAGAAGCGCCGCGCATCTGCCTTCACGCATATAAAGCATGTCTAACTTTTATCAGTTTTTCTTCCACGTCGTGCTTCAGATAGTGCAAAGTAGTTTGCTGTCCAAGACTACCCAAGGTACTTGGTGCGGTCCTTGTGAGAGAGTTTTGTCCCATGTATCGAAGGTAACCTCCATAGATGATTTTTGTGCTTTCTTGTGAACACAAGCAGATCCGTTTTCTTCGGGTACAAACCAAGACGCGCTTGCGATGCCTAGTTCTGGGCTGCATAGAGAGTGGTGGTCTTAATATGGTTGTAAGATAGCAATGTCATCCGCATATGCCATTACCTTAGGAGCTTTGCTTTCAAAGTTTATTCAAACTATTTAAACTAATGTCCACAGAAGCAGAGATATCACTCCACCTTGGGAAGTAACTCTACAGACTTCCTTGGTCATTTTAGCGTCATTCTATTCTGCTCTTATCTGTCTAAAGGTCCAAGGGCTTCTGATCCAGCTTTGTATAGCCGGATCAACACCTATTGACTGGATACTATTCAGAATAGTTTCGGTAGAGATGTTGTTGAACGCTCCAGAAATGCCGAGGAATGCTCCAAGAGCTTATTCCTTATATTCAAGAGTTCTTTCGATGCGTTCGGCGCCTTGGACAAGCTTCTAGGAGGCGCTGTGGCCCTAATATGCGCGTCCAAAATCCTCTCTACCCTTTCCAGCAGAAACTTAAGCTTATAGGCTTAAACTCTTTTGAGTAGGTTGGGTTGTTTCTAACGGCCTTTGGTATTAAAACCACTCTAGCCTCTCCCCATGAGTGTGGCACATAGCTGAACTTCATACATCCACTAAAAAGCGCTTTTAGAGATGGCACGGATATACGGAACACTACTCGTATTGTAGCTAGGTCTTACCGCGTTCTTACAGCCCGGAAAGTGCACACTAACTAAGTGTTCCAATGAGTCCTGGCAGTTGTCCGTCCATTTTTCGCTACTTTTGCGAATTAAATCAGGCGAGGCGAGGCTTTTGTATAATAATCTCGTCACCACGTCAGTCTTTTCAAACCCACTTCAAAAGTTTTTCCAGTATTCTTAGTTTGTCCTACACACCAATTTCTTGTAGTTTCATAGAAGATCTTTATATTCATTCCAGCAGTCCTCGCTATCTGGTAGCTTGGCCCAGTTGGCGCACTTCCGTACTTTGCGCCGGCATGACCCAAGCTCGTGCTAGAGTCACAGAATAGGGCATGCGTAGTGAAGAACTGTATTTAGGGCATTCGTTAATACAGCAACGCCCTTTACAAGCTCTTCATGTGAGTTATACACGCAAGGCTTAAGTCTCTTGCCTAATAGTATTTGCCTGTAGATATCCCAGTTTGAATTTCAAGGATTTCTTCTAACATCGTTTATAATCTTCGTGTCATAGTCAGTAATAATCTTACTATTTTTTGCTCTATTATGTTATGGAAAAATAATTGAACATAATGAAATACATATACATACATACATACATACATACATTCACATACATATGCAAATTAAATGATTATATAATTTTACTCAATTTACTTTTCCGAACAATTAAGTTTAAGGACAAGGAAGTTTTTAAAGCACTTACAGCTCATTAAAGAAAAGTTACTGCTACTGTTTTGTGCGCCAGTTTATATAAAGACATACATAAATACATACATATACATATATGCCTTCCCAGTCGGCAAGTGTGGGTCTTTAAGCCACAGCATTCTTGCGCTGCAAGTTTTCCTAATTGTATTGACGTTAAGGCTATTTTTCTTCATTTACGCAATTTACTTTTGCTTCCGAACATTAACCCAGGCACACACGCACATTCACACATACACACACTCATACTACGCTAAGTCCTTAGAATCGCTTTTGGACAGCAGACTGAAGGCAGATTGAAGACTTGTCTGTTTCACAGTCGTTTTGGCTTAAACGAATTGTTTGCTTAACGCTTTGTTTTTGGCCATAACCAAAGCGTTCGAAATTCAACCAAACTGCAGGCATTTGGCATTACATTCACAAAAACAACAACAACTACTGAGCTGCTCAATTAGTGCCACACCAAAGCTAATTGCGGCCGCTGCTCTTGCATTAATTACTTTCTGCGCAATTCGTTGGCCATAAGATCACTTCCTTTTAGTGATTTCGGTTGTTTTTGGATTGTTGTTGCTCTGCTTTTTTTTAACTTTATTGCCTTTTTAGTCAAATTATTTTTCTCCTTTTCAATTTAGTTGCTCGTGTTCGCTAAGTCGCACAATGCCAGCAACTAAGCTGTGACGTTAAGCATGCAGACAGGCTGAGAAGCACCGACTTGATGTGTTCAGCAGCCCAGGCCAGTAGCCTGTGCGAGCTGCTTGCCATTGTTGCAACATCCTTCTTCGTTTACTTAGCGGCTAGACCGGCCAAATGTTGCCCCAACTTGACTGGCCAACTATTTGACGCTGCGCTTCATTAGGGCGCAATTTGGCGGTATTTTTCGGGAATGTGTTTCGGGGAGGTGTGTTTGTGTGACGTGGTCTGTTTGCCACTTAGCACATGCGGCATACAACGCGGTTGTAGAAGTACTGCTTTCTTCCATTCATTTGTTTTTACTCTTCACTTAGCATTTGGCAAACGCGACGGCTTTGATTGCTCTTGTTGGCTTTTTTTGGCGCCTTCCTGTAACCCTTTCAACTTGTACCGCCTCAAATTGAAGAAAAAATTACCCTTCGCATACCAATGCAAACACACGCAAAATTTTTATTGGTGTTAACCCAGTCAGCAGTTGCATCGAACAGTTAAACGATGCGAGTAAGAACCACCTGGAAGCATTAATATATTTTCACTTCCATAATTTGAACTCTGAGCATTCAAACTCCAATGGAATCGCGGCTATGGATTTGATAAAAATGTTGTTGAAGTATTTAGGGAGTCTGCTTTATTATACACACAAGTATTTGAGTGGCACAAGCCTTTCTGTGAAGATCTTAAAGCCTGTTTATAGCTCACTAAGGTCCTCAACCTGTCGCTAACCACTCTTCAAATACTGAAACCTGAGAAACCCGCTAACAAAGGGAAGTCTTATCGTCCGATAACTCTCCTCTCTCCAGTACTGAAGACACGTAAGGTCTTGCTACTTCCGACATTCACGCACCACTTGAGCCTAGCAAACCAGCAGCATGGCTTTCGAAAAGTGCAAAGTACCATCACAACACTTAGCGTCATAAACGCCCAGATAGTTTATGGCCTTAAACAGAAATCACCCTGTATGAAAATGTCCTTGTAGCGTTGGACTTGTCAAAAGCCTTTGACACAGTTAGTCACACAACGCTACTGCAGATCATCGAAAAAACTACGCTCCCTCCAAGACTGAAGAGGTGGACCATGAACTACCTGAGCAGTCGTCAATCATCCATACTTTTTCGAAGGAAAAATTCAAAACTGAGAGGAATTAAACAAGGGGCTCCGCAGGGTGGTGTTCTCTCTCCGCTATTATTTAACTTATATACCCGAAACTCCCACAACCATCAGAGACGGCAGCACAAAGGACAAAGAAACGTTGTTGGCAACTTACAAGGCAATCGGCCGGCCGGTCCTTAACTACGCCGCACTAATATGGTAGCCAGGATGCAGTGGAACGCAGACGAGGAAGCTTCTGACTTGTCAGAATACTGCACTCCAGACTACGACAGGATGCCTCTTGATCTCTCCTATCGAACGCCTACATAGTGAGGCCCGTATGCTCCCAGTAAAAGAGTATAATGAATTCCTCTACAGACAGTACATGCTTTCGCAGAAATCAACCCTACAGTCACCTGCTTGGAGTGGAACAGCCTCCTAGGAACATCAAGAGGTCATTCCGACAAGCCCTGCTATTCAGTCATCAACATCGACTCCCTTCCAGCGAATGGCGTACTCGGAGTCAAACCACCACCCATTGCAGACGAAGAGTTCGAGTTGCTGCGATAAACGAGAGTGACCCTTGTACTGCTTTGTTTTGGTTACTATAGCAAGTTAAACACCTACTTATCCAGAATAGACCCGGACATATGCAATGCCATCAACCCCTCTCATCTGACAACCCTCTCCCTTTGGTCCAACCCCGTCGAAACGGCACGTTTCTTGGGCCTCCCGTTAGATGACGTCGATGACAACTTAGCCAATCCTTACCAGCCAAATAAGGAAGGAGTATCCGCTAAAACAGCAACAGGCAGCATAGCTGTGAACCCTACATTCATCAAACGTTGCCTTATTGGCGAGAAGATTCGGTTACGAGTCATTTCAGCTGTAAATGCTGACTGGGTGCTGTTGCACAAAGCACTCACTGCCCCTACGAACCGGTCATCGTCAAATCAAAAGTACATTTCTGACCTTAATTAAATGTGCGCATATTTCGCTTATTTGCCGCAAAATAAAGCAAACGTTTTAGCTGCAAAGCAAGAGACAGAAAAACGCAAAAAGCGGCCAAACATTGCTGCAGTAACTTGGCCAAAATATAACCGCGCACATACACAGCCAGACACGCTTGCAATCATCTCCATGCACCGATAGGCCAACATGGCCTCAAAGAGGCAAGCACCCTTCCCACTTATAACTGCCGCTTACCGTAGCTGCCTCAATGCGTCGCGCATATTTGGCGCAGCACCGTTATGGTTTGCTATTAAATAATTGGTTTGGTTTTTATCTCATTCCAGTTTGCTGCCTTTTTTCTCGCAGTTATCCAAATTTCATTTCAATGCACTAACCCACAGAAGCCTCTCGCTCTTGTTGTTGTTGTTGTATGCATATTTAAATGAGTGTATATTTTTTGTTGGCTGGCAAATTGCAAAAATTAAAATATTTCACAAAAACATTTCGAATTTGCATTGCAAGGACAAACGCTGCTTTCCTATCTCCAACGCGCGGCTCCCACCATAACGGAAGGCTGTGTATATTCAACAATTATGCCGATATAACGAAATATTTATTTAGATGGCAAATATTTGTCTACGTTGATGATGCATTTAAAAATATTTACGCATCCTTGGTTAATTTAAACGTTGTCCACAGCAGCACGTGTCCTTGTTGCGGCACAAAAATGGCGAACATGCCACGAGGCGGGTTGCCAAAAAATATACTGTCGATTTTTTGGTACACTTTTTGGCACAGCTTAGCATTCTGACCTTAAAACATATGGTTTTTGGGTATTAGTATAAATTTAGAGAATTTAGAGTCCTTCGGTTATAAAAGAAACTTTTATAAAAGTTTGTAAATTTCTTTGAAGAGAGGTACGAAAATCACTCAAAGAAGGAAGTTTTATTATGGTAGAGTATATTAAGACTCTCTAATGTTCAAGAGCGCAACCAAAGTGGTGATGAAAAACGAAGTATATATGTTCATAAAAGGTTCCTTAAATGCCCGTTTTTATCAATATCAAAACATTGAAACCATTTTTTTACGCTGAACCGGTTATAACAGGTCAGTTGAAAAGTTCCCTATATTAAAACACACTTTTTGGCAAAATTCGTTTTTTCTATTCAACATTTTCCAGTTCAAAGGTGATACACTGATTACAGACCCCAGTTTTGCGGATCACCTCTTCATTCGAAAAAATTTTTTCTCAGCGAGCACTCCTTCGAGATCTGAAGAGCGGTAATAGCCGCTGTAGTTCCTTTCCAAATAAATATTTTTACTGATACTAAGTCTTAAACTACAGTTAAAAGATACCATAATATGTGTACTAATTTTTGAATCAATAAATTTGAAAGTTTTCTGAGAAAAAATTCTTGAAAATTCGTTTTTTTCGGCCTTCTAACTGTATATAACCCTTTGCGAAAGTAAATGAACAAATTTGCAAAAAGTGATGCTCTATTGAAAAGCTTTCCAATTTCCAAAATAAGGCTAAATGATTTTCCCAAAAAAAACTTTGCTTTAAAATTTGTACGCATTTAAATCTATCCATCAAATGACGTGAACATTCATACAAGTGATTTCTACATTTTGTGTTGCTCATACGCCATGGACAACTGTATGAATCTATTACATTTGATCGTATTCTGATGAGTCGAAAACTTTTTTTAGATTATCACTATATTCAAATTGTAGACTTGTTTGCTTTGAAAATAAAATATGAAGAAGATAAAAAATTTATTGCAAAAGATCCTATACGGATATAACGATTAAAGTACTCTTTAAAATTCAATAATACTTCAGTGTGAATTGTTCAACCTGTGGAAGTCATTGCTGCCCATAACAGTAAGACATGTATCAGATCGTGATTTTGCTTGCCTAAATTAAAACTAGCGTTCTGGGTTTCTCCCCAAGAGAAAACTTTCAATTAGTCAGATTTTGTTAATTTAAAACTGAATTTAATTATACCCTGAACAGGGTATATTAAGTTTGTCACGAAGTTTGTAACACCCAGAAGGAATCGTCGGAGACCCTATAAAGTATATATATAAATGATCAGTATGTCGAGCTGAATCGATTTAGCCATGTCCGTCTGTATGTCTGTATATATACGAACTAGTCCCTCAGTTTTTAAGATATCGTTTTGAAATTTTGCTGACGTCATTTTCTCTTCAAGGAGCTACTTATTTGTCGCAACGGCCGATATCGGACTACTATAACATATAGCTGCCATACAAACTGAACGATCGGAATCAAGTTCTTGTATGGACAACTTTCACATTTGACAAGATATATTCACGAAATGTGGTATATGTTATTTTCTAAGGCAGCAATGTAATCTCCGAAGAAATTGATCAGATCGTTTAACTATATCATATAGCTTCCATACAAACTGAACACATAGTTGCTAACAGAAGTGCACCTGTGAAGGGTATTTAGCTTCGGCGCAACCGAAGTTAACGTTTTTTTCTTGTTTTAAAGTTCATTCGGAAGTTTTCCAATAACTGTAAATAAAAATTGAAATTATTTAAAGGTTCCTCTGTTTTATGCCAAATAAACTCGTTTACACATACACCATTCATCTACATATTTGCATACATAATATCGCAACTATATATGTAGATATATAATATACTAGGTACAAAAGTTTTGTTTTAAATTTCTTTAACCACAGAGTCATATAAATCACGTCAAGTACTTTTACGCTTGCTCTCCCTAATTTATGTGCTTTTTGTTTTCTATTTCGGCATGGCTTCATGTTGTTTGTTGTATGTCTCGTACCTTATGCTCACATAGCAGACAATTGCCGACCGCAATAACAACACGGCAATGTAAAGTAAAAGCCAAAATATAAATTAAACAGCGCTGCTGTGACCGCAATCGCGTGGCTGCGCTGCCAGTTAAAGGGTGAAGGGTGAGTTAAAGGGTGAAGGGTGAATGGCAATAGCAAATTGATAGACCCAGCAGCAGCCCTATCAGCAGGGGCCCACAAGTGTTGAAAATAAAGCCGATAAAGGCAAAGTTTAAAATATTATTACATTAACCAAAATTGAGACAAGGACCAATAAAACCCTTGCAATCGGTACCCTATGACTTCGGGTGCGCTAATTTCGTCATTTTGCGCGCTGCCTGTGACCTCTTCCACCACGCACGTCCGTTGGAGCCTCAGCTGACGGGAATACCAATTGGCGAGGCGTCAAAGGCACCAAATTGTAATTGCTTATACGTAAGTATATGTAAACGTGTAAACGTGTTAGTGTGCATGTAAGTATGTATGCGTAAATATGTGTATCTATGTATGTATGGGACGTTACTTGTTCCTGCTTCAACAAATTGATCAACTTTCTTTTTCAACCATTCATTTTGCGATTTTTCAGCAGCTTTTTCGCGCTTTTTCGTCAAACGCCAACAACAACAGCGCATACTGTTGGTGCGCGTTATCATGCTCGCTTTCGCGTTCATCATTAAAAATTAATGTTTTTCACTTGGGCAAGTGTTACCAGCTCAATTGTCTAAAATGACCTTAACTGCGGTCCGAGCGACGGCAACATTAAGTATGGGCGGCATTGGCAGCCGCGTCCGATGGTTGCTTGGCAGTGTCTTTTCGGTCACTCAATTGCCCGAGAGGTTGAAGCCGCGGTCAGCGATGTGATGAGCCATTAAACAACGCACTTGTTGGCATTACGAAGCTTTCCGGGAGGTGGAGAAGAAGAAGGCGAAAAGCCAAAAAATTTTAATTTTTCCACTGACCCTTTGGGTTTCACAATTAAAAACAGAATGTCTGATCATCTTTCGGAATTTCCTTCCTTCGCTCGCATGACTAACTTTGTTTGCTCTTAATTTCTGGTGGAAATAATTTTTTACTGCCCCTCGAAAGAGTTATGTAGACATGATCAAAAATTTAAGTGAAAAAGTTGAATTCTCTTCTAATGTACAGTTATTAAAGAAAGTCATTTCGAAAGTTTGAAATTTTTCTTAATTACTGCTTTAATCTTCAAATCAGTTTAATCAGCCGAAGTTGTTCCGCTTGGTTTGGTTTTTTATCGGTTTCTCCTGATATTAATGATATGCTATTCTCTTTTTTATGTCATGCAGGAAATTAAAAAAGAGAGATTTATGGCATTTTTACAAATTCTACTAAAACTCAATATTTAAACATAAAAATTCTTCAACTTTAAATTAGTTGTAGCGAAGAATGAAAACAGTTTAAGATGCCCTGTTTTAATGTAAATCGTATTCCTGTGAAAGCGTTCTATATCGACTGGAACAAATGATGATCAGAAGGACATCAGACCTTGTCTATAGGCGGTTGACTACATGTTGTGATGATCAAACAGCATTTCTGGCATTCAAAATCATCCTTGACCGTCTCTTGCCTTCACTTCATAAGACACCCTATTGCCTAGCTTTCGAATATGTCTGACGACTTTAAAACATTTTGAAATTGCTACTTGAGTGACTCCCTAAGATTCTGCGAGCTATTTCTCTGTTTGGCAGCAGTCCACATCGAGTTATGCTTCCACTTCTTCATCTATAAAATTTTTGACTTTCCAGTACATTCTTCGCTTCATTCGCTCAGTTCGACCAAGTTCACTATAAACTTTCACTAAAATGCCATGACTTTCAGCTACTTATAATGAAGTTACGGAATCTCGTGGAAAATCGCAGGAATACAGTAATAGACCTAATATTTTGAAATTCATATAAGCATATTCTACGGTGAAACTACATATATAAAATGCCCTGAATCTGCAATCCTGGACCTTGTGAATCAACTTATTCCCCCGCTCTCTGACATCAACCCGTCTTGTCACCCAAAAAGCGAATAAAACGAATGTAAGGAGTTATCCTGTCAACGCGGGTGCATCTTTTTTCCGAGGGGTCACCGGAAACAGCGTCGCAATAGTCGAGTTTAAAATATTTTTCTTCAAAAATTTCAGAATTTCTTTGTTAATAATGTATGTTTGTAGCAATAAAAAATTCTAATAAAATATGTTTAATTTTTTTATGAGAAAAAAATTGTTGAAAGAAGGTTTTTCTTACCCATGTAACTTAAAGGAAATAACTCCGCCTACTCTCTTCCATGTAGTTGACGACATTTTAGTAGGCAAACAAGTCGATGTGGAGTGCAACTGCGCTACGATTGTTATTCTGGATTAAACTACTACCAATACAGATTCGATTCGTAATACTAAATATATTCTATATCTTGATACAATGAGTAGTAGTATGATTCAAGGCAAAGTATTGGCGACATTCATCCGCCTTCAAAAGGGATTGAGAGTGACCAGTGACCTAAACTAATAGAATTAAAAAAAAAACAGCTGGTTACCAGAAGAAAACAATGATTTTGCTTAATTGAATTTAGTGGATTTAATTTAGTGGATTTAATTGCTTTACTTCGACGCCGTATTATTAGAGTTCTTAAGTATGTTGATTTCGTTAAAAAATTTTTTAGATATCGATCTGAAATTTTACGCCTGACCTTTTCATGTCACGAAGCCGCTCATTTGTGGGAATGACCAATATCGAACCACTATAGAATTTAGCTACCATACAAACTGATGGAAAAGAATCAAAGATTTTTATATAAAACATTTTCATTCGACGATATATCTTCACGAAATTCGACATGATTATTGCTTGAGATAATGATACAATCGCAAAAGAAATGGTTCTGAACGAGTCCCTATAGAATATGGCTGCCTTACAAACTAACCGATAAGTGTTCTTATAACAAATCTTTTGTATTTGTGAGGGTAACCATTAACGTTTTTTCTGGTGTTTTTACGAAGTATTAGAAAAATTTAAATCGCAGATAATTCTACTTCAAACTAAGTACATATGTACATATGTATGAGTTGGACTTACTTCAAAATAATCTGTATCGTAGACAATATTGTCAATTATATATTTATGTATGAAAAGCTAATACCGAAAACTGTTTTTGAAGACAGATTGGAGATCTAACTTAAATCAGTTACTCTAATAACATTAGAGGAGGCTCAACAAAAAAATCTTTACCTAGTAAACCGTTACTATATGACACTTCCCGATTTCGACTTAGATAACGTGCATGAATTGGAAGCAACGGGTTTTATTTAAATAAAAAAAAAAACAAATTTCCGCACAATCTCGTTTTCGCGCACAGTAACAGCACATTTCCATCTCTGCTCCATACAACTGAGCTACAAAGACACACATGTGTGACTATAAAGGTAGACAAATTCCCCAAGTGTTATGTGGCTGGCCATAGCGGAGCTGGTTGGCCGATTTAGGCTCAGTGGTGCAAAAGTTTTTTTTTTTAGAAGTAAGCTCAATTGGTCACAAATAATAACAGTGTTGCAATCCGACCATTCAGCCTCTGTGCCCATGGTGCTCAAATCGTATGGCTAAACTAAGTAACTGTGCAGTCTCTATTTGTTTTCCGCTACAAATTCATTGGAGAATATCAAAGCGCGAATGTGTGTAAGCGATTTTTACTTTCCGTTCGAAAAAAGGTAAAAAAATAAAAATGAATGAAATGAAACTCGGCGCGAATGTGCCGATGTAAGCTTTATTTTGGCTGGAAAATAGTTGGAGATAGTAGCTATGATTTTGAAAACCCACGTAGCATGTGGCGCAAGAGTAGAATTCGTTTTTTGAACTCTGTGTCATGGATATATATAAAGAGAGAAAGAGTTATATTTACATAAGCATTTCAGTTATGAACCTGACGCGAGAAATTTATTTTCTGATGTCTTTCTATTCGTGCGTTCGTTTGGGTAACATACCAATCAAGAAAAGCTAAGCTTAATATGGGTGAGTGAATATCTATGGGAAAACCATAATACGCAAACTCTACTACCAGATAACACGTTCAACAAACTTAGTTTTCAATAAATCGATTATGACATTCGCTGTGTGGCTTGTGGCGCCGTCCTGTTGGAACCAAATATTCTCCAAGTCAACATCATCCAATTCAGGCCGACAATATTCGGTTATTATTGAGCGGTAGCGATTCCCATTCACAGTAACGTGCCGGTCTTGATCATCATGGAAGAAGTACGGCCCAATGATGCTGCCGGCCCATAAACCGCACCAAACCGTGATTTTTTCGGAATGCAAATGTAACTCATGGAGTAAGTGTGGTTTGCTGCCTGACCAATAGCACATACTTTGCTGACGAAGCCATTCAGCCAGAAATGAGCCTAATCGCTGAAGCTGATATTTCAATGAAAATCCGGATCGTTTTCAAGTTGTTGCTCAGCACAATTCACGAACTTACGACGATTCTGGTGGTTAACCGGCTTCCGTTCTGGCGTCAATTTCATCTTATAAGAATGCAGACCAAGATATTTTCGCAAAATTCGCATCAACGACGTCATAGTGATGCTCAATGCTTGAAAACGACGTGTGAGAGACTGATTTGGGTCTTCATTACTTGTTATGATAGCTGCAGCAATATTCTCGATACTACGAGCACTTCTTTGACTCACTGGCACGGAAACATTTTGTACTGTGTCTGTGGATTCATATTTTTCCACTAGATGCTCAATTGTTGATCTGACAGGACGAATATGACGATCATAAATTGGAAGTTGTGTTCCTAAAGTCGAGGCCACTGACTCCGAGTTTCGTTAGTAAATGTTAATAATTTCGACTACTTGTTGGATCGTATATCTTTCCATTACTAAAGAGAAATATGAAAAGCGCGGGAAAAAATATGGCGTTATTTGTTGTGCCTATTGGTCTACTTTTGCAGCGTTTCTATAGAAAAACCCGTTATAGTGGGGAAATTCGGGTAAAAAATCGGTGTCATTCATCGATGACGTCAAATCAAAGGTATCTCAAATAGTGGCAGCGGTAATAGGTTTTTCTGTATATGAAATATTCATAATGTGTCCATACTTTTCTCTAGTTAGTAATAGCAGGATCTCCGTCTTTCCAAAAAATGTATATGCGTTTCGAATATGGGATGTATACTTAAATATAGATTCCGGTACGTCCATAAGTGATTTATATCTGATTTTTAGATTTCTTAAAGAACTTAACTTCACTCGTTTAGTTTGTATGAAAACTATGTGGTATAGTGGTCTGTTAAGGCCTAACTACGACAAATTGCGAAATTTCAGATTGATATCTCTACAACTGAAGGAACAGTTAATATCGTTCACAGAGGCAGACAGAGAATGCCACATCGACTCAGTTCGTCACGGTGATCATTTATACCTGTCAGTGTTCGGCTGCAGCCAAACTAACCCGTAACTTACTTGTTGTATATTGCATTCGTGTTTGTTTTCTGTTCGGTGGATTTGTTTGAAAAAATTCCACAAATATATTTTTTTAATTTTCGGCTTTTTATACAGTTTTTTTTACGGTCTTTCTTTGCCGTCATATTCAGGTTACATATTGCATATATACGCACATATGTATATACAACTACATATATGTACATTTATATTTTGATTTAAGCTTAGTCGCTCTTTGGTTCACTGGCATTGACATTCGGTCTGCAACATAACTGACAGTTGCATCCCGTTCCTTTATGGACTGTAAGCTTTGTAGCGATTTGTTTTGTCTCTAGCTTTAAATTAGTCGGGTTTTTACGACTCTTTTATTTACTTTTCGGTGTGCGACTTTATTTTACGCATATTTTACTCTAATTTTGGGTTATTGGTAATAATCCGAAATTAGTTAGAGTACTAAAAATTTCGCTCCTTCTCTCTCTACAAGAGAGTTCTAATATGTTTTTTTTGCAAGTTTACGATGTATGAGAGGAAGTTAAGGCATAATTGCTTTCACATATGCAAGATCAAGTGAGGTTTTGTAGAAAATGAGTGTAGTTATAAAGGTAAAAATTAGCAAAACATGAAGAGATTTTTTAAAATAGATAATTCCATTGTTGACGACTTTGTTAACCCCAAAAAGTGGGGTTTTCGAATACCAAAATACAATCTTTCGATATCATGCCCGCTAACTGAGTATACAATTAAGTAACTGTGTTGTTGAGCACTCTCCCATTACTGAAGAGCTTTTTTCGATGCCAAGTTTCATCCAAAAACTTTGATTGGTATGATTCCGTGGACATAATCCTCGGAAATTTAAGGGGGTATTCTGGTCTAGAAATTTAAAAAAATCAAAATTTTTTTTATATTTTCAAAGTTTAACTATTCAAGAATATGTGTACAAGAGGATTTTTCAAAATTCAAATTATTTTCGGAGATATAGGCATTTTTCTGACCCGTCATCCAAACTGGTTCGGCCGGAACTAATCGAACAAAAGACTTTACGCGAAACTTTAAACGAGTTTTTCTCAAAACTGACTTTTTCGGAACGATACCCACGATTTCTCAGGTTCTACTGGTTCCGATTTACTTGAAATTTTTATAGAGTCTTCTTTATAGGCTTGTCTATGGTTGGAACTAGCCCCATCCCCAAATTTTTATTTTTGTTATTTTTAAAAAATTCGAAATAGTCAGAAAAAGTGATCCAAAAAAACTTTTTTTTTCAGGCAGTCGCCATTTTGTGAAAAAAATTTGTTCCCACTTTTCCGTAGTTTCGGCCATTGGGACATTATTCTAGATTAATAAAATTTTTTTTTTGGTTTCAGATAACTAGGAGGGTTGAAATCATGGGTATGGTCACGTGGAAATTTTTAGAGACCCCCCACTTCGTCAGCTCATAATTTTTGAATTTTTTTTACTTTTTTTTAGTTTTTAATTTTGTTGGTCACGTGGAAATATTTAGAGACCCCCACTGTCAGCTCATAATTTTTGAAATTTTTTACTTTTTTAGTTTTTAATTTTTTTCTGTACTCTTCTAAAATTAACAAATAACTAATAAGAAAAATGGATAGTAAAAATTTTAATTGCCTTTTTTACGACACTTTATTACCTGAAATTCATGCTTTTAGACCAGAATACCCCCTTAATCCTCTCTTAAGATTTCTGTTATGAATAAAGGTTTTTTACTTCATAACAAACATAATGAGTGGTTTCAGCAAGCAGGCTGGGTTAACACCCAGGAGAAAGCACTGTAGCCCATATAAAATGTTTTTACAATATATGCGATAAATGTGACGACTTAACTCAATTTAGTGTCAGTCTGTATATACGCTTTCCAAGTTCTTACTTTAATATTTGCTCTAAGCATTTCGCTAAAAGCGCTCGTTTTAAAGCTTAATTGTTTTTTAAAGCGCAGCGTCGTGTCCACCGAACATATTTGTTGTTGCATGCACATGTCAGTTTTTCGTTAGTGTGAGGTGTCTGCTTTCTGCTGTGTGCCGTTTTTCTTGGCCGCCTGTTTGTTTTACTAATTGGTTGTATTTTTTTTACACATGCTCGCCACACCTCCACATTTGCTTCACCTTAACGCCGTTATTCAATGGGCAGCTCGTGTGTCGTCGTGCGCCTGCACTCTGCGTCGTTATTATCATGTCTTTGGACTCTCCTGCCTTTTATTTTTTTTCGTTCAACAACATGTGTGTTAATATGTTCAATAGTTGCCATGTACACACTTCAGCTGCTCATTGCTTCCAATGAGTGCATTTATTGTTTGAGTTTTTTTATATTTTTTCCCCCTTTTACTTGTCTGCGTTGCTTTAGCGCAGTTTGCTTTCTTGCCGCAGCCATTGTTTGTGTTTGTTCACACAAATCGCAGTTTAATTCATTTGTAATTGTTCTTTTCGAGCTGTGTTCATTTCTCTTTCCCGGTGTGTACTCTTTCGTATGTCTTTCATTTTCGAGTGCTTTGTTTTCAGACTAAAAACCGGAATGTTTTCTTGCGTGCAATTTTGTGTGCTTTTTATTGGTCGAAATCGAATAGCCAAAGTTTGGCGATTAGTTTTTGTTCAGCTTCAACGCCCACTGTGAGCGAATCGATAGTGTCTGCGGCATGCAGCTCGTTGCTTTGACTACTAGCATCCTTTCAATTCTCACAACTCCAACGCAGCGTCTTTTGTGCTTTGACAACACCCCCCACCCCTCTCCAGGCAAAATTGACATTTCTATTAATAGCAGGTTTTCTTTGCTTCATTGTTCGTCAGTGGCTGTGCTTTGTTTCTGTAAAATCGGCAATAACAAGCGAAGTAGTGAAATAGTCGAAGAGTAAAATTTGCGCTAGCCACTTACAAGTGTTGTTCAAATTACGGTCTTGTTGGGAAATTGCTCGTATTCATTACAAAAGGCAGGTAAACAAGTTACCAAAGTGCTGTCAGCCGTAAGGTTTTTGTATGTAGCCGTTGTTTCGGGCGGTGGAGGCACACCGGAATGGCTGTTTGATTACCTACTTATCTACTTACTTCCAAACTTTTGAGTTCTCGGAAGACGTTTGGACTCCGCTGAAATGTTACTGTTTGCTTGTCAAATAAAATATTCGAAATGCTGCAAAATTATTCAGCTATTATGAGAAGAAAGTGAAAAATTAAAAAAAGAAAGGAAACTCATTAGGAAGGAAATCCGACATTAGTAGTAACTCTAGTCTCAATCTTGAACAGGACTTTCACAATAAAAATATCGTTTTAATTGCACACACATGGAAATATTTAATTACTTAATTTAGAATCGTCTTGTAAAAATCTTAATTTCAATAGTTTTCAGGTCTACATTTCAATAGATTTAACCTCCGTCCCTAAAGTGTGAGTATTCCTAACTATTATATTTTTTGAAGTTTAATTTCATATAGGCACTATAGGAAAATAAATGTGTATTTACCTTAAAATGGTGCATAAATTTGATTTTATAAGGATCAGATATAAAGATGAGTCTTTGTATTGAGATGCCGAAAAAAGTCTAGCAAACCTGATTAAATTAGTATAAACTCCCCCTCCAAATATACCGCTCCATCCGGAAACTAGGGGCACATCCTAATATTACACGCCACACCCGTCACAAATCAAGGTTATGTGAACAGTTTTCTTCGTTTATCAAGCTGTGGTGCATTCCGAATTCCTTTCGACCGACCAACCCGTGAACAGCGAATCTATTCGTAAAAAGAGCCCGGAATTATGGGCCGACAACTCTTAGTTTGAGCAGCACCGTCGTATACTGCATTGATTCTTCATGAATTTTTCGTCAAATTTTCAAACAATATCGTGCCGCAACCTCCGCATTTGACTAATTTAGCTAATTTAGCTTCTGGCTATTCAGCAGACCTAAACGACCGCTTCGGGGAAACTGTTTTAAGTTAATTGAAGAATTTAAATCTCATGCTCAACGCGCATTGAAGGCTATTCCGCGCATTGAAACTGTTTCGAGGATTTGAAGAAACGTTGGCACAAGTGGGACGAAAAAGATTTTGAAAAACAAATTAGTGTTTTTAAATTTATGAATAAAGTTTCACAATTTTTTGCGCATAGTAGTACGTCATAATATGCTGTTGAAAATCTAATTTAACCGCAATTCAATAAACGAATATATGTGTAGTACTCTCAATGATCAAATATACCATTCCAATTTGTACATATATTTGATTATATGTTAAGACAATCACAAATCGACAAAGCACTTTGCGCCTATCACAGTCTTTTTGAGGTGGCTAAGGACAGTTTTGGCACAATGGCACAACCTTCTTGTTCGCTGAAGTTGAGTTAGTCTTGCAGGAGGTTGAAGTGGTTTGGATGTTTTCTTCCACACAACTTTGATAACTTGCGCCCGAAAATATTTTCAGCCTTACCGAATGCACACCTATTGGTCGAAATACGGGAAAATCGCAAACGATTGTGCAAGTTGAACTTTGCTATAGTCAAATAAATCGGTAGTGGTTAGTTAGATCTTCTGTATTAAGCTTCAGGCCAAAAGGATGTGACTGTGAGGACAGATACTTCTTGACTATCTTTGAGCACACAATTTGCGAGCTCGGCGCTAGTATGTATTTTGCCGTACTGCTGAAGGTTATCCCAGCCGAGGTTTATAACAAATATTGGGTAGTCGAAAGAGTCTATCGTATTTCTAACCAAATTTCATATTATTATTTTTTTAATTAATACAAATAACTAAATAAATAAATATGTATCATTTTGGTCGACCACTTTTTGCCATTTTTCCTTCGAAATTTCCAGAACGAAAGCGAGCGAACTATTGCTGTGCTACATGAACTGATACAACGTCGTCTCGGTAAACTTCACAAACTTCATTGGTGGCTTGCGCAGCATTCTTCAATTTTTATACAAAAATTTCAAAATAAAGCGAGTTTCTTCATAATTTTCACGCATTTCTTGCAGCTGTAACTTTTTTTTGCAACTTCCCAGAATTTAGATTTTTTAGGTTAAATGAAGCTTAAAATGTCACCTTTCAATCACTATATGATACAATATGATTGAAGGCACTGGAGATATACGACCGCAACGACAGCTATTGACAAAATACGAAAAGACTTTTTCGACTACCCAATATATGGAAAATTGGATGAAGCGTAGTATGTTTACAGGAGGAGAAGCCTATTTGAAGGCGATACTATTGCTTCAAAATGTAATTTCAGGGTCAAATGTGATCAAACGATGAAATATTGAAGGTGACTGTCCTCTCATATACTCTACTTGTGTTGAAAATATTGTTTTGGACAAATATATTATATATATTATAATATTATTTGAAATATTGTTCAGTAATCTCGGGGAATATTAATAATTTCGACATAAAAAACATTTTTTTCTGCTTCTTAATTTCATAATTATACCCTTATGCAACATGTAAACAATCCTGAATTTGCACACACCCATAAATACAAGGTGCCTTCCAAAGTAAACAGGACCTTAAAAAAATGAACAAATGGTTTTTTCGACAAAATCTGCTTCAATACAGCTGTTTGCACAGTAAAAAAGCATGTCGATCGAGTCTTTTAGCTCGCTGGCCGGTATGGCAGTATGCCGGTGCAAGCCTTTTGAATGGCCTCTACGTCTGCATAACGCTTTCTTTTCATGAGCAAATGCATTTTTCCGAAAAGGAAGAAGTGTCACGGTGCCATATCAGTGAATACGGGGAGTGCTTAATGGTTAAAATGTGATTTTTGGTCAAATAATTGGTCACAAGCGTCGATCTATGAGACGGATTCTGAGCAATTTTTGGTTGTCAGTCAATTTGTGCGGAACAAACCGTGCACACACCTTTCGTAAGGCTAAATGTTCAGTCAAAATGCGATAAATCGATGCTTTGGAGATGTTCAATTCCATTTGCATGAATTTCAATGATGATTTCGGCTGACTTTTGATGAATTCACGCATAGTTTCGATGGAATTTCCGGTGATCACGGATTTTGAATGGCCCACATGTTGATCGTCATTTATGTCCTCACGACCACTTTGAAAACGTTGAAACCACTCTTGCACTATGCTATGGGAGAGGCAATCATCGCCATAAAGAGACGCTAGATTCAAAAAGTCCTCTTTACTTTGGAGCGCACCCTGTACATACACTCTACAATCAGTGGCACCCAAACCTTATCCAAAAGCCTGATAACTCTTTTATATCTCACACACAAACTTCAGTATTTTACCTTTTTCAGCCTACAAGATCCCACATCGAACCAAATTTTACCCTCAACTGTTGCTGCCAAAAAAAAAAAACTTTTTCGTCTTTATTATGTAACTGTATATTTACTTTTGTAGTGATTTGTTGCAAAGGACTCGGTTCGTAATCAAATCAATCTTTTTGAAAAATAAATATCAGAAGCTTCCGACCACTTACGCGCACAGCGTTACAACGAGAGCAATACTAGCTAACACACACACACATATGTACATAAATGTAGAGTTACGTTGCATGCACAGTTGTGCTTTGGCCGCTTTAAGTCACTTGCTTGTTGTGCTGCATCATCGCGCCTAACAATCTCGAGCGATGCCAATAACGATAACAATAATTGCCATCCAGGGACATATTCATCTCTTCTGCATGTACGCATATGTGCGTGTGTGTTTGTGTACTCTATGTCTCATTGCATGCAGTTAAAGCTCTCACAGACGACTTGCGCTGGTATGTGTACTCACGCCTTTAGTAAAAAAGGATTTACGCGCCATTTCAAAATAAAATTGGCAAATTTTGCAAATACAAATGCCAGCATGAGAGCGTGTGTTTGTGTGGAAGCGCTTTTATGTATATGTGCGTGCATGTGGTCTCATCTCGGATTCATCTGGTGTCCCAACACTATTCATTTCCCAAGCAAGCGCAACTGTCAGCCGTGCCCTCTCTATTCCGACAAACACCACACGAGTCACTCATACACCCACATACATAAACAGCTGTTAGACATGTGCTTATATGTGTGTACTCAAATTTATTTGTTGTGCGTGTAGAGTGGGCGGCCTGCAATGCCGGCAATCCAGAGCCAAATCTTTTTTATTTCGTTGTGGTCCTAACGCCGCACTAATAAAGGTGACTTTGGTCGTGTAGTGACAGTTACTTGTTGTTGTTGGCACTGTACACACACATATCGCTGCCAACCGGGTGCCAGTCGAGTGATGTGTGTATCTCGTAGCGGCTATTGACATTCTGCGGTCTTTTAGCCGGCTGGGGAGTTCGGAGTTCAACGGCAAAAAACGCCGATAAACAAAATCGATTTCATGCTGAACACTGCGATAAATATTTGCATGTTCATATGCCGTTGTTCATGTATGTGTGTGCATGTGGTATAGCTGGTTTTTGTTTACGGTCTTTGTATTTAGTCAATTGCACGATTGGTCATTTGTATGGTCGCAAGCGTTGTTTGGCCTTTTGGTGTTCAATTGCTGGCTTTCGTGGCTAAGTCGATGCTTTTTGATCGCCTGCTTTTATTTGCTTGTGAGCCAAGCTGCACACTTGGACGTTGACTATATCTAAAACATACTAACTCAATATTGTATCTACTCGTATTCACTAAAACTGGCACAGAGTTCTTCGTAAATCGGAAGCCATAATATTGGGTATTTCATGAAGAGCGATTCATTGGTTAAACGAAACCATAGTCAAATTAATAATTTTTTGTAAGGTAATTATACGACGGAAGTCGCTGATAAACTCTCATAAATTTGAGCTGGATTATCGGGAATCTTCAATGATTTTTAGAGAGTTACAAACTACGTCAGCAATAAAACTCATCGCCATCTGGATAGAGTTGGAAGGTGTAACACTGCGATGATGGTTGTTGGGTACAGGATAGATGGCTGCTGAAAACTTAACTATTTTTTCTTGCAAGAGGTATTTGCCATTAAGGTAACATTATATCTAACGGCTCTGAGCTCGATGAATGCCAAATTAACTAGGTATTGCTTAGGCTCAGTACATCGATTGTCTAGAGTTATTTCAGGGTCGCACTCATTTCGGTTTCTTGTAATTGTCATAATTGCTCTAGAAACTATAATGCTGATGAATTTGCAAGGAAACAACTTCTTCTCATTATTACTGTAGTTAGGGTCCTATTATTTTCTTCTGTACTTCTCTTTTAAAACTGTAAGCGGAGTGGATTTATTAAATGTTGTTGTTAAGATATTTTATATCTTCTCTATCTCAGTATCAAGTTCTTGAGGATTGCTGAAACTATTATTGCCTTCTTTTTCAAAGTCCTTTGTTGGTATTCTAGTAAATTTTTTTCAGTCTGAAAGTGAATTTCTCGCGAATACTGAATAATATCCAGGAGTGATCCGACATGGAAGGTCATCCACAATGAGACTATCTGTGTCAGTTGATTCCGGTGAGTCCAGCACTTCCTCCCAACCCGGAAACCTTTCAGAGCTTGGGGGGGAAAAAAATTTTACTTTGATTTTCCCATAGCATAACCTATATACTATATATATATTTATTAGGGTGTTTTTTTTTTGAACTATTAATTTTTTTCAGTCTCGTCACGAAATTTCCTTGGAAATACCCTAAAAAAATGCCCTGAAAATTTTAGCCCTCAATATTAACATTAAGAACTGGACCAAGGCCTGTAAAAATTTTCCATAGAAAATACACTACAATCGTGAGTTTTTATCTTTAAATTCCTACAGATCAGAGGTATTTCATGGCATCGCTTTGACTTTAGAAGCATATTTCTCAGAATTGTTCAATCTTTCTTTTTCCCACCGTCAGAGACCTTGTTTTTAAAGAAAATGTCAACAACATCTTCCAAATTTTAACCCTTTATAGGTAACAACGTGGGATACCATATATGTATATAGCTTTTGATTGAAATTAGAAGCAAAATACTCTCTATAAATGGTCGTTCTTATATTATTAGGTCAGACTTATGTTTATATATATTTTAAGATTGCAAGAAAAGTCTGGATCAAGGCACTAAGGAAACAATGGAGCAACTCTTGAGCACTTGTGCCGCATTGGCAAGACTACGCTGTAAGCATCTGTGGTCCCCTCGGCATGCTACACTGGAGGAGGTATCGATAGTGAGGCCACAGAGACTGTTAAAATTCGCGTCAAGTGCAGGCGGAACTCCATCTGGTAGGGCAATGGACCAAAAGTGGTATCTGCGTGGTTAATTGGCCCACCTGATTAACAGATCCTAACCATATTAATAAAAAATTATATTAACATTTTTAGACAAAGACAAACTAGAAGCTAGTTGGGTAGTCGAAAAAGTCGTTTCGTATTTTGTCAATAGATGTCGTTTCAGTCATACTATATATCTGCAGTGCTACCAATCACATTGTGTCATAGCATATAGCGTTGGAAAGGTGACATTTTAAGCTTCCTTTAACCTAAATTCTGGGAAGTTGCAAAAAAAAGTTACAGCTACTCAAAAATAAGTGAAAATAATAAAGAAATTCGCTATATTTTGAAATTTTTGTATAAAAAAGGGAAGAATGCCACGCAAGCCACCAAATTTGTGAAGTTTAAGGAGACGATGCTCTATCAGTTCGTATAGCACAACAATGGTTCGCTCGCTTCTGTTCTAAAAATATCGAAATTTCGATTTACACTGATGGAATAATGTCTCTAGCAGAAAAATAGTAAAAAGTGGTCAACCGAAATGAATTTGTTTATTTATTTATTATTACAAATAAAAAAATAAGTTGAAGTTTAATTAGAAACACGAAAAGACTTTTTCGGCTATCCAATATTTTTTAGAGGCATTAACGTTTGAATATTTTCCGCAAGATAGAAGTCGTCGATGTAGTATGGAAGTAAAATTTGGCTGTTTTCGAACTCTATCGAGCAGAGATCCCAAGCAATCATTAACAAATGACTACAAATTATCTGCATATTATTCTGGTTCATAACCACTACTGAAACAAATAAATAGCGGTGAATATGTCATTCTTTAGGGAAGACTCTCAACAGCATTACCATAATGATGCTTGACCTGAATGATCACGACAGTAAAAGTAGCGGCCGATGAAAAATAATATAGACTGCGCTGGTACTTCGACAACGTGCCTTTATTAATTTTTGCAAAAGGTAATCAAGCAGTTCATTACAGCACCAAGATAAAAATGCTATTGTTTACACAGAAAAAATGCTTGGATTTTTATTGGTATATTAAGAGTAGAAAAAAACAAGAAAAAACGTTAACTTCGGCTGCACCGAAGCTTATATACCCTTCACAGTCCATTTCTTTTAGTAACTATGTGTTCAGTTTATATGGAAGCTATATGCTATAGTAATCCGATCTGAACAATTTTTTCGGAGATTACATTGTTGCGTTAGAAAATAATCTATAACAAATTTCGTGAATATATCTTGTCAAATGCAAAAGTTTTCCATACAAGAACTTAATTCCGATCATATTTGTATGGCAGCTATTGTTATAGTGGTCCGATATCGGCAGTTCCGACAAATACTTTCTTAAAGAGAAAATTACGTTTGCAAAATTTCAAAACGATATCTTAAAAACTGAGGGACTAGTTCGTATATATACAGACGGACGGACGGACGGACAGACAGACAGACGGACATGGCTAAATCGACTCAGCTCAAAATACTGATCATTTATATATATACTTTTAGGGTCTCCGACGCTTACTTTTGCAACCAAACCAAGGTGATTATTCTTGGCAAGCACCATGTTTCTAATTTTACGCTAAGCCTATGCTATTTTTGCTAACTAAATTAATTAATCCAAGACATATGTCACCACCTCCAGTAAGCACCTCATGAGCTCATGTATTACAAGTAAGTGCAAATTTCGTGTCCTTGGCTACGAAAGTTTTCCTTTATGGAAGAGCATAAGCACAAATACACATGTATATGCGTATATTTGCAAGTGTGTGTGTGTGCAGCAACTAATTAAAATTAGATGAGGGAAGATGCTTGAAATATGCTTACCAATGGATTATTATAATTATGGTGTGTGCAAACAAATTCAAGAAAACCTGACATTCAATATGCTTATGCATGGACTTGTGTTGTTTGCCCACGCGCATGTTTAAGTGTGTGTGTGGTTGTGTGGAATGTCAGCAGGGTGCAGAGTGCGGTTGCATTGCACATTTTTACACATACCCATGCAACAACAACAACGACTTATCTACTCGCAGCCTTAGAGAAAGAGGCATGGTTATTTGAGAAGACGCAGCCAGCGCGCTACACGACGAGTAGTTTGTCTTCTTGGCTTTCTTTTGCGAACTTACTTAAGCTTGGCTGCCTAAATATATATGTATATGTATGTATGTGTGCCTATTTACCTCTTCATCTGGTTGCCACTCACTTTTCTCTGTTGTTGTATTTGTTTTTTGTTTTTCGCTTTTCATTGCTTTCCAATGCGGCGAAGTCGCTGAAAAAGCTGCAGAAAGAAAGCAGCCTCGTCTTTCATAACATAATTATAAACTTTTACTTTGACATTTGACTACTTATGCTAATTTTTTGCACACCTGCACGCACAAGCTGCAACGCATCAAGAGAGTGAAAACTACTACAAAAACAATTTCAGCTTCCTTACCAGAGTAAAATCTAAGAATATATAAAGTAAATACACACAAGCGTGCATAAACATTCATATGCATTTGTATATGTATGTATAGTATACGTGTATATGTAAATACGAGCTCTGCCCATCTACATGTGTATATTGCGTTTGGAACACGCAGAGCGAATGTTGCTAATTGCAAAACCTCAAAGGATTAGCAGTCACTTCTGTAGTGGAGATTGCCGCGCATGGGGGATTATCTATATTTATACAAATATATATGTACATATATGCATGTATGCATATGCAAATGCATGCGTGTGCTTGTGGTATATTTTTATTCTATCAGGCCACGCTTTCCATCAGCACGTTTCAATGTTTGTTTGGCATTTGTTGTTTGAAATGGGTGCGGTTGATAAAAAACACTGCGCGGTGATATATTTTTTTAGCTTGGGGTATCTGTTAGAAAAATTCTGTTCCAAAAACAGTTAAAGATGACCCTTGCAGAAACTGAGGGGGATTTTTTTGTATTTATAAAGCTAAATTTAATATGACTGGCGATGTTATTAAAATGTCTTTGAGACATGTGGCTTTTAAGAAGTTCAAACACGCATATAGTTTTATGATAAGATAAGTTTACTACAAGAATAAGGGTTTGTTATCATTAATACGAAATGATTTCGGCTGAGTATTCGACGAGAGCGGCTCGACTAAATTCCAGCGAGAGGCTCAATTGCCGACCATTTTTTGCAGCAATCTGATCGTTTGTCAGCAATAACGAACCAAATATCCGTCAATCGTCTCGGGCGTAGGCAAGCGATATCAGACAACCACACAAAAATAGTGCAGTTTTGTTAAATGGCACGATCTTGGAGACCACACTACAGACCTACGACTCTAGAAAAATCGTCTTAAATTGATTATTTCATTGTTTGTATGGCCAATAACCGGCATCTTGTTGGAACCAATGAATGTACACATAAACAACCTCTAATCAGGCACAACAAATTCAGTAATCATGGTTCTGAGTCTTCTCTATCGGATCCAACTTTATGAACAGCTTCATTTTTGAAGAAATACGGATCAGTAATACCGTCTTTCCGAACACACCAAACAGTGAATTTTTGAAGAACGGAATCGGTGGCCATCTCAGTTTGTGCCCACGCACCGAACCTGCGACGTGAATGATTGTCGTGCGGCTTTAATTCCTGCACGAGTTTAATTTTTTTAGCCCGAAAACCGAAGTTCTTTCGCAAAATCTTCCATTAAGTGAATAGGCTCCGCACCAATTGTTGCCCGGGATGGACTCATTCGGGGCTTTTTCAATACTCCTCTCCACACAGCAATAGCGCACTCCATGGCGTCTCTCAGAATGCGAATACTAGAGTAAGCGTGGTGCGAAACCAATTGATACAGACATTGCAGGGCTATTATGCCGATCGAATATTGGATACTAGCTATCGCTCTCAACCAAAAATTTTACAATTTTTTCCTACAGGGTCATATGACTTTCGCTTGTGCGCGCATGAATGCGCTGTTGTTTCAGCGTAGCAGACTGCTTCTGCGTGCTCTAGTATTTGGTGCGTTGCAAATTGAAGTGCTCAAGTGTGCACTTTCAATTTTGTGCCGAATATTCAATGCGTTTCTTTATTTGCTCGCATATTCCACTACAGCCAAGGTTCCATTGGCTTCTTCATTCTTTCTATGCTCGCTCATCTTATTATTTTTGTGGTGCTATTCTTTTCAAATGTTATAACATTTGATGAAGATAATAATTAGTTTGTTAGAGGCTTAAAGTTAGGCTCTAACACTCGATTCAAATGCATATAACAGTGTTATCTGTATATTATGTAGAGAATTATTAGACTTAGAAATTTAATTATCACGAATTGTACTATAGCCTTTTTGAAAATTTCGTACTTCTTGACATAAGTAAACTGATGTTAAAATGAAATAAAATGACAGCAAGGTCTTGGGTGCTCAAAGAGTTTTTCATCAAAGAAGTGTTGGCCTTATTCTTCTTCTTTGTTTGCGACATTCAGCCGAATTTCTATACCATATTTTTCAGGCTTTAAGTGGCTAAAATATGTATTTTTTTATCCTTTTTAGAAAGTAAGGTCGCAAGTTATTCATGAATTGTTAGGAAATATTTTGTTAAGTTTTAATTTTTTACTTCACTTTTTAATCTACAAGTATAATTAAATATTGAGGCCAATTTACCAAATCAAATAAAATTTCTTATACTAAATGCTTTATACCCGTAGACCAAAAAAATATCAAAAGACTTCTGACTGAAGTTTTAAAATCTGTCTTTGTAATTTGTAAGCGTGTAAGGGGCTTACCACACAGAACTATAAAAGAAGATGCTTCGTTGCACGATAGGAAGTCTCTCGAAATGGCTTTGGATATTTAAAAAAATCCCCAGAATAGAAAATCCACATGACAAAGCAGATTTTTGCTTAAGCCAAGTTCTCACAGGTCATGGTTGCGCCAGGGCATATTTGTAACGATGTATATACGAAAATGATGATATAAGGGACGTTTGTAGAGGCGACGTAATTGAGAATGTGGAACATGCGTTACTCCACTATCTGTAATACGAGCAAGAAGATGCTTAAAGAACACATTTGGTATAAAAATAATATAAAAATGCTTGAATTCAAAGTTAAGTGGAAGTTCTCCTCAAAAAGCATCTCATTTGATGGAATTGTCGATATCAGACCTGTCACACAAACCGAACGATCAACCAATGCCCTTCAAGGGTCAACTTTTTGATTTTACGAGATATTTTCGCTAAATTTAACGCGGATTATTGTTTAAGGTATAATCTCCGGTGAAAGCTGACATACAGACCGAACGATCTGAATTAAGTTCTTGCGTGAAAAACTCTTTTATTTGAAGAGACATCTGTACAAAATTTGGCTTACATTATTTTCAAAAACAACGATACAATCTTCAAAGAACTTGTTCAGATTGGACCACTATAGCATATTACAACCATACCATATAAACTTACCTACCAAAACCCAGTCCTTCGTGTAGTCGAAAAAGTATTTTCGAATTTCTAATCAAACTTCAACTTATTTTTTTTATATTTATAATGAACTTTAATAAAACAAATATGTACTATTTTAGTCGAACAAATTTTGTAATTTTTCTGCTAGAGATATTATTCTATCAGTGGAAAACTTTTCTGGTTTCTCGGCGAAGAACTCCGACAAATAATTTTCACAGGCTTCTTTTGAAACCAATTTTACTCGATTAGCGGAGTTCTGTATTGACCGAAACAAATGGTAGTTCGATAGTGCGTGATCAGGGCTATATTGGATACATCAAAATTTCCCATCCAAGCTCTCTCAGTTTTTTCTGAGTCATCAAAGAAGTGCGTGGCTTAGCGTTGTCCTAATGGAAGACGAAGCCTTTTCTGTTCATCAGTTCTGGCCTTTTTTTCGATTCCTTGTTTCAATCTCATCAGTTTTTGACAGTAAAATGTAGAATCAATCGTTCGACCAGGCAGGAGCAGCTCATAGTGAGCGATTCCTTTCTAATCTCACCAAACACTCAGCATAACCTTTCGAGGCGTCAATCCTGGCTTTGCGACCATTTGTTGAGCTTCACGAAGCTTGAATCATTATCTTTTTCGCAAATTTTCATTAAAACCCTTATTTATTTAGTAAGATATTTTCATGAAATTTGGTGCATATGAAGGTAATATTAACTTGTAGGTTAATCAAGCTGAATTATCAAAAATCAGATAAATTTATTTTATTCTATTTTACGCCATAATTAAAATTACGGATCCTCAGCCTAATTTAATTTTATTTAAAAACGTTAGAATTTCGCTAAATCTCTTATATGTAGTAAACTCTGTGCCATTAGATTTCATGGTATATTACGGTATTAACGTGATAATAATGTCAGTTCATACCTCATCCCAACAACAATAAAAGTTAACTGTTGTTAGGAAACTTGACTTTATGTTATATAAACTCAATTTGTTGTGTAACAAGTACCTTCTAGCATAGTTAAAAATATCTTTCGTAGTAGCTTCTTTCGAAAATTTTGACAAAAAGTGTCTGCTTGAGAATAACTTAATACTTTTCGCTTGAATTTTATGCTTCTCTACAAGTACTTCTCAAATAATTCCAATAAAAAAACAAATGAAATAAACGCGAGCCAGTAAGCATACATACTTCAAATGGCATCTAATTGCGCTAGTTCATATAAATTGTATTCTGCGCAGTATTCGCTGAAAACCATTTGCTTAAATGTCGCTTGTGGCTTATCTGGCAACTGTCATGTTAGCTAACTATTTCCCCAACTAAATACGGCCAAATGTGTGTATCTGTGGCTGCCTGCCCATTGACAGTCAATAAATCACGTCATTGCAGCGTTACGCAACATTTAATGGAGACTTTGCTGTTTAAGCGAAAGCGAGCAATCGATATTTGTAATACAGCGAAAGCCTTTAACTAATTTCCCACAGCGCCGCACTGTACACAACCACCGCCAGCGCACACATTCATGCAGACGAATATACCCACACGTACATATATACATATGTGTGTATCTCACCAGCACAGCCGACATTTTTGGCAAAAACTTTATCGCACGCAACTTTGAGCGCTCGAGTTAATTGCCACCCACGACACATCACTCATACGCCCGGGTGCCGACGAACAGTGGCAGCGGCAGGCAGACAGTAGTTTCGAATAACTGCGCGCTCATTTGCCGAAGCGCTGCCGCCGGTAAGAGCTTCTGCAGACAATACACACACACACAAATCGGCACACATGTATGTAAGTATGTGTATGTGTGTGTGTGTGTGGCTGGCATGCCGACGAAAAGTATAAATTAATTAAAATGATTTTATGCTCACGTTCCAATTTTACATCAGCCCTCTCCCTGCGCCTTCCACATCATCACATTCTGTACAGCCGTAAACAAATCGCTGCACAATAACAGTAGCGGCATCGGTAGCAGCGACGGTGGCAGCGACAGCAGCAGCGTCAGCAGAGGCAACATCAATTAAAGCAATCACCACCACAACAATCACTGCCACAGCAGCCGAGTCGCTCCTGCCATACACTAATTTCCTTACCTTTTCTGTACGACCCTCTTCTCATCCTCTTCCTCGCTCTTTCTGCCTCTCTGTCCCGACTCACTTAAATGCTGGCTTGCATGTTCAGTTGGCATGAAAAAAACTTTTCAAAATTAATTACTACGACAAGCTGTAGATGGAATAATAAAAAAATCTGCACGAAGCATTGGCGGTACATGTGTGTGTGTGTGTGGGGGTGGCTGTGGTTATCAGGTTGGAAAAAAGAAACAATAAATCGGAAATTTCATGTCGGCGAAGAATCCAAAAAATCTGCGGCATCCCACCTGCGGTTGACAACCGTCAGCTGTCAGGCAACTAGCCGCGTTTTGTTGCGCTCAGCGAGTCTGCCATGCGTTGGAGTTATGGAAATTTCATAAATTTCTCCCACAGCGGTGGGTTATGAGGCAACTTGTGTACTTAGCAGCGTAGCCTACACAAACAACACAAACAAGTTGCTTAAATACGTAAATGAGGTTAATTAATTTAAATGTTAATTAAGTTGTTGTGAGTTGAGTTGAGTGAGGGAGTAGAACGTCGCATATTGCCGTGCTTGGTAATTAAGGTGTGGGATAATCATTAGCAATGGTGGATGCGGGACTGTTTCAAACAACTTGGTGCATGCCAATCACCTTTTTGAAAAAAATATTTAAGTAAAGTGAGTTTACATGGATGGCATGCCATGGTATGTATAGTGTTACCTGTTTTTTTGGCCGTGTGTAAGTATTCTCATATAAAGCTGTGTAAGTGAGCATATACTTTGATGTCAGGTGATTCTTTTTATTAAAGCTTCTGTTCGGTCTGCAGCCTTTTTTCATTAGTTTGAATGTTTATCCTATTAAAAAATCCACAGTTTGGCCCTAATACCGGATTTTTATGTACGCATTTTTCTCTTGGATATGTTATGTTATGCTCCTGTAAGTGATATTTCTTGTCTCATTCGAATTTCTAAAAGTTTCCGGCGTGTTTGCATCATCAGGCGATCGATTACCTCACTCAAATTCTTTTGTCATAAAAACGACGAATTTTGACCATTTCTGATTTAACTCCTTAGCCTATTAATTCCACTGGGAATCAAATCTACGAAATAATTATGAAAAATGTTATTACCAATTAATACCCTTTTACTTAGTATTAATAATAGATCTTATAAAGGCACCTAATCTGACCCAACTGGTGTCATTATTACAGTCAAATTGTCACGTAACCTTCTGTTTATTTTTAATGATTTCTAAACGCGTTTTGCTTATTCTCAGTGATTTTCTCATATTTTTACCGTAACCTTCAAAAAGTATGATACATTCATACAGTGCCTTTATTTTGCGTTCTATGTATGTATGATGTCATATTAAGTGACAAACTGAGTCAAATAGTTGTGATTCTCTATATATTTATTGATAATAAATTTTGTGTGTGATTTAGTTTTGTTTTTCAAGCATTGTTAATTCCGGATGTGGCATATTATAAGTAATTAAATTTCTCGTCATTATGACATAAAATGATATGCTACTTTCCTATGAGTCGAAATTTTAATAACATATTATTTTATGTTACGATTTCATTGCAATGTGGTGGTTTTCTATTACAAGCTATGTTATATAATGTTATGTCATGTCATGTCTGATTACATATATTATGATTTACCATTTTATGTTTATTTATGATGTATGATGTTATGTTATGGTATGTTATGTTGTATTATGTTATGATATGTTACGTTATGTTATGTTATGTATATGTATATGTTATGTTATGTTATGTTATGTTATGTTATGTTATGATATGTTATGTTACGTTATGTTATGTTATGTTATATTATATTATGTTATTTTATGTTATGGTATGTTATGGTTTGCTATCTTGTGTTATGTTATGTTATGTTATGTTATGTCATGTTATGTTATCTTATGTTATGTTATGTTACGTTAAGTCATGCTTACGTTTTGTTAAGTCAAGTTATGTTAAATTATGTTGCGATATGCTACGTTTTGTTACGCTATAATATGCTGCATTATGTTGGTTTTGTTGTGCTATGCAATGTTATTTAGTGCTATTTTGAAAAAACGAATACTTTGGTATTTGTACAGTATGTATGTTGCTGCCTCAAAAAAAACTGAGAATTTCGGTCTGGTACCAATTAATTAAACTAGCGTCTCCTGAAATAATATACTGGTAAGTGTGTATATAAAATGATTACCCAATTGCTTGCAGTCCATTTTTTATAGTATCAGATATGTACATACATACATATGTATATACCTATTTCTCTTCTTTATTTATTGAGTTTATTGTTGTATTTACATTCCATTAACAAATCAAAATAAAGAGTTCGGTTTCTCATATGCACAAAGCAAATATGCAGTAAAAAGATCTTTATATATAAACGCATAGAACTGCATGTGTATGTCACTTTATTTAATTATGATTTCTGTAAATGTTTTGAGCTGCACTAATTGGCAGCTGCTCCTTGGCGACTCTGAAGGTTTGCTTTATTTTTCATAAATATACTCACAAGCGATACTTTTGAATAAGTGCCTCAGACGTATGCACATAGATGTACCTAAATCCACTCTCTGTAAATGCTTTGAAAAGTAAATATTTTTCATTAGCTGCATGCAGCAAACGTGTGTATCAGTCGCTTGAGATGGGGTAGTGTGTTCAACGTTATTGGAATATGAGCTGCTGCTGTTCACAATATCAGTTTTTCAAATGTCTTTTTATAAAAGTATGCAATTGAAAGTGATTTTTGAAGGTACATATTATTATTTTTCTTTTTGCTGGATTTGGTTAATTTTGTTTGGATTGAACGATATTACACGAAAAGTGAAAAACATGTTGCTGGAAGGTTACCGCATATTTGAAAATACAAAATAGCTGTCGAAATCAATCTAATGCGGTGAAATAAGGCAATTGAAAATATTTTTGGAAGAGAACAGCGGACTATTTGATAAATTGTTGAAAATAAAAGAAATTCTTTAATATGAACTTCAAATGAAAACGGTTTACACATATTTTTTTATAAGAATCTCATACATTTTTTGGCATTTACGGAAGTAAACAAATTTTAAATCCTTTCAAAATTTTTAGCAGCTAAACCACATACTAAATTTAAAGTATCTATACTGAAGTGGGCGTATTAAAAACGAAGCTGTCTAGCGTATAATTATTTGAAAAATGCTGGCTCTAATAGAAACCGAAACTGAAAGCGCACAAGCATATCCATGGCACTACTACTCTCTATGTATAGTTGAATGCCATGGTTACGTGCCCACCTGTGACGGATATAAGCTCATCAAGTGCATACGCTTCTATGCTTATTGCTCACTCTCGCTACAGCGCTGTACATGTATGTATATGTCCCACACATCCTCCCAATTAAGTACCGACGCATAGACTCCGATTTTACAGCATTCACAAGCACATGCGTTTATGTGTGCGTGTACGTGTGTTTGTATGTGTGGTCGCAGCAAGTCCTAGTAGCTGTTTATATGATAAGTGACATTAATTCGTTATGATCGCATTCGCTCAACTGCACATCGGCGGCTTTGGCGCTGACAATTTCCGCAACAGCTGTTGTGTGTGTAGTAAATCAGCTAAAGTGAAAGCAGATACCGCAGACAGTCTGCTATTAGCATTTATTTAAAATCGCACACACATACTTATATGTGTATGTGTGCGAAAAGTGCGGCGGTCGAAAAGTGCAAAAAGCGACATAAGCGGAGCTGCAGAGGCGTACACAATTTAAATCTGATAAACCTATAAATACATATGTGCGTCTGGTTTAGAAGCCAATGTATTAAATTTCATACTCACACATACATACATACGATCTGCGAAAATAAATGAAGGTTTCTTTTGAGAACGAAGCAAATTGTTATAAGAACAAGAAAACATGTTAGCTTCGGTTGTGCCGAAGCAATACTACTCTTCACAAATTTTGCTTGCAAGAACTTGATTTTGAACAATCCACTTGTGATCCGATTTAAACGATTTCTTCGAAGATTATGCTACTGTACTGGACAAAAATCTTAGTCAAATTCTATGAAGATGTCTTGACACATAAACATTTTGTCCTTACAAGGTCTTGATTTTGGTCTTTCAGTTTGTTTGGTTACTATATCCTAGAGTGATTCGATCTGAATAAATTTTTCGAAAATTGATCAATTTTTGTCAATTCTCATCAAATGAGAAAGTTTTCTATACAACCTTTTCAGTATGTATGGCAGCTATATGCTATAGTAGTCCGATATCGGCGATTTCGACAAGTGAGCAGCTTCTTGAAAAGAAAACGACTTGTGCAAAATTTCAAATCGATGTTGGATCGATTTTGGATATAACAAACTTCGTGACAAACTTAATATAAACTGTTGAGAGTATGAAAAATCCGCTAGAGGGCTGATAAGCGAAGTCCAGAGCTGACCAAAGAAGAAGAAAGAACAAAGCAACCGGTTCGCGGGCTCACAACAATAATACTTGTATTATTCATAAGTTCGATGTTAAAGGAAACTTCGTCAAATTTCAAACTAGAATTTAGTTTGTCGATAATATTAAACAACCATCATCAGCGCCACTTTTTCTCTATATGTGGATGAATGTCTATAGATGGTTTTGGAACCACCAATTATTTTTGTATGGCACATATGGTATTGATAAAATTTGTTATTAGGGTTACTAGTACCAAAAAAAATCGAACAACGACTTTGTCTCAAATTTTATTTCCAATAGAATAACTGCTGCGGAATCATTGAAAATATGGCAGAAGGGTTTCTGGGAATCTACTTTAGCATGAACACAAGATTTCGTGAAGATCGGAGAAATAGCAGAGGATCTCAAGATCCCTAATGGATAGATTCAACACTTTTTGGTTATAAAATGTGTTAATAATAAACGACATGGCAATAAAGATGCTTGACAACACAACAGAGAAATTTAAATTCAAAGGCATCATTGACGTGGGTTTATGAATACGATGTCAAAACTCTCCAACAGTCTAGCGAATGGCGCTTCAAAAGTGAGTTGAAACCGAAAAAACCGAATTTCTCTGAAGTCGCTGATGGCCATCCTAGTAGAGGCATAATTCGCTTAAACCATGACATACTTTTTTTTTGACTAGGAAGCCTGTTTTGAAGGTGATAAAATATACAATTTAAATATCTAAAAATTGAGGGATTGTTTGGTATATCATCATGGAATGACTTACGCCTAAACAACGTTTATTAAACGTTCAACTTTAATACGAAAATTCACGTTCCGCAAAGAATGTTTTTCGCGCTCTTCGCTCAACTTATGGTCAACATAATCCGCCTACTGAGCGTACTATTCGCAACATTTGAAACCCAGCACTCACAGTTGGATTATATTCGACCGAATAGACTACGTCCAGCACGCAGTGAAAGAAACCGTGGGCAGTGGAGAGTCGATTCAGCACCATTCGCAGCTACTCGGACTGACATATGGAACGACTTAGCGCATTTACTTCATGATCTTAAGCCGAAAACGTAAAAACTACATCTTGTGCAAAAACTGAAGCCGCTCGACCTTCTCAAGCGACATCACTTCGCTCTAGCGGCTCTTGAAAAATTAAAAGTAAATCCGACGTAACCTTCCATTTCATTCTGAAAAAGCAATGGTTTGGTATGTTTTGTAGGGCGGTAGAATCATCAGTCCAAATTTCTTCAAAAGTAATGCCAGTGAGAGTGACCTTCAATGGCGACAGTTATCGCGCCATGGTAACCGACATTTTGATGCTTGCAATTATAGCTCGTGCTTGCGGCGACATTTGCTTTTAACCAGATGGCGCCACTTCCCACACATTTCATCAATCAATGGATTTCTTGAGAGTATACTTCGGTGAACAGATAATTTCACGTTTTGCGCCGGTCAATTGACCACCCAGATCGCGTGATTTCACACCGTTAGACTTTTTTCTGTGAGGATATGTAAAGTCCAAAAAATAAGCGTCCGCTTTGATGCAGGCTTTTGAGCAAAATATCACGCGTGTCATTCGCCAGTTACCAGTTGAAATGTTTGAACGAAAATTGGACCCGATGTATGGGCCATCTGAGACGGGCTGCGGCCAACATTTAAAAGAGATAGTCTTCAAAAAAGAAATGCAAAAGAATGTATTTTCATATCATTATAAACATTACCCATTGAATTTGAAATTATTTCGTTTTATTTAATCGCAAATTTCATGCAGACCTGATGGTGCTACCTCACTTGATTTACTCGCTTATCAAGACAAGTGACAGCTAATGTGTTATGGATATATATTGTAGTCATTAAATTTATGACAAGTTCAAGTGCTTCATAAATATTTTTATGGATAGTAGTGGATTTATGATACGGAATTTCTATTGTTAAAATACCACATAGATAAACTAGTCGCAATTTACTGCTAGTATCAGACCTTATGCTATTAGTAGTCATGTACAGAGGGTATCAATGCTAATGAGTCACTGTTAGTAATGCATAGATATCATTAATTTAAAATTAAACCCAAATAAAAAAGTGAAAGCTAATTAGTTTTAGTCACACAAATAGTTGAGCAACTAGCTTATCTATAAATTATTTTATTATTGAAATATTTTGTTTATGAAAAAATAAGTAAAAGTCATATAAGATAAGGTATGAAATGGAAACATTGCGTTAAATATAACAGAAAGTTTTAAAGCAAATTATACCTACATATTTATATATCGAATGTATTATTGAATAAATTAAATTCAATAAGCTTTCAATACACATATAAATCTATCAATAAAATACTTAAGTTTCGCATTTATATATGTATATACTTGCATATATATATTTACAGCCGGGTATGACTGATAATGGTTCTCGAAATGTAGAGAAACTTTCGCTGGGAGAAGAGGTTAATTTCTTCGTAAAGAAATTTCGGAGCTTTGAAAAGAGTAAATAAAATGGGTGAGAAGAGATGTGACGAAGGCGACAGCAGTTGAAGTACCGCCATTTGTCACTACAGTTTAGCAATAAACAAACAGTTAATCAAAGAGAAAAGCAGGTGTTCTTACTGTAAGAACGGTTACAGAAGACCCCGTTGTGAATGTTATAGTCTGCTCAGGAGTGAGAGACTATTCCAATAGGCTAGTTCCGACTGGAGTCTGTAAGGGTTGATAAACAAGTTCTGTATTAAATTTGACGCTTCAGGTACCGAACTCTGTGAGTGACTCCTGTCCAACAGTGTTATAGTTCAGATAGTCTAATGTGTTGATAATTATATTTTTCAATATACAGTTATAGAGTGCTCGATTAGGCAGAACTGCACAGGAGTTTCATACTCGAACAGTCGAGGTGGAGTTGTTATTATAATATTTTTCTATATAATGAATGCATTTTCCTACATGGTCAAAAAGAAATTATTGAATTAAACATCGACTTCATCTTTCAAATAAATAAAAAATATTCCGTTGCTATTTAAACAGCAAACAGTTAGTTAATTGCACAGCCAACAAATTGTCGTTGACCAGTTGTGGAAACACCTGATATTTGGCTATCAATAAATACCAGCAGCTGCAAAGGGACGCGAATTTTTTGCTTATTTTCTTCCTGCTTTCATGCTCAAATTTTAATTCTCGGCATTGAGAAACACAAGAATATTATTTTTTAGCTCTTTAAGTTTGCTATTGCCTGATTCGAATGGGCCTAAGTGATATGAAATTCTCATTGATGAATATGGAAGTTTTCATCATGCACATACACAAATTTATTATGGGCGGCGACTTTAATGCGAAGCATGTCTCCTGTAGATCGTGCCTAGCGAGATTTATTCCAAGCAGTTCAGGAAATAGGATGTTAGTCGGTATCGATCAGCAAAACAACTTATTGGCCAACGCCAAAAGTACTCGATGTAATAGACTTCCTTATTACTGGGGAAGTATCCTGAAATTTCATCAAAATATATTTAAGCTCTGATCTTTCTCCAATATATTTAACACTAAGTGAAATAACCATTAAAAAGGACTTCAATTTAAAATATGCATAAACAATACGAACTGGACTTCATTAATCCTATCGCATTAGCACTCAACAATAGAGCAAATTTATAGAATAACATTTAAAATGGAAATACCCTTCAAATAGGGAATAGTGTGCTCAGCAGTATTCCTTGATTGTGGCGTTCGTTAAGGTGTGACAAAAACAAAGACAAAACTATAAGCATAAGTAAAAATTATGTCTTCCGGTTAAGTATTATACTCTTCCAGAATCGCATATCATCACTCAAACAAACAAGTTATATATCAAGCCGATATGGTCATAAGGTGCGTAAGTATTGGGTATCGCCAATGATAGAAGGGAAAATATTAAGCCACGTTTCAAAAAAAGGTATCATTAAGGCCTCCTGGTACAACAGTAATGCTCATATTCATGGAGACCCAAGAAAGTACAAGTATAGTCGCCGAAGAAATAAGATTTCAGGCAGATGCCCGCTACAAAAGATTTAATGAATATGTGAATGCGGAAACGAGAAGTCTCCTTTTAGAAAGATGCCTCTTTAGTTGCAATTGGGGCAATCAAGCTTTGTTATCATTTTATTTCATTGCTGAATAAAAAAATTGATGGAATCTTTTCCAACACTTCAAGTGGATGCGAAGATACGGTGTCGAATAATAAACTTTAGTATTCTGAAGTGGGATTCTCAGTCCATGCACAGTCAAAGCACCCATACGCATTTCTTATCTCGAATTTTTGATTTTAAGTAATTACTCACTTTGTGTTGTTAATTGAGATCCCGTGGCGTCAAGTGGGTAATACCTAAACGGAAATTAATGAGCAATGACTCAAGAAATGTTTATATATCAGGAATAAAAACAAGAAAACACGTTGACTTCGAGCTGCACCAAAGAATCGTCAAATGTGAAAGTTTTCCATAAAAGAACTTGATTCCGATCGTTCAGTTTGTATGGAAGCTATATGTTATATTAGTCCGATATCGGCAGCTCCGACAAATGAGTAGCTTCTTGAAGAGAAAAAGACAGGTGCAAAACTTAAAAACTGAGGGACTAGTTCGTATATATTTATACAGACAGATGGACAGACAGACAGACGGACATGGCTAAATCGACTCAGCTCGACATACTGATCATTTATATATATACTTTATAGGGTCTTCGACGCTTCCTTCTGGGTGTTACAAACTTCATGGCAAACTTAGTATACCCTGTTCAGGATTTAATTATGTTACACTTGAAGCATTGTGCAGTCATTGTTTTAATGCTCGAGGAGGTACTTGAGAAAGATTATTTTTTGTAATTTAGTTTCAAATAGATAAGGTTTTTGGAGTCATATTATATATGTAGATTTTATGTTGAATCTAATATCTCTCAATCAAACTCTACTTCACATGAAGCTATCGGTGCGTTTAATCATACTTTTATGAGAAATTAAAAATGCATACCTAAGTCTTTTTACATGTCATAGCCTCATTTTAATTTTTACAAATATTCTGGATAGCCACTTGGCTCAGAATGGATGCAGTGATCTTCCACTGCTAAAACTTATTAATACATATTTAGAAAACATTTTTAACGTTATGCCAGATATTTTTATACCAAGGCAGATTTGCAGTATCATCGTTGCTTTCAGCAGTCGCGTTGATTGATACTTGGGTAGTATTTCCAACAACAGTAGTGTTCCATTGTGGTGGAGCCCAGGTAGAGTTGGGTGGAGCTATAGTTGAGTTCAATTGAGGTAGTGTCCAAGTGGTGTTTGGTGAAGTCCAGGTGGAGTTTGGTGGAGCCCAAGTAGAGTTGGGAGGAGCCCAGGTGGAGTTCAATTGTGGTGGAGCCCAGGTGGAGTTGGGTGGAGCTATAGTTGAGTTCCATTGTGGTGGAGCCCAGGTAGCGTTAGGTGGAGCCAAAGTAGAGTTGGGAGAAGCCCAGGTGGAGTTCAATTGTGGTGGAACCCAGGTGGAGTTGGGTAGAGCTATAGTTGAGTTCCATTGTGGTGGAGCCCAGGTGGAGTTGGGTGGAGCTATAGTTGAATTCCATTGTGGTGGAGCCCAGGTAGAGTTCGGTGGAGCTATAGTTGAGTTCAATTGTGGTGGTGTCCAATTGGTGTTTGGTGAAGTCCAGGTGGAGTTGGGTGGAGCCCAAGTAGAGTTGGGAGGAGCCCAGGTGGAGTTCAATTGTGGTGGAGCCCAGGTGGAGTTGGGTGGAGCTATAGTTGAGTTCCATTGTGGTGGAGCCCAGGTAGCGTTAGGTGGAGCCAAAGTAGAGTTGGGAGAAGCCCAGGTGGAGTTCAATTGTGGTGGAACCCAGGTGGAGTTGGGTAGAGCTATAGTTGAGTTCCATTGTGGTGGAGCCCAGGTGGAGTTGGGTGGCGCTATAGTTGAATTCCATTGTGGTGGAGCCCAGGTAGAGTTCGGTGGAGCTATAGTTGAGTTCAATTGTGGTGGTGTCCAATTGGTGTTTGGTGAAGTCCAGGTGGAGTTGGGTGGAGCCCAAGTAGAGTTGGGAGGAGCCCAGGTGGAGTTCAATTGTGGTGGAGCCCAGGTGGAGTTAGGTGGAGCCAGAGTTGAATTCCATTGTGGTGGTGCCCAGGTAGCGGTAGGTGGAGCCCAAGTAGCGTTGGGAGGCGCCCAAGTGGAGTTCCATTGTGGTGGCGGTGATGTATTATTATTGGAGCTGCTAATTGACAGACAGCGTTCGTATTTATAGGATACCTTCGCCAATTCGCGTATCATTTGCCACAATTTAATGTCTATGCAATTTTCTTCCTTTTGAGGTAAATCACTTGAAAGATAGTTCAGTTCGTTGAAAAGCTTAGAGATCTGGATATAAAATAAATACAAATAATTTGTAAAATCAAAAGTATACGTCACCAAAGAAAATACACATTTAATTACCAAACGGGAATAGCATTTAATTTCGGCATTGGTTGGGTTGCGCAGAGAGCATTGTTCAATGCCTTCCAGAAATTGTTGCTGTATTTGCTCAACGTCATGAAACTTCATGTAGGCTTCCAGTAGGTAGATATCGACACGCATACATTTCCTAATGCCAAATCCGCTAATATACAAAGTGTCCTCCACTTGTTTAGCATACAAGTCACCGCATATCTTTCGGAGTTCATTCTGAGTTATCCTGTCGTCTGGAAATGATTCTTTTCGTTGTGACGGTTGAAATAACGCTTCGAATAATTTCTCAGCATTTTCTTTTAATATTTCGGCACCTTTCGGTATTAGTGATTCATTGTTCAACGGTAGATAAGCGTAAACCTGTAAGAAGCGTTATTGTTAGTATTGTATTTCTTGGAAAGTTCTCCCGAACTGATCTATGGAAGTAATTTGGACTTACGCTTTGCAAGAGCAGACAAACTGCCAGCACCTTCCATGTACACCTCATCGTTCTGTTCTGTTGATTTGTCAGTCGAAATTCGACTTTTTATATATAAATATTATATCAAATCACTGTTTATCAAACTGCTATTATACTATTTTATTTTTACCACAGATAACGCCGTCCAATCGTATGGCACCTTTGAGCATTGCGATAAGTAAACTAACAGCAATCACATTTGCAAAAAATATGAACTAATATGATAAATGATTTCACTTTTCGGAAATCCCTAGGTAAATAAATTTTCATTGACACGTTTGCTTTGTTTTTCTCTTTAACTGGGTTTTAATCATTTTTGAATCTCTTCACAACAGAAAGTAGAGGTAAATAAATTGTGCTGCTGCTTTTGCATGAAGTACTGAGAATTTCTCGACTGATTAGATAAAAGGCGGAAGTTTTCTAGTGGGTGTTTGCTGGTGTTTAGTGGCCTACGATAGGAAAGATAACATTGTCGGGTGTTGCTTCTCCAACCGTATTTCCGAGAATTTACTTATCAGTTGATAAACTTAATTTATATGTTTCTGCTTTCTTTAACCGTTCGCTTTTGTAAATCATAAATATAAATCTCCTTATTTCTAATTAAAAAAAATTATGATAAAACGTTTTCGTGTGTCAATAAAATGATAAGTAAGGTACAGGGTTTGTCCGAAAAGTAATACGCCTGAGTCGATTTAAAAAAATTTATTGAACCAACCGTTACAATTCTTGAAATACTTCCAAAATAGGCTCACTTTGCGTCAATGCAGCGCTGCCAGCGCGATTTCCAAGCATTAAAGGAGATACGGAGGACATTCTCCGGAATAGCCCTGAGAGATGAGGTGCATGCTGCTTGGATCCCATCTCTTGTCTCAAAATTCTTGCCTTTCATCGGTCTTTTCAGGCAAGGAAACAAAAAAATAGTCCGAGATCCATGACTTGTCACCTGTGATTACATTATTCAAAATTTGGATTCATATTCACACATGTTAAAATTTTCTTGGCACACTTCCACTCGCCGCAATTTCGAGTCGTCAGTGAGCACTTTTGTGAACATCTTCGCGCAAACCTTACGCACGTTCAAGTGCTCCGTCACAATATCATGAACCACAGACTTTGATAAATTTTACATCTGCGCAATTAAAGGAATACTTAGTCGACGGTCTGAGCTCAAAACTTTGCGCACACGAGCCACATTGTCTGTGTTTGTCGAAGTCACAGGTCTCCCAGCACGGTCTTCATAAGCGACCTCTTCCCGGTCCTCCAGAAAGACCTGGTGCCACCGAAACACACCACGCCACCGAAACACACCACTTCTTGCTAAGAAGAAAATTAGTCCCTTTACTTTCCGTACAACCCTGTTTGAGGCTACATTGCATATGATCATAACTGCCCCGGATTTTCTGTTTCATCTAGAATTCGCCAAGCATTTTTATTAAATACCTGGAAAAGTGTTTTTTTTTTCAGTCCGGATTAAATTTGATGAGATTGTGTATCAAAATGATCTCAACGTTCTAAGCTACCAGCATAACCAAAAATTTAATATCGGTTAATGCTTAAATGACCCTTTTGTTTTGAGTTATCGTTCTTTACTATCAACTAAAACATAGCAACATTTTTCCTAAAAAATCTGATCAATTATTCGGAGATAGTAAAGCTGCCTTAGAAAACAACCGATCACAAATTTGTATATTAAAAAAAAATTGTGAAACAAGGATTTGAGATTGATCGTTAATTTAGATGGCAAAACTGCACCATGAACTGGAAAGCCAGTTGTCAGAGATAATGGATATCATCGAGTCTCAAGGAGCTTATTTGACCTAAATCTAATCAGTCTATCTATACAAAATTATTTAATATAATATAGGAGAAATGGAGTTGTTTCTACTAGACCTACGAATGAAAGTGTTGAAATGGTAATGCACTTTTTTATTACGAAAATGTAGTACAAGTTACATACTCTTGAAAACAATTGTAGTTCACACAAATGATATATTAATTAATGGGATTGCAGTGTTCGCTTCTGCCTCTGATGAATCAGAACTTCCTTTTCCAGGTGGTGATTTTTTGAGGGACCAGATAAGGCTTTGGAACTTTGCATACGGCTTCATTATTTGAAGCAGTCTGTGTGAACTGACTATGTTTTGAAACGATAATTAATGTTTAATAGTTCAAAGTGGGTTTAAAAACAGGAAACTTCAAGTTTGGGAAAGCACCTCGCCCTACGATCTATTGTGTCCTTACAACAATGGCTCTCATGTGAATATTTCTTATATTGTGCTGAAGAGATTTTGGGAAGAATGAGAAGAAGAAGAGAGTCGCTCCGGATGTTGCAAATATTAGCAGATCAATCAACGAAAAGCTACATAAGGCGTTTAGAAATAAGATACGGAATAAGATTCCATGAATAAAAATTTAGGTATCTTTAGTAGAAGATTCCGTTCTAGGGATGTATAAATAAGTGGAACTTTTCAATGCAGCTGCTTTGATTTCAATAGTAGTACAACAGTGGTACCAAGAAAGAAGCTTCGTAGACCATAAAAAGTATGTATTACAAATAAATGATCACTGTGACAGGTTGGGTCGATTTAGCTTTGTCCATCTGTCTATCGGTTTGTTTGTATATCCGTGAACTAATTCTTAAGTTGTTGAGATGTCAATGTGATATTTTCCACGCACCAAATTTTTTTGAAATCGGTCGATGGGGTCCCAAAATATATAATTTCACCTAAAAGTGGGCTATTACAGGCCATCGTCCAATTTTTACCCTTGCTCCTACAAAAGCTTCCCATACCATCTTGGAGGTAAAATTTAAGGTATCTGGCGTATTTAGTTAATGACTTATCGCGATTTTAATAGTTTCGAAAATATGTACATTAATCTTATTGGAAGGCGAGCCCACGCATATTTTAAAATTGCTTTGCGACTGTGATCCTCTGTACCAAATTACATTTTATCATTTAGTTTTGCACTTTATTTATTTTGAGTTAATGGCGTTTTGTGGGCGCGGTAGTTGTCTATTTACGCCCACTTTTTTTTGCCAGGGAACGAATATGCCATGTTTCATCAAGATATCTCAATTTTTACTCAAGTTACGGACGGACAGTTGACGGATGGACGGGCAGTCCGTTGAGTGAAGAGAACTCTTATACTCTGTATGAACATCATGCAAGAGTAATAAAATTGTTTGAATAATTTTGTGATTGATTCACTCAGCATTGTTTAAACACGCGTCAAATGTGAGCACCAGGAAAGATAAAATACGCCATATCTTACAGTTTTTGTAAAATAAAGGTGAAAACGTGAGCTGCTCGGCCAAAAATTTGAATAATGTTTATAGTCCTGTTATTGTATCACACGCTATTTAGATTTCGTCAATGCCGTACCGGTAATTGTGATGGACAAATTTAAGTATGATCAAAACATACCGATAAAATAATGGAAATCGGCGAATCTGATGAAAACTATTTACAAGAAGACAGACAAATCTAGGATACATGCAAAAAGACATCATCGATCGAACCCTCATATATGTACAAACCGAAATAAAATCGATTATCTACTAAGTGGGTGTCTAACAGTTACAACATCGTGATCAAGCCAGGATTGACAGGCAGGAAGCATTTACTATGTGTTATGGTGGAATTGGTAAGGAATCATCTACTATGAGTCAAGCCTCTAATTTGAACTTGTACTGTTGACAATTGAGCCATTTGAAGAAAGTAGACGCGCAGAAATGGTTATCAGGACAAGCCCAGGCCACGCAAATCAACAGTGATTCGCCACTAGCTCCAGGAGATCGTTTGGCAATCTTTTACGCATCAAACTTTCGTTCCGAATCTAACGCCAAGTACCAATGCTGTTCCTGTTTATGGCGAATAAATTTGACTTCAGAAGCTTGTACACATCGACTGCCCCAGCTTTCTCGCCAATCTGGAAGATAGTTTCTATGAGAGTGGTAATATGAAATAACCTTAAATTAAAAATTGTTTGATATAGGTCGGCGGCTATCGTTGGAATATACTTATTGATGGATATCTATCAAAATAGATTAGTTTATTACTAACTTTGACTTTTTTCGTCCGCCTTCATGGCTTCATTTACACTCCTATTTTGGAGCACAATAGTGCTGCTGTCATTGCCAATGTAACTTTTATTTGGGTCACTTTGATTCTTTAAATAAAGTTCGTGGTCTTAATCGTATTAAAGTATATACATATGGTATAAATGATCAGTGTGACGAGCTGAGTCAAAAGGCACGTCGGCATATATGCAAACTAGTTCGCTACAGCATATAGTTCCCATATTGTAGGGAAAACATGTGACTCTTTACTATTTCTAATTTTTTTCTTCAATATTTCTTTATTTATTGGATCTATTACGAAAAATTAAGAAAACCTTAAAGAGTAGTTGTTTTACACAACAGACGAAAATCGCTAGAAACTCTCCCAAAGTTTGAGCCCAGAAGTGTTTCGACGATTGGAAGAAGCACTGGCATAAATGCGTTTTATTGAATGGGGACTATTTTGAAGGCGACAACTGGCTTGATACGATTTGGATGACCCTACAGCCAAAAACAAAACTCTTTTGAGGAAGTTTTACATAATTAATATGTTCTTCGTAAAGAATTTTCAAGTCTTTGAAGATTTGAAAGAGGTAGTTGTAATTTGCACTATGTAGGCTCAGAAGGGAGAGACAATTCTTGTAGGATAGTTCCGACTGCAGCTGACTACGTTTGAGACCCTTTAAGAGTAAGAGTTTCTAGTTCACAGTTTTCTTCCGTGAACCAACTCAACCCTGCAAAGCTGCTTTATTGTTAAGATAATCTGATGTGTTGCTACAATTTATTTATAACTCAAATATTCCGTTGCTATTTAAATAACAAAAAGCCTGATCTAATAAATTTATAATGACCAGCTGTGGAAACACCTGACATTTGGTTATCGTCAATTTTATGAACACCTGCAATTTGTTTCCGAAGCTTGAAGTGGATCCGAAGATAAAGTCAAAGTCTTGAATCATTAACGTTAGCGTTCGATCAGACGACTTTTTTTATCTTGATTAATTGTTTATAAGTAAGCAATTGCCAACATCCGGTACGAAACGTTCGACAAATGTGCTATTAAGTGGGGCCGTGCCACGTTTAGTGGGTAATATTAATAAGCCGAATTCATAATGAATTAAGAAATGTTTTTGAATCAAAAAGAAAAAATATGATAGTCTCAAAACTTTGTACAAGCTTTGTTGCCCTATCTAAAGAAGTATTTGAGAATTGAGTGGGACAGCGCATAATTAACTCTTTACAGTTCTAAGCAAATAAATTTGAATTTGGACGATAAATTATCTATTATATGTGGAATGTCTTTTGAAATTGCTATCGCGATCCACATGCAGCTCTAACTGACCACTATCCTCGCTTAATTTAACGGTGGTAAAAAGAAATGGAATAAACTCATAATTTTAGAAAATAACACAAAATAATTTGGTTGATGAACGTTGAGTATCTTATTGTTGTTGTGACGATTATCCAGATGCTGCTTGGGGTAAAGCAAGAAATCAGACCATTGAGAAAACGATGTTACGTGAGATGGTTTCATTGGGCATGCAAAGCAGTGATTATCGTAAAGCGCGAATTCATTCCATGTAGTTCTATCCTGAATAATTCGGAGTTCAACCTGCTGCAATATCTAGAAGAAAGTTGCATAAAGGTCACACATTGGTTTCAAGTGTCAACTAGAGCTTTCGTTCTGCTATTGGTGGTATGTGGACGCCAAGTACGCCATTCACTGGGAGGGAGTCAGTGAAGGTGTTAATGGCTCAACAATGAATGGCATTCAGTACCCACCAGAAGTTGATTGTCCGAACTTTAATCGGTATATTGTTTGAGTTTCGACTCCGTTTTAAGCAGCTGGCCGCAAAGAAAAAAAAATAAACAAAAACGTTCGCCAAACAAAGATTTGAGTTTGAACAATAAGTTTGCATGTTAGCTATATAATGTAATACATAAATCCCAACGGTCAAGGATAGTCCATATAATTTAGGTGGTAAAAGTTCACCACGGTCTGAAGGGCCAATTGTCAGAGATAATGGACACTATCGAGGCCGACGACAATTTTTCGAACAATAGGATGCCTAAAAAACTATGATTTAATCATTCTATCTCTACTATTTAGACCTATTAATAAGTAAGATAAGTGTTGAAATAGTAATTCACTTTTTGTTACGGAAATATAGCACAATTCACATATTCTTGAAAATATTTGTATTTCATAAAATTTGTGGAAGAAGTAATGAGCTTGCTGTAGTCTCTCCAGTCCCTGAGGAATCAGAACTTCCTTTTTCAGTGGTCAGCGAAGAAGCTGTGGATTCTGACGAAGTTTGTGGAAGAATTAATGAGCTTGCTGTGGTCTCTCCAGTCCCTGAGGAATCAGAACTTCCTTTTTCAGTGCTCAGTGAAGAGGCTGGAGGTTCTGAATCAGTGCTCAGCGAAGAAGCTGTGGATTCTGACGAGGCTTGTGGTTTTGGGGATGTAACTTCCGGGTGTTGCAATAAGCAAACATTATATTTCGCAAATTCTATAGCTAAACTCCTGGACAGTTTTTCTAAACGGAATAATATTTGTGCATTGTCAACTGGGATTTGATTATGGTTAAGGGCCTTAATTTTCCGGACAGTATGCTGCATCTGAAATTGACATAATATTATTACAACAAGTTGTTGTTATAAATCATGAATATGTACTATTATAACATTATTTTCCACATACCGCCGAGAAATAGCAAATATTGTCTGCATTTTGTACGACGCAGTTGTTTATATTTGCTACGAGTTCCTTTTTCAGTTGGCTTAGGTTTTCAAAATTTTCCTGAGCGACAGTTTGTTGAATTCTCAATGCCTGGCGAATGTACGCCCCAGCAACGGCAATGTCTTTCCGAACAGAAATATTGAGCTCGTTAGCACATGTTTCATTAGTGGAAAGTGGTTTACTTATAACGACTTCCATCGAAAATCCATTTGAATTAAAAGTAGCTTGAAAGAGGGCAGAGACAATCTCTGAAACATTCACATTTGCGGAGACCTATAAATATATAGTATATTAAATTATTTTTAATTCTTACTTTTTTCGTTAGACAAACTCGTTATTTATGGTTTCACTTACACTCTTGTTTTGGAGTACGAGGAGTACTGCGATCAATGCCAATGTAGTTTTCATTTTGGTCACTACTCGTATGAGTGCCACTGAGGGTGTTCGAATGAAGCTTGTGGCTTTTAAATGATTTCTCAGTGCATTTTTACAATTTTTACGATGTCGTATAAATCCAATTAGAAATATAAATATTTATACATTTTTCAATGTAAATATTTGTGTTGCATTATGGACGGATGTTAGTATAATATGGTTTCTAATTTTTTATTTATTTTAAGTACATATCTAACCCTTGTTTGCTACCATATTTGCTTTAAGGCCTATTTTTATTTTGAGAGAACAGTTAAGGCTTTGAAACTTTGCATATCGCAAAGTTATCTAAGCACCTTAGAAATAGGATGCAAAATAAGATCCCATCCGACACATCTTTAGTAGAAGATTCCGCTCTAGTGATGTGTATTCTTGGGTGGAACTTTTAAATGCAGCTTCTTTAATTTCATTAGGATTACAAAAGCCACATTTAAGACTAAGTTTCCATGACTATTTATCTTTTTTGTGGGTATATAACTATATTCCTTCAAATTATTTGAGTGATCATCTAAAAAATAACGTCACTCAAGGGTTAATAATTGTGTAATTCCCAAGTTGTAAAAAGCAATGCATAAGTTTTCCTTTTATCATATAGTAAAGATTATATAATTATTTTTTTGCTTTATTTAGGTTGGGGGTGGTTGGTGCAATGAGGGTTCATAAACTTAAAATTAAGTCTTTTATTAACAATAATTAAGCAATGTTATACATTACATCAAAATAAAATTCAGCAGGGAATATTTTCAAAGCAACGCCATATTCTCTATATTTATCTTTCAGATCGAATCATTATACCATACAAGTGCTCTGCAAGCTGACCGATCATATCAAGATCACGATAAATTTATATCTTTCATGCGACAAGTATTGTCGTTGTGAAGGATATTGTACTTTCGGTACAGTCGAAGTTAACGTTTTTTGTTGTTTTATTTTACAGAAGTTTTATTAACAACCATATCATTACTGTAATTACTAAGACTAGGACCGGCAGTGGTCGGTATTCGATCAATAGAAAATACAATTTATTAATAATGTTAATAGTATTAAAATTTTATGGAAGAATTTTAACAAATGATCAACCAAATCTAAAGAAAATTTTAGAAAACAATTTACAAAATAAAGAAAAAAATTAAAATTTATAATTTATTGGCGTGCAAAATCATTTGCTATCTTTGTGGGTTTGGCCTAATTCCGCCTTCAACGAGCAAGCGAATCAAATCGGCCGATTTGAATTTGTCGTTGCATGTGCTCACGTATGAACCTGCAAAAATATGCCAAAATAACTAATACAAAATTTTGATTAACTGTACTAATGAAATACTTGTACTGCTGAAGTCTCGAACTGATACTGTATTTTTAAATCGCTTCAACAAAGAAATTATCTTCGACCAATGAAAACGCGCCAACCTGTGTTCCTATTAAAACACATGTGAGAAAATGGCGTTTTGCACTTCTGCACGTCTTCTTCTTTCTAACGGTATACACCTTATCCATATATGTTAACGGCAACACAGTCATGGAACATAAACTTTTTTATTGGTTTTATAGGTAGTATAAAACAAAGTCGCTTTGAATGTTCCTATATCCCTATGTAATCTTTAAAACTACGCAACGAATTTTGATACATTCTTTTTATTAGATAGACTGATTGAAGAGGAGGGTTTATATGTATAACAACGTTGAAAACGCAGATTCTGACGAGGCTTGCGCAACGAATTTTGATACATTCTTACATGATTTATTAGATAGACTGATTGAAGAGGAGGGTTTATATGTATAACAACGTTGAAAACGCAGACTGAACTCTACGCGATTTTTCAAGATAATGTACTGAGTATTGTACACATTGAAAAGATCTTATAAATAACTTATTGAATCGTTACAATTCTTCAAAAACTTTCAAAATAGACTCCTTCTGCTTCGATGTATCGCTGCCACCGCCATTTCAAAGCATTTAAGGCGTCATCGAAGGCATTCGGTTTCGATGTCTTGCACACCTTGCGCCCTCCTGTTCCGATTATAAATATCTTCCCGGCCTTCCAAAAAGGCTTGGTGCCACCGAAACACACCACTTCTTGCTAAAGCAACATATAGGTAAGCCTGCTAGATCATATCAAACGTCTCTGTCGCAGATTTATCGAGTTTCACACAGAATTTAATCGCGCAGAGCAGAGGTACTCTAACGAACTCTGCATTTTCGGCTTACACCACACACAGAAAGACATCGCGCGAAAATGTTTGTCCTGACTCACCGGACGCATCTATTTAAATTAAATTAATAAGAAACTCTTCATAGAGAAATCACTCGTATCCAAACTGCTGTTTAGATACTGTTAGGCTGTTCACGGTAAGGTGGTTAAAAATAACCTCTATGCTCCGTGAACATTTGTTTTTTTTTTGTTTTTTTTTTCCTATGTATGGTTATTTGCTTATTTTTACACAAACAGCTGTTCACTGTTTACAATTTTAGTTCAATGAAATTCCTACTTATAAAATGCCTAAACAAAGTTTAAAAAGCAAAATAATCGAATTTAAAATAAGTTCTGCTATTCAGGAAATGGACTTTATTGAAGGTGTGTGCTTACTCGTATTAAATAATCCGAATTTTAAGGGTTCAAAAACTGTGCAGACATCTTGCGCCCTGAACAGTGTCGCAATGCAATGGATGAAGTATTAGAAGAACTGCTAGAGGATATAACTTTAATCATCTGTAGTGGACGGGGAGATGAACTCCATGTTCCGAGATATGCATTGGCGAGAAAATGTTCTGTGTTGCTTTGACCGTTGAGATTTTTTTTGAAATGCTACGCGTCAGCAAATGCCAATTCGCTCATCTCCTATTTTTTGATGCTTTGTGATGCTTTTTATTTCGGTTTTAATTTGCTGATTGTAAACAAAAAACAGCTGTTAATAGCAGATTTTCCAATAAGAAAATCTAAATGGAAATGCCATTCGTTTAGTTTTATTTATTTTTTGTGCTGCCATTTAGTAAAATTCCAACGACTTTCTAACACTGGAAATAAGCAAACAACCACATAATCTGTAAACAAGGGCCTTGGTTGGTCAAAGTTGGTTATTTTGTCATACTGCATTTTGTTGTTTTTTACTTAATCACATAACCACATAACCCGATAACCACCTTATCGTGAACAGCCTATGTGTATGGCTTCAAAATATCGTTTTTTTCTTTTATTTTTCTTTATAATATGTCTAAAGCAAAAATCTCATATTAATTATATTATACATACGTCCTTTAGGAGACGGAAATAATTAATAATTTAGAAAGCTGAAATCGCATTTTCATAATCTTTTCTTCGGCATTGACCGAACTTTTGTTGGAACCGACTTCTTATGTCATTGAAAGAAAGTTCTAAGTAAATTAATAATTGTGCTGATAAGACTCGCTGCCTATTTGCGCGCTGTTTTATCAAGAAATGAATCACTACGTTTAAGCATACGCTCGTAATGGCTATTTCCCAAATAAAAAGAAAATTAAGTGAAAAAGTAAATAAATATGAAATAAAATTGTAGTGAGTTGACGATTTTATAGCTACAACTACATTCTCATGAAGATAAAAATTATCTTTACCCATATCAGCTGTTTGATAGCGCTTCTAATAGTCTCCCTAATGATAGTGAGCGTGAATGAGAGCGTAAGTGATGATTCGGCAGTGCAGCTGAACTGGAGTGTTCTTTCTCTATTATTTGCATATAAAACCGAAGAACTTCCACGTAAAACTTCCGATCACCGAACAACTTTAGAATAAAAATCATATATTTTTGCTTAAAAATTTTATTGGTTCATATATAATACATCCAAAGCGCAACTTAGTTGAATAGCTTAAGTGATGTGCCGGCCATGCGCTAACTGGAGGTATTGCTCTTGAATAGATGATATGCATTAGCGGCCTGCGTAAGATTGGTCTTGCCACCGCCGATGGCTGCGCTGACACTTGCATGTCGCACAACGATTATTAACGATTGATTGGCGGCGATATGTGCCTCCGCTTAGGTAGGCCTGGGAGTTGGCCTCGTCCAAATATTAAATTTTCAAAGATTATAGCTTAAAGCAACACTCATTGTTTCTTTATGTGATAGAATAATAGAGGCAGTTCCATAAAAAGGTGGTGTATGTCGCTTTTCCTTTCAAGACTCTTTTCCAAAATCTGGGCGATGATAAGCTTTCCAGGTCTAAAGTCACACTGATAACGTTCTATAAGTTTGTTAATCATGGTAATCCAATGCTTTCGCTTGCAGCTGTACATAAGAAATTTGAAAGACGTCCCACAGTTCCCTTATACCGAGTTGCAGATGTGTAATCTCAAAAAGCAGGAGTGCAATTCGAATAGAAAATCGTTTAGATATCGGCTGTGATTGTAGCTTCTCGAAGCCAAACCTATTCGGTATTTGTTGACGGTCGTATGCACGCCAAGATACTAGAGACATGTTGCGAATTTATCACAACATTTTGAACTTTTCGATCCGGAGTCACCTAAGTAGTTTGGTGAGTTTTCTTGTACTGGAATCTAATACTAAAAATAACCATATTTCGGATCCCTACGAAGTCACTAAGCCTCAACACTTTTGGAGATGTTTCGCAAAGGAGAATGAATTTTCCAATTTTTGTACTAAATATGCTTTTTTTCCCACCCTGCCGTTAAATCGCCAAGCAGATCGGGGCGTTAGCACAAATCAGTATTATGTTGAAAATTTTAGCTCTGATGCGGATTGTAGCAAGACGCTTATCCGGGCAGCAGTACCTTCCCAATTAATTTTAATTACCGGACATTCCAGGTACATGCCCTTAAATCGTAGACGTTATTACGTTTACTGTGGACGTTATCAAAATGGAATCTTTCATCCGTGGCTGCTAACTCCTTTCATTGGGAATGGCTTCGACGTGGCGGGTTTTGTACACATTTATATAACGTGCCGCTTGATTCAAGACCGACACGTATTGCAACCGCAAATCTGGTGAACTGATGCCAGTTGGATGACCTTCGCTAAAGCTTTCTCTCTTTCAGTCGTTACCCTAGGCTTTATCTACATACACGGGTTGGCTACCGCATCTTACACAGAGTTGATCACGTTTCCACGGTGTGCGACGAAGATGCAAGAGAAATACTTGGCCGCAGTCCTATGACTCTACTTGCTTACACGGAAGCATGACCCAAGATGCTAAAAAAAGTTTAAACCTTGACGTAAAACAAAAATCGAAAAATGTTGACTATAACTAAAAAATCAGGTTACAACGACCCACGCATTTGCAATGAGGGAAGCAGAGCGTCGCCTCAAAAATATATAAGAGAACACAAATCATTAATCGAAGCTTTGAATTGTCTCTGTCTTCCATTTGGTTTGCATCTTCAATATATTAATCTATGATATAAGGTCTAGTAAAAATATTATTTTTCAAATCTTCCTTTATGTAAGTGCAATTGGGTGAGGATATACAACTATGGCGGTATGATTACAAGATCAATAACAATTAACTATGGCAGACAGCAATTGCCAGAGATATTGAGTATCATCGAGTCGGACGACAAGTTATCGAACAACTCGGTGCATATTTCACCTAAATCGGATCACTCTTCCCATACTAAATTATTCAATATATGTAAGAGAAATTTAGCTAGAATTACTAATCAGACCTACTAATGAAAACATAAGCGTTGAAATGGCAAATCACTTTTTATTACGAAAATGTAGTACAATTCAGATATTCTTGAAAACCATTGTATTTCATAAAATTTGTGGAAGAATGGATGAGCTTGCTGTGGTCTGTTCTGCCTCTGACGAACCAGGTGGTGATATAACTTCCGGGTGTCGCACTAAGCAAACAATAAATTTAGCATATTCACCGTCTATACTCTTGAAGAGTTTTACTAAACTGAAGAATATTCTTACATTGTCAACCGGGATAGCCCCAACTTCTCGGACCACCTTTTCAATCTGAAATTGGCAAATTATTATATTATTACGAAAAGTTTTTATTTTGAATCACGAGGATGTCTTATTCTATCATTATATCCTACATACCGCCAAGATGTAGCAACCATAGCTTTCCTTTTGTGCGTCGCACTTGTTTATATTTGCTACGAAATCCTTTTCCAATTGACTTAGGTTTTCAAAATCATCGGCGTCAGTTTGTAGAATTCCCAATATCTGGCGAAATTCTGCCCCAGCTTCGGCAATGTCTGTCCGAACAGAACTATTGAGCTCGTTAGCACAAGCTTCACGAGCGGAAAGTGGTTTACTTGTAACAGCAGGCAACGAAAATTCACTTGGATTAAAAGTAGCTTGAAACAGGTCAGAGAAAATCTCTGAAACATTCAGCTTGGCGGAGACCTATAAATATAGATTAATTTGTTATTAATTCTTACTTTTTTCGTTAGCTTTACTTACACTCCTGTTTTGGAGCACGAGGAGTACTGCGATCAATGCCAAAGTAGTTTTCATTTTGGTCACTATGAGTGTCACTGAGGGTGTTCGGATGCAGCTTGTGGCTTTTATATATTTTCTCAATGCATTTTTACAATTTTTACGATGTCGTATAAATCCAATTACAAATATAAATATTTATAAATTTTTCAAAGTAAATATTTGAGTTGCATTATAGACGGAAGTTGATATAATATGGTTTCTAATTTTTTATTTATTCTATATACATATCAAACCCTTGTTTGCCACCATATTTACTTAAAAGACCATTTTTCTTTTGAGAGAACAGATAAGGCTTTGAAGCTTTGCATACAGCTTCATTATTTAAAGCAGCCTGTGAGGACGGCGAGGATGTGCTGAAACGGCAACTTATATTTATTAATTTAAAGTGGGTTTAAAAACAGGAAACTTAAAGTTTGGAAAGCAAGTCGACCTATGGCCCATGCCCTCCTGTGAATATTTCTTATATTGCACCGAAGAGTTTTTATATCAAATACTAAGAGATCAATCATCGCAAAGCTATCTAAGTACCTTTGAAATAAGATGCCAAATAAGTTTCCATCCTTAAGAAAAGCGACGCATCTTTAGTAGAAGTTTCCATTTTACGGATGCGTGTTCTTACGTGGAACTCTTTGACGCAACTTCTATAATTTCCTCAGGAATAAAACAAGAAAGTTTAAGACTAACTGGCCATGACTATTTATTTTATAGTCCATATATATTTATACTCCTTCAAATTATTTGAGTGACCCTATAAAAAATAATGTCACTCAAGGGTTAATAATTTTGTAAACTGCAAGCTGAAAAAAGCAATGCACAAGTTTTCCTTTTATCCTATAGCAAAGATGATATAATTAATTTATTGCTGTATTTAGTTTGGGGGTGTTTGGTGTAATGAGGGTTCATAAACCCATAATTTAGTATTTATTAACAATAACTAGGCATAACTAGGCATAAATACAGTTTCCAAAGGGTTGTATACATATTTTATCTAAGTATTACACTATATTTATAACGAGGTTTGTAATACCCAGGTGGAAACATCGGAGACCGTGTGAAGTATACAATTATATCACAAATAAATGTTCAATGTTACAGGTTGAGTCGATTTAACTATGTCCATCTGTCTGTCTGTGGGTTTGTATATGCACGAGCTAGTCCCTAAGAGTTTGAGATATCAATGTGATATATTTCACGTACTTCTTTCCTGCTAAGAAGCTGCTGATTTGTTGGAACCTCTGATATCAGATTGCAGCATATATTTTATAGCTGTTGCACAAGCTAATCGGAAGACGAAATTTTATATTTTTAAAGCAATGTTTTATTCTAAAAATATATTGTTCGAATCGAATGACTACAATATACAACTGAGATATATATGTACTCGTATGTATACCATTTATCTGAAAGCTTCGATACAGTCGAAGTTAACGTTGTTTTTTTGATCTATTTTACAGAAGGGTTATTTATAACCATGTCATTGTGGTAATGATTCCGATACTTCTTTCCTATTTATAACGCAGCAGATGTGATTTTCAAAACCACATTGGGTTGAGCAAGCCTTTTGAATCTTTCTTTCATATTTTTGAAATTCTGATACCACCGTTATTTTCAATCCCCGAAACAGTTGTTTAAGTCAATTTCGGGAATGTTTGTTGAAAATTTGGCGAAAATCTCACGAAGAATGCGACGGAGTATTAGCGTGGTGCGAGAACCAAAAGTTGTCGAGCAATAATTCTGGCCTCCATTTACGAATGGCTTCGCGCAAACGATGCTTAACTCTCAAATGGTATTCTTTGTTGACAGTTCTGCCTGTTGGAAGGAATTCGGAGTTTTTGACCTCCTTTCACGTAGTTTTTCGGCTTTGGCTCACCTTTGTCCGCTTCCCAGTCGTAAGCATAGACACAAGACACATCGACTCATGATTTTTCAAAATGGTTTCCACTGATCCTTCCGATATTCCAGCGATGCCAGCAAAATCTCTGACTGTTAGCCGTCGACCCTCAAGCACCAATTCTTTTGTTTTATTGACGTCGTGATCATCAGTTTATGTTGATGGCCGTCCTGGACGTGAGTCATCGTCAACGAATAATTTTCACCAATCAAAAACACATAGATACCAACGGACAGACAGATTGTCATAGCTAAATCGATCACACTGATCATTTATTTAACAGCATATACCGCAAACGGTCTTCGTTGTTTCCTTCTGGGTATTATGAACCTCGTGGCAAAGATAATATATGTACACGGTCCAGGTTATAAATATTGGGTAATACTTAGGCTAAATATTTATACAACCATCTGGAAACTGTATTTACAAGTATTTTGACGTAATGTTTAATAGAGCTTAATTATTGTTAATAAAATACTAAATTTTAAGTCTGCTAACTCTCATTCCACCAAAAACACCCTACTTAAATAAAGCAAAAAGTAATCATATCACCTTTACTATAGGATAAAAGGAAAACTTGTGCATTGTTTTTACAGCTTGCGGATGACAAAATTATTAACCCTTGAGTGACGTTATTGTTTATAGGGTCACTCAAATAATTTGAAGGAATGTAGGCATAAACCCACAAAAAGATAAATGGTCATGGGAAGTTAGTCTTAAAAGTGTTGTAATACTAATGAAATTTAAGAAGCTGCAGTAAACAGTTCCACCTTGGATCCTACATCCCTAGAGCGGAATCTTCGTTTAAAATTTCGTAAATTTTTTATGGATGTAATCTTATTTGGCATCTGATTTCCGCCTTATATAGCTTTTCAATGATTTATATTTTAATATTCGATACATCCGGAGGGACTCTCTTCCTCTTCCCATTCTTCCAAAAAAAAACTATATTCAGTAAAATAAAGGAAATATTCACATGAGGGCTATTGTTTTAAGGAGACAATAGATAGTCGTGATGCTTTTCCAAACTTTAAGTTCCTGTTTTTAAACCCACTTTGAATTAATAAACATAAGTTATCGTTTGAGCACATCCTCGCCGTCCTCACAGGCTGCTTTAAATAATGAAGCTGTATGCAAAGCTTACAAGCCTTATCTGTTCACTCAAAAGAAAAATGGTCTTTAAAGCAAATATGGTAGCAAACAAGGGTTAGATATGTATATAGAATAAATAAAAAATTAGAAACCATATTATATCAACTTCCGTCTATAATGCAACTCAAATATTTACTTTGAAAAATTTATAAATATTTATATTTGTAATTGGATTTATACGACATCGTAAAAATTGTAAAAATGCATTGAGAAAATATATAAAAGCCACAAGCTGCATCCGAACACCCTCAGTGACACTCATAGTGACCAAAATGAAAACTACTTTGGCATTGATCGCAGTACTCCTAGTGCTCCATAACAGGAGTGTAAGTAAAACTAACGAAAAATGGAAGAATTACGAGTAATAACAAATTAATCTATATTTATAGGTCTCCGCCAAGCTGAATGTTTCAGAGATTATCTCTGACCTCTTTCAAGCTACTTTTAATCCAAGTGAATTTTCGTTGCCTGCTGTTACAAGTAAACCACTTTCCGCTCGTGAAGCTTGTGCTAACGAGCTCAATAGTTCTGTTCGGACAGACATTGCCGAAGCTGGGGCAGAATTTCGCCAGATATTGGGAATTCTACAAACTGACGCCGACGATTTTGAAAACCTAAGTCAATTGGAAAAGGATTTCGTAGCAAATATAAACAAGTGCGACGCACAAAAGGAAAGCTATGGTTGCTACATCTCGGCGGTATGTAGGATATAATGATAGAATAAGACATCCTCGTGATTCAAAATAAAAACTTTTCGTAATAATATAATAATTTGCCAATTTCAGATTGAAAAGGTGGTCCGAGAAGTTGGGGCTATCCCGGTTGACAATGTAAAAATATTCTTCAGTTTGGTAAAACTCTTCAAGCGTATAGACGGTGAATATGCTAAATTTATTGTTTGCTTAGTGCGACACCCGGAAGTTACATCACCACCTGGTTCGTCAGAGGCAGAACAGACCACAGCAAGCTCATCCATTCTTCCACAAATTTTATGAAATACAATGGTTTTCAAGAATATCTGAATTGTACTACATTTTCGTAATAAAAAGTGCATTATCATTTCAAAAACTATCTTACTTATTAGTAGGTCTAGTAGAAAGAATTCCATTTCTCTTACATTATATTGAATAATTTAGTATGGGAAGAGTGATCCGATTTAGTTCAAAAATGCACCGTGGTGCTTGATATCCAATACCTCTGACAATTGACCAACCGCATCGTGTTGCCCTTTGCTACCTAAATTATATGGACAAAGTTTGACCGTGTGTTTAGGGGGGGTAGGGTTTTCAAAAAAACATACTTGTTTGTGAATTTATTTCCCAAATCTGGATTGAGTAATTTTATTCGGACCTTTCGTAGATTATGGAGCACACCTTTGACAATATAAGGTAATTTTTTCATGCAGAAGTATTGAGGCATAAGCCGGTAACAGTGCTTTCCCCAGAAAGTCTTGAGAAAAAAATCTAAAGTGTGAACTGTTATTTTCTACTAAAAATTCCGCCATTTTGTGGGTGGAAAACAACCTTAATGAAAAAAAATTATTTAATAAACGTTGGTGGGCGGTATTTTACATGTTAAAAATGTGTTCAACGTTTGAAATGAATCGAGCAAGTAGTTTTGAAATGACAGTGAACACGGACTTTGGAAAAGTAGTTTTGAGAAAAGCACGTCAAAATTTGCACTTCTATCCCGACCGCCTTCAGCTGTTAGAGTTAAAGCGTTAAAGGCCAGAAGACTAATTAGACGATAACTCTAAGAATATTACTTCTATCGACTTAAAATTTTAAGGACATATTAGCATACAAACATATCGAACAAACTCAAATCCTTGTATGGAAAACTTGTTATTTCTTGAGAAATTATATGTAGGTATGAACTTTGACATTGATTATTTTCCAAGGCGGCATACTGATAGCTTGAAATCAAGTTATTGTATTGGAAACTTGAAGCCGTAAAGGGTAATACAGGTTCGGTGTAGCCGAAACTTATTGTTATTGGTCTTACAATCATAACGCCATGCATAGACTTGAAAAATAATATTGTTACTAGACCTCCTACTAGGTCTCTGACATATTTTTTAGAAGATGCACTGCATCCCTCATTGAAAATGCGGCAAGATTTCACTATGCTGACCATTTCGTTGTGACCTGAGTTTTTTTGTTATAGTCAATATTTTTATACTCTCGCAACAATGTTGCTAAGGAGAGTATTATAGTTTTGTTCACATAACGGTTGTTTGTAAGTCCTAAAACTAAAAGAGTTAGATATGGGGTTATATATACCAAAGTGATCATGGTGACGAGTAGAGTCGAAATCCGGATGTCTGTCTGTCCATCTGTCCGTCCGTCTGTCCGTCCGTCCGTCCGTGCAAGCTGTAACTTGAGTAAAAATTGAGATATCACGATGAAACTTGGTACACGTATTCCTTGGCTCCATAAGAAGGTTACGTTCGAAGATGGGCAAACTCGGCCCACTGCCACGCCCACAAAATGGCGGAAACCGAAAACCTATAAAGTGTCATAACTAAGCCATAAATAAAGATATTAAAGTGAAATTTGGCATAAAGGATCGCATTAGGGAGGGGCATATTTGAACGTAATTTTTTTGGAAAAGTGGGCGTGGCTCCGCCCCTACTAAGTTTTTTGTACATATCTCGGAAACTACTATAGCTATGTCAACCAACCTTTACATTTTTTCTTCACGAGGATGCCTTATTCCATCATATATCCTCAAAAATGGAAGAAATCGGATAATAACCACGCCCACCTCCCATACAAAGGTTATGTTGAAAATCACTAAACGTGCGTTAACCGACTAACAAAAAAGTCAGAAACACTAAATTTTACGGAAGAAATCGCAGAAGGAAGCTGCATCCAGACTTTTTTTAAAAATTGAAAATGGGCGTGGTCTCGCCCACTTATGGACCAAAAACCATATCTCAGGAACTACTATACCGATTTCAATGAAATTCGGTATATAATATTTTCTTAACACCCTGATGACATGTACGAAATATGGGTGAAATCGGTACACAACCACGCCTTCTTCCAATATACCGCTATTTTGAATTCCATCTGATGCTTTCTCTGTATAATACGAGTATATACAATTAGGAACCAATAAATATTTATAAAACTTTTCAAATAAATATTTGAAAAATATGCAAATGACGGATAATATAATATGGTTTCTAATTTTTTTATTTATTCTACATCATATCTAACCCTTGTTTGCCAATGTTCTTTAAAGACATTTTTCTTTTGAGTGAACTTGTAAGACTTTTGTTTGCATACAGGTTATTATTTGAGCCTGTCGGCGAGGATGTGCTGTAATAAAATATTAATTCAAGTTTCTTAACATATAATTTACCTAAAAAAATTACTATCTGTTTCAACTCCTTAAAACAATAGCCCTCAAAAATTTCTTTCATTTTAATCTGAATCTAGATGTAGTTCAAGTTTGATAAGGTGGCACGAAGGTCTTTTATATAAGATAAAAATATTCTATAGAATTGTAAAAGCTATATAAAGTCGGTTCAGAAAAATAGAAAATGTATGGTAAAAATTTATAGATTTTAAATCTGATGATTCCGATCTAGGATGTGGACCCCAGGTGGAACTGTTTACTGCAGCTCTTAACACAATCATCATATACAGCAGATTTTCCAAGACTAATAATGTATTTATCTTTTTGGTGGGTTTAACTTTTCAAATTATTTGATGACACAAAAATTAACGTCAACAAATGTTAACATTTTGTCATCCGCGAACTAAAAATAATGCACAAGTTTTCCTTTTATCCTATAGTAAAGGTGATATGATTACTTTTTGCGAACTTTTTGGTGGAATGAGAGTTAGCAGACTTAAAATTTAGTATTTTATTAACAATAATTAAGCTCTATTAAACATTACGTCAAAATACTTGTAAATACAGTTTCCAGATGGTTGTATAAATATTTAGCCTAAGTATTACCCAATATTTATAACCTGGACCGTGCACATATATTATCTTTGCCACGAGGTTCATAATACTCAGAAGGAAACAACGGAGACCGTTTGCGGTATGTAGTGTTAAATAAATGATCAGTGTGATCGATTTAGCTATGGCAATCTGTCTGTCCGTTGGTATCTATGTGTTTTTGATTGGTGAAAATTATTCAAAAAGGGTCGAGAATGCGTTGACGACGACTAACGCCCAGTACGGCCATCAACATTAACTGATGATCACGACGTCAATAAAACAAAAGAATTGGTGCTTGAGGGTTGACGGCTAACAGTCAGAGATTTTGCTGGCATCGCTGGAATGTCGGGAGGATCTGTGGAAACCATTTTGAAAAATCATTTGAGTCTAAGAAGGGAAGTGAAAGAACGATTGGTTCCAAATTTTTTCGAAAAACAGCATCACGGTAACTTCTGTGAAAAGATACTTTCCAGGAGGTCATGAAACGTATTATTGCTGGCGAAGAGTCTTGTGTCTATGCTTACGACTGGGAAACGGACAAAGGTGAGCCGAAGCCGAAAAAGTACGTGAAAGGAGGTCAAAAACTCCGAATTCCTTCCAACTGGCAGAACTGTCAACAAGGAATACCGTTTGAGAGTTAAGCGTCGTTTGCGCGAAGCCATTCGTAAATGGAGCCCAGAATTATTGCCCGACAACTCTTGGTTTTCGCACCACGCTAATACTACGTCGCATTCTTCGTGAGATTTTCGCCAAATTTTCAACAAACATTCCCGAAATTGACTTAAACAACTGTTTCGGGTTGAAAATAACGGTTATCAGATTTCAAAAATATGAAAGAAAGATTCAAAAGGCTTGCTCAACCCAATGTGGTTTTGAAAATCACATCTGCTGCGTTATAAATAGGAAAGAAGTATCGGAATCATTACCACAATGACATGGTTATAAATAACCCTTCTGTAAAATAGATCAAAAAAACAACATTAACTTCGACTGTATCGAAGCTTTCACATAAATGGTATACATACGAATACATATATATCTCAGTTGTATATTGTAGTCATTCGATTCGAACAATATATTTAGAGAATAAAACATTGCTTTAAAAATATAAAATTTCGTCTTCCGATTAGCGTAGTATATGCGGCTCTGATATCAGTGGAGCAGCTTGAAATATATCACATTGATATCTCAAACTCTTAGGGACTAGCTCGTGCATATACAAACCCACAGACAGACAGATGGACATAGTTAAATCGACTCAACCTGTAACATTGAACATTTATTTGTGATATAATTGTATACTTCAGACGGTCTCCGATGTTTCCACCTTTTACAATACAACTTTATTCTAATAGAATATAAATACTAAATTAATCAGACTTACCGCATAAAATATGTATACAACCCTTTGGAAATGTAAAATTAATTTTTTAAAACTAAATTATTAAAATTATAACTATCTGGAATAAAATACATAAGGCCAAAACTTTCTTATTTATGCGCAGTAGGACTGGATACACAAGTGCCTTTTCGCACTCCTCATCAAGGTGGTGACAATATTTATCTTTCTTAATTTGTTATTTGATATAAAAACTCTTCCACATGAGGGCATATTCATAGGTCGACTTGCTTTCCAAACTTTAAGTTTCCTGTTTTTAAACCCACATTAAATTAATAAATATAAGTTGCCGTTTCAGCACATCTCGGTCCTTACTTGCTTTAAATAATGAAGATAATGCAAAGCTTTGGGTGCTTATCTGTTCTCTCTCAAAAAAAAAAGGTCTTTAAGGCAAATATGGTGGCAAACAAGGGTTAGATATGTATATAGAATAAATAAAAAATTAGAAACCATATTATATTAACTTCTTCTATAATCCAACTCAAATATTTACTTTGAAAAATTTATAAATATTTATATTTGTATTTTCGTTATACGACATCGTAAAATTGTAAAAATGCATTGAGAAAATATATAAAAGCCACAAGCTGCAGCCGAACACCCTCAGTGACACTCATAGTGACCAAAATGAAAGCTACATTGGCATTGATCGCAGTACTCCTAGTGCTCCAAAACAGGAGTGTAAGTAAAACTAACGAAACAAGTAAGAATTAATAACAAATTAATCTATATTTTAACTCCGCCAACTCAATGTTTCAGAGATTATCTCTGACCTATTTCAACACTTTTAATCAATTAATTTTCGTTGCCTGCTGTTACAAGTAAACCACTTTCCGCTCAAAAAGCTTGTGCTAACGAGCTCAATAGTTCTGTTCGGACAGACATTGCCGAAGCTGGAGCAGAATTTCGCCAGATATTGGGAATTCTACAAACTGACGCCGACGATTTTGAAAACCTAAGTCAATTGGAAAAGGATTTCGTAGCAAATATAAACAAGTGCGACGCACAAAAGGAAAGCTATGGTTGCTACATCTCGGCGGTATGTTGGATATAATGATAGAATAAGACATCCTCGTGATTCAAAATAAAAACTTTTCGTAATAATATAATAATTTGCCAATTTTAGATTGAAAAGGTGGTCCGAGAAGTTGGGGCTATCCCGGTTGACAATGTAAAAATATTCTTCAGTTTAGTAAAACTCTTCAAGCGTATAGACGTTGAATATGCTAAATTTCATTTTTGCTTAGTGCGACACCCGGAAGTTACATCCCCACCTGGTTCGTCAGAGGCAGAACAGACCACAGCAAGCTCATTTATTCTTCCAAAAATTTTATGAAATACAATGGTTTTCAAGAATATCTGAATTGTACTACATTTTCCTAATAAAAAGTGCTTTGCCATTTCAACGCTTATGTTTTCAATAGTAGGTCTGATTAGTAATTCTAGCTAAATTTCTCTTAAATTATATTGAATAATTTAGTATGGGAAGAGTGCTCCGATTTAGGTGAAATATGCACCGAGTTGTTCGATAACTTGTCGTCCGACTCGATGATATTCAATATCTCTGGCAATTGCTATCTGCCATAGTTAATTTTTATTGATCCTGCAATCATACCGCCATACTTGTATATCCTAACCCAATTGCACTTACATAAAGGAAGATTTGAAAAATAATATGTTTACTAGACCTTATATTATAGATTAATATATTGAAGATGCAAACCAAATGGAAGACAGGGACAATTCGAAGCTTCGATTAATGATTTGTGTTCTCTTATAAATTTTTTGGGCGACGCTCTGCTTCCCTCATTGCAAAATGCGGCAAGATTTCACTATGCTGACCACTTCGTTGTGACCTGATTTTTTTTGTTGTAGTCAACATTTTTCGATTTTTGTTTTACGCCAAGGTTTAAACTTTTTTTAGCATCTTGGGGTGTGGTGGGTTGTTGTCATGCTTCCGGGTCAGCAATTAGAGTCATAGGACTGCGGCCAAGTACTTCTCTTGCATCCTCGCCGGACACCGTGGAAACGTGATGAACTCTGTGTAAGATGCGGTAGGCAACCCATGTATGTAGATAAAGTCTAGGGTTACGACTGAAAGAGAGAAAGCTGTAGCGAAGGTCATCCATCCGGCATCTGTTCACCAGATTTGCGGTTGCAATACGTGTCGGTCTTGAATCAAGCGGCATGTTATATAAATGTGTACAAAACCCGCCACGTAGAAACCATTCCCAATGAAAGGAGTTAACAGCCACGGATGCAAGACCCCATTTTGATAACGTCCACAGTAAACATTATAACGTCTACGATTTAAGGGCATGTATCTGGAATGTCCGGTCTATTAATTGGCAAGGTACTGCTGTCCAGCTAGGTGACATGCCCGTAAACGTAAACGTTTACAAAACCGCCTTCCAAGAAGTGTGAATGACAAGTCATGGATGAAAACATTTAGGGGCTTGTGACATTTACTATAGCGGACTCATAAAGGAGAGCATATCCGGTGTGGAATTCGTGGTGTGAGAAAGATTCAGTCATGGGGCCTGGCATTCACTACGATGAATGAGCGTTTTGCTACAATCCGCATCAGAGCTAAAATTTTCAATATAATACTGATTTGTGCTAACGCCACGAACTGCTTGGCATATTTAGTACAAAAATTGGAAAATTCATTCTCCGTTGCGAAACCTCTCCAAAAGTGCTGAGGATTAGCGACTTCGAAGGGATCCGAAATATGGTTATTTTAGTATTAGATTCCTGTACAAGAAAATTCATTAAACTACTTAGGTGACTCCGGATCGAAAAGTTCAAAATGTTGTGATAAATTCGCAACATATCTCTTTTGTCTTGACGTACATACGCTCCGAGGACCTAACATCAACTCGGACCACTACCTGTTGTAGCAAGGATACGCACCCGTCCACACGACCGTTATCAAACACCGGTAAGGTATGACTTCGAGAAGCTACAATCACAGCCGACAGCTAAACGATTTTCTATTCGAATTGCACTCCTGCTTTTTGAGATTACACATCTGCAACTCGGTATAAGGGAAATTTTTCTCTTTCAAATTTCTTATGTACAGCTGCAAGCGAAATCATTGGATTACCATGATTAACAAACTTATAGGACATTATCGGTGTGACTTTAGACCTGGAAAACTTATCATCGCCTAGATTTTGGAAAAGAGTCTTGAAAGGAAAAGCGACATACACCACCTTTTTATGGAACTGCCTCTATTATTCTATCACATAAAGAAACAATGAGTGTTGCTTTAAGCTATAACCTTTGAAAATTGAATATTTGGACGAGGCCAACTCCCAGGCCTACCTAAGCGGAGGCACATATCGCCGCCAATCAATCGTTAATAATCGTTGTGCGACATGCAAGTGTCAGCGCAGCCATCGGCGGTGGCAAGACCAATCTTACGCTGGCCGCTAATGCTTATTATCTATGCTAGAGCAATACCTCCAGTCAGCGCATGGCCGGCACATCACTTAAGCTATTCAACTAAGTTGTGTACTGGAATGATGCATATGAATGAATAAAATTTTTGAGCAAAAATATTTGATTTTTATTCTAAAGTTGTTCGGTGATCGGAAGTTTTACGTGGAAGTTCTTTTATTGTATATGCAAAATAACGAGAAAGAACACTCCAGTTCAGCTGCACTGCCGAATCATCACTTACGCTCTCATTCACGCTCACTATCATTAGGGAGACTATTGGAAGTGCTATCAAACAGCTGATACTGCTAAAGATAATTTTTATCTTCATATGTGTGTCGTAACTATATATAATATTTATTTACTTATTCACTTACTTTTCTTTTCATTTGGGAAATAACCATAACGAGCATGTGCTAAAGCTAACTGACTCATTTATTGACAGAACAGTGCACAAATAGACAGCGAGTCTTATCAGCACAATTATTTATTTATTTGGAACTTTCTTTCAATGACATAACAAGTCGGTTCCAACAAAAGATCTATTCCAAAGAAATATATTTATATTTATATATATGAGCAATGTCAATCAACTCGTCCCTTTCTCTCTCCTCAATATCTTCTTCTTCTTAATTGGCGTAGACAGCGCTTACGCGATTATAGCCGAGTTAACAACAGCGCGCCAGTCGTTTCTTCTTTCGCTACGTGGCGCCAATTGGATATTCCAAGCGAAGCCAGGTCCTTCTCCACTTGGTCCTTCCAACGGGGTGGAGGTATTCCTCTTCCTCTGCTTCCCCCGGCGGGTACTGCGTCGAATACTTTTAGACATAGAGCGTTTTCATCCATTCGGACAACGTGACCTAGCCAGCGAAGCCGCTGTCTTTTAGTTCGCTGAACTACATATGTCAATATCGTCGTATATCTCGTACAGCTCATCGTTCCATCGAATGCGATATTCGCCGTGGCCAACGCGCAAACGACCATAAATCTTTCGCAGAACTTTTCTCTCGAAAACTCGCAACGTCGACTCATCAGTTGTTGACATCGTCCAAACCTCTGCACCATATAGCAGGACGGGAATTATGAGCGACTTATAGAGTTTAGCTTTTGTTCGTCGAGAGAGGACTTTGCTTTTCAATTGCCTACTCAGACCGAAGTAGCACCTGTTGGCAAAAGCAATCCTGCGTTGGATTTCCAGGCTGACATTGTTGGTGGTGTTTACGCTGGTTTCCAAATAGGCGAAATTATCTACAACTTCAAAGTTATGACTGTCAACAGTGAGGTGAGAGCCAAGTCGCGAGTGCGACGACTGTTTGTTTGATGACAGGAGATATTTCGTTTTGCTCTCGTTCACTGCCAGACCCATTTTCTGTGCTTCCTTGTCCAGCCTGGAGAAAGCAGAACTAACGGCGCGGGTGTTGAGGCCGATGATATCAATATCATCAACTAAATCGGATCACACTTCTCATACTAATTTTTATTTTTAGTTTTTACTAGACCTACTAATAAGTAAGATAGTTTTTGAAATGATAATGCACTTTTTATTACGAAAATGTAGTACAATTCAGATATTCTTGAAAACCATTGTATTTCATAAAATTTGTGGAAGAATGGATGAGCTTGCTGTGGTCTGTTCTGCCTCTGACGAACCAGGTGGTGATGTAACTTCCGGGTGTCGCACTAAGCAAAAATGAAATTTAGCATATTCACCGTCTATACGCTTGAAGAGTTTTACCAAACTGAAGAATATTTTTACATTGTCAACCGGGATAGCCCTAACTTCTCGGACCACATTTTCAATCTGAAATTGGCAAATTATTATATTATTACGAAAAGTTTTTATTTTGAATCACGAGGATGTCTTATTCTATCATTATATCCTACATACCGCCGAGATGTAGCAACCATAGCTTTCCTTTTGTGCGTCGCACTTGTTTATATTTGCTACGAAATCCTTTTCCAATTGACTTAGGTTTTCAAAATCGTCGGCGTCAGTTTGTAGAATTCCCAATATCTGGCGAAATTCTGCCCCAGCTTCGGCAATGTCTGTCCGAACAGAACTATTGAGCTCGTTAGCACAAGCTTCACGAGCGGAAAGTGGTTTACTTGTAACAGCAGGCAACGAAAATTCACTTGGATTAAAAGTAGCTTGAAAGAGGTCAGAGATAATCTCTGAAACATTCAGCTTGGCGGAGACCTATAAATATAGATTAATTTGTTATTAATTCTTACTTGTTTCGTTAGTTTTACTTACACTCCTGTTTTGGAGCACTAGGAGTACTGCGATCAATGCCAATGTAGCTTTCATTTTGGTCACTATGAGTGTCACTGAGGGTGTTCGGCTGCAGCTTGTGGCTTTTATATATTTTCTCAATGCATTTTTACAATTTTTACGATGTCGTATAAATCCAAATACAAATATAAATATTTATAAATTTTTCAAAGTAAATATTTGAGTTGCATTATAGACGGAAGTTGATATAATATGGTTTCTAATTTTTTATTTATTCTATATACATATCTAACCCTTGTTTGCCACCATATTTGCCTTAAAGACCTTTTTTTTTTGAGAGAGAACAGATAAGGCTGTGAAGCTTTGCATACAGCTTCATTATTTAAAGCAGCCTGTGAGGACGGCGAGGATGTGCTGAAACGGCAACTTATATTTATTAATTTAAAGTGGGTTTAAAAACAGGAAACTTAAAGTTTGGAAAGCAAGTCGACCTATGGCCTATGCCCTCATGTGAATATTTCTTATATTCACTGAAGAGTTTTTATATCAAATACTAAGAGATCAATCATCGCAAAGCTATCTAAGTACCTTAGAAATAAGATGCCAAATAAGTTTCCATCCTTAAGAAAAGCGACGCATCTTTAGTAGAAGTTTCCATTTTACGGATGTGTGTTCTTACGTGGAACTCTTTAACGCAACTTCTATAATCTCCTCGGGAATACAACAACAAAGTTTAAGACTAACTGGCCATGACTATGTATTTTATAGTCCAGATATATTTATACTCCTTCAAATTATTTGAGTGACCCTATAAAAAATAATGTCACTCAAGGGTTAATAATTTTGTAATCTGCAAGCTGTAAAAAGCAATGCACAAGTTTTCCTTTTATCCTATAGCAAAGATGATATAATTAATTTTTTGCTGTATTTAGTTTGGGGGTGTTTGGTGTAATGAGGGTTCATAAACCCATAATTTAGTATTTATTAACAATAACTAGGCATAACTAGGCATAAATACAGTTTCCAAAGGGTTGTATACATATTTTATCTAAGTATTACACTATATTTATAACGAGGTTTGTAATACCCAGGTGGAAACATCGGAGACCGTGTGAAGTATACAATTATATCACAAATAAATGTTCAATGTTACAGGTTGAGTCGATTTAACTATGTCCATCTGTCTGTCTGTGGGTTTGTATATGCACGAGCTAGTCCCTAAGAGTTTGAGATATCAATGTTATATATTTCACGTACTTCTTTTCTGCTAAGAAGCTGCTGATTTGTTGGAACCTCTGATATCAGATTGCAGCATATATTTTATAGCTGTTGCACAAGCTAATCGGAAGACGAAATTTTATATTTTTAAAGCAATGTTTTATTCTCTAAATATATTGTTCGAATCGAATGACTACAATATACAACTGAGATATATATGTACTCGTATGTATACCATTTATCTGAAAGCTTCGATACAGTCGAAGTTAACGTTGTTTTTTTGATCTATTTTACAGAAGGGTTATTTATAACCATGTCATTGTGGTAATGATTCCGATACTTCTTTCCTATTTATAACGCAGCAGATGTGATTTTCAAAACCACATTGGGTTGAGCAAGCCTTTTGAATCTTTCTTTCATATTTTTGAAATTCTGATACCACCGTTATTTTCAATCCCCGAAACAGTTGTTTAAGTCAATTTCGGGAATGTTTGTTGAAAATTTGGCGAAAATCTCACGAAGAATGCGACGGAGTATTAGCGTGGTGCGAGAACCAAAAGTTGTCGGGCAATAATTCTGGCCTCCATTTACGAATGGCTTCGCGCAAACGATGCTTAACTCTCAAATGGTATTCTTTGTTGACAGTTCTGCCAGTTGGAAGGAATTCGGAGTTTTTGACCTCCTTTCACGTAGTTTTTCGGCTTCGGCTCACCTTTGTCCGCTTCCCAGTCGTAAGCGTAGACACAAGACACATCGACTCATGATTTTTCAAAATGGTTTCCACTGATCCTTCCGATATTCCAGCGATGCCAGCAAAATCTCTGACTGTTAGCCGTCAACCCTCAAGCACCAATTCTTTTGTTTTATTGACGTCGTGATCATCAGTTTATGTTGATGGCCGTCCTGGACGTGAGTCATCGTCAACGCATTCTCGACCCTTTTGAATAATTTTCACCAATCAAAAACACATAGACACCGACGGACAGACAGATTGTCATAGCTAAATCGATCACACTGATCATTTATTTAACAGCATATACCGCAAACGGTCTCCGTTGTTTCCTTCTGGGTATTATGAACCTCGTGGCAAAGATAATATATGTGCACGGTCCAGGTTATAAATATTGGGTAATACTTAGGCTAAATATTTATACAACCATCTGGAAACTGTATTTACAAGTATTTTGACGTAATGTTTAATAGAGCTTAATTATTGTTAATAAAATACTAAATTTTAAGTCTGCTAACTCTCATTCCACCAAAAACCCCCTACTTAAATAAAGCAAAAAGTAATCATATCACCTTTACTATAGGATAAAAGGAAAACTTGTGCATTATTTTTACAGCTCGCGGATGACAAAATTATTAACCCTTGAGTGACGTTAATTTTTATAGCGTCACTCAAATAATTTGAAGGAATGTAGGCATAAACCCACAAAAAGATAAATAGTCAAGGGAATTTAGTCTTAAAAGTGTAATACTAATGAAATTTAAGAAGCTGCAGTAACAAGTTCCACCTTGGATCCCACGTCCCTAGAGCGGAATCTTCGTTTAAAATTTCGTAAATTTTTTATGGATGTAATCTTATTTGGCATCTGATTTCCGCCTTATATAGCTTTTCAATGATTTATATTTTAATATTCGATACATCCGGAGGGACTCTCTTCCTCTTCCCATTCTTCCAAAAAAAAACTATATTCAGTAAAATAAAGGAAATATTCACATGAGGGCTATTGTTTTAAGGAGACAATAGATAGTCGTGGTGCTTTTCCAAACTTTAAGTTCCTGTTTTTAAACCCACTTTGAACTAATAAACATAAGTTATCGTTTGAGCACATCCTCGCCGTCCTCACAGGCTGCTTTAAATAATGAAGCTGTATGCAAAGCTTCAAAGCCTTATCTGTTCACTCAAAAGAAAAATGGTCTTTAAAGCAAATATGGTGGCAAACAAGGGTTAGATATGTATATAGAATAAATAAAAAATTAGAAACCATATTATATTAACATCCTTCCATAATGCAACTCAAATATTTATATTGAAAAATTTATAAATATTTATATTTGTAATTGGATTTATACGACATCGTAAAAATTGTAAAAATGCATTGAGAAAATATATAAAAGCCACAAGCTGCATCCGAACACCCTCAGTAACACTCATAGTGACCAAAATGAAAACTACTTTGGCATTGATCGCAGTACTCCTAGTGCTCCAAAACAGGAGTGTAAGTAAAGCTAACGAAAAAAGTAAGAATTAATAACAAATTAATCTATATTTATAGGTCTCCGCTAAGCTGAATGTTTCAGAGATTTTCTCTGACCTGTTTCAAGCTACTTTTAATCCAAGTGAATTTTCGTTGCCTGCTGTTACAAGTAAACCACTTTCCGCTCGTGAAGCTTGTGCTAACGAGCTCAATAGTTCTGTTCGGACAGACATTGCCGAAGCTGGGGCAGAATTTCGCCAGGTATTGGGAATTCTACAAACTGACGCCGACGATTTTGAAAACCTAAGTCAATTGGAAAAGGATTTCGTAGCAAATATAAACAAGTGCGACGCACAAAAGGAAAGCTATGGTTGCTACATCTCGGCGGTATGTAGGATATAATGATAGAATAAGACATCCTCGTGATTCAAAATAAAAACTTTTCGTAATAATATAATAATTTGCCAATTTCAGATTGAAAATGTGGTCCGAGAAGTTGGGGCTACCCCAGTTGACAATGTAAAAATATTCTTCAGTTTGGTAAAACTCTTCAAGCGTATAGACGGTGAATATGCTAAATTTCATTTTTGCTTAGTGCGACACCCGGAAGTTACATCACCACCTGGTTCATCATAGGCAGAACAAACCACAGCAACCTCATTCATTCTTCCACAAATTTTATGAAATACAATGGTTTTCAAGAATATCTGAATTGTACTGCATTTTCGTAATAAAAAGTGCATTGCCATTTCAACGCTTATGTTTTTATTTGTAGGTCTCATTAGTAAGTCTAGCTCCATTTCTCTTACATTATATTGAATAATTTAGTATGGGAAGAGTGATCCGATTTAGTTCAAAAATGCACGGTGTTGCTTGATATCCAATCCCTCTGACAATTGACCAACCAGATCGTTGTGCCCTGTGCTCCCTAAATTATATAGACAATCTTTGACCGTTGGTTTATATGTATTACATTATATAGCTAGCATACAAACATCTCGAACAAACTCCAATCCTTGTATGGAAAACTTGTTATTTCTTGAGAAATTATGTGTATGTATGAAGTTTGTCATTGATTATTTTCCAAGGCTGCGTTACGTTCTCCGAACAATTGTTCACATCCAACCACTTTAACATATACATAGCTGCGATACAAACTGACCGCTTGAAATCAAGTTATTGTATTGGAAACTTGAACCCGTGAAAGGTATTACAGGTTCAGTGCAGCCGAAGTTAATTGTTATTGATCTTACAATCATAACGCCATACATAGATTTGAAAAATAGTATTTTTACTAGACCTTGTATTATGGATGAATATATTGAAAATGCAACCCTAATGGAAGACAGAGTCAACTCGAAGCTTCGATTAATGATTTGTGGTCTCTGACATATTTTTTAGAAGATGCACAGCATCTCTCATTGAAAATGCGACAAGATTTCGCTATGCTGACTACTTCGTTGTGAGCTGAATTTTTTTATTATAGTCAACATTTTGCGATTTTTCTTTTACGCTATGGTTTATAATTGGCTCCTTTTGTGCTTATATAATAAAATGAAGTTTCAAGACAATAAGATACATACATATAATTTAACCCCAAAAAATTACTTTTGTTTCAACTGAAGTATTATTAACAACGTTAAAACGATTTTGATCAAATTTGACGTGGATTGATTGGAAAAATCTACAGTTTCAGCTATTTTACTACAAATCCATGGCGAATTCGAAGTTTCAAAATTCTTGGTCATATTTAGTCAGATTCTACATAGCCCCATATATTGCTTATCATTCTATCAGATAGTCATGGCCGGAAAAGTTGAGTTCCATTGTTTATAAAAAATTCTATGCAGGGTTAGATCCACGAAATACATACCTTAGCCGGATAAAATCTGGTTCAATTTCATTGTCGTAGTACCGGCTGTTGTGGAAATTGAAACGATCTTGAAACTCGCCACTGCCAATTGCACGGTCACCATACTGAGCGAAAAAATACAGGGTATATTTAGGAGAGAGAAAGGGACAAGTTGATGGACATTGGTCATAAATATATGTATGTAAATATATTTCTTTGGAATAGATCTTTTGTTGGAACCGACTTGTTATGTCATTGAAAGAAAGTTCCAAATAAATAAATAATTGTACTGATAAGACTCGCTGTCTATTTGTGCACTGTTCTGTCAATAAATGAGTCAGTTAGCTTTAGCACATGCTCGTTATGGTTATTTCCCAAATGAAAAGAAAATCAAGTGAATAAGTAAATAAGTAAATAAACATACGACACACATATAAAGATAAAAATTATCTTTAGCAGTATCAGCTGTTTGATAGCACTTCCAATAGTCTCCCTAATGATAGTGAGCGTCAATGAGAGTGTGAGTAATGATTTGACAGTGCAGCTGAACTGAAGTGTTCTTCCTCATCGTCATAATTTGCACTATTATTTGCATATAAAACTGGAGAGCTTCCACCTAAAACTTCCGATCACCGAACAACTTTAGAATAAAAATCAAATATTTTTGCTCAAAAATTTTATTTATTCATTTATAATACATCATACCAATGCGCAACTTAGTTGAATAGCTCAAGTGATGTGTCGACCATGCGCTGACTAGAGATATTGCTCAAGCATAGCTGATAAGCATTAGCGGCCAGCGTAAGATTGGTCTTGCCACCGCCGATGGCTGCGCTGACACATGCTTGTCGCACAACGATCACTAACGACTGATTGGCGGCGATCTGTGCCTCCGCTTGGTAGGCCTGCGAGTTTGCCTCGTCCAGCAGTTGAATGTTCTTGTCGAACTGTGCGTAGGAAAATAAGAATATAAATATAGAAATGAACTGAAATGTTTTGAGTGCTGCATAGTGTCTTAGTTTTACCGAAGCTGTGGTGCAATTCAGGAATTTGCTGGTGTCCGCTATTGCCGAGCAATTGGCCAATTGTTGCTGCACTGTTTGCAAATTTTTCCTTATATTCGCTATCGTGGCGTTGGCGGTCTGGTTGTTGGCCACCAGTGTACGATTGGCATTCTCGAAACAGACATTGGTTTGGGTCGTCAGCAAATTGTTGATTTGTTGTGTGCGATTGTTATATGTTGTGGCGCATGTGGACTCGGCTGGCGTCAAGGCGCGCGTATCGATTAAGGCTGAACGCATCTGTGCGACTAGTAAACCAATGACCTCGTTATGATTGTTATTGTTATCAGCTTCCTGAGGTACAATGTAATTGGGGACGGCGTAAGTCTGAAATGATTGTGGGAAGTGAGAGAGAGAGAGGCTTTTTTATTAAATTTTTAATTAAATAATCATTTAATTATTCATCAATATTTATTTTGTCAACGATTTTTCCAGTCCTCGAAATAGTTTTTATAAGCACTTTTTGGGATGACTTCAGCTCCTTCAGCGGATTTTGTTTTTTCTCTGCGATCGACTGAAAATGGGTTCCATTCCGATGATTTTTATTTTATTTGCATGTCAAACTCATAAACCTATGTCTCATAGGCAGTTATGATGCTCTCCATGAATGTGTCATCGAAATTCGCACGATCAAATCTGCCTAACGAAACCAGTACTCTTTTTGAAGAAAATTCAGCTTTATCGGGACGAGTCGAACAAGAACGCATTTCATACTCAAAATATTCACCAGAATCATTCGAACGGACTCTCGAGAGTTGTCGAGCTTTCTTGCCATCTCTCTAACACTTGTCTGACGATTTTCAAGCACCATATCCTTCACTTTTTTATCACCTGGGAAGTTTAATTACAACTTTCGGGTACTTTTTTTATCCAATCTATAATCGGGTGATTTTTAAGAGCTTGATAACTTTTAAAAAAAAAAAACGCATAAAATTTGCAAAATCTCATCGGTTCTTTATTTGAAACGTTAGATTGGTTCATGACATTTACGTTTTGAAGATAATTTCATTTAAATGTTGAGCGGCTGCGTCTGGTGGTCCATTCGGAAAGTCTTTTTCGAGCATTTCGCCGGAATAGCCCGAATTTCTTCGGAAATGTTGTCTTCCAAAGCTGGAATAGTTGCTGGCTTATTTCTGTAGACTTTAGACTTGACGTATTTTTTGTAGTCTAAAGGCGTTAAATCGCATGATCTTGGTGGCCAACTTACGGGTCCATTTCTTGAGATGAATTGTTCTCCGAAGTTTTCCCTCAAAATGGCCATAGAATCGCGAGCTGTGTGGCATGTAGCGCCATCTCCATTTTTGGCAACAAAAAGTTTGTTAATCGAACGATAGCGATCGCCATTCACCGTATAACGTTGCGTCCAACAGCATCTTTGAAAAAATACGGTCCAATGATTCCACCAGCGTACAAACCACACCAAACAGTGCATTTTTCGGGATGCATGGGCAGTTGGCCACCAAGATCATGCGATTTAACGCCTTTAGACTATTTTTTGTGGGGCTACGTCAAGTCTAAAGTCTACAGAAATAAGCCAGCAAATATTCCAGCTTTGGAAGACAACATTTCCGAAGAAATTCGGGCTATTTGCTCGAAAAAGTTGCCCAAAATTGAACTTTCCGAATGGACCACCCAAGACGCAGCCGCGGTCAACATTTAAATGAAATTATCTTCAAAACGTAAATGTCATGAACCAATCTAACGTTTCAAATAAAGAACCGATGAGATTTTGCAAATTTTATGCGTTTTTTTTTAAAAAAAAGTTATCAAGCTCTTAAATATAACCGTAAAAGCATATAAATATAACCAGATTGAGCTAAGCATTTTGATATTTTTTGTCTGGTCGTTTGGGTGTTGCAACACACTATTTATAAAAAACCCTCCTGAGAGAAAGAGTGAGTAATGATTTTTCTCTTCCATAACTTTTTGTAAATAACTATATGTTTAAGGATTTAATGCGCCATTTTGTCAAGAAACACCTTCGGCTCCTTTCTTCCACTTCTCACTTTTTAACTTTTCTCTCTGAACATATTTTCTCAGATTTTGAGACCTTTGTATAGCTCTTCTTACGATTGTGTGGTTTCTATAAGGAAAGCACACTCGACGCTAGCAATGAAAGCTTCGTAAAAGCTAACAAAAAACTTTCACAGCTTTGTAAATCTAAGATACTGCTAATTAAGCCGGAAGTGATAATGTAGAAGATGCATTTTGAGGTTATAATACTTTTTCTGAAATCAGCTAACATACTGAACTCGAACGATCCCCTAAAAGGATCATAAAATAATTTTTAAATTTTCACTTTTTCATACTTACGCCCAAAAAGCACACAGTCACTAACACTGCAGAACCGATCAATTGCATTTTGTCGGAAATAATATTCTGAATCTGTAAATATACTAAAGAACACGCTTCGAAATTCTCACCGCTTTCAACACTTTACTGTACTTTGAACTGTTTTTCACATGTCCCTTAGTATTTATAGCAGTATTTTCGAAAAATGAAAACAAACAACAGTTTCTGAACGGAAATTATGTGAAAATTGCTGATTGCTAATGTCAGATGCTTAGATAAAATACACAACAATACCATTATTAATTTATGTGAGTGTGCACCCATAGACATAGATGGAAATTTGGTAGCAAATTTTAATATTCCGCACATACAAACATGGAAACTTTCATAAATGATATCTACTTGATCGAATTCTCGTCAAAAATGCAGAGAATTTTCGCATGAATGGCAAATTAGTGTGTTCGATCAAAAATGTCATGATTTCGATGAAAGAAGAAGCTGTTTTTTAGATATATTACATGACTCATTGTATTGTGATATAAATTCATACCTTTTTGTTTGTAATTAGCTGCTACTCTCTTATCACTTGTTTACATCTGTATTTGCTACTTGTATTTTGCTTTTGTGAAAATCACACGTGTTGGCGTTATATTTTTATTGGCTGGGCATGCTCATATAGCGCTTGGAAAAAATGTGTGCTGTGTTTGTATAACAAATTCTTTGGATCACATTTGATAAATTGCTTATAATAGTTTCTAGGTCATAAAAATAAGAATGTAGAAAGTCCTAGAGATATACATATGTAGTTGTTAAGACAAATGTCAAATTAGCTGCCAAAGCTTTTGTAATATCAGTTGTCAAACCAGAGGCATGTATATGGCTCTCTGGCGTGGAAAATTGTCATACAAAATTGAGGCAATTTATTTTGAAAATTTGTGCTCTGCTCGACAAATTTACTGAGTACTTTGAAAAGATCTGCGATATTTTTACGGTACTAATATTCATTGAGGTATAACTGTAAAGCCAACTGGCAAATTTGTTGTCAAATCATTTGTCAAATCAGCTGTCAAACAATCTGACAAAACTGCTATCAAATACGAGACACATCTTTCAAAATTTCATTCAGATTGGCGTACAAGTTACTTTTAAAAGTCGGTGCAATTTCTTTCGAAAACTCTTTTTTATTCGGCAAACTTACGGAGCATTCCAGAAAGATCAGCGATATTTTTCATTTATGGAAATTTATAGAGGAACAGCTGTCAAACCAGAGAACTAAGAAAAGAAATTTGTTGGAGGAACTTATGGACATAGAACTTCGAAACAGTAGCAATCAGGCATACTCCTGGCTAAAACAAAAACAAATTTAAGCTTAGAACAATCATGAAGAGACTCCGCAGGCTTAACAGGATGGCATTCTCAATTGATCAAAATTTATTGCGAAGCCTAAGTCATAGTATTATAAACGTTATGTTTACGATTGTAATTTATTTGCTTTTTCTGTAGACAAAAATATACCATTTTTGTTGCTTTTATTTAGTAATTGGTTTCACCTATTGCACTAAGCATGTCTGGGCTTTGACATTATTACCAATGAAGCACACATGTGCCACGTATTCATTTTATTTTTGGCATTTTATATTCCTGTCACTATAAATATGTAAGTGGGTGCAGTAACCAAGTGGTAGTTAGCATGTTTCCAGGAGTAACTGTGTTGCTTTTGTGCCACTTGAACGCACCTGTCGTTATTTGTTGCCTACAACTGCCTACAGAATATGAGTGTTTTTTCCACTGTTGCTCTTGTAGCATCTATGTAGTCGAATTAAGTATAATGTTACTTACTATACTTGTGTATATAATGTCAATAATGAGACGCGGATTTCTCAGTGCTTTCCAGAGAAATACCACAATATCAGGCTATACCCATGCTCAGACAGAAAAGCTTTCAATTTATTATATTCATATTTGAAGCGTGTTATACGCTTTATGTCAATCTTATTTTTTTTAGGGCTTAAATAATTTAATTTCTTTATTATATTACCTAAAATATATGTATATCAAGGGCGCGGCAGCTTGCATGCCATACTACCATATGTCAGATTAATATTATAACAAAAAACAACAATAATAATAATAATTGTTTGTTTAGTTTGAAGAAAATAAACAATAACAAATGAAAACTTTTACGTCTAAGCCTACAGAGCACCCTTTTCATGCTGATGCTTTGCTGCCCTTCGGCCTCTCCAAATTTCTCACTGATAAGGTGGCAAGTGTGCGAGTAACACTCAGCGATAAGATAACAGGTGTGAGCTACACTTTCCCACATAAAAACCGTAAATATAATTCTAAGAATATGTATCTATATAACCATTTATGTGTTTACGTGAGATAACCCCTTAATTACTGTTATCATTTTGGTGTTACTGATATTTATAATGGAAGATTTTGTTGAGATTTAGGTTCTTAGAAAACAGTCTGCATTTCATGTGTTTCCTGTAAATTTGGCAAAGCGATAAATTACTTCTGTGATTAGCACTTTTGAGTGTTTGCTTCTTGGAAACAAAGTTGTTGCCTGTTGGGGTTTGAGATTGCTGAAGCTGGAAAGCTAGCTTGCTGCTGTTGATTTTCTTCTTCCCTTTTACTTTTTGTTTTGTGATAATCATATTGCAAATAAGTTCTAAATGTCCTTATAAGAGCTTGAATTCTACCACAAGTTAAAATGTGAAATCAAAGCAAACACATCAACTGATTTTAAAACAGTTTTTGGAAGAAAATAATAAAAGATTTTTTCAAAACGCAATTCTCTGAACTTTTTCAAGAACCAATGACACTAAATATTATTTTTTTTATATATCGAATGTATGTACATATATTTGCAAATGTACTCCGAAAATTTTAAGTTGAGCCGGCGAATGGTTTTGGAGATTTAGGAAATATGTGGTTCTTTGTACAAACGTCTCGTCTGAAATTTTCACATGACCTCTTAGATATATTTGACGTCACCATAATTTTGATTGCGAAGCTAATCTAAAATATAAGTTTTTGCACAAAAAACTTTTTTTTTTTATTTTTGGGAAACCGTGATTTGCCAAAAATGAAAATTTTAAGTAGATTTTCGATCATTATCTGTATTCAACTATTGTTATAAAAAATTTCTTTGCATTTTTGATATAACCTTAAGAAGAAAATTCTGCCTCACCGCCAAAAACACCTTTTTTCGGGTATACTCACAGCAATCGGCGGAAACTGGCTCAGGGGAATACGAAATATCTTAAAATGAATCAGCCATAGCTAGAGTACCCTAAACGCTGTAAATGTGGCGGTTAAAGTCAAAAAGATATAGGATGGAGCCATATGTAGAAGAACACGCAAGTGAGGAAAGTTTTTTGAGCGCCATTCACTTGGCAGTGGCCAGAGACGATTCTTTAATATATAGACCAAGCAGCACACAAGCTCCTATCTTAGAACAAATATTTTCTAAATAGTCGAAAAACAGCCGTTTGAAGGCGAATCATCCATCCTCAAGGCTATGTGCTGGATTTCGGACCCGCCACTTAAAAAACTTCCCCAATGAAAGGAAATGTGAATTATTTAAATTTATTTATTATTTAAAATGCTCTTTCAAACAAATTTTTTCTGAATTACAAGTGTATTTAACACTTTAGGCACACGATATATGTATGTGTATAAAAACCACATTGACAACACATTCCAGATGTCTGCCTAAGAGCTCGGCACTCAGATATAATGCATACATGATCACTATCAAGGAAGTCAATATGTTGAGCAGGAAGCAGACAGCTCCAAAGTTAATACTTCCAAATTTGCCTTTTGACACAAAGAGAAAACATTTATTATTCAAAAACAGCCCACTTCAGTGCTTCAAATCAAAGCTTCTTATATCACACATAATCTATTTTCAATGCATAATATGCCTCTATATATATATATATGTACATGTATATATATACTATATGTATGTACATTAGCATTAAATAAGCAACCGTAGGCATTCGAATTCTTATTGACTTTGACACTGTCACCAAGTTCAAGGTGCCAAAGGGTTGTAAGCGATTAAAATTAAGCCCTTTGTTGCATTCTGTGTGTGTATGTCTGTTTATATATTAGCCTGCTTTGAGGGCAAGCACTTCAAGTTGTACATATGCAAAAGTATTGTATATTTAAAAATATATTTGAGAGCATACTCCAACAACTAATATGTCTCAAGAGTGAAAAGCTGTTAAAAATAGCGGTAATGAGATGCTGATTGTAAGGGTTGCAGTTTAAAATACTGGATCTCTGTGGTTAGGTGTGCTAAAGGTGGGCTGGTCTAACATGTGGCTAATATTTCAAACTAAAATGTAAAATTTTGCTATCAGAGAGGTTTAGTTATACAAGGTAGGTTCCAAATTAAATAGGACTTTATGAATCCAGCGCCCCCTGGTGGCGTCATCTATATGTTGACCTATGCGTTAGAATCTGCTATCTTTATCGATTGTCCAGTGAGAATTTGATGACATTTCATTGATTGGACGTGAAGTTATGGCATTTTAAGTGTCAGTATGTTTGTGTTATGGGCGCGAAAATGAGCTTCGAACAAAGAACCAACATTAAGTTTTGTTTTAAATTTGGTAAAACTTTTACCGAAACATTTCAATTGATGAAACAAGTTTATGGCGATGATTGTCTATCCCGTAGCAGATTGCACTAGTGATTTCAACGTTTTCAAAGTGGTCGTGAGGAGATAAATGACGATCAACATGTGGGCCAATCAAAATCCGTGATCACCGAAAATTCCATCGAAACTATGCGTGAATTCATGAAAAGTCAGCCGAAATCTTCATTGAAATTCATGCAAATGGAGTTCAACATCTCCAAAACATCGATTTATCGCATTTTGACCGAACATTTGGACTTACGAAAGGTGTGTGCACGGTTCGTTCCGCACAAATTGACTGACGACCAAAAATTGCTCAGAAACCAACATTCGAAGGACATCAATGTGACCGATTATTTTACCAAAAATCACATTTTAACCATCCATTTACCCCGTATTCACCTGATATGGCACCGTGCGTTTTCTTCCTTTTCAGAAAAATGCATTTGCCCTTGAAAGGAAAGCGTTCTGCAGACTTAGAGGCCATTGAAAAGACTTGCACCGGCATACTGGTGGCCAACCGACCAACGAGCTAAAATACTCGTTCGACATGCTTTAAGACCGTGCTGTATTGAAGCAGAAGGATACCATTTTGAAAAAAATAAATTGATTTTGCCGAAAAAACAATTTGTTCCGTTTGTTTTTAAAGTCCTGTTTACTTTGGAACGCACCTTGTAGTCGCAAAGTGGTGAAAAATCGGCGAGTAATCTTTCACTAAAGAAAAGATCTTCATGCAAACAAATATCGAATTTTAAAACGATCTTTTATTAATCCACTGAATTAGTCTTCTTTATGGTTCGCCACATCAAGGATGATCTACATAGTCAACGATTTTCGTCGGGTAAAGGAGTTGTTGTTACAGTTTTATTATGAGTTTTTCAATAATAGACCAGCGCAGAGGGTTGGAAAATGGTAAGAAGTGAATAAGATTTATAGTAGGCTGAAGTCCGTTGAAAAGGAAAGTCTAAATAAGGAAAATGAAAGATAATAATTTAAGGACGATCTGATAGCTAGAAGAGGAAGGGGAGGGGTGTGGTTGAATTTTAAAAGCTAAAGACGTTTTATCCCAAATTCCTGAAAAACTACAAGGGCTATAAAAAAATGTTATGGGAAAGAATTTTTCGTAATCAGCAGATCTATAATTTTTATATCAACAACTTTCTGATGTAAGGTCAAAATTGTTATTAAAAGTTCAAATATTCTTATTTCGAAGCAAAAACTTATGTTAGTTTAAGTTAGTCTGGTAAGCCAATGAGACACGCATAGACAAGTTTTGGTCCTTTGGGATATATTTGCCATATGGAGTTCAGTTAGGTCTATGAGTCCAGCTTCTTTGGCCCCACTATTTATACCTTTTTCAGTGAACCATACTGTGGAGACCTTAAATGCTTACAGCTTGGTCTTGCCAATGCGGGACATGTGTACAAGAGATGCTCTATTGTTTTCCAGGTGCCCTGCTCTAAATATTTCCTGCAGTATTCTCTATCTGCCAGCCCCATTCTACGGGCGTGTGTCGCCAACAGAAAAAGCGAGCTTTCAATTAAAAATTTCATTTCAAAACAATTTTTTTTCACCCTTGGGTCATTAGTTATTCCATCAGAGATTTTTTTTGGCTGTCATTCACGAATAATGACACAATCACTGCTGCCTTGGATGACCTCTTTTTTGTGATATCGCGTTTGACTTGAAAATATTAAATTTTTCCCTTCAAAAAACTATACACGCTATGTTTAAAATATATGTATGTATATAAATATATTTTAGAAATTAAAAAAATTATGCTGCAGATTTTTTTTCAAAGACCAAATATATTATAACCCTACCACGTAAGTTGTCGTAAGATCAGCAGCCACAATTTTTCAAACATATCAAAGATGAAAAAATATCTATAAAAGTAAATATATTTATTACATGCTGCAAATCAGCCATTCATTCAAGCAAACCGCTGAATGAGATTGAATGAGAGATATTAAAAAGTCACTTGACTGAACCTTCAAGCATCAGCATACAAGCATTAACATATGTAAGCATAAGTATGGGTACACATATGTATATGTATGTATGTGTAAGTATTGAGCAGAGAACGCTGATTTATGGCAACAAGCATACAAGCATTACACATCTAAACAAGCATGTAAGTAATTCAAAACAACTGCCACCTGCTTGCTTGATAATCGACAAGCGCGCTTTATGCACAAGCCGGCGCATGTGATAATATGTATGTATATTTATATATAGTATATGTAATTTATGTACATATGCATATATTTAAGAATAAATATGTGTTTGCTTAGCTAGCGCCAGCCGGTCGCGCAGCAGACAGCCGGGAGCCATTCAATCATCGCCCAACCATACCACTACACACATGCATGGCTGATTGCTTGTTTTCTTTTTAGCGAGTCTATTCATTTTTTTGCCTCCCTTTACAATATATAATGATGTGTGTGTGTGCGCAGAAAATTTCGTTTAAAAATTTGTGCGCGCGCCCGAATGTCAAGGATGTAGTGTCAAGCTGAGGGCGTCTACTTGCTGCTTAGTACTGAGTACATACACACAGACATACAAACATATAAGGACATGCATATGCCCTTATCGTTTAAATTCACAGCAATCCATAAGTACACATGTATTTTGCTGCTCAACAGCTACTTAAGTGTGGAAATCACTGCGTAAGTGCCCATTGACTGGGGAGTTGGTAGCTTAAACACCAAAAAAAGTAAAAAAACCATAAATAATAATGAGCATAAAATAGAAGGGAATCGGTGGCAACGTACATGTGCTGGCTGCCGCATTTTCAAGATGGCATTTATGCGGCAGAGTTAAGTGTGTAAGCATATAAGTATTTATGAAGTGCATAAAAGAAAGTAAAAAATTAAAGCAAACCTAAAAAAAATCGAAAAATATGAGTCTGGAAAAAAATTAACAACACTTATGACAAATTTACACAACAACTTCATTACTCATAAATTTTTGAATTGTAACGCCTCCAACCGTTTGCTTAACAAAATGCGCGCAAGCATTATTGTCGTTGTTGGCGTGTGAGGCTGACAAAAGCGCGCTAAAATGCACAAGGGGAGCACACCGTCCATGTACACAATGGATTTGACACTTTGCCATGCTGGTCTGCGACAACAACAAACGACGAAGCGTAACAAAGCCGCCCTTTTGTTCCGGCGTTCACACCCTCCACTCACACTTGCGGCGCTGCGCTATCAATTTTGTATTGTATTTATGTATAAATGTACATATATATGTACGTTTGCATGCGGACGTTGAAGTTTAAACAAGTGACGAAAATCGCTGACGCATGCAATTGTTAAAGACCCGAGGGCATACGCGCCGCGGCAGCTTATAAACGCGACTGCAGAGCGCTTCGACGAATGAGAGTGAGGGCCAAAAAGATGTGAGTGGAGGTGAAAGAAAGCAGCAGGAGGAGTGGTTTGCTAATATTTTTTGCGGCATTAAATTTCATATATTGCAAATATAAAGCATTGTTTTGTTGTTGTTGCATTTATTGTTGTCGCTGTTGTTAATTCGCGCGCGCACCCAACGCAACTGGTTTGAGTTCACACCGATTCAAAAACAAAAAACCAAAAAAATATGAACAAAAAATTACACGTTCACTCTAACACACACACAAAACACGGCCGAACTTGCAGGCGCCTAAGTGTATGCAACTTAATTGTACACATCCATTTTTATTCCGCATTTCCGTTAGTCTCGTGTGCTTTAAAATTCTGCTTAAAAACGCGCCTAAATGTATGCTTAGCAGCACGTCACGTTGAACACGACCAATAAAAAACAACAACAACATAAAAGCTTTCAAAAAAGTACATACATACATACATATAATGAAGTCGCCGGTTTGTGGGCTCATTCATACAAATGACTTGCCATATTTCCGCGAAGCCGCTGAAAATCCCCGGTTCTCATATAAGTATACAACAACCATATAAGAAATTAAAAATACAGCAATGCATAAATAACGGTGCTCGGCAGAATGAACATTTGAAAAAGTGAACAGCACGCGGCTCAAGCGATTAATCAAAACAATATCGCCGCACGCCGCCCGCCGCCCGCCGCCCTGAAGGTGGTGTAAATGCGGAAGTGCCTTCGTGTCACTGCTGCTGACGGTGGGAGAATTTATGCCGCCGGAGGGCTTAGCGTTGCTCATGCTTCAATATCTGCTTGTGAAACAGCACAAAAGCGCAAACAATTAATACATGCATTCATAAGGAAGCGCCAGCGGATACATACATACCAACATGTATCACGAATGAAGAATTGTGTTATATATGTTGATGTGTTTATATTTTTGCCTAACACTCATGGCCACGCAAACCTTACCACTATACTTTCTTAAATTTTTTTTCGGACTATTTCGTTTGTCGGGATTCTCTTCAACTTCGTTTTTTCTATGTTTTTAGTAAGCATAATTAAACTAAATTATATTATCTAATTATAATTATGTATAGTTTTTAATTTAGTATATTTAATGAGTAAATAGCAATTAGCTTTTCTGTGCTTATACAAAAGCGGTTGATTTTATTGTTTTTAAAGTGTTACACCTACTAAACTTCGTGTTTCAATAAAAAAAAAATAAAGTATTAATGTCAAATATAGTGTGAATGAAATTAGATAAAAAAAATAAAAAATATAATTTTTTATCGCATGTCAGTCTCTTACATTTCGACCTCATTTTGTTAAGCTAACTATCTTTCAATTGATTTAACTATAGCTGAATGTGTTTTGTTTTCAATTTTTAATATTTTTGATTAACATGTACGAGTAACATGTCATTCACTTATCTCTTAATATAAAATTTCTATACCGCAAAAAGAACCGCTATAAAATGTAGTCAAATATGCACAATATTTGAAAATTTTGAGTGGTAAGGTTTGCGTGGCCATGAGTGTAAGTACATGTACATGAATTGTTCAGATGTACAGTTATATGAAAAACAAGAAAAAACGTTAACTTAGGCTGCACCGAAGCTAATATACCCTTCACAGGTGCATTTCTTTTAGTAACTATGTGTTCCGTTTATATGGAAGCTATATGCTATAGTAATCCGATCTGAACAATTTTTTCGGAGATTACACTGTTGCCTTAGAAAATAATCCTGTGACAAATTTTGTGAATATATCTTGTCAAATGCAAAAGTTTTCCGTACAAGAACTTGATTCCGATCGTTCAGTTTGTATGGCAGCTATATGTTATAGTTTTCCGATATCGGCAGTTCCGACAAATGAGCAGCTTCTTGAAGAGAAAATGACGTTAGCAAAATTTCAAAACGATATCTTAAAAACTAAGGGACTAGTTCGTATATATACAGACAGACGGACGGACAGACGGACAGACATGGCTAAATCGGCTCAGCTCAACATACTGATCATTTATATATATACTTTATAGGGTCTCCGACGCTTCCTTCTGGGTGTTACAAACTTCGTGACAAACTTAATATTACCCTGTTCAGGATATAATAATAAACAGGGTTGCACAAAAACAAAACAAGAATAAAATTATAGCAAGTCAAGGAAATTTCCGCCAGTAAACTGCATTTTTTTATCACTCATTATTTATAAAAATAAATTCCTTTAGACAAATGCAAAGTATTTGCACACATTTCGTAAAAAGCCACTTTGTTTTTAACAAAGTCCGTAAGCAGCTGTGCGATTTAGTAAGGACAACGTGCTATTCAAAATCAATAACGAAAATAGTTTTACTAAAATATGTTTTTTTTTTCAGAGATAAGGCAAAAATAATACTTTTAGTTTTAATATCAATCAACTAAAGGCTGATTTTTATTTTTATAGAATAGTTATGGGAAAGGATAAGCACTGTGATCCGAAAACTCGATAACGGATTAAATATTTAGCGAAACAAGGAAATTCGGACAGAAAAGTAGCGAATTTGCTGAATGTATCCAAAACCATAGATGAACAAGCAGTAAAATGTGTTCCCCAGATTGAAACACGCGGTAGGAAGTCAAAAATAACATGGTCTGTCCAAAAAAAAAATGGTTTGCAATGTTAAGAAAAAAACATTTATTTCGTCAAAATAAAAAAAATGTGATTTGAATATTAATGTTGATCCATCTACTATCCGCAAATTAATTAAAAAGGAAAATCTGAAGAGCCGAAGCCCGAGAAAACTACCTAAGTTGAACGTGCAACGAAGGCGTAAGTTTGCTGAAGAACATGTTCTTTGGCCTAAAGAGCAATGGCGGAACATTCTCTGGTCTGGCGTAACAAAGGTCAACTTTTTTAATTCGATTCGATAATTCGAGGTACTCATTATGCAAGAAGACCGAAAAATGCAGTCTAGAACCCTAAGTATGTGAGAAAGGCCGTTAAACATGGTGCCGGAAACATTATTGTTTGGGGATAGTTTTCATACAATGGTCTGGGCCGCTGCATAGGATACAGGGGACTATGAAGGCAACCGAATATGTTGTAATACTAGAAGAATGTATGCTGCAGTACGCAGAAGACAATATGCCACTTAAGTTGATATTTATGCAGGACAACGACCCTAAAACGGCTAAGTATACATACAAAAGATTGGTTTATGGTCAATAATGATGTGATGACCGCAGTCCCCGGATCTAAACTCCATTGAAAATTTATGGAATACAGTCAAAGCCGCCTTAAGAGAAAAGTGCCCAAGTAATAGTACATCTATGCCAAATGTCACATCAAAACGATCATTAGTGTTTAGTATACGCTTGTATTTCTAAAGTACATAAAGAGAATTCGGCGATTTTTACGATGAATGAAATTTTTTAACAAAGAAGTTCCATTACATTTTGTATGCGGAAGCAAATTTCTGGTACCGAAAATTTCAGAATGGCGGAAAAGGTGATAATTTTTTGTGGCCAGCAACGGTTTTTATTTGATACACATTATTCAAAGAGGCTCGAGAACGCGTTGAGGACGGTCGGCCATTAAAATCAAGTGATGATCAATCTTCTTCTTAATTGGCGTAGACATCGCTTACGCGATTATAGCCGAGTTAACAACAGTGCGCCAGTCGTTTCGCTTCTCGCTACGTGGCGCCAATTGGATATTCCAAGCGAAGCCAGGTCCTTCTCCACTTGGTCCTTCCAACGGGGTGGAGGTCTTCCTCTTCCTCTGCTTCCCCCAGCGGGTACTGCGTCGAATACTTTCAGAGCTGGAGTGTTTTCATCCATCCGGACAACATGACATAGCCAGCGTAGCCGCTGTCTTTTAATTCGCTGAACTATGTCAATGTCGTCGTATATCTCGTACAGCTCATCGTTCCATCGAATGCGATATTCGCCGTGGCCAATACGCAAAGGACCATAAATCTTTCGCAGAATTTTTTTCTCGAAAACTCGTAACGTCGACACCAATACGTCAATAAAATAGAGAAAATGGTACTTGAGAATCGATAATTAACCGTCAGAAATCTTCTTGGCATGGTTGGAACTTGGAAGGGTCAGTGGAAACCATTTTGAAATATCATTTGGGCCTACGAAAGGTGAGAGCACGATTGGTTACAAATTCACTAAATTTTTGTCAACAGCGCCTTAGCGGCTGTGAAACAATGCTTTCCGACCACCAGGATGTCATGAAACACATCTTTACTAGTGATGAGTCTTGGGTCTATGCTTTGTGCCCGGAAAGAGATGATCAATGGTATGGTGGCATATGGTGTGACTTCTGGCTATTCAGCAAACTTAAACAACCGCTCCGGAAAATTTTGAGTCAATTGAAGAGATATGAAACTGGAAATTTTAAAATTATAAACTAAGTTTTACTATTTTATACTAGAGTCTATAAGTCTTACAATCGTATATCAAGCATGGTGTCTTGAGCATGTTCAGGTGGTTGTTGGTGCCAAAAATGGGCGAATTCGTTTCATATTTTCAAGTAGCCAGTATGCTGAAATTTGTTACCTGCAATGACCTCACGCATTATATATGCGTCAATATTACTTATATATATTTTATTATTTAAGGGGGTGATCTACCTTCGCGCCCGAATTGCAGGTCAATATTTGGCTACAAATTGCAAAAAGAAACTAAAGATGATATTTGCACAAATTTTTTACTTCAATAATAAATGCTTTCACGTTAATAGAAAGGAGAAAAAACAAAATATTTTTTCAAAATTCTCGCGTGGACATGTCCTTGAGTGCATCACTTCAAGTGCAACATTGTCGACATAGTATGCTAAATACCTATAAGGGTTAAATATGATGATTCGTTCGCTTAAAATAAAATTCCATATTCAATTTACAGAGGTATCTCTATGAATGTTACCTATACCAAAAGGGAATTCGAGGCGGAAAATAAGCTATTCGGTCTAATAATAAAAACTGGTTTCAAATGTAGTTGTATTTGCTAGCAATTCATGTGAAATGTGAAGTTTTTGAACTTTGTACTAATTAACAAGAGAGTATAGTATCCAGAATTGAACCCTTTCTTGCCTGTTCATTAAAAATTTCCCTGATAATTCAAACTATCTTTCACCTTGTACAAGCTCATAAACTTCTCTTCTATTTTATAGACCAAGTGCATGATTTCACAATGCATTTCCTCGCACGATCCCTTTAATTTCTGCACACTTCACTTCACGCCCACGGCGTATGAGCAACCAAAGAGCGAAAATCAGTTTATAAAGCAGATAAAGCTTACTTCACAAACAACGAAATATGAAACAAAAAAACTATGTTAAGCAAAACAGAGAAAAGCGTTATGAGGCAAAGGCATTGCTCTAATTAAAACTGTAGCAACAACCAAATTAATTAAAGCAACAGTGTTGCATGCATATCTGTGGGTGTAAGAGCGTCGTTTCACAGGCCGTGGCGCGCACTCACGTTTATATTTATGTGTGTACGCAGCAGAAAAAATGCAAACATATTTGCATATAAAATTAAATCTAAAAGCAAACAAGCAGCAACAACAACTTAAACAGCAAACATGTGACGACAGCTGGCGCAACACTGCACACCACAAAGCGCGTCCGGCCACTGCGTTGTCCGACAACATCTGCCGCAAAATGTTGCGCTTGGTTGGCTCACTCACGCCTGTGCCTGTGTGCGTGTGTGTTGGTGCTTGTATTAGCACGTGTTTAGCGTCCCATGCGGCTAGTTGATCTTCTTCCTGGCGTGAGTTTTGTTGTTTCATTCTGCAACTTTTGCAAATTGATGTGACGTTATGATGTCAACATTGACGTCAAACGGTTAATTTTATAATAGCGGATTATCTAGAAAAGTTGCTCTGCATTTGCATATGCTTAGAACTTTGTATGCTTGAGAATGCTTAACGTTTGCGGGGAGTGAAAATTAGTTTTTGCTCAAAGAGCTAAGTATTTATAGTTCATGTTGATTGTTGGAGTCTAATTTATCTATTGTATGATATAGAGCTAGTTTTGAAACTCATAGTTGATATTTTGTGGATATTAGGTAGAAAGGTGCCTTTAAGAGGAAAAGCCACAAGTTAAGGAAGGAAATATGTGGTTCTTCCAAAAACAGCCCTAGATAGAGGTGACAAGAAGAAATAACAGATTCTTAGAACGTGCAGACAGCTGAATGTATTTATTTCTATTTTATTTCTATTATAAAGAAATTCATATTTTGCCTTTTTTATCACGTACGCAAGTATTTGAATGGCATAAAACATTCAGTGAAACTCTTGTAGTTTTCAAAAACATGCCTCATGTGAGTCGCTCATTAAATTAAATTTTAACGTCCCTTATGGATAGAGTCAACATATTTTGGTTAACTTGTTGGGTATTGAACGTGTCAACGCTAGACTCTTACCAAAAAACCGGAATTTAAAAAGAGATGCTTGACAATGTAGCTGAGGACGCTACATTTATCAAACGTTTACTTACTGCTAAGAAGTTGTGCATTTATGAATAAGATCTCGAAACTGTTCAACAATCTAGCGAAATCCAAAGAATAGCCGAAAAACTTAAATTTGCTGAAGGTCGTCCCAGCCGAAGCTTATAACCATTAAAATACGTGAAAAGGCATAGACCTGGTACACAGTTGGTTACAAGAGTGCATAAGAAATTATGTGGCTGAGAACGAACCCTTTAATCCTTATGGGCAAATACCTTAGCGTTTTCCAAGCAGAAGTACTCACCACCACCTCAAAGGGCAATACTCAGAAGAATATTTTAATACAATGAAACCGTGCATGAGATAGAAATGTTTAGGAAACCATATGTAGTAGGCAAACGGAATAAAATTTGGCTGCTTTAGGTTTCAGAAGACACAGATATTGAAGTAGACTACCACACATTCGAAAGAAGTCACCTCGGCCACGCGGACGGAACCAGGTTCAGGTAGGTATTAAGATAGTAGTGACAAAAAAAGACAATCGAATCAACAAATTTACGACTACAACATCAGAAAATTTCAAAACGTTACTTTACTTCGAATACGGCAACACATGCACAGAAGAAGAAGGAACTCAGTTGAAACTTGCTGCTTCCGTGAGCAAAAATTAAAGACGCCGGAGCACGTAATGTTGGAATGCGATGCTGTGGCTAGAAGAAGCCTGTCATATCTACAAGTCATGCAGCCGTAGCAAAGTAACATTAAGTACATCAATTCTTTTCTGGAGAAATAATGCGAAACAATCAGAGGGCACAATAAGCCAGTAGTCGCGGTGCATATTCTCCCAACTATTTCCCTAATATATTTATGGTCAAATTTGATCATATGGTGTATAAAAGTACAAACGATCATGAAATATTGGTTGTATATAAAGCTTTTAACTCTGTTGAACCCAACCGAAACCAAACTCAACTAAATTCTTAACAGCATACCTCACCTTGAAGACCATTGGCTCCAAATGTAGGCAGTCAGTGCCCACTTTATTTACTTATTTTTATCTAAGAAAAAATGTAAAATATACTGATATTATCAAACTGACGAAAAACATGGACTTTAACGTATTCAAAGAGGTGTTAACTGCGCCTGAGGACGTGGAGAATCATTTTTTTTAATCCACAAGTGGCCACCTCAACGTAAAATTTTAATCCAATATTTTTTATTTATGTCCAGAAGCTTGTTATTTAGTATGTATCATAATATTGTGAGGCTTACTAGGCTGATGCATGTCAAACCAACTTCTCTGGTAGGGAGAACTACAAGGTGAATAGCCGGACAAAGGTCAACTGATGGAAATCAAGGCGAGAAGAGAGTAACTCTCATTACTGGTGACAGAAATTATATTGGATCCCATGCAAATGCAACGCCAATAACATAGCTACTACAACTAAATGACTCTATGCATTATAATTCACATGTATATAGTACATATTGAACATTCTTCTAGTATGTAAACGTATATAAGACACATTGTGATGTAAAATTGTGTCTCCGTAATGTTCTTTTAGAACAGCTTAAGCTATTGAACTGTTGTACTTGTTGTAAATAGCCATTCTCACTAATATTTTTGAAATTGTGACAAAAAAATTTCGAGGAATTAGCAGCTAATAAAATATTGCTTATACGACGTGGTGTACTATTGTATATAATTTGACTTTAATTAAAAACTCACACGTACTGAAATGAATGCTATTGCTTCTATGCAATCGTACCAAAAATAGCCAATACAAGCAGCCTCATCTTCTCATATGCTTATTCGCCTCGCGCTCCAACGAAAAGTGCTCATTTTCACGCGCGATTAGCAATAATTATGCGTGTTTCAGTCAATGCCCCGACGCGGACAAGCCTTGGAAATTGCCTTAGTGTGTGCGCGCATGTGTGTACAATAGCTCACGGCACAGTAAAGTACACCTTTGCATGCGAACGCCACGAGGCCAACATGGCGAACGGTATTTATTTCGGTAATCGATGACACTGTCAATCGCAACCTCACCATAATGACGGTCTTACTCCGTTTTTACTCCAAATTTTTGCTAATGACACATTTCACATAGCACCCACACTGCCATAACGGTAAATGTGCTAGCGCAAAGCACAATGATGGGCACATCAACGTATCGTAATGCGACTCGCGGGCCCGCAGCAGTCCCATCTGCCAGACAGTGATTCAATTTTACAGTTACATCCACTATGTTGCTTGCAGTGGTCAGCATTGCAATTAATATGCGCATGAGTCGCCCACTACAATGCCACCCAACAGCAGAACGGTGAGCCCAAAACGAAACGAAACGAGCAAAAGCTCCGCTTTCCACACCTTTAATGGCTGGCCGAATGCGTGCGACCCAGCCATGTACAGCTCTATTAATGTAGACACAGTTGCAGTGCCGGTTGTTAGTTGCAAAAATCCAAATGCAGCATATTAAGGGGCATCGATGAATGGAAATGTGGCCGCATGTTGGCATGAATGGTGATTGCGTGTGTGCGCGGTTGCATGAATGCATGTTTTTCGCAAGCTACGGACGACTGTTCTACCAAGTAATGGCAAAAATATGCAAAGCATCGGCCGCACGCACACACATAATCCCGTACACATGCACTTACATGAGCATATCAATATGTTTATGCGCTTACGGGCTTCTTCATTACCGCTGGCAAGCTAATGGCTATTGAATTGTTGTTTTGTATTCCCGATTTGATGTTCCATGTATTCTGTTTTGCATTGTGTTAAAGCAAGCAAGCTTGTATACATACATCTAAGTATATCTACATCTACAAATGTTATGCTTCGCGATCATATGTAGTAAGATTTGCAATTCCTGAGTGCAGAGCGAAATAAATTTCAATGCTGTTTGAGGGAATTTTTACATATTAATTTAAGGGATTACGTGGATTTCGTCGAGCAAAACCTTGTTTCAATAATTGGTTCGTAAAAAATGAAATATATTATAAAAAATCTGTATTATTCCAAAGATACTTATTTTATAAAGATTTTTAAAATCCTCTGTTTGTGCTCTCCAATCACATCGTTCGCATATTTTTATATTTTTTACTTACATATGTACATCCGGAAATGAAATGGCCTTCCAAAATCGTCTCTCGTCACCAGAAAATGTTGGCTGTCTTCTGCTGCAAATCGCCGAGCACCCATCTCATTATACGCAGGGAGCTAACCTAGCGAATCTTTTAAAAACTGATCCAGTATTGATATTCTCAATAATTTGAGGTTTGATTTTCGAAAATATTAAAACACGAATATTTTCTAAACCTAAAGTTTGTCAATTTGTACATTTTAATTGGAATAAGTCCGTACAAAGTTAGGAGATTTGATAAAAAATATACTCTGGCCACCTTTGAAAATACATTTTCGACAAAAAATGCCTTAAAATGTATTAATGCATATTTACAACACTTTAAGTAAGTTTTATTATTCATTACAACCCGATTCCAGCGCCATCTATGCGTTTTCGTAGAGCTGACTTCTGTTTTAGAGCTATAAAAAAATATTTTTTTATTAAACTTTCGTTGAGTAAATAATATTTTGCTGAAACTACTTGAGATCTTTAATTTGATTGAAGTTTCGAAAATATTTTCTAAGTTCTCTTTTTCCGAAATCTCTCTTTAAGAATATGCTTATCGAATAATTCATGAAGATTGCACCTACAAGTTTTGCTTGAGAACCGGCAAATTTTGCGCGATTTAAAGGTAATGTGAATGTCTGATGACGCAGTTATGTCCTTAGCTAGGCCCGTGAAACCACTGGGGCTTGCTGATGAATCTCGTCAATACAAAATATTTCATATGCGAAACATCCGAGATATCGTCAATAAATCCTTCAGCAATTGTTGCGATTATTTTCTATAAAAAGCTTTGCATGCGCTTAGAAGAGGATCTATAGTATTTTCTTCTTCCACAAAAGTTATTGCATAGTGTTCCTAGTCTATCAATTAAACAGCTATCTGTTAGCACTCCTACTATAGTTCATATGTTATTCCTTTTGAATTTTAATAGTCGGTATAAGCGGCTCATATTTCATTCATGCCACGTTTATCTGTTTATTAGGCAAGTTACTGGTTGACTCCACCGATACTTAGCTATATCTATAACATTTTTAACGATCGATCAAGTGGGAAGAAATGTATAACTTCTGGTACCCACTGCAGGTTTATTGTGAAATTTGATGTTAGATCCATTAAGATATAGAAGCATTTTTAACTACCCTTGACGAAACCTTAAAATTCTTTAGTGATTTCAAAGCCGCATGGCTATCATTAATATACATATAGTATACAAACATTTCTTTTTGTGAGTACACTATTTGTCAGAACTAGAGGGCTTTTTTAATTGCTCTGATCTCTGCTTGACAAACCTTGTAGTGGTGTGGTAGTCGTACGGTTTAATTTGCTGACCCTCCCACTGAGTTATGTACCATAGTTTGGAACCATCCTATCGACTCTTATTCCTGTATCCCTGTATTCCTCATCCCTTTTCCACACATCTCTGTAAAGGAAGGCAGTATTGGGCACCGAATTTAAGTGTTATTCTATAGGATTTCGATAATCCGTGGTGCTGGGTTTTGGTGTCTTTTTAATAATGGTAGAATGACGCTAACGGATTCCCTTAAGAGGGGATTAGCTTAGTACCGTCAAAAAAGATAATTATTCCACTATTAATATTGGAGAAAAAAAAAGATCGCATCCGAATTTGTTGCATATATATTAAGAGTTATTATTGAACTATAAAATAAAAATTATTTTATGTCCAAAAAAAAAAAATGTTGGAATTGTTTGCGGCCGTCAACTAGACATCTTATCTGAAACGAAAAAAGTAAAATATTTTTATGACAGGAAGCTTTTATGAGGTGCATAGTATAGGGGTTTTGCGAATTTTGAAAGATTGGGGATGTATGACTGGATTTTGTAAAAAGTGCCATTTTTACCTGTGTTTTTCGACAGTAAAATAGTTAAACAACTGTCAAAATGCCATTTTTCTCGGAAAAGCGCTTTAGCACGCACTTGAGTACAAAATTGTCTATTAAATACCCTTTAGTTCAAGTAAACCGGTTAAGTAAATCGCTCGCAATTTTGACGGCCGTATAAAAAAAGTTAGTTTCGAGAAAACGAGCTTCAAAGTTTTGGTACCTATACAGCCGCTGCATGAAATGCAGTGGTTCTGGGCCCTATTTCTTCGAAAATATTCGGAGTAAGCCAATGAAACACCGGGTCTGTATTTTTGAATAGCTTTTCAATTGATTAGAGCGATTTTTTTTTTAATTTTTTGAAAATTCTAGAGGTATCTCAGCTCTTAACCTAAGATCCGCCAGTTGCTTACAGAAAAAGGCTGTGCGCAGTTAATAGTATGATATCTCTGTTGTTTTTGGTATTTCGTTGTAATATTTCCCAAATTTTGTCGACAGAAACTATTTACCAACTTAAAGCATAACCAGTTCATATATCTACTAAACTGTGCTCATTTATGAATATATGTATATATATCTCCTCGTTTCCCTAGCTACCTGACTAGCCATAATATTGAGCAATTATTCGACATTGTGAGGCGCAACTGTGTTGTAAAACCAAACAGCGATATGCACTATTGGCGAGTGCCCACAAATTGGCAAAATTGGGCAATTGCAACCAAAGAGGCACTGAGATATATACTTGTACATACAATATGGATATATTTGGTAGAATGGCAGCCCGAGCTCGCTTCGTTTACGCATTTACTCATATGCGAAATGGACGAAGCAGAATCGCTTAATTGGCATTTTACACAATTTAGTACTTGTGTTCGTAGTTATTGCGTGTTGTTGCTTTGGTATTAGTGTTTAGTGTGCTTAGATGCAAATTAACTCAATTCCAGTTTATAATTGACTTGCTGGCAGCAAAAATGTAAGAAGAAGCCACACTGAACCAGCACAATTTTCCTGGTGAACATGACAATGACAACGGGTTTAATTCAATTTCATTACCGACTTGTTGCACTTGCACAATTTGCTTAGAGAAACGGCCGTGAGCATAGATAATCGAAAACAATGCAATTTATTTACAGAGAGCTGAAAGAGGTAAAGTGAATTGCATAAAATCATGTCTAGGAGTAATGTTAGTGCAAATTGAAAATTATGGTCGAAATGTTTTGATTTTCGATGCAAAATTTCCTTGAATTAAAGCATTAGTGTGTATTTAAGAGACTCGTAGCAATAACAAAAGAAAAATACTGTGAAGTACGAGTATAGTTTACTCAGTTATGGATCTTCGAAGAATACAAACAGACGCTACCAAGAAGAAATGATAAGTATCAGCTAAATTTGGAAGACATTTTTCTCCAACTGCTAGGTGATTCATATCGATCGATTTGGGTTACCTTCCTTTGTCTGGTTCAGACAATTTGTTGAATAACTTAACCAAACTAAAAATATTATTTATGGAGGTCTCTATATTGATATTGATAGTTCAGTTCGTATGGCAGCTGTATGCTATAGTGGGTCGAATTGTATGATATGTTCGTAGATTGGAGCTTTTTCGCGGACAATAACATATAAAAGAGTTTGTGAAAATATATTCTCAACTAAAAAAGTTTTCTATATAAGGAGTTGATTTTAATCAATCAGTTTGTATGTCAGGTATATTCTATAGTAAACCGATATTGGCGACTCCAACAAATGAACAACTTCCTGAGAAAAGAGATCGCGCGTAAAATTTCTGACAGATATCACAGTCTTTACGGACATGGCTAATAGATTAAGGTCGCCAAGCTGATCTTTTACATAGCTATATGGTTCATAGGTCTATTTGAGTGTCAGAAACTTCTTGGAAAACTAAATGTAAGGTTGTCAAATATCTCCCTTCCGCTTTTTTGCTCTTTATTCAATGCTTTTTAAAAAGTGTTGAAGTGATCGGATTTAGTTCCAATATGCGCCGTTTCGTTCGATAATCTGTCCATCTAGACGGCAACTTCATAATACCCTTCTTGTAGAAACCCCCCACCTTATTTGCGAAGAACTCGGAAAGCCACTTTTCACAAGCCTCTTTTGAGTTCAACTTTACACCAACAAGGGCGTTTGCCATGGACAGGAACGGGTGGTAATCTCTTGGCGCTATGTCTGGGCTATATGATGGATGCTATAAAACCTCTCATAGAATCTCCTGTGGCTCGTGACCAGTCATCAACGAAGTGTGTGGTCTGCCGTTGTCCTGGTGGAACACGACAGCCTTCCTGCTGGCCAATTCTGGACGCTTCTGGTCGATCACCTGCTTTAAGCGGTCCAGTTGTTCTCAGTAGGAGGTAAAATTAAGCGTCTGGTCATATGGGAGAAGCTCATAGTGGATTACTCCCTTCCAATCCCACCAAACACACAGTAAACTGTTTGGGACGATTCACCGGCCTTCGACCATTTTGAACGAACAGAAAAAAAACACTGCGAAAAATTTTTCATACAGAACTGAAATATAGACCGAACACTTACATATTTCAATACGATACTAAAGAAACCGAAACTTAGTAATTACATAAAGGTTTCGCAAGGCATTACAAAGGCAACTTATCCCAAGGTAATAAAAGGCAGCAAAGCTTTCACTAGATTAGCCCAGTTTGTTGAGGGTAAGCAATCAGCTCGTTTATGAAAATTAAAAATGATGAACAGATCTTTTTTTCGAGTAGATGCTTTGCCCTGTTTTAATTTATAGTTTTTCATACTTTTCACTTTTAAACCAAATATATTAAGACCACAACGAATAGCGCGTGTGTTTAAGCAGCGCGTAGCTTTTGTTACTACCGATGGTGTTTGTGAAAGCTTTTGACAAAAGCACAATGTGTGTGCAAGAGATTTTATTTCCTCAAATCATTTTTAATAAAAGTGGACTTTATTACTCTGCCTTCGTGATTATTACATTATAAAGACATGTCGGTTTTTTCAACAACTGTGAGTTGTCCACACGCACATACTTGTGCCGTTATAAGTTTATATGTGTTAAATTCATTGTACTTTTTGTGCTTCTGCCTTGCGGCTTTGTTTAAAATATTCCATTGTTTCAGCTTTCAATGGGCGAATGCGTTAAGGCGCGCTGAGATGCAGCGTTGCCAGCTTCAAGGATTATGAAAAAGTTGCTTGAATTTGTATTTATGCTTACCTTGCTGCTGTTAGCGCATTGTGTTAGTTAACTTTAATATTTTTTACACATTCCTTTAGTTGTGCTCATAAAGTAAGCCGCTAATGCCTGCGCGAGGTAAGTAATTTCCTTGCCACAACCCGCAACACGCCACCGCAACGGTTTACAGACCAAATATGCTAAGCGTCATAAAGCTGACAACCATCATTCTGCTCGCGGCTGTACTTGCGTTTGTGGCTCAAGTGGCGGTGGACCGCACGTGTGAAGCGGAGTGCGTTAAATCTCAATTTTAACCACGGATTAGCGCGCTTTGAGTATTATCTCTGTTAGATATGATGTATGTACACGTGCAAGGGTGTGCTTATGTGCACAAATATAACGGTAACAATTGAGTGCAACTGCTGCACTGAGCTGCGAAATGCAAACCATGAAAATCCTTTCTTAACTAGCCACAATTGCAAAGGAGTTTGTTTAATGCGTATTACTGAGATTGCATATAGAGTTTGCGTTTGAGTTTGTGAAATAATTAAAGTGAACTTGTATAGAGATATATTGAAAAGCTAGGAAAGTGGCTAATAATTGTTGAGCTGTTATTATATAGTAAGAAAAATTCTTAAGGAAGGTTTGGTTTGAGGTATCTTTTTAATCCTTTCGACGCTAGACTTAAAATAAAATAACTTTCTTAAATCTCTCAATTTCACCGAGGAGTTTTACCTAGAGTCCAAAAAGCAGTCATAACTTCGAAGTTGTAGATAATTTCGTCAGTCTCGAAATACAACGCAGGATAACTCCTGCCACAGGTGATACTTCGGACTGACCAAGTTACTCATCATTACCGCCCTGCTATATGGTGGAGAGGTACGGACGATGACAATATCTGATAAGATAAGAGAGATTCGGCAGAAAATTTATAACTTATTTCCTTTGCGCGTTGCCATTGGCGAATACCCCAGGCTGTACGAGATATACGACGACCTTGACATAGTTCAGCGAATTAAGAGACAGCGGATACGCAGACTAAGTCCTGCGGTTGAAAGATATGTTGAATAGTGGAGATAGTTAGAAGTTTCAGTATAAAACTTCCCTTTTTAAAACACGAGACTGCTTAAAATTTGTAGGAATACGGTTGCAAAATATCACCGCATTCATCCCACCAGCGTAGTCGGTTAATTTGCTTTTGGTTGATCAGTTCTATCCAAGAGAACAGCGTTTTTTGAAAAATATACAATTGTAAGCATCTTTAGGAGTTGTTTAAAGACTGTACAAATCCTTAACATCTGATTTTAGTTGATCAAAGTTGACTCGGACTGACCTGCTTAGACTCAAAGTATTTCGATTAGACCTTTGACAACTGTTCCTGTTCATTTTCGTTAACGTTTTCGATATGTAGCGTGCTAATATTAGAATTGTATTAAAAGACAGTAAAACTTCATTACATTCTAGTATTTTTGGTATCAAGATAGGAAATAAAGCACTAAAAATGGACTGAACTCACTTTCGAATCAAAAATTTCCCGAAAATCCTAATTAAAAATTATTGTAAAATTTTTAATCCCAAATACCGGCTAAAAAAAATGATGACAAATAATCGATTGAAATAATGGGTTGTCAAAAAAGTCTTGCGGTATTTTTATTAAATTTTTTTTTTATTGAAATTGAAAAGAATTTTTGATGACTCATGCTCAGCTCTTGACCGATGCTACGGCTGCTACCAAGTCAGCGATTTTATCGTAATTTTCGACGACAGGCCTTCCGGAGCGTGGCGCATCTTCGGCCACCTCTACGCCAGAACGAAAACGTTGAAACCATCGTTGTGCGGTAGAAATGGAAACTGTTTCGGGTCCATAAACTGCACAAATTTTATTGGCGTCTTGATATGCATTTTTGCCTTTATCGTAGTAGTACTGTAAAATATGCAGTATTTTCTATTTATTTTGCTCCATGTTTGCGATGCTATAACTCACGAACGACTTAAAAGAAACGACAATCAATCAAAAATGTGTTAGCGCATGAAATGAGCTTTCCAAAAAAGGTATAGCATGACCCGATGCGACGAATAAAACTAGAACTACGCGCTTTCAGCGCCAACTAGCGAAAATACCGCAAGATTTTTTTGATAACATATTATTTAAATTAATGCAAATTATTTTTATTCAATTTTAAAATTTCGTATTTATAAATACGAATTTAAATTTTAAGTTTTCAATTTTTGACGTTAACATATTGGACTAACACTGACTTTTTGTTTTCGTTTCGTTTACCGGATCCGATGTCAAATTTGTATATAATTTGTTTAGACAAAGTGAAGTAATAGCACTTAAATGTTTCTAAAAAATTATCGCATTGTTCCCTATTTTTGAAATATCTAATTTTTGGTATGTATATATCATGTGGTATTTTCTTGTAATAGGGAACTTTTATGGGTATTATACGCTTTAGGGACTCGTTGGCAACCATTATCGACCAACATACCAGACACCAACAATTATTTAATAAATAAAAAGACTGAATTAGTTGAAATTACAAGTGGGTGGACTTTACTTATAAATTATTAAAATTTTTCTTCATTTAAAATTAAAAAAAAAATTATTCAAAATTACAAGGTCTGTTGCAAAAGAAACAGGACTGTTAAAAAAACAACAAAAAATTAATATTTTTCAAAAGTTATATTTTTTTATTCAAAGTAGTTTTTTTGTGCTTCGATACAGCGTTTAGCCCGGTCAATTAGCATTTCAAATGAGTGTTTAAGGTAATTTTTCGGAATGCTCTTGAGAATATCGGTCGTCGCCTGTTAGATAGCTGAAATGTCCTGAAACCAGTGTCTTTTCATGGGCAAATGAAGTTTTTCAAATAGGAAAAATCACAGGATGCCAGATCAGATGAGTAAGGTGAGTGATTAATGTTTAATATGGAGTTTTTTGTCAAAAAATCAGTGACAAGCGTCGACCGATGACACGCCGCATTATCGTGCAACAGGCGCCAGGACCCTGCCTCACGGTATTGTGGTCGAGCATGACGAATTCGTGACAAAAGGCGCTTCATACCACCAAGGTGAAACACAGCATTAACCGTTTTGGCCAGGTGGGACGAACTCTCGGTGTACAATACCCTCGAAATCGTAAAAACAAATCAGCATTGTCTTTATTTTTACTTCTGAAGACGACCGACTTCTGATCGTCACAGAAGTCCTCACGACCTTCTTGGAATCGCTTAAACCACTCACGCACATTACTACGGGATAGGCACTGATCGCCATAAACTTTTTTCATCATTTGAAATGTTTCAGTAAACGTTTTCCCAAGTTTAAAACAAAATTTAATATTTGCTCTTTGTTCAAAATGCATTTTACGACCGATGACCAAAAGCTGCTGTCACTTTTTGATCGATAACATCGATTGTAGTTATCCAATTGTCTTAAAATTTTTACGAAATGTCAACAAGAGATCAAATTTTTTATTTCATATACCCTCCAATAAGTGGCGCCATCAGAAACAGTTATATTTAAAAAGTTCTGTTTCTTTTGCGACAGACCTTGTATTCTCAAACTTGAGCGATTTTTTAACCTCTACAATTTGCTCTTCATATTCTTGTGTTTTCTAGAATTATTGAGCACAAATTCTCGCGATCACGAGCGCGAAAGAGAAAGGCGTCCAGTGGTTATTGAGACAACTTGGCTTACTTAGAATTGGTTTTTTAATGCTTCTAAGTCCACTGGATATCCGTTCGTCCTTCGTTACGGCAGAGAGCATTTGTGGATATTATATTTTACACCGCTGATTATCTGACAGACAGGTAAGCAATAAGCATCCAGTTGCGCTGAGGTAATAAATGCTAAGCGACAATAAAATAGCAAGCGAAAACAGACACATAACATAACGATACGAGCAAGCAACAACAAAGCGAAAGAGAGCGCGTGAGTGGCAAGGAGGAATTCTAATAAAGAGTAAAGGGAACATAAATGCGCAACAATGGTTGGCATAATATTTTCGCAATAGCAGAAGTGTGTTGGCAATAAAAGACAGTTTACACTGTCTGTCGGGAGAACAATAACAACGACAAGAACAACTACTGTTTTCCCTACAATGGAAAGAGGCAGGCAGGCAAAAAGAATAGCACGTGCAAGTACCGGAAATAAAGTTAACAACGACGAGTATATTGTTGCATTGTTGTTGTTGTGCTTTTGCTGCTTCGCCGTTTTATCACCTAAGCGAGCAACGAGCACTAGCAAAAACGAGTTAGCTACAACCGGGAACCGACAGACAGACAGACAGACGGACCGAAGCAATACGAGCGACCATTATACGCCTCGGAAAAAATAGTTTTATTGTGTTTACACCTACACGGAGGAGACATTAAAACAATGTAGGCGAGTGCGTGTGTGTGCATGTGGACAAGAATGAATGTGCACATTTATCAAAAGTGTTATGCAAATGTGTGTTAGTTGAGCATTTCGGTTGACAAAGTGTCAGCCAGCGTGAATGGATGCACCACACACACACGCGCGCGACGGGGGACGCGCCGCCATGAAGGATGGCGTCAAGTGTCCGAGTGCTGGGCTGGAGAGGCTGTGATTGCAGCTACAGTGATTCATAAAAGCTACCAGACCATGCAGGCGGTAAATAAATGAGTGAACGAATGAGTTGATGTCGACAAAAGGCATGAAGAAATCACAAAACAACTCTATGTTTAATGCGCAAAATGAAATGAACAAGGAAAGCGAGCACAAGAGCGAGCAAGTGGGAGTGAGTGCAACGTGTGCGTCAGCAAGTTAATGGTGCCAAATGAAGCTGTGTTCTACACACCGTCGCTCGGTCCGTCAGTGCGTCAATGTGTATGGTTGACAAAGCGAATGTGGCGCATTCAGTGTGTGCTCAAAAGCCTATTGAAGCATTTTAAAATAATTGCTCGTCTATTTGTGGAATATCACGGGAAATGGGTAATAATAATAATGCAACTTAAGCGGGGAAGGTAAGTAATTGACGTATGCGCGTTGTAAGTATTCTGAACCAAAGTAATAAGACTAAGTGCGTGTGCTTAGTTGGTGCTTCGCGAGCGTATTTCAATAGCACAGTTTGCATTAGATCGATTCTTTCGATGTGTACTGCTGCTTCTGCATGGAACTACAAAGACAATTATCGTTAATGGATTATTTCAACTGCCATTGTGGCATATGGTCTTCATTTAGTCATAGCAGAAAACATTGTCCCGTATCTGGGATTTCCAGCCATTTTTCAGCTATCGTTCGCATCATCGTGTTGTCATTGGTAGATTCTCCATAAATGGTTTCGAAGCTCTTAATACAGCTCTTCTGATCCCTCTAAATACAGAACGTTAACGTGGTGTCATGAATACTTGGTAAGTAGGACATGTTTCAACCTATCGTAATAGATCCAATTTTAATCGTTAGTACAATCCGATACAGAAATTCCTTCTTTTGTAGCAACCAAACAGTATTTCCTACATATAATATATATGAAAGGCATTTCAATGACTCCGTCGTTTGGCTGCAATTGATATGGCACCAAATTGCGTTGCTTTGGGTAACTCCCAAAATTTCTGCGAGCTCTTCTTGTGTTTGTCATTTATGTTCTGAATTCCTCATCTTCAAACTTTTTTAGCTGACCAGGACGCTTTTCGTTTTCGAAGGTAATAGATATCGTGTAAACCGTTCTTGATTTTCTCGCTCAGCTAGAACAGGTTCACTGTAAATATCAACAAAATACAATAACATTCTATAGAAGTTTTCGTCATTTTATAGTAATGAAGAAGAACTCTAAGCAATAACAATTTTTCAGGCACGACGTATTTTCGTGAAAAACATTATTGTTGACTAGAATTTGAATGAATGGCATATGCTGAGTAAGATAAGGTCAGTAGCTTTTCAAAGCATGTTAAGAATGTTGGAACAATGGCTTGGTAATCAAGTTACTCCATTTCTTGAAACCGAGCGAACACAGTTACAGGCAAGACTTCTCGGTAAATCTAATCTCCAATTGATGACGATGAAGCGGACGTTCCTTTGCCCGAACATGACGAGGTCCGAATAGTAATTAGTCCGATGTATTGTCGGCCGAGCTATTCAAACACGGCTTCGAAGAACTGATAAGGAGCATGCATCAGCTTTTTTGTAGAATATGGTTGGACGAAAGGATATCAGACGATAACAGTTTAAGGGCGCTCTACCCAATCCATAAAAATGGAGACCCCACAATCTGGGCCAACGACTGTACAGTCAACAAACAGATTGGACCTTATAGGTATGGCTTCAGGCCTGGAAAATCAACAACTGACTAGATATTCACCATGCGCCAAATCTTGGAAAAGTCCCGTGAAAAGAGCATTGACGCGTACCATCTCTTCGTCGCTTTCAAAGCTGGCGGCAGGATCGGGAAGGACCTTGCTGATGATATTGAGTCCTCTTTCAACGAACAAAGACCAAACTCTACAAGTTACTCATCATCTTCGTCTTGCTATATGGTTCAGAGGCATGGACGATGAAAACATCTGATGAGTTGACGTTACGAGTTTTCGGGAGAAAGGTTCTGCGGATGATTTATTATCCTTTGCGCATATCGTATTCGATGGAACGTTGATCTAGACAAAATACATATATAGCGACTTTTACATATGTACACAGTTCAGCGAATGAAAACACCCCAGCTCTGAAAGTGTTCGACGCACTACCCTCAGTTGGAAAAACGAGATGGAGAAGGACCTGGCTACACTTGTAATCTTCAATAGGCGCCAAATAACGAAAAGAAAGAATGAATGCTATTGTAAACTCTGCTATAATCGCGTAATCGGTGTCTACATCAAAAACGAGAAGAAGATCGAAATATGAAAGAATATAAATATCAAAAAAGGGACAGGAAAGATGAGCTGTGCTTTACACAGAAAACTCAGATTGATTGAAATAAAGATAAGCGGGTTACCACACTTGGGAATAATCGTTGAAGGACCCGTCAATACTTTCTACATGAAGAACTTACATTCCGAAAAGTCTTGACTATTTATTTGTATTTGGAAGACAAGTGTTTTCAATACAATCATAATGTTTCACCACGGCTTGGCTTTGCAAATCATAATACATATGAGCAGTTCACGTCAAGACTGAGAAATTTATCCCCTAAACCATTTTTGAAAATTTTATTTTTAACTGTAAATTTTTGTTAAATTAAAACTTAAGGTATATTTACTTAAATAAATATTTTTAAATCACTCGCTCGCTCATATATATTAGAATTAATTTAAAAAATATCTGTAATCAATAATTTATGAGAATGTACAGCACTTTCTCCAAAATCAGTAATACCGAAAAATGCCTTATGTTCAAAGTGTGGAATCATACTCTTAGTGGTTTAATAACGGTCATTTCTCTACATTCCTTTCTTTTAATCTCTCCACTTAAGCCCTTTTGATTTACATTTCCTCCTATGCATGAAGCAATTCAAGGCCATCTACTTCAATTAAATGTAAATGTATATGTATAATTTGCTCTATCTATGTATTGAAATCTGTGTGTATAAATATGCAGTAAATACAATGGTTATTACTCATTTTCATACATTTGCATATATTTACACTAAGTCAGTACTTCCACTGTTCCTTTGATATGCTTCCGAGTTATTCACCACAACATGCTGCAAGAATTCGAAAATACTGGTGATGACCACATTTCCGCATTACTTAAACTTGTATTAGCCATTTAACCATTCATTTGCTTCCTTATGAACGTCCGAAATAACCATAAATGTGGAGATGCACACACACACATCATTGTTTATGTAGCTTTTATGTTTAACCAAGCAAATAAAGGGTGAATTTTAATAAGATTAGAACTTTTGTTTGAAATAAGACAAGGAAAACTGTAGGAGCTGGACAATATTTGGGGTTTATTATTAATATAATCGTATTAATTTGACATTATTTTATAACTTTGAGAGTATTAACAGAATTTAGGGAAGTTAAGGTAGAATTTTGGACATGAAGTCTAGTTCTAATATCATCCCATCCAATTTTTCTTAATTTTTTCAACCATAGCAATCTCTCCAATAACTCACCTAAGGTTGCTTTTTATGCGATTATTAGTAGCTCATTGATTCTCATAGACATTGACTCAAGCTCACTTCGCAAAAGGTAGTCTAATACTTTGGGTGTCGATGTAAGTCTTCTTCTGTAATTCTATATTGTTGTGTTAAACATAATCTATGACTACTATTTTGCCATCTACAGTAATAGTTTCCCTTCAAAAAAAGTATATACCTCCAAACCAAACACCCTTTACAAACAAAGAATTGAATTGAGTGACTGCTGTTAACGTATTGCGGGCCGTCGCCGCAGTTGCCGCCACCGCTTACCGAAAGCTTACTTAAAAGCGAGCGAAAATGAACATATTTAACTGTTAGCACTTAGCAAAATTGAATATGGAAATTGGTTTTCAGCCTTATTTACAATGATTATTTGCCATACTCTATTAGCGTGGCAGAGTTTGTGCGCACTTGGCGCGCTTCAAAAACACAATTTTGCTGCCTTTGTTAGGCAATTGCCAGTTTTTCTCTCCCTTGCTTTAATATCTGCTTGCTGTACAATAATTTAGTTTAACGTATAGCCCAAGGCTTTCTTGCTTTTAACCGTTGGCAAAACTTTGCTGTGCTTTTGAATAGAAAACAATGTTGAGAAAAAAAAAATAGATAAATGGCGGAAGTAAAAACCGTTATTCAGGAAGCAATAAGCAGGCAGCAGGCGCGAAAATTACTCTACTCGGCACAGTCACAAACCAAAGCTACACCTATAAAAAAATTTAAATACTATTTTCTTTTGTTTGCAATATTATTTCCACTGAAGTCGTGAGTTTTTTGTTTTTTGTGCTGTCGTCACCTTATGTTTGTTTGCATTATAAATTGATTTAATTATTCATATAGAGCCTTACGGTTTCATACCAGTTCAGTGACGTCTTCGATATAAATTCGATAGAGTCAGCTTTGTTATTATTTCCAATTTTTATCTTTTGGTAAGTTCATGCAAAACCGAAAAAAGTTTAAAAGGAGTTCGTTTGAAACGTTGCATGGGTTTCCTCGGGTGAAAAACAGCCTTTTAAATTTTTTTTTCTCATATAAAAATTGAAATTTTGATAGAATTTTTTTATGTTACAAATATACACTATTAACAAAGAAATTCTAAAATTTTTTGAAAAAATAATTTTATTATCGGCCATTTCCCTCGGAAAAAAGTTGCGTCCGTGTTGGCAGGATAACTCTTCACAAGATCATCTAAAATGAAAAAATACATGTTTTAGTTACGAAGGAAAAAAAAACTGAAAATTGAATTTTTGGGCGACAATTTTACAAAAAAATTAAAATTTCAGTGTAAATTTCGCAATTTTTTTTTCAAATAGTTGTAATCGAAAAAAGAGTTCTTCATCCAAGTCTTTAAGAATTGTATTTCAAAGCCCTGTGCAAAATTTAATGAAGATTGGTTGAGTAGCTCTTGAGAAATCTTGCCAATCGACTTCAAAAACACAGTTTCGAGAAAAGCGCGTTTAAAGACGGCGTACTAAGCCTAGCTAGCCTCGAGCGCACAAGTTCTCAAAGCTGAAACACCGAAACTATTATTCGGATCAACTTGAAATTTAAGATAATAGTCTAGTGGTGTTGTAGAATTTAATAAGACAATAAAAAAATCGATTTTCTGAAACCCGTAAACTCATGTGACCCCTTAATACAGTCTTGGTCTTGTTAGATTGTCTAATATCTATTTGGTGCTTAATTTTTCATACGAATTCGACTGATGGACCCGTTTTGGCTAAAATCGCTAAACTGTGTTGACAGAGTTTCATTGTTTAGCTTCATAACTCAGAGTTCTATACTATCCGATCTTTATCACTGGAGCCCAAAATTCCATAGTTTTGTTCACCAAAGGTTTCCTTGCTCAGATTGTTTTCCATGTTATTGTGGGTTCCAAGATAAAATAGCAGCATCAGGTCTTAGCCAAAATATCATTTTTTGGATAATGGATATAACTCCCTTCATTCTCTATCTCTAGTAGGCTCCATCGTTTTCCTACTTCTTTTAAGATATTACTTCTAGCAGCTCAATTGGTCAATTTATACATGTTCCCAGCTTACGTTGCTAGTTGAACATTTGCAAAAAAGTTATGCTTGAATAGTTTATTTTTGAGTGGTTCCCTCCATCTAAAAGTACGTGTAATAACAAATAGCTAGAAGGTATTCTTCTCAATTTTGGCAAAATTATTATAAAGCAACCAATTTTCGCTATCATTTTCGAATATTTGAATATCTGCTCAATTGTGGAATTATAAATAACCCTGTGCTATCCAATTAGTTTGTCGTTTATTTTAAGATCGATGAGACGCTGTGTGATGCTTCGTAGACTTCCGAATTGAATGCATTATCTTTATTTCTCTCATCTTCTCGCACCTACTATAGTAACTCATAAGGTAACCTATTCTCGTTCATCGATTTCACAAGATATGAACGACTCAGCACTTTGTACTTCAAGGTAGAACTTTCTGATTTTTTCTAAAAATCCTAAGCTCTCTAAGGCGCACATCTAGTGCGATAAAAAATAAATTTTTGGGAATAAAAAAAATATATCAATTGGCAGAGGATAGTGCTGATCGAGGTGGAGTACAAAAGTTTAAGAGAGTTAAAAAAATTTAATTTTAATCAGATGTTCATAGTTTTTGGGTTGCCAAAAACGCATTGTATGTAAAACTACGTACAGAACACGCCGAAAAAGTTGGTAATGGGGAAACAACCGAGCCGCTATGACAGCTTCTAAGACTACGTCATTTCTACAAATGAGATCCATCATGCTGCTACTTCCAATGTTGACTACGTCCTTAAAATACCTAAGCTTGATATTCAAAGCAAGAATATTTTCGGCTTTTTTTGAGGTTATGGATAGAAATTCACAGATGTCTAAACATCCACTCTTAAATCGAGTTGTGGAGCAGGATGAATTTATACAGTTGGATTTAAGTATATGATAATATAGTTTCCCTGCAGCAATAAAACAAACTTCTTCGCTGTAATAGACGGTGCAAGGTCAAAACACATAACAATGATTACTTGCTCAAGGCACTTGCAAGGTCTATACGTGAACAACATTTCTCATATCAACAGAAATAGGAAAAAGACAACAACACAACAACTACCTCCATTATGTGGCTGTAAAACAGCGGCATAAAAAGAATGCAGTGCAACGCAATGTGGCGGAGGAAACAGAGATTGACCTTTCTGCTCCTGCTCGACACTTTATTATTTGCTCTTTGGTGTAACGTTTAGCATTTTTTCTTTTGAAATGATTTTATTTTTATTTGTGATGCTTTGTTGCTTGCCTTTCATTTATATTTCACATTGCTTTTTGCTCCTTTCCTGACCTTGGTTTCTAGTTTAAATTGCAAATTCCGATGTGGCGAACTTCAGCGACACACACACACACACGCACATTAATATACTCATATACATGTGCTGTACAAGAGCGATAAGGAGTAAGTATAAGAGGATACCTACAAAGTGCCAACGCATTGTGTCGTCGGCTCACAGGCTTCCCAACACACACATACCCACCCGCACCCACACATCAAAGCTTATATTTGCACATATGTGCCGCTGCCGCAAAGCATTCTTACGCACGAGAGCCGCGCCATTTGAAGGCAAACAGCAGTTGTCTAAGCATTTGTGTTATGTCGCGACATTTCTCGAGCGTCGTCAGCGTCGTCGCTGTTGCTGAACCAATAAAATTTAATTTACTCGCATTTTTGCACCACTTGTGCTCCTCGGCGCGCATGTGTCAAACATTATTGCCTGCAAATAAGTATGAGTACGAATATATGTATGCACAAGAGTTTGTAAATCTGTATATTTGGCTTTGTAATCCAAATTTTGTTAATATATGTACATATGTGAGTGTGGCATTAGCTCTCATATAAAGTGCCTGTAAATGTACTAACTGTCTAATCTGCATGTTTAGTTGATTTAGAAAATACTTTCGCACCCAAACCCAATGCCTAACAAAGCGTGTTTGTGCTAAGTTAAAAGAGCAGACTTGACATTTTTAATGACATCAGCATTTTCTTATTACTTTATGTTGTTTCTTACAAAGCTTATTTCAAACATTTGTGTATCGATATTTCTGTAGGAAATATGTGAAAATTCAAAATCATGAAGGAAAAAGGGTCTTTCTGTTAGCTTCCATGTTGACGGTTGTGTATGAAAATTTGTGAGTTTAGGGCAAATTAAGTATTTCTATATCTGATATTTTGGAAAAGAGCACCATATACAAGTGCGAAGGAATAAATGTAGCAAACTTTTGTTTGAAGAATTTAAATGTTCAAATTTACCCTCAGAGCCTCTATAACTAATATCTAGTCTAAAAGTTGCTATCTAATATAATTTCTCTTCTCTTTCTTGAGACACAGTCGTCAAGTAAATTAAATTGAAGAGTTAAGGAAAAAGAATAAAAAATGTTAAAATGCTGCCCAAAAAAAAAGAAACATTTGCTCTGAAGATCTTAGCAAGCTTTGATATTTTATACTATTCAATTACAATTTTCTTTACGAAAGTATTGAATATGCTCTTATTATCTTATACAGGGTGGATTCAGAAAGAATTTTTTGTAAATAAACATTTACTTGACACATGAAGATTATTATAAATATAGTACATATATTTATACATTTTAATATCATAGTGGAAAGACCTCAAATCGAGCTTCTGATATCAAATCCTACTAAATTGAAAAAAAATACTTTATTGCAATATATAATATTGTAGCCAGTTCGTGTATTGAATTGAAAATTATCACAAAACAATACGATGCGGACCAAGTTTTGATGATCTTTCGAGAACTTCTTCTGCAGTGACATCAATGTCTTGATGCTTGTGCCAGGCCGATATATCTATTTTGAAGCATGGTCGTCCTCAGCCAGGTTTTCATGCGGCGAAGTGTCAAATAAGAGCATTCAGAGCTCGCATTCGTCACAGCAAGTGTGCAGAATATGCGACAAAAACTATGAATTATGGGGTATAGGTCTACGTTGCCATTTTTCAAAGTTTCCAATGCAGTAGTCGGTAACTTGTTGTCTTTTCACTTTTGCTTCTGAACCCAATGGTACTGTGATCAAGTTCACCTTAGAGCTTCAATCGTCGCACGCTGTTGTCATTATCCAAAAGGCCTTTGAACCTATCTATCAAGCAGCCAATAAGATTTTCTATTTCTTTGGTTTTTAGAGCACATACTTTTTCTGGAAGCAGCAAACTCAGTTGAAATCCATCCAATACTTCTGTAGCAGTTCCATTCTTCAAATCAAATATTCCCGATTGTATTTAACAGAGGAATGTACACTGAGACCCATTATTATTTTTTGCATTATTCTTCGCAAGCTCTAATGTAGAAATTTTCCCGTTTTGTTTGTTGGCTGCAGATATTTGGTTTTTCTTCGTCAACTTTCAGTTCTGCCGCCAATTTTTTCGTGTCTGAAAATTGGATCGAAAATTTTCCGCAGCTTTTTGTCTTTGATTTCGGAACGTTACAAGCAGCGTATCTATCATATTTGAAATCGCTGTCATCAACATCCTTCAATTCAGCACCGAAAAAGTCATTAACCTTGGTTCTAGATTTACTTATGGCTCGCTTCATTTTTGAAGTACTATGGACAGCCACTGCCCACAGAGCACAAAAAATCCATTCAATCAAAAGTGAGCTTCATCACTACAAATTTTCTTGTGAAAGTCGGGGTCAGTAGCCATCTAGTTTTAGTTTCTATTAATGATCGTTAAGTTTCAATTATTGCCCAGTTGGGATTTGTAAACCTGCAAACGAATATCTTCCCGCAAAATATTTTATAAAAAGGGGACACAGCTCAATCTGTTCGATTCGTTAGACTCATTTGAGCTTTATTCGATATTCTGATCTTAAAGCAGCAATGTCGTCTTCTGTGTGCACTGTGTGGCATCTCTGACAATGCGTCCACTAGAGTAGATGCGCGAAACCGATCACTGGTTACTCGAATAAAAAACTTTGCTGCGCGCTCGAATATTTGCCAAAATACCAAGCGGTACGTCCCGTGAACCGAACCATTATTTTGACTATAAATCAAGTAACGAAAAGACCTACCCCGAAAAAGCATTGCCTTATTGAAAAATCACGTGATCGCTACTCTCAGACTAAGTATTGAAAAGATGTAAAATCTATACGGAATGTTATTAGGCTTAACTAAAAATCCATCTGAGAGATAACTAAATTTGCAGTCTACAAATTTCCGGCAACTCCCTAGATATTTGAAGAGTTTACCAATAGATGTGAATGGGATTTCTACAGCAAAGCAGTGTTAGCATCGACCATTAAAAAGTTTTAAATTATAGAAAGAATTTTGTTCACGATAGTTTCTAAATAGGCATTTTCTGACTTATATTTCTTTACTCGCTTCAGTTTTGCCAAAAAATGGGATCATGATGATAACAATGTGTGCTACATACAAAGAGAAAAGGTGAAAGTAATAACTATTAGTTATTTACTAACCAACGTTGTCCTAATATTAAGTCAACCTAGTCCTCAAATCGCAAAAACTTTCTATGAAAACGGTGAATATAAATTATTGGTTCGAAAAAATTTCGTTAGACTTATCATGGGTTATTAAAGGGTTCAAATAAAAACCAATTATAAAAGAAAATTAAAAATAAAATTAGTTTAAACTTATCAAATAAAACGTGCCAACTAAATGCCAAATATAAACGCTCCATGATAACTCTCCCCTCACCGCACTAACGCACTGAGCGATGAATTGTCGCCGTGTCTGTGCCGAAATTTTTGATCGCTTGGCCATCAAACCGATTTATTTGCTCATCATTCAGCAATTTCACTTCAAAATACTATCGACACACACATACATGCAAACACACACCACAGCACTTCAATTGTCTACTATTACCTGCATCTCAGTGTGTTTGTGTGTGTGGCTTTTAAGGAGATAATGACGCTGATCGACAATTTCCTCAAGTGAAATGCAATCAAGCCAATATAAAAGCAATGAAAACAGAATATCGTGTGAGCAAATGAAAGCGCAACGTCAAGCGGCAGCAGACGCCGGGCAAACGTTGCGGGTTCAAAACAATATAAATGTGGAAATTTGAGAAGTTGAACTCGAGCATCATCAGGAGCTCACGTCACACACTCTACGTTTATAGGCGAGAGTGATGGAAATGGCTGAACGTGTGTAGTGCTCTTGCGTTGAGCGCAAGACGTCGACGTGTGTGAGCATGTGCGCTGGTACGAATTGCTCGCTTCAAATTGTACAAGCAATAAAGTTGATGGGCGTATTAGTTTTTGCCAATGGGCCAATATAAAGGGGTATGATAAGTATTTATAATTATATGTATATGCTGTATGTCAGTGTTTGTTGGTATATAACAGTAAGCCACAGAAGTCAAATTTTGATAAATTCAGGAGAGCAAATTCATGATTTATTTTCATTCATCATCATTCATTGTCATCTTCTACTTCTCGCTTGGTACTAAATGACTTCCGCGAAACTGATACATAATCTACTTCTCCTTTAAAAATTTCAGGTTCCTTTTATTCTTGCTATTCTTTGAATTTTTTCTCACTATAAATATAATAGGGGGCTTAGAAGCGTTGCTTGCGAAATCTGGAATTTTCCACTTCTACTTTAGCTATAACAGATCGCCCTTTGAAGCATTGTCAGCCATAAACTTATTGTTAGAGTAGTCAACACAAGCATGTAGAGCCTCAATTTTTTCTCTCTCCTGCTCTCTCCGGCTCACGCTTTCTTATATTACAGCTCTAAAATATCAATAATCTCACTCAGAAATTTTTCCAATATTTCTGGGCTGCTCGTGTAACTCAGCTGACCTAACTCAACATCAATTCTGCGCCAATTTAAAATTATTTTCGAACACAATTTTTTAACTTTTCGCTCACTGTGTAATATTTTATTTTATTCCATGTAATAAGCGCGCATTTGAAACTCACTCTGCTGAAAATGCGAAGCGTCAGACACCATTACACCTGCTGCTGCCACTGCGACTGCTTTCAATTGCTTTTGAGCATAAACACTGATGATTGTGATGATGGCTAAAGTTACCGGCAAAAACGGAGTAAAATTCGCGCGAAAGCGAAATAGTTGTTGGTTGTTGTTGCTGCTGCTGCTGCAGCGACCTAAGTATACATAATGTGCCAGTTTTATTTAACGATAACGAACAAATCGATAAGCACATCAAAGTGAAAGTGGAGCGCGTGTTCAACCGCCACGCGCTCTTGTAAACGCTTTCGCACACTCATACAGTTTCATTCGCCTTTATGCGAGCGTGCTTCGTGGAATTTAGTGAAAGCAATTGTAAAATAATAAATTTGTTTTCTTGTGGTTGCAATTCGTGGAAAACGAGAGCAATATGCACTCGCATACAAATAATCAGCTGCTTGCGCTTATGTAATATTATAATGAATTGTTTATTGCGGAGTTTGAAGCTTCCGAAGAAACCGGCAATCGGCAAAAATTTGCGGAAATCGAAAGCCAATCTTTGACGAAGAATATTTTATTATAATCAAACCAGCAGAACTGTTGCAAGCACTTTTCTGACTCAATTCACCGCTTTCGGCAAACTGTGTATAAATAATTTATTTCTGCCATATATTTAAAAGAAATATGTGCCGTTATTGTAAGCGGTAAAGATGCTTGAAGAGTTCGATGAAAAGTAGGAAGTTTTAAAATAGATGCATGATCTGTTATGTCTTCTTACCTGTTAGCAATGCAAAACATTGAAATCTTAATGTAGACAACCTTGAAAAGTTTAATGTTAATAACTGATGTTGGCTTTTCTACCGTAAGCAGGGTATATTAAGTTTCTTAAGATGTTTATAACACCCAAAAGGAATTGTTATATACTCTTTAAGGTATGTGTATGTACATACAGGGTCCGGCACTCGAAGTGTAACGAATTAATAAAGCCATAATGTTGGTTTGGAAAACTATTTTTATTTATTTTAAAGTACAAAATGTGTGAAAATAATCATAAATTCAGGACCAATTCACTTTTGCCCGATATGACCACCTTTTGTCATAACTATGGCCTTGAGACGGTCAAAAAACGAATCGCAAGCTACCCGAATGTGACTTGCCGGTATTTTGGCCCACTCACGGACAATGGCATTCTTCAGCGTCTCGAGACTGGTGTATTTTTTACTACGTACCTTACTCTCCAAAATGGTCCAGAGAGAATAATCCATTGGATTCGCATCTGGTGAATTCGAGAGCCATTGTGTGGTCGTAATGAAGTTCGGAACGTTGTTTTTGTTGAGTTTTAAACAAATGCTTAGGATTCGAAATATAATTTTGATGTTTATGAATTCTACTGAATTTTTGTATAAATAAATAAAAAAATGTCCTTAGTCCGTCTTCTGGTGCTAAGCTACCTCCCCAATAATTTTCAGTCAACACGGTTCAGCCGTTCTTGAGTTATAAATAGTGTAACTAACATGACTCTCTTTTATATACATATATATACATAGGTAATGTATTCTAATATAGAAATAGTTTTCGTGATGTGCTGTCACTTATTGCTTTGGACTAGTATATGACTAGTAAACCAAATAGCTGTCATACAAGCACACGGATCAAAATACAGTCGTTTTATGAAAAACTTGTTTAATTCTCAAGATATCTTCACACAATTTGATGGAGATTATCATCCAAGGCAATGCCACAATCCCAACAAAAATTGTTTAGATAGGTGTTTGTACCATGATTTATTGAGCTTTGTGCAAAAGCGATTGAAAATTCACCAAACAGTACCGTCTTTGTTCTAAATGCTGTCATAATTTATCTTGTTTATGTATTAGTAAAAATTAAGAGGGTCTGCTTCATATTATTGAGATCAAGTGAAAAAAATCTTTCCGTTCATTTTCGATGTTCCTAAATTTCGCCCACTATTTAAGCATTATCACCATAAATGAACACGACTTTAGTTAGTTTAAGCTCACATATTTTTACCTAAAATTCACTTAATCAAATAAATGAAACATATGTACATATAACTGCTGCGGGTTACTTTGTTGTGCACCAAACAAGCAAAGGCAGCCAAAAATATTTCGTATTTAATATATAAAATCTTGTTATTATTAAACTACTTCATAAAAGTATCCGCTACACTCTTATCTCAACGATATAAAATACAAGAGCATTAGGGTGTCCGTAATTTTTCAAGTTGTTAATGGTTTTTTTGCAAAAGAACACTAAATTTCACTAGCCGTTTTCAAAATTAGGATTAAGCGTAAACAAGCTTTTTATTTTCAATGCTAACCGTACCTAAATAATATTATTTTTCCATATTGACAGCATAGGATTTTTTGATGTTTTACATTGAGCAAGTAAATCTATAACTTTGAAGAAACCATATTCTAATACAAAATGTTCCGCTCTAATAGTTTTTCTCATAAAAACAAAGAAATATTTGATATAATATTTTAATTTTTAATAAATATTATTATTAAAATAATAAAGCAAATGAACTGGCTATTCATACAAGTGATACAGGTACATTAAGCGTTACTCATACGACATGGTGTACCCTATGGATACAGTATATTACAGTATATAATTTTAACTGCGTTTAAATTTTAAAGGTATATTTGGTAAAAAAAAAACATTAAGAGTTTTGGAAAATTTTGTATTAGAATATATCTTTCTTAAAACTGTAAATTTATTTTCGAAAATTTATTTTAAAAATATAAAAAAAACTTCTTTATAAAATACATGGGAAAAATAAAAATATTTAGTCACGGTTTAAAATGAAACTAAAGATATTGTTTCTTAATATCTTTTTTATGAAAACAAAAACTGAAACTGAAACTGAAGCGGCAGTAGCAAAAAAGCTATCCACTTTGGTCATAACGAACACCTTACTATTTATACATAAAAATATCTTATTAACTAACACGCGTGTATGTGTGCTGCTTCCTACTCATATAATATGTTGATTACCGCCGCAAGTAGCTTAGCTCCCAACGCTCGCAATTAAGCAGCTATTTTCGGCAAGAGCAAAACGCAATCTATCATTAATATTATTTCTGGCTATAATTCTGTAGCACGTGCTTGTTTGAGGCGATGTTCAAAGAGGTTGACCGCAAACACGCACTCAACGGAGAAAAGCAGAAACTTGCGAAAATGTTTTGCCACCAACATAGAAATAAGCAACCGATATATGTTATTCTCGGGTAAAAAAATGTGAGTGTTTTATGCCTTTAAGCAACCAATAGCGCAAACAGACGAGGAGAGCATAAACACAACCTTGTCGAGATGCACACACACATGTTAGTATGGATTTGTTGGCATGTATGTTATAATGATAGAATCGTATGTACAAATACAGCAAACTCTTGGAAGTTCACCAAAGTTGAGCCTGATGAAAGCGGTTTGTGCTGATTTACACAAATACATCAGCATGTGCGCATTTATATATTCGTATACATATAGACACGCATATACCACGCAAACTTGCTTACACAAGTGACTTTCTATTCAGCATGTTGTTTTTGGTTTTCAGCTTATTCATAATTATTTGCATCTAGAGTATTCACGGCCACTATTTATGTAAACAGCTATTATATATTCCAAGTATGTGAACCACGTAACATAAGTTTATTTATTATCCATTTTAGACGATTAAGATTTTATTTCTGCCGCGTTAAAATAATTTAAGAAACTTTGAAAAATTTGTGCTTTCTGCAACTATTGCGATAAGGATGCATGTAAGTACCTAATTGTAACATTAAGATTTCGCAGGAGTGAATTAAAAGACCTTAGTTTCGGTTGCAATGAAAGTCAAGAACTTGATTCATATTGCATAGCAGCTATGTGCTCCAATGTAATTAAATTCTTCGGAGATTACTTGGTTAGCTTAGACAATAACCAATGCCGAGTTTTATGAATATATCTCGTCAAATAAAAAAAGGTTTCCATACAATGTCTTAATTCCGACCATTTGGATTGTATAGAGGTTCGATACCGGCGGTTCCCTCGAATAAGCCTCTTTGGAAAAATGAACGTATACAAAGTTCCGGCTTTGAGACTATATCGCGTATGTGAAGACTGACGGACAGATAGACAGACATATATATGTAAATGGCTAAATGAAGCTCGTCCTCCTTCTGGGTATAACAAACTTCATGCCAATGTTAATATGTCCTTTTCAGGGTACCTGATCTATCTACATTAATATTTAGTCAAATTTGAATCATACCAGTAGACTTAAACTGCGCACGTAAATCGAATCGTTAAAATTTCTTTCTTTGACTGGCAAAATTTTTTCGTGGTGTGAAGTGTGTTTAATAAAAACCAAAATTCGCTGAAGTCACTGCAAGTCATCTCATTTGGGAGTTATAACAAGTGTATGGAAAATTGAATGAAGTTACAGGCAATAAAAAAATTTGTTTTAAAATATGTGAACATTTTTATTTTTGTTTTCTCTCAATCCGGCTCAATTAAGTGGCTAAGGAACTGAAAATATCCGACCGCAACATCTGACGCATATTGAAAAATGAGCACAAGATCAAGCCTTACAAGTTCCAAAAGGCCCATGATCTCACACGGAAGCAGCAACAAGTAAAACTTGAGAGAGCAAAGCAGTTGCTTTACTTGGCCGAAAGCGGTAAAATTCCGAACATTGTGTTTTCTGCAAAAAAAAAATTTCAATTGAGCAATTCGTAAACTCTCAAAACGATAGGGTTTACTTGACCGACCGTTCATACGAGAATCTAAGTGATCGGTTGTCCACCAGGAGGCAGCAATCGCTACAAATAATGGTTTGGGTCGCTGTCACCGCAGATGGGCGCACTCCAATTGTTTTCATCGAGCCTGGCGTCAAAGTAAATGCGACATAATATCGGGAAAGTGTTCTGGAGGCTGCTTTGAAGCCGTGGGCAAACAAACATTTCGGTCGCAAACCATGGACGTTTCAACAAGACTCAGCACCGTCTCACAAAGCGCGAGTGAACCAAGAATGGCTGAAAAACAACGTTCCGAACTTCATTACGACCACACAATGGCTCTCGAATTCACCAGATGCGAATTCAATGGATTATTCTCTCTGGACCATTTTGGAGAGCAAGGTTCGAAGTAAAAAATACACCAGTCTCGAGATGCTGAAGAAAGCCATGGTCCGTGAGTGGGCCAAAATACCGGCATGTCACATTCGGGTAGCTTGCAATTCGTTTTTTGACCGTCTCAAGGCCATAGTTAAGACAAAGGTGGTCATATCGAACAAAAGTAAATTTGTACTGAATTTATGATTATATTCACATATTTTATAACTTAAAATAAATAAAAATAATTTTCCAAACCGAATTGATTGCTTTATTAATTGGTACTTCGAGTGCCGCCCTCTGTACTACTATACTATACTACTATATTTAATATAATAATTTTCATGTTTCAAGTAAATATTTATCTACTCCCTCCAAAACCTATTTCTGGATTCGCCCCTGACTTATTTGGCTTACATCTGTGACAGCTGCTACTTCGGACATGCGGAAGAGATGTTGGTGATCCCAATAACCCTAAGTCAGAATATGGTGAAGTGCTAGATACGCCTCACATATCACTCCTAAACAAATTTAGTTTGAAATAGAAATCTTCTTGCTCATCATCCGCTGACTTACTAAATTAAATTAACCTCCAATCTTTAGCTACATATTTTGCATCATATCTTCTAACCTTCCGCATTCTGCAATATTTGAACTTGCTTGAATTTAAAACATTTTATATGTTATACTATATATATCGCTCTGCTTTTGTTTGTATGCACGAGTGTGTTCGTGAACTTCCCGCAGGGCTTCCGCGCATGATTTTGTCATTTTAGACGCGAATGCTCGTACGCTTCCTAAACGCAGACAGCGTCAACAGTTGTTATTATCGGCTTTCCGGTGAGGGAAGGGAGCTTTAAGCCAGCCACTATGTATACAAAACTCATAAGCAGACGTAGTCTTGTTGGCTGCAGGCGAGTGAGTTCGAATAAGCAAAATTCAAAATGTGCGTTTTTTAATGAAACACTCACGCATATACATATGTCTGCATGTTAATATGTGCCGAACAACTGCATCAGCGACGCGGTAAAACCATTTTGCGCTTCATTTGTTGGTTACATCTCGGGGGTTTTTGTATATGTGCGCCTTGAAGCATGCCACAGCATTGCCTCGTCGAAGTTTTATTCGTTGACTTTTGTCGGTTTGATTTTAGAGCTACGCTTGAGGGCAATTTCTGTTTGTGAGTTTTCCTTTTGCGTCGGTTGAGCTTTCATGCAAACGACTCATTTCCGTTTTCCTTAGCTCAAAATCTGCAATCTTCTACTGGTTGCTTTTACTACATCTTTGTTTTTCTTTTTGCTTTCTCAGTTTGCTGGCATCCACTAAGTGCCACTCAAGTGTTGTGTAAACTTTGTTGTTTGTGTGTTTTTTGTCACTTCAAGCTTTCGGTGCATTACTGTGATCACTGCCTTGGCGTTTGCCTGAGCGCAAGCGAGTGTGTGTTAGTGTCGCCGTAAATGCGTAGTAAAACCGAAAGCTTTCGCTATAAAAATCAGTGAAGCTCTGTCACTGCGAATGGCCGAAAGAAGCATGTATTCAGATATATATCCTTATATATCGCGCTTCGTGACAATTTATTTAGTTGCTTTATAAGTATTTGTTAGACACATATGTGTGTAAGTGTGTATGTATATGTGTAATATAAGCGCACATATGCACAAACGAATGAGGTTTATCTAACTGTTGATTTTTATGACACATTTTTATTAGCAATTCATTGGACTTCCAGCTGTAATAAAGAAATACTAAAATTAATTCGGCACAGACGGCTTTTTGAAGCGCTCAATCACAGTCGCACATACATTTGTGCGTATATATACTTATATAGTTGTAAATCTGCGAATTATCGTATTTTATTTTGAAAAATCACTTCATTTGGTTTTGACTAAGACATTAGAAAGGCCTTCCTTTTTAATTTCAGTGTGTTATGGAAAACTGAAAGCCAAATTTGAAAGAGCTTTTCACAAATACCAAATCTTGTTCATTTATTGTTATAGTTAATGAAGTACGTATATGAAATTATAGTTTGGCAGTCCTCTTCATATGATTTTGTAGTTGTCCTTCTAGCGATCGCTACCGGATCAATTTAGAAATACCCCAATCAGTCTCTCACAAGTTCTCAAGTGTTGGGCATCTCTGTGATGTCGTTGCGAATTTAGCGAATTTAGCGAAAACATCTTGGCCTAAATCTTTACAAGATCAAATTGAAGCCTAACTAGAAATTTATTCATCTGTTCATCGAAAAATCATCTTCATCGATGAGGCTCTGTCTGGCTGAATGGTTTCGTCAATAAGCAAAATATGTATTATTGGTCAGACAACAATCCACACGCACTCCATGAGTCCTCATTGCCCACTCGACCGCATATCGTGAAATTGCAGCAATATTGGCCCATTTATGCTTGTAAACCGTCGGAAATTGCGACTGAACTTCTGCAAGCGATGCCCGTGGTAGTCATGCAAAAGAAATCCAGTTTCATACATAATGGCATCGAGTGTACTTTCACAAAAATGAATTGATATTCCAAATCGTTTTTGTTTTATTTAAAAAAAAACTTTGGTAGCGCTCTTATTGAAAAGCCGTTAAAGAGAAATTATTCTGACTTCAAAAGAACACCCTTTATCCAATATTTTAATTGCAACTTGACCTGTCTGTATATTTTGTAATAAAGTTGCAAGCAGTTTCCAAAAAAAAATTGAAAGTCATTCTACTAACTAAAATATGCACTTAAATACCGTTAGAATAATTTATTAGTAAAGGCTCCAATAAAAAAAGTCTACACAGTTGAAATAAACCCTGTATTTCTCCAATAGATGGCTTTTGAAATCCATATCCCGCATTGTATAAGTTCGATTTCAGACACCTTTGTGATTGCTTGAGTATTGTTGGAACAGGCGTCGAAAATGGAGTTCTGCAAAAAGAAAAGTTTATAGTTAATTGGTTTACAAATTTCTATTCGAAAACGTCGAACACACAAGCAAGACGAGTTAAAATGTAAATAGTTTATATAATGGTGTAACAGCGAATTCATTAACGATATAAAAAAACATCACAGACGCGATTTATATCTGCTCATCGCTGCTGAATTTCATTTCCATTCTGAAAAGCGCACGTCTGTTGGTGATGAAAAGTGGTACACTTATTACAACATCAAGCGAAAAGCCAGGCTTGATAGCCAAATGCTATATGATGGATCGACTGTTAGTCATAAGGACAAAATGTTAATTCTGACTTGTCTTATTATTCTTTATTGGTGTAGAGTTGTGCTATCGACAAATAGACCGTCTGAGAGAAGTAATTGCCCAAAATTGGCCAGCTTTAGTCAAAAAGAGAGAAATTGTGTCTCATTACGATAATATAAGGCCACACATATCGATAGTCTCACGCCAGTAGCTTCGGGAGCTTAGTTGGAAAGTTTTTTGAATCCACCTTATAGTGCCGACTTGGCTCTACCATAAGTGAAGAGCAAAGGCCCTTTAACGCAAACTTACTAAAGCAACACTTAAAAAAGTTATAGCATCTTTAATTAGCATTAAAATACTTCTATCCTGTTCTAACGAGGGTTCGCAATTTTTGAAATTCTATTAATTTATAGTCTTCCATAAACAAGTGTATAAGTTTTCAATAAATATTAATGCTAACTAACGCCAAAAATAATATACAATAACTCGGTAAATTAATTCCTCGCATAAAAAGGTGAAAATTTCACTTAAGATTCTATGATACAAGCATATTCATAAATTCATATTAATTTATTTGTGCACGCAAGAGCATAATAACATTGAATTCGACTTCCGATTTTCAACTCCGCAAAGTTAATCTCTCAGCGTACATATGTTTCGCATTTTGGCTTGCTTTATTGTTTTTTGTTTTGTTGTTGCCTACGACAATCAAAATGATAGTGAAAAACTCAACCACTTTAACACATTAACCCACATTTGTGCTCGTCAACTCGGCCAAACAGCTGATTTCCGCTTACAATAACCCTTGTGCTCTCACTGAACAGACAAGCTAGTCTGTCGTGCGCTCTCTTCTTCTCACGAACAGTATTTACTCTCTTTGCAGTTTTATAGCAACTCTTGGGCGCATGTCTGCGCTCTCAACTGAGAACCTTACTCAATAAACGAATGCAAAACAGCTGTTTTACTTGTCTACTCGGGGAAGTTTAGCGAGTTAATATATAGAAGATGTGTGTGCGTACGTTTTCAATAATTAAAGTAGTACGCCTTGCTCAGATGAACTTACAAGTATGCTTAGCTGTCACTTGCTGCCTTTCGCAATCGAATTTGAATTCGGATGCTGGTAATCAGGGAGTTATTGAGCGATATACTATGTGTCTTAATGGCGGTATGTAATTGTTGTTAAAATTTACGTTTAGGTGAACTCACATTCGTTAAATAATTTTTTTTTGCCTATTTCTGCTTCTTCAGATTACTTCGTAAAAGCGAGATTCTAGTCTTTTTAAAGACAAGTAAATGGTATTTTCTAAGATTGTGACCTTACCTAGGCTTGAAAAGGTGTGCTCTAACAGCTGTGCCTTTTTCATATAAGACCTAGGGCGTTTCTCTTAGAGGGAGAATTTCTTATTCGACCTTTTTACAATTCATTATATCTATGTGAGTACTATCAACAAGTTTTAAATGAAAATTTTACTGCACACTTTATCATCTGAACAACTAAACTAACACCATACACAGTACGTCATTTGCCAATTCCGGCAACATTATATTCTTTGGTGATAGATTTTATTTACAATCCAAGTTATTAAAATTATTTTTTATTATTTTCTATGAAAATAAAATGAAGAAACAAAAAATCGCATGCAATAATTTTATATGCAAAACGCTAAACTACAAAATCGCATGCGATAATTTAGTTTCCCGTAGAATGCTTTTTTTTTAATAAACCCATTTAAGGTGAAAAAAATCACAAGAATGTCGGCCAGTTCAAAAAGTCGCATGCGATTAATCTTATATCATGCAATAAAAAATTTATTTAAATATAGTAATTTTTTTTGGGTGTAAATGTGTGCACAATAATATGCTCTAAACTCATTTTACTAATACATAAATTTATTTTATGGCACGCAGCTCTTTTGCTATAAAAACGGATGCTGCAGAGCTTATAAAATCTAACTCGTTACATATGGGCTAAACAAATTTGCCGTAAGGCGTAAATTACAGCAACATAATAAAGGGGAAAACACACTAAAGATATTATTATATTAGCAATATGTTTATTTTTGTATTTTCGATTTTTGAAAACATTTTTAAAAATAAACTTTTTTTAGTAAATTTTTTTTTTGATTTTTTTCATTTTTCTTAACCACAACCAACATACACGCACATTGCACCGCCATACTCCTTTTGCTCAAAGGGTTCGGTGTTGCTCTCTACAAAACTCGCTCGATTACAACGACCTTTAGTGCTATTTTGTAAACGCTACTTTCATATTTCGTCGCTCCCATGCGTAAACTAATCATTACGCTCATCAACTCAGCTACTCGCTGCTGTCAACGCCATTACCATTGCCCAGCCTGCGTCACGCTGCCGAAGCAAAAACACAAAAAACAAAAAAACTAATAGTAACAACAATAACAAATATGTCCTGCCATTTTGCAGCTTTCCGGCCTCTTTGCATTGCGGCGAGCGCAAACGAAACGACGGCCGTGCGTTCGTAGTAAAGGCTCGCGTAACGAAAATTAGCGCTCGTTACTTTCGCAGCAATCGTGGTAACCGTTGCTTGCACTTAGCTGCTAGTCAATATTGTGTGCTGGCGCTCGTCGTCGACGGCAATGCTTCGCACGCGTATCCACTATGCGCCGTTCAGTTACTGTTCGACCGTACGCGTGACGGGTGTGTTTGAGCGCATCGAACGGCGAGTAAAACAGTGAAACGGCAGCGCAGCGCACAGCCAAACAGCAAATACGGTGTTGTGTGAAGTGTGTGGCAAGGCTTGGCATTAGCTGCTGATTAACATAATTGAGACCAGCTGCTGGACGGCTGTTGGCTTTTGATGAAATAAAACGCAAAAGTAAAAAAAAATGTTTTATTTGCGAAAAAATTGCATGTTAAATTCAAAATAGTGAATAAAAATGAAATATCTGATATTTTATTAAAAATTTGTTGCAGTGTCGCTTGCGTGTGTCTAACAGTCGGCGAAATCAACACACACCAGTTAAACAGTAAAAGTAACGGATAGTGTGTTTACATAAGGCCCCCAAAGGATTATTTAAAATTAGCGTTCAATTTATAATCTTTTTAATACCATTTGTGGAAAAAAAGAAATATACTTCAAAATAAAGAATTAAATGAAGAAAAATAAAAAATTAAATAAAGAAATGTAAAAATAACACCCTGTACGTAGCGGCGACGCCACACACAAGCATAAATAAGCAGCTGACATGGTGAAATCTACAGCTTCCTGCGGAAGTTATTACGTTTGCGAATGAGCTGCTGAATGCGCAAGTGAGTGTGCTTATTTTCTTATTTATTTTTATGTGACTACCTTCACACGCACACCCACACATACAGCCACCCGTTTGAATGGTTGGCAAAGCAGCATTTATGTTCACGCATTTCCGGCGCCAACACACACACACACATACAGCTGCATATATTAATTCCTTACACAGCAACCGTTTTGCTACGCTCAGTGTATGTATGTAGTTAAAGCTGCTGCTGTGCCAGCACCCATGGCGTATGAGTGACATTTCATATACCACATGTAAGTAGCTTGTACGACACGTCGCGGCTCACGTGGGTGTGTGCACGTCTATTTGTGTTGTTGCTACATAATTTTTGCATTCGCCTATTTCTGCGACTTCCTCGAGCAACTTTGTTTTGTTTTCATTTGCCAAGATATTTGCTTTGCTCTTAGACGCATGCTGAGCCAGCTGCCTTGAGGCAATCACTTGGCGAGTACGGCAAATAAACTCGTTGTCATTTCGAGTATGTTGCATGGCTGAATTGGCTGAACGTTCAGTTTAATTTCAGTTGCTATGTTGATGTTTGATTGGCGTTAAATTTTGTAAACATTCTTTAATGGTTTTTGGCGATTTATTTTTTTATTGCAGTAATAAATTTTATTTTATTTTTTCTGAGCTAAAGTGTAAAATAAGTTTCTAAATAAGTTCCAAAAATGTATTGTAGAAGGATGAGTGCAATTTTCTCTTAAAAATAAGAGTTACACAGCTTAAAGCGAGCGTGTTTCGTCCTACCAACTAGTAAGAAAGAAAATTTTGGAACAAAATTGTTATCTTTGTTGGTCTATAATATCGTTACCCAATTCAAATTATAGTCTGATATGAAATGGACCACTTCTTAGCTGAAGTTTTGCTTATGAAAATGCTTCAGTTCCTTCAAATTTAACAGTTTTTGAATAGCTGAATGGTCAAAATCGATTTCTAATATGAGAAACTTTTATATTTGACATGATATCTTAACCAAATTTACCACAGATTATTGTGAACACTACAACCTCTGAGTATATTGTTCAGATCGGAGTAGTATAGTATGTAGTTTTCATACAAACTCAATGATTAGAATCGAGTTCTTATATAGAAAACTTTTTTATTTGACAACATATCCTCACGAAATGTGGCATATATGAGAATCGAAAACAAAGCAAACAATCTCCGAAAATTTTGTTCAGATCGGACTACTATAGCTTATAGCTGACACACAATCTTACCTGTCAAAATTAAGACAAAGAACGTTTAATACTATAAAAAATGTACCTGTGAAGGGTATTACTGAATTGGTGCTGCCGAAGTAAATGCTTATGTTGCTTTCTTTTTTATTTTTAACATAAAAAATCATCTTATTCCATGACTAATTTCATCAATATCATATACTTAGTCCATGTTAAGGACCTATATATGTAGAGTTATTAGGTTTGAACTCACCAACCATAAATAATGCGAAAGAACATTAATACGGGAACTTTGATAACTACTACAGCCCATCTTTTCAGATTTTATTTTGTTGCAAATTTCATACCAGCCGCTTTCCTAGCTTCTACGACCTTCACTTTTGATAATTTTTCAACTGCAACAACCAAGAGTAAAGTTAAAAATATTCTAATATACAATTAATAGACACAAACTAATTGAATAACTCTGCATCCCATACTCTTTGAGAACCTTCTCTATACCATTACTGCGTATATTTTCAGAAATTTTAAAAAAAGAAAGAGAAGAAATAAAAAGAAGAAAAAGTGTAAAAATTGCCATTTATTAATTCAACTGTTATAATACAGTCAAAGTAATACCTTATCTACGCCGAAAGAGTTTCAAGGTTTAGCTACATATCTTACATAAGTCTAGTTGAAAACAAAAAATGGAAATTCTAAAACTTTAGTTGAATCCGGTAGCAACGATAAATCATTAATCATATTTCAAAACATTCAATGAAGCTAATAACAACAATTTTATATTAGTAACCCCATACATTTGTAGCTTATCTGTCTAAAACAAATTATATGTAAATTTAACCCTCATTCTGCAAGATTTTCAAACTCATACTACCTACCGCAACCTTATCGTTTACTTGTAAAACTATTACATAACTTTATATAGTTACATATAATCACGCTCTTAAACGACACAAATGCCATCTACTGCTCCTTGTGCACTTTCCTTCACTATAACCCCTAAACCATTATTTATCTTAAGAAATTCACATTAGCTATACTTACACAGCTGGGTTTTGATGCTGCGATAACCTAAACTAACATTCTCCACACCAGCAACACATATCCTTTAATCCCTTGTACCCCATCTTAAGTACACATATGTGGTGGCAGCCGGAAAAAGGCCTTTCTAGGCTTCGCATCTTAACCATACGCTATGCTCATTTGTGTGAATCCATTGTGAGCCAATGCTAAATGGCCGCTGGGACTGTGTGTCGCTTGAATTACGCTGCCTTCGCCGTCACACAAACTCACTTACATATGTTCAGGTCTCGCTGTTTGCCATATTGCCAACGGTTTGCTTTGCGCTTCAATTATCAAGTGAGATATATATTGTGCTTATTTGCTGTAGGGTTGCCGGCGACAGTGGTAAAATGTTAATAAGTTTATAAGTCACTTGATAGCAGCGGCAAAGTACACTTTTGTGCCATTACTACTTGCTTTTGCCTTTCTCCCGTTCCAAGTTGTACGCATTCTCAACTTACAAGTTGTACCCTGCGTATACGTAACCTATGTTATGAAGTTATGTTGTTGTGTTTGATAAGGTGTTTAGTTTTTGCTTTTCTTGCCGTTTCTAAGTTTATTTGTATACTTAATAAAAGCACGTTGGTTGCCAAATGGTCTTAGCAATACTCTAAGTTACCGTTAGTTTACAATCTCTTGGGTTTTCAAGCCTTTTGTAATGCAGAAATGTTTTCATTTAAAGTAAGCTAATATTAGTTATGTCTATAATAATTATTAAAACACTGTTACAAAAACTATTATGTGCTTCGTAATTTTCATAAAAGAAATTACTCTTTCACTTGCTTAAAGTTTATTGTGCGCCACTTTCGGTTTGTACTTTTGACTCCCAACTCAGCGTGGCCAATTTATTTATTCAATGTGCTTTTTCAAATTCTACTCCCATTTTTTACTCGCCCACTACTACTCAGCGGAAATTTATGCGTCTGCTACTGTCACTATCTCATACTTTGCGCTTTGCTATTCAACTTTTTGCTGCTCCTGCTGCTGCTGCTGCTGATCTTCAACTTACGAATTTATTTGCTGCTCTGCTTTTTTCCTTCATTCCAGCTATTTCTACTTGAAGTACTTTGCAGATTGGATTTTTGCCAAAGTGAAGCGTGTAAGCTGGCACTGCGTAGCAGTTGACCGGGTTATTTGAATATTAACCGCTACATATAAATATATAAGCTTAGTTACGAGGAAATTTTTTCAGACAAATGTATACATATACATATATATATGTGTGTGTATGTGTGCGTGTTTGTCACAAATTCTCTTTATGTATATGGTTATGGTTTGCATATCTAAAACGCAGAAAAAATTAAGCAAAAGTAGTCGCCATGCACTCGTGGGCGGTAGTCTTCAATAAAAGGCGCGACTTCAGCATAAATTTGAAACATAATTGAGTTACACGATACCAAGCCAAGCCAAGCGCTGGCGAATTGGCTGAAATGCTAATTTTTTGCTCAAGTGTTGCGGGTTTGCATTAAATATTCCAGTTGCTGGCTGCTTGGTGCTAAAAATCAAAAAAGTGCTAGTTGCAGTTCGTTTTTTCGAATTAAAGGATATAAATTGACCAATGTATATTTATTCAATATCTTTTTTCAAGAATTTATTTAAACTTTTTATTTAATTTTTTTTGTAAGTTATAAAGATTATATCACGAGTTGTCTTTTATAAAATTATGTACAATTAAGTACTAGCCTTTGTTTCCTTAGTAGTGACGAAAAAATTTGCCTTAAAAGTATTTCTTCTGACTAAAATTCGCTACAACTTTTTTTCTTGTTTTTCTCGGGAAAAAACGAATTATTTTTAAGAGAAATTTTTAAGGATCACACCAAGTATGAAGTTTGGAAAAAACTAATTTGTTTTTCAGAAATTTCAGTACATATACTTTTAATAAAACCCTACAAGAATTTTAAAGCAATATTCAAAATATTTTTTGGTTACAGCCACTTATTGAGCAAATTATTTTCAAGGAATTTTTTGCAGTATCACTCGAAGGCAAATGGTCTGACCGCTATGAAATATTTGATATATGTTCTGTTCATGATATTGGGTAGTGTGTTTTCGTATTTTGTCAATAGATATCGTTGCAGTCGTACATCTACCTAGTGCTACCAATCACATTGTGTAACACCATATAGTGTTGGAGAGGTGAGATTTTAGGCTTCATTTAACAAAAAAATTCGGTGAAGTTGAAAAAACAATTACAGTTGTTCAAAAATGAGTGAAAATACTGAAGAAATTCGCTATTTTCTGAAATTTCTGAATTAAAAAGGGAAGAATGCCACGCAAGCCATCAATGAAATTTGTGAAGCTTACGGAGACGATGCTGTATCAGTTCGTGTAGCACAGCAATGGTACGCTCACTTTCGTTCTGGAAATTGCGATGTGAAGGATTTACACGGATGGAATAATGTCTCTAAGAGAAAAATGGCAAAAAGTGGTACATATTTGTTTATTACTCATTATTATAAATATAAAAAAATAAGTTAATATTTGATTACAAAAACGAAGAGTCTTTTTCGACTACCATATACCATAAAAGGCTAAACCATTTTTTTATCTTATCTCACTTCGATTTTTGGCAGCTTAAAACCGACAAAAGGTTTGAATAAATTGCAATTTCTTTTCAACTACAGCTCATTGTACGAACAATATTTTCCAATATAATGATTCTTCTTGGGTTTCGTCTTCTTAACTGAACTGACTGTGCGTGTATGTATTGTATGTTTTAATATTTTTCGATATTTAATAGAAACGAAAGCTGGCCAACACATTTACCATAACGCTACTGTCCTTTAGAGTTCGGTTGTTGGGAAAAGTTTTACGTTTTAAGTTTTCAAAAACACACAATTTTTAATTTTGAACAACGATAAACTCGAGGGTCGGGATTTTTTAGATAATTTGTATGAATATGGAACTATGATTTCACTTGTGTAATTTGTGTACTGTGCAATTTTATGGGTAGAAAATAGGGTCTTTTGCCGGTAGCTCTCCATCAACTCTGATTTCAGAAGTCTGGACCGCCACAGTGGTCTTTCAAGCGTAACCGACTGCCATCAAGGCAGCAGTAGATATACCGAAGTGCAGCTTTCTTCAAAGAAGTGAGCATTCTCTGATAGCAGTAGATTTGAGCTTGCTGACTGTGCGTTCAATATTGGTTAAGCAATGCATGATCTCATTAATAATAGCTTCAAGGTTCTTCCATATTACACTAGGAAACTGAAAATGAGCTTGCTGGGGAGAGCATCCTTTCTGCAATTTCAATTCATTAAAAGCGAGTCAGTTTTCCAATGTGTTATTGTGTTTTTGCATTGGCCTTTTGAGCATTCAGTGAGCTTAAGCAGCGCTTTTCCATCAGAAATTGTGCGACTGTGATATCATTGTGTCACAGAGTGAACCGTAAGAGGATTTTTGAACATCTAGCTCTTAGCTTAGCCCACATCGCCGCAATTGTAGGTATTCTGACTGAACTAAGCGACTAAATATTGTGTCGTCCGCGCTATTTTCCAAAGCTGTATAGAAGAAAACGAGTTGGAATCACTTTCCAATCCACTGCCCGGCTTTTCCAAGACTGATATTGAAAATCTTCAATATATGGCTATTTGGTGGTCCACTTTTAGCAGCTTATGAGTAACACACTAAACAAATGACTATTCAAGTGAGATCCATAGATTTTGGATCAACCCTACGACCTAACCTATCTTTACTCCAAATATGCAAAGCTTCGTCACTAGTTGAAGGTTTGATGTTTTCTACAAAATACTTTAATGAGTTTTGGTTAGCCATTATTTGGTTTTTGGATATGTAAAAGATTCATTCATTACAAATGTTCTACTAGTATTAAACAAATAATAACTAACCAAAATTCATTTAGGTTTTGTAGTTATATCTTTATTAAAAAAAAATCAAGTAAATCTCTAGATCATAAGATCATAGTTTTTTCAAAATTATTCCAGCTTTTTACGAGAAAAAATATTTCAATTGGAAGATAAATATGCAGGAATTAATCAGCTGCTGTTAACCAAAAATACTACCTTTTACTATAAAACATAATAAAATTAAATATTTTATTTTAACTAATCAATTCCAAATTTAATTCTAGTGCAGGCGCAATATCACAAAAAAACTGTGAATGATTTATTTCAAAACATTTGAAGCCACTGAATAAATTAAGCACATAAGTAACGGTGGATTCCCAAGCGTAGTAGCAAATAATTGACAAATTGCAGCAAAAAACAAATCAGCAAATGGAAAAATTTTGTGCAAATTGCAAAACTGTGTCAACTGCGCCATAAAGTATGCAACGAGCAAACTAAAATCAGCACAAATACACACACACACACACATACGCGTGAAGAGATAAATGCAAACAGTTGACGAGAATCCCCAAAGGTCAGATAGAGTGAAATTGCGCGCGAAAAATTCGACTGATTATCAGCGATGCAAATGCAAGCGGCAACACACAGTTGCTGGTATTTGTGCGGGTGGGAGTAAATTGAAACTGCGAAAAAGTTAGTGGAAATTAGAAGAATGGAAAAAACATAAAAGTTGAAAATAATAAAAAATTGCAAAAAATAAGAAAAAAAAAATAAAAATAATTCAACAAGAAAGCAAAAAACTAAAATTTTAATGATAAAAAGATATTAAAAAAAAATAAAAATATCGTACTTTGAACCAAAATTTTTTTTTAAATAAAAAAAAAACTAAAATAAAAACTAAAAACAAATTAAAACAACAATCAGAATTAAAACAACAAAAAATTCATAACAAAAATCAAATACCGGAACAGAATAAGTAATCGAGCTGCATGTTTCAGCCAAAACTAAAATATTTTTTCTCGCCCCTCAATCGCAAGCTAAACGCCAAAACGTGCAGCAAGTGAAGTGAAAGCCCAAAGTGCGCGACAATTCGGAATAAAACGCTTGCAAATTATGCACAATTGCTCGGGAATTCAAATAACGGGCAACCGCACAAAAAAACTGAAAAATTTGCCGATTATAAAAACAATAAAAAACAGCAAAAAAACAAAAAATCTAGTTCAGTGAGTTGTGAAAATGCTTTGGCAAGCGAAAACTAGTGAAATTGTGCTGACTGCGCTAACTACGCGCTGCTGCAATAGCACAAACAACAACATTGTCGGGCTGCCATAGACATTGCGAATTGTCGCCGCCGCGAAAACAAAACTACGCACGCGTGCGTTTGTCGGTTGCATACACAAGTGACTGCGACAGCATAACGGGAACGTGAACGAGAACGCGCTTAGCATAAATAAAATATTCTCGATAATTTCGATGCATGAAATTTGAATGAGGCAAGCGTACAAACAAAAAATACTAACACATACATACATACATACAAACTAACAGAAATATTTTTGTGCTAGCGTATGTGCGTGTTTGTGCCACTGATATGACTGATATGTTGTTGTAAAGTAGTTGTTGTATGCAACATTTCAACATTTCCCAAAACTGAAACTGACAGTAGCGACAACATTTCGAACAAGTGATAACGGAAAAATTACAACAACAAAAACTCATTTGCAAACAGCTAACACATGCACTAAATGCGCTTGTGTATGCGTATGTGTGTATAGTAAACGAAAGCAGCTGCCAGCGCCGCACGAGTGACTCACCGCTTGCCAAGCAGCGCACAAGTTACCGTTAGAGCATATTAATAATGCGCATGTTTGCATATATTTGCAGAAAAATGAATAGAGCGTTGAAATGTAGCAGCTGCTGCTGAAATATGGCCAGCTGTAAACGTGTGTGAGCGACCCGACACAGTCGTTGTCATAAAAGCGACATTTGAAATACAAAAAAAAAAAATCTAAAAATAAACGCAAAAATTATTGACATTAAAATTTCATAGCGCACATGCAAAATGCTAAAAATTTCAAATCGTTGCAACAGTGTCAATGCCGTGCAAAATGTAAACAAGCAAATCGCTTTTCCCTCGCCTAACAACAGTGAAGCGTTACGCTTGACCTCTCCGCTGACCATGTCAACAAGCAACTACGTAGTGTAAACCAAAAAGTTGCAAGTGAGCTAGACAAACAAAACGGTAAATAAAAAAGCTGAAAAAGTTTTGCGCTGAGCCACGAGTGAAAGTGAAAGTCGAAGTGCAAGTTCAACAGAAGCTGCAAATAATTGAAAACCTTGAAAATAAATTAATTGAAATAAGCTGTGAGTGCCGCTAACGCCCAGTTTGTTGAAGCGAATTGTGTTTGAGGAAGTAGCAGGGAAAACATATTTGAGATAATCAAAAAAGTTAAACATCAGCAGTCAACATGCTGCCGCAGCGTTGCCTCTGTGGCAACAACTTGCTGCGCATCACCATGATGGTAGTGTTCGGCTTGGCAAATCTAAATAATGGTGAGTGCAAAATAATTTACTTTTGTTTAACATTGTACGAATTTGTGTTTTAGAGATGATCTTATATTATATAAGCGATACATATATATTTCAGAAGTAATATATTGTGTACCAAATAGTTGTATATTGAAGGTCTTGAAAGTTTAAGTGAACAGCAGAAAACTTTTTTTGAATTGAACAGTTTTATAAAATTACTAATAATACTCCTTTTGTAAAATTATGTACAATTTCCTTATACTAAAATACTTTAACTGCTTTAGCTTTCATTCAAAATTTGAAATGAAATTATAGTATCTCTAATCGCATGAAAAGATAGTATGAGCAGAGATAAGAGTGTTATGTGTTTATTTTACTTTGTAGTTGTTATTTTAGCGACGAAAAATATTTCTAAAGTAATTTTGAAAACTGCTGTCGGGTTGGTTGTTGGTAACCAATTATATATCAGGTACTCTTCTGGTTCTTAACCAGTTATTTAACAGTTTCTATTCCGTTTTTTACCCGGTTATATATCAGGTTCTGTTCCTATTCGATTTTCGTTTGAGTGGTGCTTTTTGGTAATTTAGCGGCAACATGCTATATATAAAAGTATAATTTTGAATTTGAAAAATTATGTTTATTATATTTTGGGATAGAAACTCTTAGCGGCTAACTTTATCCTTCAAGAATTAGAAACACGAGCAATCATTAATTATATCAACCAAATACATATTAGTGCAGAAAATAATAATACAAAAAATTCAAATAAATATTGTTAAACTAAAAAATTTATTCAGAAAATTGAAAACTAAAACACGAATGTCAAACCCTGCTAATTGATTAAATTTTTTTTAATATTTTTGTTAGTAATGGTTAGCGCCAGAGCGCCTATTGATAAAAAACAATCTTTTTTTTACGAAGTAAGTTTTTTCAATGTGATGAGACACTTCAATAATCACACGATAGTTAAATCGATGCTCAATCCTGTTAAAATTTTTAAACTTCTATTTTTAATTCAATATAAAACCAATTTTCAAAAATGTTTTTACTGAAAAATTTCGTTATACGCAGCATTTCCATCATATTACTCATACGCACTGCAGCACAATTAGTTGAAGCAGACAAATTATGTTTACAAAGCATAAAAAATTAGTTAAAGAAACTAAAAAAAATTAATGCAGTGCTATTAATATAATCAGCATTTAATGAGCGCCGAAAAAATCCTTCTGTATACCAAGAAATACACCTATCACACAGCTTAAAACGATAAAGCGACTTAATCAATTCATAATAAATTGCTTACGGAAAGGTGATTAACTGTGATTAACGGAGATCTAATGCTAATATTTGCATATATTAAGATCTTAGTATATACCTTTTTTACGCAAAAATCGCATTTACTTTATATCAGCCAAGTTCGCAAGGTTACTCATACGCACCGTCGCACACAGGCAATATTAGGTTTGTTATTATTAAATCGTTATTGTTGGATCGGATTAGGCTTTAATAAGCAAGATGTATGGAAATATGAAATTAAAAAGTAAATTGATATGTAATTATACAATTAAGGAAAAGGTTAAATCTGTAGCTGAGAAAATGATGCCACGAATAACTTGGATATTTTGCAAGCGTGCTTGGTACAGAGAATTTTAAGAAAATTTAATAAAAATTACCCTGATAGAGAACCATTGGAACCGTGAAAGTCAGCATAAGATGGTTTGAAGGATCAGTACAAAAAAACTTTTACTTACGTACCAGTTAAGACAGGGGTAAACACCATAGCTTGTCTATTAAGTATAACATACACTAAGGGAATAGTAGAAACAAATTTTAAAATAAGATATATCCATAAGGAGATAAATTTCCATTTTACAAAAGGTTCTAAAGGCTGATTCAAAGCAAGTTCTTGTATAAAAATTTGCTACTATATATATAAAATATCAAAATCGGTTACTTCGACAACTGTCGGCAATATTTCTAACAAAGCAGCTTATATTTCCCTTAATGTTATTTAACCCCATTTAAATTAAAACAAAATTAAATAAGAAATATTTAAAATTGGAAAAAACAAAGAAAATTCACTTGACTAAAACCAGTAAGGCTTGGTACCATGATATGAATAGAACCTTTTATGTACTGTATAATCAGTAAATTGCTATATTGGCTAAATTAAATGCCACTGCATTCAAAATAATTGCAGCGGAAAGCAAATTCTTGATTTTATTATTCATTAGACTAAAACACGGACAGCTACGCTGCATACTAAATAATATGGTGATTTTCAAGGCAGAGCTACACTAGCTCATAGAATCCGCACAACAACAATTTGCGAAGCATTGAGCAAATTCATTCACCACAAATTCTCTCTTTCATCTAATTCTCGAACACTTAAAGTAATTAAATGAAATGGCAGCACACAATTATAAGAACATTGACGCACATGAGTGAGTCCTTACACACACTCCTACATACATACACAAATATTTGGAAAATTTCTTTAAACTTGTTGTGCTGAAAGTTTGGCATTTCAGGGTCATCCACACAAGCTCATCCAATAAAGAGAAGCTTCACAAAGAAAGAAAACCGAATTTCGTACGTAGCTACAAAGTGAAAGTGAAATTCTTGCTTGTTGTTAGCAGCTGAATGAAAGTTCCGAAATAAAAATGATTGAAAAACGTGTCGTTGCGGCGCCAACTATATCGATTTGCTTACCTTGAAGGTTAATGCTTTCAGGAAAACACATTTCCCAGACACAAAGCAACAACGGAAGCAACAAACACATACACACATACGCACTATACAAAAATGAATAAATTGCTTCGAGCGGGAGTGCACTGTGGGTGGGGTGTTGAGCGGAGTGCAAAGCGTCTAAATTTTCATGTCACTGTGGGCGCTTCTGTGTCAGCTGTCACAGCGCGCCAAACTATGCAGCTGCCAATAAAAGTCAAACTTTGTAAGAGCGTGATGGACGTGCAGAGCACATGATTTGCTGGGGCATCAAGTTGGAAGAATGCGCAAAATACCAAACAACTTGGAATAAAGTGGGAATGTGCAAGAATTTGCTGCTGCAGCATACACATGGCAATGCTGATGTGCGCAAAATTTGAATGGAAGAAATTGGAAAATTGAAAAACTTAGACTAAACTGAACATAACTACTTTCACAATATAATTCTTCCTACTCATCAGTTTGCTTTGTATTTTTTGAAGTTTGGAAATTTTGCAGTGAGGTTTTTTTTTTTAACGTTTAAAATTTCTTCACGCTTGAAATGGTATCGGCTTGAGTATTGTGTTTGAGTATGAGTATTGGATTGGTGGGTATCATATCCAGTTGGCATGAAATAAAAAACGTTGGCGCTTAAAAAAATATATTAGAATAAAAATTCTAAGGCATAAGTCACTCTGAATAAAAACGATAAAAATATTTTTTTAGCAGGGTTGCCAAATTTTGGCACATTTTAAGTCTTAATAAATACTAAGATATTAAAACAGCACAATGCGGTTAGCGAGCTTATAGGGCTTAAGATAGTTAATAGCTATAATATTTTAGTGGAAGGTTGCCACGTGTTTGAAAATCTTAGTAAAAAAAATTTTTGTTAGCAGGGTTGCCACTTTTGTGCAGATTTAAAGTCTAAGTATATGATAAATAATGAAAAAGAGTATTGTAGTTACCGCGCTTATAAGTCATAAGAGAGCTCATAGCTATATTATTTTAGAGGAGGGTTGCACCCTGTTTAAATATGCAGCTTTGTAAAACTTGATAAAAGAACGAATTTTTAATATAAGAATAACATATTGTCTATAACATATCGAAATGATTATTATGATGACACTTAAAATTGAAAATATTTTCTGAAAATGGTTGCCACATTTAAAAAAACTATTTTTCAATTAAATTGATAAAAAGGAGTTCACTCGATTTAGAGAAGTACTTAAGCGCAAAACCTACTAATAGACCATAAAATATTTAAAGAAGTGTTGTGTCTGATACGTTTCTGAAAATGGTTACCACCTGTCTAGAAATTACTAATTCAATTAAGATATACGATATTGTTATATAATTAAGTTTGTGCGAGAATTCGAAAATAAAACTTTGTATGAAGATATAAAGTTAAACATATTACTTTAGAGTTGCCACCTTTTAACAATTTTTTTTTAAATAATTTGATAAAATAGAATAACTATTACGGATATGAAACGAAAGAGGTTTAAAAGATAATAAAGTATATTATTTGGCAATGGTTGCCACTTGACTGAAAATTGTCATCGTATATACATACATACATACATACAGATGCTACGATGTATAATATATGTATATAATTAGAGTGAACTTAAAAGCTTGTTGAAGCAGATGTAGATACATAGTTCTTAGCAACTTAACGAAAACTAAAGTAGAAGAGAGTTGCCACATTTTTTTAATAAAAAAAAATTTTAAATAAGACAGAAGAAAAAGCAACATAAAATTTGAGTAATAAGTAGTATTAGATTGAAAATATTTTTATAAAGGGTTGCCACATGTTCAAATTATTTTGTATATTATCAAATGAATAAAATAATTAAGTCTTATATGAAAGCGTAGTAATATATTGTTGATGCCCAAATAAATAGTTGACTTGGGTTAAGCAGTTTACGTGGGGGTCTCCACTTGTCAGAAACGAGTTACATATATCATTCGCAGCACCCTATTTTTATGGTTTGATAAATGTCACTGAAACATATCTCAAAGACTTAGCCGTCCTTTTTTATTTTATGGTTTACGATACAACCAAGTTAGCTTCGCTTCTACATCTCGTAGCTCTAAACACACAAATTCTTGTTTTAGCTACTAAGAAGCTACCTCTCCCTTCTAAATATACCATACATGATTTATCGTTAAAATGCCAACGTGCTTCTCAAAGCCTTGACATTTGCTTCGACGTTGACATCTTAGACGCACACCAATGCACACTATGCGTTTCAACTACTTTGAAATTTACTGTCACAACATTTTATGGCGCACCTGAGCACACTTTCGCAAGACTATAAGTCACAAATAATTTTAAGAAATATGTGCGGTATGAAAATAAAAGAAATAAAGAAACTTGTAATAAAGCTGACAGAAAAATTGCCAGTTCACACGTACTTGCCACATCCTGAATTTATGACTGGCAGTCATATATTATCCGCTTTTCAGTGCGGTGATGAGGCCAATAACAATTTTTAATATTGCAACAACAGTAAAGTCAATAGAAGGCTTTAGAAGTCAACGTGGATAAGTGGACGAAAGAAGAAAGTAAAGTGAGGGCATAAAAATGTATTGAGAAATTATGAAAACTGGAAAGAAAATAAAATTAAGCGAAAATAAAAGCATACAAAATGTACATAATGTGTATATGTGTGCATGCGCTTTTCGTGTGTATTGTGTATGCAACACATATATGCTGTTGTGAGCAAATATAGAACGAATGTTCAACAAACCGCAAATTCGTTTTTGTCTTCAATTTCATACATTTTATTGTTGCAGTACGAATTTGTTGTTGTTGTTATGTGGTTTCCAAATAATTGTGTATGTAGACATGCGGCAACTGACTTCCTTCACTCGCTTTCAGGTTGTGTTGTTGTACATACAAATGCATGTGTACATATATGTATGTATGTGTATATATGTGTGTGTATATAAACATTTATATATATGTGTGAATGTATTGCATACACATGTGTGTATGAGCGTTTCGAAAACGTGTCAACGTCAGCAATACCGCCAATAAATAGTCGCAGCAATTGGCTACGGTAAGGTTTTGACGATTTCAAATTGCTAGGGGCAAAGCATACATACAGGCGCTCAAACACACAGGCACAAAAATACACAAAAAACTTCACACTCACACATACATACGCTGTACACGAATTTTCTCAATATTTTCATACCTTTTCACTCAACATACACATTCACACTTATTTTGAGAGCAATAACTTTTGTGTGTTTGTGTGTCTGTGTCATGTCAAATAGTGTTTTGTTCATCGTGCCGATTGCCGTTGTCATCGATTTGAAGCAAACGGCAGTTTTCAGCACTTGATTCATCATAGTCACTCACGTCATGAGTTGTGCGCCCTTCGGCGCATTGTCTGTCTGTCTATTTGTTGTCAAATAGCAAGTGCTTCAACAAGCGCGCCTAGTTGTAGGCTATTATTTTGGCATTTTCGTCTAGGTTTGGGTTCGTTTCGTTTGTTATGCCGCTTTCATTTCGCTGTTGTGAGTGCTCTTTTTTTATTATTCGTCGACTTGCCACTTACTGTGTTCGCATTTTATTACCACTTTTGTGAGCGTGTTTCTGTGTAATTTTGATTTTTGTGTCATAACTTCAAGATTCGGCACATCAACACATTTTGACAGCCATCTCAAATTCCCTTCCATAAATTGTTGGTTTGTTGTTAGTTGTATGTAAGTATTGTTGTTGTATATGTTAGTGTACGGGGTGCATTAGGAAGCCTATATTCGCCTGTAATTTACAATCTTTCAGCTTTTTGTATCTGCAAAATATAAATTCACATTATTTCGGTTATTTGCAGAGAGTAAATAAAATTGTCTGATTGTCTGTTGGTGGCACAGTTATCAAGGTTGCTTCTTTCATTATCGAAATTGAGAATGGTTTGAGGGCAACGTGTATATGCAAAAAATAATGGGTTTTCCATGGAAAGAGTAAAAGAATTTAAAGTATGACTTCAATTCCTTTTTTCGTGACAAAAAAAAGTGGTTGCTTTGGGATCTTTCTCTCTAGCAAAAAAACTTGGGAAAATGGATAAGAAGCATGCTGTTTACAATAAACCAAGAAATAAATGATTTACTTAGGTGCGCAACCTATATAGACAACAAAAATTTTGCTTACTTTCAACCCCTCAACTTGCTAAGAGCTTGTTCGAAATACCAATAAAGCCACATATTTCTTATACAAGTATCTTCATGCTGAAAGATATCTGAAATGTATGTTATAGAAGCCGATACGTCTCATATCCTTCTGTATTCCTTTTCTTCTTCGTTCGAAAGGAAACTAAAATTTTTCAATTTATTTCCACTTCGCTTCTAAGTCGGTATCTAGATTGCGAATTTTGATGCCACGATTCACTAAGCGGTCGAGGTAATTCCACCAATCAGCTGTCTAAGCGATGAACTTTTAATTTTTAATATTTCAAATTTCATTCCTTATTTATGAGGGCGTTCAACCAATTTTTTACTCAAAATAAATTTGAGGCCACTTTCGTATATGCGGTTCCTCCACAGGTTACTAGGAATTGTTTTTGGACAAATTGAAACGGCAAATATACCAACTACTAGAAAGCTGTACTAAAGGGTAAGCCATATTTTACTACTACAACCTTTTCGCATCGTTCTGGCAACTTGCCGATTCTACTCGAAAAAAGACTACGCTGGATTAGCGGCCAAGAGGTCATAAATCATGTAAGAATCGCCCCAGTAAGGGATTTCTGAAAGACCAGATCAAATGTTAGTTGAAAGCTCTGAGCTATAAGGCGGTGGAAACGAAGCTTCCCTTCTGTTTTCCTATTAATTTTTAATCGGTCTTGCAACATGAAGACGATCTTTGTCATCATCAAAAATTATTGCCTTGCAACTAGTCACAAATTCAGGAAGTTTTTCCAAGCTATCGCTTCAGTTTGATGAATAAATGTCCATAGCTATTCTCATTAAAGGTTTCATCTTGTTCTTAAACTTCAAGAACGCTGGTCTCACCGAATGGTGAACATTACCTTGGCATCATTAATATTCGGCTTTGAAGCTGATTTGGCTGGTTGACAAGATTTTATACATACATGATTTTTTTCGTTGAGGGTTGCCGTAATATAACCATTTTCCATTACCAGGCGCAATCCTTTGCAAAAACCACTTAATTTTTCAACTTTCTATCATATCCGACAAGTAAGATCGTCTTTCAATTTTTTTTTACTTTAGTTCATATGACACTCAATTTCTATACTTTTGAATGTATCCAGCTTCTTTGAACGTTTCGGCATGGCTATTGAGATACTTAAAAAGAATCTGCTAGGTCTTCTTGCATTTGACAACAATATTCATAGGGCATTGCTTCCAGTTCCTCATCTTAAAACTTTATTGACCAGTCAGGAAGTTTTCATCTTCGAAGACACAATCACCTCTCACCTCTTTTAAATGGCGCAAATCACTTTTGACACGTTTGCTCAGCTAGAGTATATTTATTATAAATTTTCTACAATGAATTCATTTTTTATAATTCAGAAAAGAAGAAAAACAATCCCGAAAGTTACTATTTTAGACGTAAGGTTCAAAATTTAATTTTCCAATTGCTATTACTAGTCACCCAAATTTACAGATTTTTCTCCTTTTTGAGTTTTTTTGTAGGGTTATTTGATAAACAAGGTCTTATTAATATTAACGCGCTCTTAACATGAGATATTTGTGCCAAATTCCCTTCGAGTAATTTTCGAAAAAGTAATGCCAAAAGAGCACGTTTTGTTGATGCCATCGAATAATGGTTTTTAAGAGATTATTGTTTATTTTCAAAATCTTTCAATAGATATATTAAAAGAAGAGGATGGCATATAGTCTAAATGGTCAGAGCAGTCTCACTAAAGAGAATCAAAACAATTCATGATATACATAATTCTATAAACGATAATTCCTTTAAATTTTTCACTCAGAGAGGCAAACAAGAATTGTATAAGCATTCAGTTGCGAATTATTGACCGTTGATGAAACTAGTGTACAATGATTTTGTTAAAGCATAATCCCATCATCTGCCTCATGCTTGGAAGCAGGAAGGAAAGCGATAAGGTAAAACATGTTTTATGTTCTCCTTCAATATCAAATCAGTATATAGCAAGAGCTTTGAAGGAGATTGAGTGCACTTTCAGGCGCAGGTGCTCCTGTAAAAAGGTAAATAATGAATGCAATTTCTATGTTACAATAAACTGCTTCTCTATAGAAAATATTTTATTTATATTTATATATTAGAATAACCTAATCTTGGTTTAAAAAAATCCACACGCTGCCAGATTATAATCCCACAAACTCATTTTAAAAAGAAAAAATTTTCCTCACTTAAGATTCTGCAATAAAATGTGAAATTTTCTCGACTGATGCCTATCAGCTGGCGAACATAAAAGCCGCCAATTTTCTGCGATTACTTTGAGGCCATAAAATTTTTACGAACTTATGAACTCACTTTTTTCTGATAAAATTCAATTTGCACACACATAACTGTATCTGAGACCAAACAAGCGATGCAAAACAAAAATATTCTTCCTTCACAAGTAGAAACCAGCAAAAACAAAAATGCCGTATGCATTTTAGACATTTTTTCAACGCACACGCGCCGTGAAATGCCTGGGAAACCCCACTTGCTCAGCTCTTTGCGTTTGGCGATAACTCAGAACGAGAACGAGATTCCTTCACAGATATTGCTAGTACCTTGTCTAACGCGTAATTTTATATTCTTTTGTGAGAGTGTGTGCACACATTTTATATTTTAAGCAGCAAAAGAGAGAAAAATTTATGAAAAAATTAATGCTATTTTACGAGCAGCTAGAAATAATCTTTTATCAAAGCGAGCAAACACCACAGCCTTGCCCCACGCAGTCCCACCCACACATTGTACACACACATTGTTTGCTGTGTGAGTCTGAAGGTCAATGGCGAACGCAAAGGTAAAACACGGCGAAGTCATTGCCTAGCAATAAACGCGTGATATGGCAAAGGATGTATATGTGTGGGTGTGTCAGTGTGCCTGGAAGTTGCGAAGCAAGCATATAAAATGCTGTAAAAGAACTTTAAGCTGCTAGCCGTGAAAAGTGTGGTTGTGGGTGTGAGCCTGTGCTTGCAAATTCATTGCCAGCTGCCATAATTGTAGCAGCTTGCTGAAAAATCCGCTAGAATTTTATTTCGCCGCTGAAAAAGTAAAAAATATAATTTATTTGCTGCAGCTTGATTTATGAGCAGCTTATTTGTTTTTTTAGCAAAATAAAAAGGACTAACAAAAATGTGGCAAAAATGTAAGTGAAAGCGCAGCAACAACTCAGGCGAAACAGAGTGGGCACAACATGGATGAGTTGACAGCTGAAATGCTCAGAAATAAAGAGATAAAAGACTGACATTGCTACTGTCTTGAGTAAAAAGCGCTTCTATCTCAGAAGAGGCTACTTTGTGAGGAGTCTAATTGTGAAAACACAGCCAGAAACATGCTCCAAATGATATTTAACGGTACATGGCACCTACTGCGCCAGACAATTTTCGCAATAATTTGACTGTTTTCTTTCGAAAAAATTACTTGCAACTTTTATGCTTCATTTATATAACTAAATACAATTACATTCGTTCTGTTTGACAGCGTCTACCAAGTTCAGGACTTGCAAGAGCTGGACTTTGCTTTCCTGCTGAAAATACTTGCCTTACTGAACCATAATATAGAACAATGGAGTCCGTTTCTGACACTTTCATTTGTCTGTGCCTGTGTTTGTGTGTGTGCGCTTTATGATTGTCTGTTTTGCGTTATTATTGGCAGTTAATGCGCCAGACGTATTTCATTAGCCAGCGCAGCAGCCAACAGCGCGACCGCCATATAACGGTGTCAAGTGTGATAAATTGGGGATTTTTTATTTTTTGTGTTTTGTATCGATGTTTTATTTTCCGCCTCTCTTAACTAAGTGGCTTTATTTGGCTCTGCTTTTGTGACTTTATGACCTTTCATGAAGGCGTCAAGTAAAATTTGATAAATCGTTTGCCGTTTTCAAATCATAGTGCAAATTTTGCTTTTTCATTAGCCGCCGACAAATTACACTTCAGTTGCGGATAAATAAATGATTTATTACAAACGCAGTGAGTGGCGAGATTTCGAGTAGTTACTGACCCCTCTTTTAAAAAGGATATAAGAAGGAGCGGTGGTGTTGAGTGTGAGGAGCTTTATTAGATGTGGGTATAAAATATTTCTTGAGTGAGTTTTAAGTTTGAGAAATATCATTATTTAATTTGGTTTGACTGATTATGGTTGTGGTGGAATTTATATGTATTTATATTGAAAAATTGATGGAAAGCATTCTTAAGATATAAAAGGAAATTTTAAAATTATATTGAGACATTTCTTAATATATTTTGGAAATCGAGTTTTACATGATCAGCAAAGAAATATCGAGAATTTTAACGGCACCGACGCTATAATACTCCACAAAGCAGCAGTTCTTTCAAGGGTATAAAAGATCTTATAATAATATTGATCGTTCCGTTTGTATAACACCTTTTTGCTATAGTTATATACAGCTACATATAGTCCAATAGCGACGGTTCCGACTTAGATGCTCTTCGGAGAAAAGAACGTATGCAAAATTTCAAATCAATATATATTTTCAAATCTATCAAACTGAGGAAAGGACTATAAGCGAGCTATTATATACAAATAGTCGTCCGAACAGATAGATATGGCTGAAGGGTTGCAGACGTTTTCTTCTAGGTGACAAACTTAATATAGCAGTTCAGAGTTTAAAAAGCGGCCATCCAAGTTTTATCTCGTTTCGTAAAACTTGCATTGTCGCAACATCTTTTGGGCATATACGACTATCACACTAATATTATTATAAAGTTTATGAGTGTGTATGTTTGTTACTTCTTCATGGGTAAACGGCTAGAGCAGTTTAAATAAAGATTTGCATGGGGTAAGCTGACACTCTGGTCGAGTTCACACTCAAAATTGGTGTGCCTGTCATAAGGATGCGTAACCTGGACGCGCCCAGACTGTTCAACGGCACTAGGTTAACTACCACAGAGCTAAGGCGGAGAACCGTAATGTTGTTTGCCGAGATGTGCTGCATTACAATGATTTCTAGCTCTCTACGACCAGATACAAAAAAAATAATTCCACAAACATAATCAACTCTCCCGTTCTGTAAGTCATCAAAATTTTATAAACTGATGTTTCTGATATTAAAAATTAAATTATTTTGCTTCTGAAAATGTGAATAGTCATTATTTTTACTGTTAACACACAATTTATTTTCTCTAACAAACAGCTGGCAAAGCTAGTAATACACATATATAATCCAACTCATCTATAGTCATCAATATTTAGCAATGAGAATATGGGAAAAAAGTTCACATTTGGATTAAAGAAAAAGTGGCCTACAAGCGAAATGCAGACCGTTATTTGTAGACATTTTGTAACTCATTAGAACGGATTTACGGATACAGTCTGTCTATACTAAGTCCGCCTTCAAGAAAATTAGACATGCATATATTGAGTCTTTAAGGAACCTGTTCTCATTCTTAACTTTATGATTATATTTTAATCAATACTATGAAAGGGTAAACACTTTTTTTGATTTTGGTGACCTTACTATTACACTTTGATGACCAAGATAGCTTAAAACTGCCCGACCAGAACAGAGGAGGTCTGTTTACTGAGGTAATAATAAAACCAATAATATTTGTCTTGGTATCAACTATATTTGAAATGAATTAGCACCACTTGCTAAATATATTGTAGTATGTTTGAGGAATGCCGATTTCCTCTCGGTCTATTTCGTTTCACATGGGGAGTGTGGGAGATACCTCAGAAAACTAAGTGAAACTAGTAATGTTCATCTTTGTGTTTTTGTTCGTATGAAAAATTAATAAAATCAGACTTCCATACGCATTTGATTTTAATATTAATACTTCCGTTACTGCGCAATATACTTTCCTGGCAAATCTAGCAAGAAAATCAGTTCATAATTTCACTTACTAAAAATACTGATTTCAGGCATTAAAATTTTTATTGGAAAAGTTTTGCAAACATCTCTAACTGTTTCTGATGTCCTGAACTTAACCCGTGCTTTCTTGAATGAATTTCTTTCACTGCAGTTTTTTTTCATTTCCACAGTTCACCACCAGTCAACCATTTAGTTGTTAATAAAACATTTAAACATTTTTCTGCCACAAACAGTCACCGCACTAAATGAGTTTTCGGTAACCATTTGTGGGTGTGTGTATATGTTTACCGTGCTCAGCTGCTGATCCCAAACGAGTAACTATATTTCTTACTAGTATATACTATAGATTTTACATGTACCGTACTAAAGTGAACCTAGTAATTCCTTTTCAGTTGAAGCAGAACTGCAGGTGAGCTCAGTAGAGAACCACAAACACATACATAAATGTATATTTTATGTATGTATATTTGTAAGCGCAGTCGTGTACCATTTGATATACATATATGTATGTATATAGTTGTATATTTGTAAAAAACTGGCAGTGCTGGCGCTGGCTGACACTGTCCTTTGCCTGTCATTTCAGTGTCTTTAACTGTTACAGTTATCTTAAAATTGCTCGGACAATTTCCTTTACGTTTTGCCACATTCGTTACGGAGCGCTCTGCTGCTGATTTATTCATATACATACATACTTATTTTATAGAATTGCTGGAAAGTTTTCTGTGTAATCCCCAGAAGGTGAACACATACATATATGTATGTATACATATGTATATATTTGGGTTGAAGTTTATTGCATTTCGGTGATTGTTGTTGTATTGTAGTATGGTTGTTGTATTTCGATTATTTTTTTATGGCATTTCGGTCGTTGTTGTTGTCTTTCATCAATTTATTTTTTTTATACTTTTTGTTTTTTGTTGTATTACGGTAAATATTGTTGTATTTCAATATAATTTGGTGTATTTCAGCGATTGTTTTTGTATTTCAGTAATTTTGGTTGTAGTTGTTGTTGTTGTAATTTAGTAGTTGCTTTTCCGTAATTTTTGCAAAATTTTTATTGTTGCTATTTTATTAGTAATTTTTGTTGTATTTTATTTTTTGTTGTTGCATTTTGTCACCCTTCTACATGCACGTGCTTGAGTTCCATTTAGTGGAAAAGTCAAATGGACAGCAAAAAAGCGAAAAAGAAGACAAGCAGGACAGACAAGCATGCAACGGACAGCTGAAAAGTCATGGCGGGGCAAATAACTTGCACGTGATTTTCACTTCACTTTCATTTCATTTTTATTTTTATGCTCGCAGACTGAAACAGCGCTAAATAATATTGAAAATGCCGTTGCTCACTATGAATTATTTTCTATAAGCATTTTTTGCTGCTCGCCACTGTATTAAACCTTGCAACTCTACTTGTATTTGCGATGTTGTTGTGTTGTGCTGTTTTTTTTTCGATGTCTTGTATTACTTTTGTGCTTTGTTTTTGCACTTCAAATTGCTAGCAACATTCCGACACGCAAAATTTAATTTACTGCTCATCAGCTTCTCCACTCGCTGCCCTCCACCCCGGCTTTCATAGATTCTTTCCTCGCAGCTAAGCTTTTCCGTGTATTTTGACTGACCATTGCAATTTTGTTTCAGCATTTTATCTGATTTCTAGCTTGGCGTTGTTGTATTTGCAACTCACTCGCAGTTTTCTCGCTTTTCCTGAAGTGATTTTCTTCAATTTCAATTTGCTGCCAGGTCCCTTCGCTTGCTTTGTGTCTTCCGTGAAAGCACTAAATATCCAGCATTTACGATGACCCAAATGAAATTCAGAAGTGTGAGTGTGAGTTTGTACTCACACACATGCATGAGTGCACTAGTATATGTGTGAGTTTCTTATATGTGTGTATGTGACTTTTCCTTAAATGTGTATGAGACTGTCCTTACATGTGTAGGTGTTCAAGTAATGTGTTCGCTTGTGTAGCAGTGCCCGTTTGACATGCTATCTTCCACTTACTTCTGATCAAGTGAAGTTTGTTCACACCACACACACACATACACAAACCCCACTTTGAAGTCTGTCACGCACGTTTGCACACACATACACACATACTCAGGAATATACAGTTGGAATACAATGAATTTTTTAGTTCTATTATTATTAACCGAGAAGTCAAAAACAGAGACGTGATGCTTGGCGAGTGCCAGTGTGTCAATGTATAGGATATATATGTACATATGTTTGTACGAATATATGTGTGTGTGCGTGTTTGCACTTTCTGTTGCCAACGGGAATGTGCCAAATATGTGAGTGTTTACTTCACTGGGAACTGCAAGTTTGTACCGACATATGTAAGCAGCGCTTTAAGTGTGTGTGTGTGAGTGCGCTCTCGACCATTTGTAAGTGTGCTTGAGCAGCCAAGGAGCCGAGGAGCTGCAGCGCCAGCAGGAAACGGTGATAAGCGTAGTTGATGCAGGAAAAGCACGCATTGCAGCAGTTGAGCACATATGACGCCTCATATGAATTTATGTGTGTCTGCACATTGCTCTTCACAAATATAACTGCACAAATATATATACATATACGCACAAGCGTGTGTATGCGTTTGCTTATTTTAATAATAGAAATTTATATGTGTCAGCGCATATTTGCTAGCTTTTGGTTTAGTCAAGTGTGTCAAATAGAAATTGGAGCACGTTGCTGATGTGTTATTGTAATAACTGTACCCATTACTGTTGGCGCTATTGGCTGCTCCGCACACGCACACACATATGCATCTACTTGGTTGGCCCTGTATTAGTATGCTGCAACAATAACAGTAATTTTACTGTTTGTTTTTCAATATCCTCGTTACTGCTTATTTACATACACGCTTTTTGCTACATAAATACATATGTGTGTGGTATTGAATACTAAGCAGGAAGCCGCACAAGCATACACACACAAAAGTTTGTAGAATTTAGCAGGAATACTGCAAAATTCAAATTTGCTGAAGTGCTCTATTAAATAAAATTAAATTCAATTATCATGTTTGTCACATCTGTTTGAATATTTGAAAATTTTGCGAATAGCGTTCATACTAAACGGTTTATGTGTGGCACAAATAAGGAAATATAATGCATTTCCATTTAAAGAAAGCAAATTCGCTAAAGGGTTTTCTAATTTTTGGCATTAAGGTAAAACATGGAACATTTATTTTTCAAAATTTTCACTCGACCCTTATTTTTAGTGAAAAGAATGCATAGCAAAGCTTAAGTTACGGTTCATGTGTAGTCCGCATCGATTTCAAGAGGATTACTTTAAGGCGCATTGCAGTTTGTAGTCATATTTCTTTTGCTAAGCATCAAGTGCATATGCTTCTCAAACGACTTATAGTTTATTTCATATTATTTAAACTACACGCAGTCGATGACTCACAGTAAAGTAAAGTTAAAACCAAAGTCGTTTAGGAAAAACCGATCGTATATCTAAATGAGTATTGCTATATTAAAGAAAATCCAAAATAGTGCCCGATGTAAGCAATACTAAATAAATTGAAGCAAAAAGCTTGGACAATTTTCGTTACAAATTTCTGAGAAAAAATTATTAATTTTTTTTCAAAGGCGCCTTTTCGAATGTTTCATAAATATTGCAAAAATTAAGCCTTATCATACTACATTTTTCTAGGCATAAAGCTCTCCGGAAGAACCAATAAAATTTTTGAAGTTTACGGAGACGATGCTTTATCATTTCATGTAGAACAACTACGGTTCGCTCGCTTCCGTTATGGAAATTTCGATGTGAAAGAATTAACACGATTCTTTGCTGAAACGAAATGAAATCGCACCACTTCTGAAGCGAACCACTTCTGAAAAATGTGCGAAAAAGATCATATTTCAAACGAGAAACAGGAAAGAGAACTTTCATCAGGACAACGCTAAACCATACATACTTCGATGACTCGGAAAAAGTTGAGAGAGCTCGACTGGGAAGTTTTGATGCATCCACCATATAGCCTTGACCTTGCACCATCGAACTACCATTTGTTTCTGGCAATGTAGAACTCCCTTAATAGAGTAAAGTTGGCTTCAAAAGAAGCCTGTGAAAATTACTTGTCGCAGTTTTTCGCTGAGAAACCAGAAAAGTTTACACTGATGGAATAATGATAAATATTAACATAGATTTTAGTTTTCTCAGGATGTTAGCATACCAATGAGAAGAATTTAATCGCTTTTAAAAGTGATAGGACTCTAATACCCTTATATATCTGTCAATTGTCTTTAAAATAATATAGGCTTTTCAAACATACGATACATACTGCACGAACAACGGTATTTTACAACGCATGAATTAAAATGGGTGAAAGCAGCCTTCATATTCCTTTAATTTCCATATTGACATAAGTTAAATACATATATTATTTGTTATGTTAGTTGGAGAAAGAATAAAGAGAAGAAACAGTACTCTATAATAATGAAGCTTAAAATTCGAGGGGTATGGCATTTTCCAAAATGAATAAAAAGCAATGAAACTTACTCTCTAAAGATGTAGTTCTCGACTGAGTTCTACATCTACTCTCCGAAAAAATGGAAATCTTCCATAAACGTGGTAAGGTATCGTTTTACTTTGTACCATTTAGCATTTATATGAATGCTTTATTTGCGAGAGTTGTAAAGTTGTAATAATATCTTGTCGGTCTTATTTAACCCAGTTATCAAATAAAATCTCCGTTTTTCTAGCTTAAGTATACTTGATTTTCAACACTTTAAGGAGTTATTGTAAATTCCAGAAATCAAATGTTTTTTTGTTTTTGTAATATATTTGAATATTTGCCCATATTGGAGCGTCCTCCAAGCTGAGAATGCAGCCATCAAGATAGCAGTATATTTGCTGCTCCGGATTGCGGCTTCCTTTAAAGAAGTAACTATTCACTCAGATAGCTGTTTGGAAGAAGATGAGGTGGAAACAACTCAACACTTCCTTCTTGACTATCCCCCGTTTGTCAGGTCAAGACTTAAACACTTGGAAGCGCATATCTTCAGACATCAAATTTGTATTGGCTACAAAACATTTTGCCAATCTGTAATTTTTATTTTTTTTGGCCTCACAAAGGATTACATATGTATATTAGTCCACGTGCGATCATCGATCAGCCATCTTATCTAACCTAAGCCAACCTAATATATTTCAAAATATTTGAAATTGATTCGATAAATAGTTTCGGAGATAATGCTTCCAAAACTTTAAACGATTTTTTTCGGAACGCGGTTTTCACATTCGATGGTGACTTTCTTAGGCATTTTATAGTTAACGAAGAAACGATACTTGAGTAATAACATGATTAATATAGTTTTCGATGTTTTATTTTAAATTGTAAAATTAAAACTATTTTCAAAAAAGCTTGTAGATGACACAAAATTAATTTCCGCAGCGTTGTTCGATAATTTGTTGAACAACCTGGTTGTTTTCTTTGTTGTTAGCTAAATGTAGTATAACATTCTCAACAAAACGTGATGAAACAATTACGGTGAAGCGCATAACAAAAATAAAAACAACTTCTTTTGGTATTAGTTATGAATGTAACGGTACATGCCCACGCACACACATATGTACACATATGCATACATACTTACAATTATTTGTGCAACAGCTTGCATATTGGCTTTTCGTGCAAATAATAACAACAAAAACAATTGTAACAACCACACACATATACTAGCGTGTGGCAAACAGAAAAGTTTTAAACAAAAACAACAATTTTATCAACATTTTGCGCTATTACAATTTAGCATTTATGCACATGAAAGTTTGCATGCATGTGTGTGTGGGGAATTTCAATACCACACACAGGCATGCAATATGTATAACAGAAAGTCTGCGAATAACAACACGCTGAAGGCGACGGCGGAGGCAACGCATGTAACTGTCAACAGCAAAATGTTGGACAAACCATATACAAACATACACACATACATATTGTGGCCATGTGAGTGCAACAGTTCTCTCCGATATGCATGCCACATGCACATTTATGAGCATATAAAATTTTACGGCAGCGCAATTTTATGGTGGCAACATTCCGAAATGCTTTTGTATTAGTTCTTTGATTGGTTTGTGAACAACTTCCAATGAACTACAAAACAAATTGTTTGTCTAACAACAACTTTACTTCGCCGCATGGTCATGTTCGTATGTATGCGACGAAAATATTAGCACAACGGAAGTTTGGTTGCCGCACATAATAAATTTTGTAGTTGGTTTAGCATGGTGGGCAATTGCGATGTGTCACCATTAAATTGTACAACAACATTTGCATAATTGTGTAATTGTGGCATTTGCAATTGTAGTTGCTTAAATGGTCGCGAAATTGTGTGTAAACCACAAAGCAGACAGACAGTCGCTTAGTAGTTTGCGAACATTGGCGTCCAATGTTTGTTGCAAGGCAAATATACAGTTGTAAAGGAAGACATTTATAGTTGCCAGTATTTTTAAGTCGTGCCTAACATAAAATATGCCAGCAACTGCACAAAGTAATCGTGTTGAAAATGTTTGTGTAGGGTTTTCTCTAAATTTAGTCACATTTGGTAATTACTCATGAATTTTTTCACTTATACCTTAAAGCTTAATAGGAGGACAGGATTTCATTAAATTTGATCACATTCATAATTTGTATATCCGCACTCTTTCAAGTCAGAAGAAACGTACTTTAACAAATGATGATTTATTTTGAAAATTTTTGGATACCCTTGATTCCGTACCATCTAATCAGGAGGGATATTTCAAATCCAAAAAAAAATATTTTTTTATACTTATATGCTTTATAATATAGGCAATGATCGATAGTGATCGACGGACCAGTAAATGAATAAATGAGCATCATCCCCCGACCTCAACATACACACCACACTAGTACACAACATCGGCTCAGACTCACAACACTGATACGCAACCTTCACCACACTCACCATATCATCACTTACAATCCATATTATGCACAACTCATGAGAGTACCACACATCAACACTGCGGAAAAGCTCCTTTATAGTGTGGGATCCCACCGCAAAGCATGTTTCTGGCTTCATCATCCCGGACGCTGCCACAGAGGGGACTAGTACGTCGGTCAGCTAATTGCTAGCTACCCCTTTATGCCCACGCACCCAGATCAGGTGCACACGGCTGCAAACTGATAGACGATTCATCATTCCTATACATTCCTCCACTAAAAGCGATTTGACTTCATAAGCTGAGATCGTCTTTAGTACCGTTAGATTATCGCAAAGCATAGTGATACGCTGGTTGCGATAATTGTGCTGGAGATTGATTTCTGCACACTGACTTTTAGCAAATACTTCTGCTTGAAAGACTTTTAGCAAATACTTTTGCTTGAAAGATGCTCGAAAAACGTGCCATTGGTATGGATAGTTTGATAGTCCCGCAATGTCTGATCCAATGCCCTTCGGTGTTTTCGAGCCGTCAGTACACTATTGGGTAGTTCTGCACTTCAGTAGTAAGACGAGAGTGTAATCATTCCACTCCGCCTAACTGCCGAGAGTAACTCTAAACTTCTTTCTAAGGTTTACGCTCTTCGTTTGTTTGACGATATTACATTCCCTTTGTCAAAAGCCTCTGCTGCCATGAGCAGCATGTTATGTTTCGCTACCTGTTTGATTACTAGATGCAGTGGTGTGAGCTCCAGCATGACCTCAAATGCTGCGGTTGGACAAGTGCGTAATGCCGCTGAAGCATAGACACATGCGAGCCTTTGCTGCTTCGATAGTTGAAGGCCTACCGTAAACTGCATTGCTTTAGATGCCCAAGCAATCGCCCCATAAGTGACTATATGCCTTTTGATCATGGTATACAGCTATTTGATGATACCTGGCTTGCAGCGCCAGGATCATGAGTGCCTTGGTGGCTTTGAACAATGTTAATTCCACGTGTATATTCCACCGTAAGGTTGAGTCTAATGTGATGCCAAGGCATTTTACCTCTTTATACACCTCCAACTTTCTGCCAACGGACAACGAACAACCCAAAACTTTCACATTTAAAGATAGCCTTTGCCTAACTTTGCAACGCTTGCTTTGTAACGATCCTACTTAAGCAGGGTTATTCTCAAACAATGACATAAAATTCACCTCAAAATGGAATTTAAAAATAGTGACAAAGTAAACAATGCACTAAGATACAAACTTGTGCAATAAAAATTGCAACTAAAAAAAAATTAAGCAAAAAATTAAACAGAAAGCGAAACAGAATGACGTCGAAAGAGTTGCTCGAATGAAAGTTCACATAAAGGCGAAAGGAAAAGTGCATGCAACCAGAAACCACGAAACACACACTTAACCGCACTTTGTACTCAAAAGCGCTTAGATATCTATTTGCAACTTCGCAAATACACGGACAAATGTACAAGCAAGCGTCGTGTTACTTTAAACATGCTTTTATATAAATTTGTGTAAATATGTTTATTGCATTTGCGCAACTGTCAGCTTTTGTGTGGGTGAGTGTGTGCATATTTAGTTTTTATTTGTCTGTCTCTCTATTTTCTTGGCACTGAAACTCCAACAAAAATCATCAGTTAGCAAGTGTGCTGTTAAAAATAAATGCCTCCACCCCCTCCTACTCAAGCAAAGCTGCCCTCCTCGTTTTAATAAAGTTTGCACTTTGTGTACATTTTCTGGGTTTTATTTTGCTTTGTGTATTTTGTAAGTGTAATTGGATGATTGTGCTGATGTCATTTGAATAGCTTAACCGAGTATCATATTCTACAGTTGCGCCAACCAACACACACATCCCCATTGAGGCACATACAGCGTCAGGCGACTTTCTTCTGCCACTTTGAATATTTAAAATGTAATTTAAATAAAATAATTTGCCAAATAAGACGACTTTTTATTGTGGCATTTAACAGTGGGCTGCACAAATAAAAGGCTTCACAGAGAAATCCGAAGTATGCGAAAGCAATTTGTATTGTCATGTAGATAGCTTATAGTACAAGTATAGCAACATTTTATGCGCTTTGTTGTTATTTTTGCCATAGCAAATAATGTAGTTGAATAACGATAACAAAGAAGAAATTGGGAATGTGAAGAAAAAATGTTAACTTCGCCTGCAGCTATAATATTGTAAGCAAATAAAAAATTTTCTATACACCAAGTTGATTTTCGGCGGTCAATTTGTATGGTAGCTATATGTATACTATAGTGGTTCGATTTGAACAATTTCTTCAGTAATTATAGTGCTGGCCCGAAAAATAATTTGTGTCAAATTTTGTGAGGATATCTTGTAAAATCAGAAAGTTTTCCCAAGAAGGATTTGTCTTTTTTCAAACAGTTTGTATGGCAGCTATACGCTATAGTGATTCGATCTGAACAATTTCTTCAGAGATTGCAGTGCTAGCATGAAAAATAATGTTTGCCAAATTTCGTCAGAATATCTTGTAAACTGAAAATGTTTTCCGCACAAGGACTTATTTTTTACCATTCCATTTGTATGGCAGCTATATTCCATAATAATCCGATCCGAATAATTCCTTCAGAGATTGTAGCTTTGCCGTAACAATTTGTCTGTTCCAAATTTTGTGAAGGTATCTTGTCAAACAAAATTTTTTTCCATAAAGGACTTCATTTTGATTAATCAGTTTGTATGGCAGCTATATGGAATAGTGATCCGATGTAAATGATTTATTCGGATATTAAAACATTGCTTTCGCCAATATTCTGTGCCAAGTTTTGTGAAGATACCTTGTCAAACTAAAAAGTTTTCCCCACAAGGACCTCATTTTGATTAATCAGTTTGTATGGTAGCTATATGATATAGTGATCAAATCTGAATAATTTGTTCGGAGATTGTTGCATAGCGTTGAAAAATAATCTATGTTAATTTTCACTAGATACTGAGTTTGTTAATGAACCAATCTATCTCAAGAAATGAACGATTTCTTTCAACGGATGTGCCTATATTTCAACTACTTCTAAGGAGAATTCTTTAGGTATTGATTTCATTATTGACTTGTCTCTGAACTGAAAGCCGCTATGTTTTAATTTTTACCTCCTTAATAAATAATCGCCTGGTTACCATTTTTTACCGCATTTTTTCTAAGACAAGAGAAAAGAACTTTAAACTGATTTATTTATGAGTTTCACTAAGAATTTTTGTCAATAATTTTTATTGAAGCTGACGAGTACCAGTTCAAAACAAGAAATACCCTGTTCAGGGTATAAAAAGTGTTTTAGTAACTCTCTCTTTCTAGTCTCAATACTATTTAGACTATTTCTAATAACACAATAGACCTGGCGGCTAAGAAACGAAAGTGTCAGTTTACTGAGTAAATATCTGAAAATATCTAAAAGCCGTACCAATATTTCCAGAATTTCAATGAGAGATTCCGAGTAAATATATAAATGACTTGAAAAGCATGTAAATTAACATGAAATAGAGTTGCCGCCCATTAAAAAAGTAATGTGATTTTCAGTAATAAACATTTTTGAATTTTTTTCCTGTGTATATGCTCAAACTCACTCAATTATTCTTGGAAATAATCGATTGATCCTACAGCCAGAGCGCATTCCAATTAAATCATTACACCAGCACGCCTAGCCTCTATTCCGAGTAAGTTCCTTGTTATTCCATTTAAATAACTCAATTGAACCTGGTTGGCAGAGCCACATATAAACATACATATAGTATATACATATTTAAAATGCAATGAAATGTACTAACTAATTGTACAACAACAACAAAAAAATTGCAAAACAAATTAGTCAAATTGTGTGCGTAGCCCTACTGCTGCATATACTCGTATTGTCCGGTGACTTTCATTTAAAATGTAAATTGCCAAATGGTTTGAAAGCAAACTGTCACAGAAATACCCAAATGGTTGGACTGTTTTTGGTTAGAGCCATGCATTGGCCAACGGAAGTAATTGACTTTGTCAGTGTTCAATTGCTAGGCAATTATATGCGCATGTTTTACAACTGCAACTGGCAAGTAGGTGAGGTATATATACATATGTAAGCATATACAGGTCGGCCCTATATATTACAGTATATGCTCTCGACCAAGTTGCACAAACCGAATGCAAAGTATTTGCTAATTAAAGGACGCCGCATGAAAATAGTAGACCTCAATTGCTTTTGCATACACACATATGTATATATGTATATACATATATTTATATAGGAATAAAACATGTAAATATATGCATGCACACATATGCGCTTGCAACATACACATTTGTGGCGTGTATGTGTGGCATGTAGCGTGCATGTACTTTGTATGTGCTTGCTCCCTAACATTTAGTTGTCGGTGAGTTTATTGTGCCACACTGGCCACAATGTCATCACGTGTGTGGCAGCGAAAAAAGTAAAAGCGCAGAATAAATGTTAAAAAATTAACGGTAATTACCAGCAATTATCCGACTGTCAGCGCAATGTTGAAAAACGCTTTTACACCGAAGGCAATGAAAGGCTCTATATATATTTGTAATAATTTATGTATTTTTTTTTTGTATAACAAATAGGCATAAACACTCAAGCATACATGTATGTATGTGTTCAAGCGTTCGCAACAACATGCTTTTGATAAAAAATAGCGTTGTTTTTGTTTCTGGTTTATCATAAATTATTAAAAACATGTTAACGAGCCGGAATTTTCGAATAGCTTTAAGCTTTTTTGTTTTTCATAAATTTTTCAAGTTTCACCAAAATCATGGCAATTTGTAAACTGCAAATTTTATTGTAAAAAAGTTTTAACTAGATTCTGTATTAAAAGTAATTTAAAATTTACTTTTTCCAGCCGACCTATTTTCAGCCCTTTTTCTGTTTTTTCAGTGCCAACGGACGTGTGTGCTAATTTATAATTTATGCGCCAGGTTAGCATTTAGTGCTGGTGCTTTTCTTCTTCACTTTTTAGTTTGCTATTTTTCAGGCTCATCTATGTGCGTATGTATGTATGCGCAGCTTCATTTTCAGATAGTCATGTAGGGTAAATTTTTAAAGCTAATTGATGGTTGTAGTATTTTTCTCATTAGAGCAAATAAAGGGTGACACAAAGGGGTTTTAAGAAGAAATAAAACATATATACATATGTGTGTCTGCCGCGACCAGCACGAGTAATTTCCAGCCGAGGGTTTTATTTTTACAACACTTTTTGCAGCAATTGAGGGCGTATGCAAGTAATAACGTTTAGAATATTCTCTTCCAAAGCGTCAATCGTCTCGGGCATATCTGCGTAGACAAGCACCACTTTAAGCGCGACTTGATATCTATGTTTGACACTTCCTCTACTTAAGATACTCCATCTCACTCTAATCCGGCTGTCAGCCTTTTGTGAAATTTCATTGCATATCGTTTTGAGTAATTTCCGTATTTCTTGTACTTGTTTGGTAGTCTGACAGATGACACTTTGTGCAAACTCAATCTCATCAGCTATTTTTGTTTTCCTTCCTTATTTTGTTTCTTAGCTACCTAAGCCGTTTTCTTGACCGCAAAAACTTCGTTTATTAACGTACCCATTCAACAAAATGTGGGGTTCATCGCCCGAACCGGACGATTATTTTGGTAAAGAAAGTTTTACTCCTCAAAAAAGTTTTGCTATATTAAAAAACAAACACCCGTTAGAATAATGGTCAATTTAACATCTTTATTTATACCGCCCTTTTAAAAGCCGCCATTAAAATTTTGTATGTATGTATTGTAAAACTTTGAAAAGTATATGTCAAAATAAATGTAATAGAATATAGAGATGGCAAGTCTTCTTAAAAATACTTTACCGTGCAAGATCTTTTAAAAAACCCTTTTTTTATTAAGGACTACTTTGAATAAAATTTGCCGGAACCCCGTCTATTAGTGCTTTTATGGTAGTGTTCGATACTCTCATAGCTGCTGAGCACTACTTTCCTTTAGAGTCTTGAGGACCCTTGGTCACTGTTTTGCTGCCTTCATCTCCCTTTTTACTAAAGGCCAGTATCTCTCAATCGGCCTTAGTTCTATACAGTTAGTTGGATTGCTATTCTAGGTACTAAAATCACTCCATTCCATTGGGAACACTTGTAAGGCTGTTTTGCTATAGTGACATGGACCGAAAAAAAGTGAACACTTCATGTTGGCTTAGAAATGGGAGCAATCTCTTTTGTAAACATTTCCTCTTATATTTCGCTGCTGATTAAACCCGAAGTAACGAATGAGCTGCTCTTTTGCCACAATTGCAAATTGCTTGCCACACTAGAAATTTCTTTAGAATTTTTATCACCTTTTTGGCTTTGAATTTTTTAACAACATTTCCTCGAGTATCGGCTGTATAAAATTCCTGTCCTGTTAGCTGAGAAAAGTCCGCTAAAACGTAGGTTTCGTCATTCATTTTGCAGCATTCGAATTTCTTAACTAAATCTTTCGTCAGCTTCTTAGCTCGTTGTTTTGCGGTTTCGTTCTTGATTGCGTTTCTGTCCGGAATTTTTGTGCCTTGTATGCCTTCAGTTCAGCTTTCTTCTTCGTCCTGCGTTCTTCGCAGCTAGCCTACCTCGCCAATTTCCTGCCCGAAATGATTGGGTCTGTCTTGAGAATAGTAACATCAGTTTCTTCATCACTATCTATTCTTAAAAATATTAACTTTTGCATAATAAAAAATTCATAGCTACAACTCAAAAAGTCGGTAAATGCTCTTGAAATAAAAATAAGACTTTCAGAAAACAAATGATTCTTAGATTATATTATAGTACACAAACCAATTTACCAACGTACGAGGTATGTACTCGCATGTCTGTTTATAAGCACATGTGTATACCCATACTCTTACGAATGCGTCTACAAACTCCAACCCCTAAGCGTCACTTAAAAGTTTATAAAGAAAACTGATTTAATTTTGCGTAAAGGCTTAGCAGATATAAGTACGTCTCTGTTGTTCTTCAGAATGAGCAGTAAAGCAAGCAATGTAAGTATAATGCGAATATTATACCCAGTAAACCAAAAATGGCAATTTTGCTAACTAAATAAGATTTTGGAGTTCGAATTGAAGATATTATAAAAAGCGAGATAAATCATTTGGTAAAACTATGTACATTGGTGAGGGTAACTGTTAGGTATTGAAACTTTGACTTCGGTAGATAATAATATAGGACATTATTATTGTGGTGAAAGAGAAGCACAACCGAAGACTTACCAATTGTGTTCAATGCCAAAAGTCATTCAAAATTTGACATTTATAATTGACGCAGTGAAAGAAAAATAAATATGAAATGTCAAATTCGGTATAGCTCAATTTCATTGGTGATAACAGAGAGTACTCTAATCCTAAGAATGGGTGCATGCGAGAAAGAGTGTGAGTTAGCAAGGTAGAGAGAGTAAAAGGAAAAGATAATGAGAGTTACCGAGACAGAGACAGATACAGAGATAGAGATATAGAAATGATGAATGAGAAAATTGATGATATCGGTAATCTTGAGGATCATACCGTTTCAATTTTTGATTACAAAAAGTATTCTATTCTAGAGGAAGAGAAAGAGAGAGAGAGAGAGAGAAAGATTAAAAAGGAAAATTAGGTTTTTCCTCTGAGGCAATCGAAATTTTATACAAAAACAAAAAGCAAGCATACTAAATTGTATTATATGCTAACCAAAGCTCTTATGAATATTCCAAAACTTCAACTTTCACTGGGTGGTGCACACACTGCTTAGATATAGCAGAGGGAGCATACCATGTGAAGGGAAAAGTTTTGATATTATTATGAATTTTTCGAAGTACAAAGTGCACTTTAGCGACTTATAAGACAACAGTAAATTAGACGCTGTGCCACACGAAATTCTAAGCAAATGTTAATATACGCGCAGTTAGAGAGAAAAAATATCTTACATATATATTTCTGTGAATATTACACAGATAAAAGGTGTGCGAGTGGGTCTACACCGCCACTCACTCACCAGTGCAGCCCTTTCATTATAAGCTAGATGTAGATATTAGAATGCGAACAAAATTTGCCGCAAGTATGCCTATAAAGCACAAACTTTCTCCCAACAACAATTTGGCTTAAGCAATGCCCAAAAAACGGGGCGCTGTAAAGGCGTATGAAAGCGAAGACTACGCAAGTAATTTGTTGCAATATGTTGGCGGGGAAGAAGGAGTGCATAAACATGTTTTATATACGTAAATATATTCAACAAAACCTTATATATATATATAAAAATATATACATATATATTTACTCACACATGTGCCTCTATTTGCCAACAATTGCTTTTGGTTGGACTGCATAGCTCGCTAACGAACGAGCCCAGCGCGCTGTGCCGCAGCAGGGGCAATGTGTCAAGGCTCTTGCGAGAGTGCACGTACAGTAAATACTTGCATACACACCGCTATGTACGCAAATACCACATACATGGTTTAACTTTGCACAATTTGCATGCGCGTGCAGCTGCACTCGGTGGCGTTGGTGCTGGCTGTTTGGTTGGCATGTGTGCGTGTTGGCGCAAATAACTCGTAGGCCTATGCAACTAATCGATGCCACATGCCAAGCCGAGCCACAGCAACTTGCCGTTCAACTCTGTCGGCGAAGTGCTGTGGCCCATGGCACAGTTATAAAGCTTGAACTTGAGCTGGTGCAACGGCGCATCGTCGCAAATCAGCTTATGCAAATGTGTATGTGTGCGTGCACTTGTGGAAATTTAGCTTTCCTCAAGTTTTGTGAAAAGAAAATTTCTTATTTCCTGAACTTACAAACTTTCGTAGGAGCGAACTAATATCGCTCACCTGTTACCAACATGTGATGCTAATATACGTTGGAAATATCGTCAATCTTTGAGTGTAATACCCAGCGCGCTTTAAGTGAAAGTTGGCAATTCAAAGTTTATAGTCGGTTGGGTATTTCTTTTATGTTTCAGGTAAGGAAAGCTTTCTCTAAAAGTAGGGGAAAACCGTTCACTTTTTACTGTCGGAAATTTTTTCGTAAAACCTTTCATTGAAATTTACAAGTTTTATGTTATCATTAAGATAATAAATAGTTAATATATCAAATAAGCGAAAGAAGCAATTCCTGATTCGAAGCTGGGTATCTTCAACTCCATGAATATGCGTTTACCACTCGCACTATATTAGATGTTACAATGTTGCTGCTCAACTATCTATAGAAAAATGCTTCCTGTAACACCTGCGGAAGAACCATTGCCATAAAGTGGCGTTTATGACCCTATCTAGACTATAGGCTCTGTGGATGTGGCCACAATGAGATCCTGCAACGTTTTTATTCTTCAGTTGAGAAGAAGGATCAAAGGTTCTGTAACCGACAGTTACAACGGCATACCTATTCACTAATGGATCAGAGGGTGGAATAGTAACAAGAGCGAACTTTTTCTGTAGTAATCGATAGACAGAAGCTTTCTCCAAACTAAATGATTACAATTTAGTCTTTCAGGAAAAAATTGTGGGCGTAAAAGATTGACACCTTCTTTGGCTTTTATTCTAACCAGCAAGTTCATAAACCATCTAGTAGGCAACCAAGTCGCAATCAATGCTATCCGTAGCGCCAAAACTAAGACTCTCAGTAGGTAACTCAGTTAATAATATCTGGATATCATCATATGGAATAAGTGGAAATGAAAAGGTGTACGAACTGCGAACGCAATTCCGTAAACTCTTCTATATTATTTAGATTCTTCAAGCGTTGTTGTGTGAGTGTTGCAAGCCGAAAATTCGCTAGAATAGACGTACACGATTAAATTCTGTATGAAACTTGGTAAATCTGTAACAAAGACGTTTGATAAGATCAAGCAGGCTTACCCAAATGTTGCTTTAGCAAGAAGTGGTGTGTTTCGGTGCCGCCAGTCCTTTCTGGAGGGCCGGGAAGAGGTCGCTTATGAAGACCGTGCTGGTAGACGTGCGACTTCGACAAACAGCGACAATGCGACGCGATGCGCAAAGTTTTGAACTCAGACCGTCGACTACGTATTCATTTAATTGCCCAGATGTAAAATCTGTTGTTCATGACATTGTGAGGGAGCATTTGAACATGCACAAGGTGTGCGCGAAGATGGTCCTTAAAATGATCACCGACGACCAGAAATTGCGGTGAGTGGAAGTGTGGAAAGAAATTTTGGACATGTGTGTAAGTGACTTCAGCCGCTTTGCAGCCCAGATGTGGCCTCCCGGTCGTTTGTATAGAGGTTTTAAGTCATCCGTGGATGTTTATGTGCTTGTGATTACGGATATGTTGATTCGTATACATATAAAAATGCACTTAGATAAGTAGGTATGTTATGTAGGTAAAGAGCTGTAATGTGCCATGCCACAATTGGACGAGACAATTTGACGAAAGAGATTAGAAGTTTTACTTTAAAAAATCTAAAAACTCGGAACTACAATAATTGTTTCGAGCTGCAAGAATTCTTAACCTAGGTTAAGGTTGCCTTTTACCAACATTTTTCTATATTCTTAAACGAATATCCTAACGTTCAGATAATCGAATTAAGACAGAAATTTAAATTGCATTTAAACAGAAAATAAAAAAAAAGTTAAAAGAAGGTTTTTTCAACATTGAATGCTTATATATTCCGAATTTTATGATTAAATAACTTGTTTAGGAGGAGAAATGATTTTTTTTATTTGGAAAAAAAATTTGCTTTTATTTTCGAAATTACTGTGGTCGTTTTTATTTTGCTTCATAAACTAAAAAGTATAAGGTATTTTTTAGTGTAATTTAAAATACAAATAAATTGTTTCAAGTCTGGATCTGTGTTTGGTTATCGACAGAATTTGATGTTTATGTTTCTTTGTGTTATTTGAAGTAGTTAAAGAATATTTGACAATAGTTCTTGACAGCAAATACTTAGGAAAACGATCGCAAATTTACGATTTTACTAAAGTTTGAGTCTGAAGTACCTTGTCACTCAATATAGATGCACAAATATACAAAATTATACTTTTTTCTATTCAGGAAGATCAAAATCAAACATCTGCTTTTAATCACATTAAATACTTGTCAGCAGTTACCAACCTGCTACCAAAACAATATTTTACCCATGTTACGACAGTTTCGTAGAAAGCGCCACGCACCGAACAGCACATGCCAGCAACAATTCCCCGAAGGTGCAACTATAATAATAATCACCGCGTAAACTAGTCGCACCGGCTGCTGGTGATGTGGCAAGTTTGCGGTAAGCAATCACGTCGCTCGAACATTATTCAAATGCCGCAGCTGCGCGCAGGCAGCGACAAAATGGCAACTATGCAAATTGCAACAACAACAAATGCGCTTGAAGCAGCTGTAAGTAGAGATGCAGCAAGTTTAAATATTCTTAAGAAAAATGCGTTAAAGTCTGCTGTACTACAAGAATGCGGTGTTGTATAATATATGCGAGAAAGTTGCACTGCACCGTTACTCATATGCGGCAAGAAGAGAGTAGTATTTATAGGTATTTACAGTTGTTAGCTGTACTAACACAGCGCTGCCGGCGGTACAAGTAATAATAGCACAAAGTACAATGAGCAACCCAACAACACAACCACACACACGAAGGCAAACAAACATACACACACACACACATGCGCATATGTGTGCGTATGCAGCTGGTGTGCCAGCAGTTGTCAAGGTTTCTTGCACAAATTTGAATAAGTTTGTGCCGTGCAACGAGCGCGTATGCCTTTAAGCGTGTATGGCTGTATGTGGAATGGTAATATGCTTTATTACAAATGCATAGTTCAGCAATTTAAAGTTAAACTTTGTGCGTACGCGCAATATCCCGCCGAATAAGTAATGAATTCATGTAGTTCTGATTGCTGAGTGAGAACTATGCGTGTAAGTGAGAAAGTAATTTGGGAGGTGAAAGTCATAAAAAGCTCGGATATTTGCGGCAATTAGTGGCGCGAATTTTAGGAATTTTGTGGAAAATTATGTGGTGTGGTTAACAGCTCTAGCATAAGCAAATCTGAAACGAAAACTAGGGGTCAAAAGTTATAAACCACGTAAGTGAAATATTATGATATATATGCGATTATCAGAAATCGTTAAATACTCGCGAATCGAAAGTCACTCACAATGAACCAATATCCACATCTGATATGGGATACTAATTCACCACAAATCTTAGATCTTTATAATTTGTTAGACTTAAATCAGAACTATATTAAATCTTAAATTTTAAATCTTAAATTTTCTTAAATCTTAAATCATAAATTTTAAATCTTAAATCTTAAATCTTAAATCTTAAATCTTAAATCTTAAATCTTAAATCTTAAATCTTAAATCTTAAATCTTAAATCTTAAATCTTAAATCTTAAATCTTAAATCTTAAATCTTAAATCTTAAATCTTAAATCTTAAATCTTAAATCTTAAATCTTAAATCTTAAATCTTAAATCTTAAATCTTAAATCTTAAATCTTAAATCTTAAATCTTAAATCTTAAATCTTAAATCTTAAATCTTAAATCTTAAATCTTAAATCTTAAATCTTAAATCTTAAATCTTAAATCTTAAATCTTAAATCTTAAATCTTTAATCTTTAATCTTAAATCTTAAATTTTAAATTTTAAATCTCAAATATTAAATCTTAAGTCTTAAATCTTAAATCTTAATCATAACCTAAAATCACAAATATTATAATAAATGGTTAGTCCTTAATCGTTAATTATAATTATTAATTCATAAATCATAAATCGAAATCACTGATTATTTAAATCGTAAATCATAAATCTTAAATCATAATCATTAATTAATTATATCATTGATTTTTAGTCATTAATAATAAATTGTAAATCATAATAAAAATTCATAAATCATAGCCATTCATTAATTTTAATTAATGATTTTTAGTCATTAATGATACATCTTTATCATTAATTAATTAAATCAGTGACCTTTAGTCGTAATTCATAATTACTCATTAATTAAATATTATGCCTCTATAGCGTCATCCAACATAACTAGCATTAACGTCTTAATTTTTGAAGAGATATGATCAATAATTCACAGAGCACACCAATCAAGATGTAGGAGAATGGGTTCTCAATAGTCATTCGTGGATTATCATCACTCCAACTGAGACTGTTTACTAGCGTATCCATTCTACCAAAAGATAGCTTCAACGCTAAGCAATGTTTTATTGTAAAAATCAAGCCATCTCGTGTTAGAATCATTGACTGAACTTGTGACCCGCTCGATAGTCCTAAAATTTTCATCGAATTGAATTTTTTATACCCGTGAACCAAAATTATATAGCTTACAAAACCCAAATGTTTCAAGCCATGTTATCTAAAAACAACAACCGATCAGACAAAAGTATTAAATCATAAAATAAATTTTGAATATCCAAATTATGAATAGTAAATCAGAAATATGATATCTTGCAAGAAAATAAATTCCAATTAATTAATTATCACTTTTAACTTTTCTCATTTTCGAAAGCTCTTATTACAAAGATTTTGTGTGCCAGGTGAAATTTTAAAATGATTTACGTAAAAGTCATGTCAATCACACAGTTCGTACATAGCAGATACCCATCAAGCTTACTTAATACAAAAACCTTATCGGTTACGTGCTCATACCAGCTAAACTGTAGCGCTTGACTGAAGGAATTCTTACCATTGGCCTCGTTATTTGCAAAAATGCACACGTACACATGCATACGCATAAGCAAGTCCTTACGTGTGTCGATGCATGCATGTATGAGAGTCAACGTAGCTTGCGTTGCTGAAAAATAAAGCTGAGTGTCTGTAAACAAACTGGCATAAAAGATTACATAATTTCTCCGACAAACAGAAACGCCAACACACTTAAGCATATCCTTGAGCAAATATTTATGCACACAGAGACAGCATAATTTTCACTTACGTTTGCATAACAAATGAACTTTTCACTTTTCGTTTTTTTTACACATATTATCATTTTGGAAATTTTCACGCTCTCGCTTCTACTTGCTCACAACAAACATACGCACATACTTTTACATATATATTTTCTCGCCTTTGTGTCATTTTGTTCATGGACTTGATCCTGCAGAGGAAAATGCGTCATAAGTAGCGTTGCAGTTCACTTCAGCTCAGCTTCATTCATGCGGAATTTACTCGTACAAGCTGAACATCCTCAAATCCGCCTGAATTTCACCAGATCTCAACGTATACCAGCCATTTGCTCGGTGCCATGTGTGGAGGGAGCAAGCACACACACATATACACTATTACCTTTATATGTATACATATATGTATATATATATATGTATGTACACCAACTTAAGGTAGTTACTTGTGTATGTTTTCGTGTAATCTTCGCATACTTACGATAAAGTCTTGTGTGAAAGGTGAGTGATTTCGGTGCAGTCGCCTTCCTCGCTTTCAAAGCTTAAATACACACTTTTAAGCTCATTTTCGTCGCATCTTACCGCCGCAAGTTCACACTCGCACACTGATTACTGCAACGTGGATAGCCGTGTCTTCTCCGCTGTCCTCTCTCCCACTTCTTTTTCCGCTTTCTGGGTGGAAGCAAACACAAGATGTCATGCTATCAATGTGTGGGTGGCTGAGCAGCCTGATTCGTCGGATTCGCTAGAGTGAAGGCCACAAACCTGTAGATGGTATCGGTTGCCTCTGAAAGCGCTGCAGTCCCCTCGCAAGCAGTCGGCGCTACATTAGCGTCAGTCAAAAAACACTGGGCACAAAGTTCAGCCAGAGGATGGTGTATATACTTATATGTGGGTATGCAGCGGAAATTTTGTCGTTCAAACAGATAGTCGAGCTGGCAGTGTATTTGTGATTTTGCTCATGGGCAAACATTGACTTAAGCAATGTTATCAGTGGCATTTTGTGCCTACGGTCCTCTGAAAGTATGCAGTGATTTCTTGTTCAAACGAAATACTTACCAAAATGCTCCGACTTACTTTTGCTCATTTCGCTCATGGCTCACGGCGCTATTTGTCGTTTACTTTGCCGATAACTTTCTATTAGTTTATTTGCCCTTTGCGTCGGTAAAGTTATCGCTTCGCATGCAAGAGAGAGGATACAGAAAAAGTTAACGAAAGTTGGTCGGCATTAAATTTGTGCATTAGCTTGGCTTTGATAAAATAAACTAATTTGCTGGCACTTTTAGGCATGAAAACAAAAATTAAAAAGACAACCAAATAATGGCAGAAGACGTGTCTTGGTATTGGCGGTGCGTTTAAGTTAATGTATATAAGTGAAATTCGCGTTAATTTAAGTAGTCTAAGTTTTAATTTGGTTGTAATTTGTACATAGACATACTAGTAGTCTAGATTGTTTTATGAACTCTATTGTATTGCATAACTGGTATGGGTATAACTGGTTTCGGTATTTAAAAAAATTAGAATTTTTATATATGTATGGTCTCAAACAGAAATGATGGGTATTCCCCTCATTCACTTCAAATACCCAGGCAATATAAAGCAAATAAAGCAACATAAAATACACTGCGGGCTAGTTTCCGATCTATCCAGAACTCCAGCTTTTACTGCAGTTACGCATATACATATATAGCCAACTAAATTGCAAAACAACGTATATTATTATTATATATTTATTACTTACGATTCACCACATGTATATGTGGCATAAAATTTTCAGCTTCTGGTTTCAGCTATGTATAACCAATACATAACCATTTTATAACCAAAACTCAAATTTTGTTTCAATTTGAGTGGTTTCTATTATATCGTTTTTACTACGCCTGTAAATTTGTGAAAAGTGATGTTACATTATTTTGCATTTTAGGTGACAATATATTTCATCCCCATCTGAAGAATTGACAGCGTCGATGAGGCCACCAATCATTTTATCCAAATATAAAGTTTAGCAAGTGCTTAAAAGGGCCTTTATCTATTTTTAGTTTCAGTTTTGAAAGAATTTTTTTCTATAGTACTTTGAGTGAGCGAATTTTTTAATACCCGACATGCATACGAGAAATCGTTATTCCAGTGAGGATGAGTTAATGTAACTATTACTTCCAAGGTCACTACTGACAATACATTTTAAATATAGACACATGCATCCCAAAAGTGGCCATCTATCGAAATATGTACGAATATTTATCAGCTGTATTGCTAAAAATAGAGAAGGCTGGGAGCTTTCTAATGGTGAGCCTTATCTTCATTGGAAGTAGCTCCAAAAGACAGCTCAATTGAAGGAAGTAGGTCTTAACTAAGCCGTTTTTATGGTTGACTACAGTCGTTACTCAATAATACTCCACTTTCTATACCCAGTACGGCATAAGTTTACCACATATTTATCTAATCATTGAAATGTCAGTAAAATGAAGTTTTGCGATATTGGAATTCACCAAGATTACATTACATTCGTACTTCGGTATATTTATTACAGACAAATAATGCCAAAATACCCAAAGCTTAAATTTAGATTTTGGCGAAGTCAAAGTTAACACATTCTCTCACTAAGTAATATAGTAAGCTATCTTACGTAATGACAAGTGTCAGCCGAAAACTATCTATACTCTAAACCAGCCCACAAAATGCGGAAAATGCAAGGCAATCTATGAGACTTGGCTTATAAAATCAATAAAAATAGAATATTATCATTAAGGGGGGAGCCTGCTTTAGAGGCTTCAAAAAATCGATTTTTTTGAGGATTTTTTTGGGAGGGAAAGAAATAAGTGATTAAAGCGAAACTTTAGGGCTTATAGTTATATATTTAAACATCATTCTCAGATTTTTGGATACGAAATCTTTGATATTCTGCCCTTGAGAAGCAATTGCCCCGATGAATCTCGCATTTGCATGTGGCGGGCGACGGGCAAGATGCAGGTCGCAATTTCTATCGGAAACAAAAAATTCAAAGAGATTCATATTTTTTAATAATTTATCTTCTAGTTAAACTAAAAATATTCCAAAAAAAAGAAGTAATATTTTAAAAATTTTTTAAAAATTGAAAAAAGAGTAGTTTCTGACCAAAAAAATTTACTTTACGTTGTTTAAAAATATGTTCAAACTTGACTTTTCCCCAATTCCATACGACGTTTAGTTTTTTTTTTTATCCTGCCCGCCAATTAAGAAAAATCGTAAAAATGCAAAACCGAGAAATCGCCCGCCAAAGTTTTCGCTTTCTGCCCAATCATTCATATATCTGCTAGACGCTCGGTAACTATTTAGTTTCTAGCTTCGAAAATAGTTCTTATTATCTTATATTATCTAAAGCTTTGGAGACATATTCTTAGATTGTTTCTAAAGAGATTTAAGCAAAAAACAAAATCGATTTTTTGAAGCTTCTAAAGCAGGCTCCCCCTTAAGAGGTGTACCTTCCGATTAAATTTGAACCGCACTAACAAAATCAGATTATACTTTATCGTAATTTGATAGAAGATAGGTGATAATTATTCACCATAAAATTGGGTACACTTTAAGTCTTGACTATCATGACTTTAGTGGCTTTTCCGAATTTTGATTCCTTTGGTTTTGGCTCATTTGTGAAGCACCTTTCGCCAGACTGTTTAACAGTTTTGACGTAAAATTCATAAATTCAAGTCACTTCACCAGTTGTCAAGCATTTATTTTTGGCGTTTTTGGGAAGATCGAGCGGCTTCAGTTCTTGCACAAGCTTTATTTTGTGCGCTTTCAATTTAAGATCTCGACGTAGTACGCCAAGTCGTTCCATATGTCAGTCAGAACGGCGCCGAATCGACTCTTCACGGTCTTCGTGTACACTCTCAGCTACGGCTGCTATATTTTCTCATTCGGTCGAATATTATCCAATGACGAATGCTGGGTCTCAAGATGGGTGATGGGGTTGCGAATAGTATGCTCAGTAGGTCGACTATTTTGACGATAAATGCAGCGAAGCGCGAAACACATTATTTACAGAACGTGAATTTTCATAATAAGTTTGAACGATTTACTTCTATAAACGTTGTTTAGGGGTAAGTTGTTCCATGATGAAATGCCAAACAATACTAAATAAAAATTACATAACATCTCAAAAAAGGCTAATAAGCACATCTACTTGGATAGCCCATTATAGTAACTATTCTAGATTTCTTCTGAAAAAGAATGAGAATTATACATATATTGTTCAGCTATGTCAATGCTTATTAAGTTGTGAATTATTGTTTTACACTTAAAACTGTCGAGCCGCTTCCGTTTAGTTTTATATGGTATATTCTTATGTAACAAAGAACAATTTCAATGTGTAAACTCAATGTGTTTAATAATCCGCATCTTCCTCAAGACTAATTTAATCACTTTCAGGCAAAGAGCACGCATAAATTGAAAATTTCTCGTAGAATTTGCTCCCTTCCATTTGCTAATCAGTCAGATATTTTACTTTACGCAAACTGAAACTCCATTTGAAAAACAGCAGAACTTTCGAACGCAAATTCACTTCGCTGTCAAAAAAGTTCGATTCGGATAAAGTTTATCGCCCATTTCCGAGCGCGTAATTCACAGTAATATGCTTAATGCGCCAGCTTCTAATGTGCCGGAAGCAATTCAATTTGAGAAGGATAAAAACTGCCATAGATTCTGCTTAAAAAGCACTATACACTATTAGCTGCGCCAATCTACGCGCACACACACATATACACATACACAAACTACTTTGCTTGTATATGTGCAGACAACAGGCGTTTTGAAGCTTGGCGCCATTTTGGCACATTTTGTCGCATTTGAATTGTCATAAATTTCGTGCAAATGCAAATCTAACGCCAATCTAAAGCCATTCGGAGCGCGGCAAGTGGCTGCGCGCCATCGCCTACATCAGCCATTAACAGCGCCTTGTCTTTCGCCGCCACTATTCACTTACGACGAAACTAAATTCAATTCACAGCACAAAGGCGCACCCGCATCCTTCTCTATCCTGTCGGCGCTCGGCTCGCCTTGGCTTGGCTTGTCTTTTTTTGAAAACCAACGCTGCCGCAGTCTGTCCGCCGCTACGCGCTGGCTGCGCTTTTCGAACACGCGTGTTGGTTTCTTTGTTTGGCGCTCCCATCGCAACGATTATAAATTTTGGTATTTAGCGCGTGGGTTTAAACCATAAAATCCCATTATGCGCTGACATTCGCGCCCCGACGAGAAAAGCGTATGGCGACAAATTTTACAATTCACGATTGTCACATGGCTTTCGAAACAATATGGCGAACTGTGCGAGTGGCTTTATAAAGCTGTGTAAGCTGCGAAGGCGTTAGGTCATTTCAAATGTTGTGGAGCGTGTGTGTGGTGGTGTTGGGTGCAGGGTTATATGACTTCTATATATTGTAGTTTTTGTAGTTAGTATGCTATGGAAGTAACCATATTCACACGGTCTCACAAGGAAGAATGTGTAATGAAATGAAAGGTGAAGTCGAAGTTATTGTTATGGTAAGCGTGAGCGCAATATTTTCCATAGTGATAGGAAAAAGCATTGTAATATACGCGGTGATGTGGGCAGAGGGATTAATTGTGTGTAATGATGTTTGTGCCAATATTGAAGCTGTTAGTAACTAAGTGCCATTTTGGGTTATTACTGCTGATACAAATTGTACTGGTTTTTAGGAGTTTGGAGAGGATATACAGCAACTAAAGCCTTAGGATATAAGATAAGTCATTTGATGTGGAAAATATATTTATAAGAGTTTTTAAAAACTACACCAATTCATTTATGTGAATATTAGATATGGAGTTCCCCCGCACTTACCTGCACTGAAATTTTCCAATATTAAAAAAAAAAAGAGCTTCAAAAGGTTTTTGTCAACAAATATATGGAATTCTTGTCAACCTGTGGAGCATATCTTTTATCTCTCTTGATCTTATATCTTATATCTCTTGAACATCTTTCAACGACAATTTTACTAATCAAGTAATCTTTCGAGTGTTTGTTTTTGCTAATATATATAAGTTTCAAACCTATAATAGATCAATGTTTCCACGACAGTTAGGCTTATATAATCAGAATGGACATTAATCGAAGAATCTTTTTCATTACAACAATAATAATATGAAAACTGGTCTAATGCTTTCATTTTTGTTAAACGATCCCATATCAACACAATTGAAGGTTATCGCTTAACTGTTGCTTTGTTGATTAACTTTTTTACGATTCGTTTGAGCTCAAATTCTTAGGTTAGGCGAATCCCACTTGCATAGTTGAGATAGTTGGTCCATTTTGATAGCTAAATACTCTCAAGTATTGTTTGCAAAGACTTTCAAATATCGACAAAACGCTTCGAGTTTGCCACAAACTTGTTGAGACGATTTCGGCTATTTCGCCAGGTTCGCTGTTATGTTTCAGTCTTGCAAAAACTGAAAAATGTATGAAAAAGCGCCTTAATAATTTCACTTGGGCGGTAACCAATAAAAACTATTATGATATACAGAGAGCGAGTAGTTCGGTGGATCTCACAGGAGTTAATTGTTGACTAGTGTCTGCTAAACTCACGCGAAGTCTACATCTTCAGCGGTAGAACACAAGACGAAAACGAAGACCCAACTCATTCCTAATCTGGTGTTATCGGAGAAAAGGTGTCAACGCTTGTAACAAGTCTTCATTATTGAACAATATTTCGAAAATAACGAAAGCCTGGCGCTCGCAGTTCAAAAATTTCGTACAATATATGTTCGGAATAGTGTTTTCGCTTCGTCAATTGTGATGAAATTTTGAAGTGGCAGCAAATTTAAACCCTGCGTTAAGTTTGGGACACTCTCTATAAAAAAACCTTCAATTTCTTTCTTGCTGTAAGCGAGTCTCGAAATCAATTCACCACAACAAAAAGCATTATAAAAATTATTTTAAACATTTCTTGTATCTTTTCCAAAAAATATGGCTAATTTGATAAAAATATAGTATTTTTCAAAATTTATTAATTTATTGCTGACTTTTCTTAACCAGAAAAGAGTCTCGATATGACAGGTCATAAATATTAAGTCACAATAAATATCGTTATAAACTTCTGCTTTTAATTCAGACAAATTATAAATTCAAAATTTAAATTATCGCGAATTTTTGAAACCTTATTCGAATTCGGCTATGCCATACGAGTTTAATTCCCAGCTAATACCTTAAGAAAAGTTGAAATCTAATTGTCAGTAAATATATTTTGATTTCAATAAAGTCTATACGGATACTGTAAAATCACTACAAAACCTATTTCACTTTAATTTCAATAAGCCACAACTAACATTAACACAAATTCTGTAGCCGTTCTGTTAGCGCTAACGATTTTGTCACAATTCTCAAGAGTTTATCTTGCGAAGAACAAATCCCACTACAATAATTACAAACAAATTTGAGGCTTTGCAAAATTTCAAGGACAACAAGGAAGCGTAAATAGCATGATAAATATAATAAGAAAGCAAAGTGAAAAGCAACAAGATTCGAATTCGCAGCTGTAGGACTTAGTAAAATCCGCGACACGCCCTTTCTCTCTGCGACTCTGTGGCACTGAACTGCGGCGTAGCAAGAGCAAATGAAGGTCACAGCGGCTGCACTTAATTAGGTTGTCAACTGAAAATGCGAAATAGCATTTCTTGCTGTCTTTCCCCCTTGTGTGTTGACGGTCTAGCCCGCAGTGTAATTATTAAAAGCAAAAATATGTATGTTTGGCGAAAAAATGTTGTAATTGTACTTGCGTTATATACGTAGCATGGCAAACTATAAGTGTAAACCAAGTCAAGCTTAAGAGTTGGTAGCTTAAAAGGGGACAGAAAACGAAAGTGCTAGAAAATATTAATGTGAATTTGAACGAAGTTTAGTTACTCATACGCCGTGTCTAACATATATTTATTCGTTTATATACGAAATTAACCGAAGTTGAGCTGCAATTATATACAATATTTATAATTTTATTTTTAGATTACATAATTGATAATATAAGACATAAATTAGAAGTTATATAATACTTGAGAAGCTCTGATCAGCACTATTTTTGAAAGAGTGAGTGAAGAAAGCTATACTAAGATCACAATATAAATAAATAAACCTTTTGTAAGACTCGTACTTTTCCAGCTCCTTACCTGCGTCAGCTACCCACATTACTGTCCAATTGTAGCTTTATCAATATTTGCTCTACATCTCACAGCTGACGAGTACTAAACTAGAGCAAATGCAAAATAAATCTTAAGCAGCGGTTAAGTAGAGAAGACTTATCTTTTCTTTTTCTGGATTCGCTGGTTATGCTAACACTGTTGCTAATATTATTTCTGCTCTTCTCTGACAAGTGACAGCGCTTCACCTTCAACTGGCAAAAGGAAAATGGCAATAAGCTGATTAGAGATAGGTGCTAGGGCAGAGAAAAATAAGAGCACAGAGACAATACTACAAGTAAATGGCAACAATAAAAATTAACTCGCAGAGAAAGTGAAAATTTTAAACAACATTGGCCGCTAAGCCGCAGAGCTTCGATCATGTAAAACACTGCAATTGGCTGACAGGTCTGCGCTCAAAGTCAGATTAAGTGCCGGGCGAATTGGGAACAATTGCCGCCATTGACCGCTATGATAAGTTTTTTATTTGTTTTTCACGCTGTTGTTGTTGTTTTCTGTGGTTAAGTCAGCCTGTGTAATTTTCGAAATAATTATTTTCTTGTTTTTTTACGCGTAGCTTCTGCAGTAGCTCTACGCAGCGAGCGCACACTTCAATTTCATTAAAATGTCATTTAAGCTCTCTTTGCAATTAAATGTTTCGGCTTTAAAGTAGCCCAATTAAAATGCTGTGTTCTTTCATTATCCACTTAGTTGCTCATGTTATTCTATTTGTGCTATTTCTCATTTCATTTCTAGTGAATTGCACTGCTGTGTAATTGTAATTTGCAGTTGCATTTTAACCCACATACCCAGTTGTTTTATTAACTTTTGCCAGTTGCCCTTCTATTGTGAACAAATTTGCTTAATTATCTTTGTGATGGCTCTTTATGTCTCGTTCTTGCTCTGTGGTTTTTTGCTTTAAGTCTCTATTCTCTTATTCTCTGAATTTCTGCACAGTATTCGCAAAAATTTCACTACATGCATTCGGCAGTTACAAAATCACGAATTTCTCTTAATTAAAAAAATAACAAAATATCTCTGCTGCGGTTTTTAAAGAATAGCAGAAATTTCTTAGAAAATAATAATAACTCTTAGTGAACACACATAAACATTTCTCAAACTACGAAAATGTAAACTATTTTCGTTTTTCATAACAGCAACTCAATCCTTTGTCTTACACACTATTATTTTTAATTGGGTATTTAGAATTAATGCACGATTTCAAATGAAGGAAGAAACAAAACAATTGTGTTTTCGTTGTGGAAGCTCAGTTGTGCCTTTGGCGGTTTATTTTATAGTTATCTTGTTAGCTTTGCTTCTTTTGCGGCAGGTAGCGTTGAAGTATTGAGAAGAATTGCAACTTTCTCTTTCAGTATTCTACCTCTGCCAAACTTTACTTACGAATTACAAGCAGAAGTCCTTAAACGCGCTAAAATTAAGCTAATGTTAATATATGAATATTAAAGCAAAAATCTCCTCACCTTGCTCACCCAAAACAATAACAAAATGTTGACAATATAACCTCAATTGTATTTTTAGCTTAAGGGGCTATACCAGTGTGACACTTTCAAAAAAAAAACTTTTTGTTTATTTGCTTTTTCGATAGTCTATATTTCCAAAAATATGCCGTGAAATCCGCAAGATCGCATCTTCAATAGTTTTTGGACGGAGGCATTCTAAAGAGCGACCGCTCGCAGGTATAGTAATACTATATGATTGAAATTTTAAACGCGTTTTTCTCGAAACGAAATTTTTCAAAAATGCTGACATCCTAACTCAACGAGAAATTAACCGATCGACTTCAGATTGAAACTAAGTATTGTTGAATTGAACGGTATTTTTGATTGGTTGAAAATTGTCAATTTGGCATTAAAAAAAACCATTTTTTACCTGGAAAAACGATTTGTTTATCAAAATTACGCCATTTCGTTAATTTTTGATATTTTTCAAAGATCATAAGTCATTATATAGGAAATATCTTTAAGTTTAATAAACTTTTCAACTTTTTTTGTTTTAGCTACTCATTCGGCCGGAATCATTTCAGCAGTTGGGGCACTTTTTTTTTGGCACCTCCGTTATTTTTCAACACTTTTGTAAAAAAAAAATCTTAAAATATAGCTAAAATTACAATTTATTACGTTCAAAGAAGTTCCAAATATTCAATTTGGTACTTTCTCTAAAAAAAAATGCACGAAAATTGCCTAATTTTTCATGCGTTACACTGGTATAGCACCTTAAGGAACTCTGGTAGAAACACATATGAATTTTGTAGATGGCGCTTGAAGCTTGCGCTACAATTTGTGATAAGTTTGGATTTATACTTTATAAAGCAGGTCAAATTTTTAATATATTATTGGGTATGCTCGTATAACGTCTAGAAAAAATATGTATGAAATATTTGGATTATATTAAGTTTTATGTATTTATCAGATTTAAAAAGATCCAATTCAAACAGCCACCATTTTATACGATAACTTGCTGTAATTTTGTAGATTATATATCATATCACTCCTACAGAAACTCTCTTTCATATTGGCAAAAAAATAGGGCTATCGATTTTCACAAGCTTCTTTTCAAGCAACTTTTTTAACAGCAAAATCAATGGCTTAATATAGAAAGTAGGAAGTAGTGATTTAGCATTAAGTTCAAGTGGACTCATAATAACTTCCCAATTAAGCTATGGGAGTTTCTCGAAAGTCACTATCTTTGTGTATGACATGGCGTTGTTCTGATAACACAATTTCTCCTCTCCTTTTGGTCATACTTAGCCGCTTTAGATGCCTCCAATCGGTTCAGTTGTGAACAGCACAGGTTCCACAATTTAATAGTGAGTGTTTTCACTTGAAGTTGTCGTAAGTGATCCGCTTTTCATCATCACTAAGAAGTAACCAGAAGTTAATCGATTTTGTACGATTCAGCTGATATTCGAACATAGGGTTTCAAAGTGCTAACTCGCGTAACATCTATATACCGAGCTTCATTTTGCATCTATTCTTAGTTAAATTGTTCCAAACATTCGATGCAGCTACGAGGTGTGTTCAAAAAGTATCGCGAATTTTGAATTTTCGCGGGTTACGTATATTCGAATTTCGATTTTTTTGTGGCGTTATGTTGGTACTCATGTCTCTCACTTATGCCGACATGCTCGGCCGTTTTGAATGTTCATGTACTAGGTTTAATGCCCGGATTTGTGGAAGAACAAAAATTGGCTTTTGCACCACGATAACGCCCCTGCTCATATATCGTTGCTTGTGCGCGACTTTTTGGCCAAAAACAACACACTAATGATGACGCAGCCACCGTATTCCCCAGATCGGGCCCCCTGTGACTTTTTCTTGTTCCCTAAACTGAAGAGGCCCATGAATGGACGACGTTACGCTTCTCTTGACGAGATAAAGACGGCATCGAAAGAGGAGCTGAAGAAGATAAAAAAAAAATATTTTTTGAAGTGCTTCGAAGATTGAAAAAACCGTTGGCAAGTGTATAATAATAATGGGGATTCTTTCTTGTCCCCTTCAAAGTAATTTCTTTCGATAACATAATATGGATACACTTCATTGATATCTATTCAAATAAATAAATAATTTTTAAAAAAAAAATCACGATATATTACTTAATGTATTTTATACTGGGGAGCTCATATTCATTCAATAGTTTTGAAAATAGATCTCTCAGAGCTTTGTGCATTTTTGACATCAACACCGTCGATATCAAAATAATTAATAAGATTGATAGTGTCATTGAAGTAGAAGTATTGAAGCAACAATCTTTAAGGACCAGTGAAAACATAAAGACTTTTCGATAAAGTATCGCAACTAGTTTAATAGGGATTTTCTAAAGCCAATTATTTGTTTATACTACATAATACAATACACTTCATTGTGTCATATATAGAAAAATAACGGAGTTTTTTTAATAAATCAGTTATATCTACTTAATGTGATTAGAACTATGCCGATTTCATTCAATAGTTTTAGAAAAACAACATTTTCGCTTATTTTTAGTCTATGTATGAGAGCACATACTTATGAAAAATGATCCGTCTTCGGTGATTGGTAAAGAGCGCGACATATCTCGAAAGGTAACTGGGCAAAAAAATGTTGTTACTGTTGTTGTAGCGGAAAAATTCTGCTGAGTTGACATTCCTTGAGCGCATAAAAAATCCAGGTCAAATCCGGTTACGTAGGCCGGACTGTCGTGGGAACAGCAAAATAATGTTTTAAAGTATGTCTGACACACGTCAAGTTAAAAAAACATGAAATTAGCAAGCATTTGCTTTGAAGTCCTTCGGGCGCGAACCGCTTTTGTATGATGCCGCTACTTTCGAAACACCTGTACAGTCCACAGCTGTTTACTTTCTGACGCATACGTATATATCCACGATTCGTTATTTATCACGAGGTCATAGATGTATTTTGAAGTAAAGTTAATGTATGTTTTGACATTTTTCCTGACAAGCCTTTTTTTAAGCGACCGACAAATTTTGTGGACTCCACCGTGAACAAATATGTTTTACACTCAAATGTTCTACTCAACACTGAATATAGCTAGTCTCACATTTACCTAAAATTGTCTCAGTCTCTCTATAGGTCACATGACGGTCTTGCAATTAGAGTTTATGCATAGTAGAAATAGTTTCGGGAACAAGAACTTCGTCTTGAAGTGATCTACAACTGTGATTGGATTTACCACATCAACCATAAACACAGGAGATTCATCACCAAAAATTGAATTAAATTCATCGATACACTGCTGCTGAGCCAATACACGTCGAAAGTTATTAAAAATAATCGCTCGAAATGTTGGCGATTTTATTCTATTTTTTGGCCGAGACGAATATTTCAAGTTACTTTAAACCACACAAATAGCGCTGGTATGTCAAAACATTCTGAGTAATCAAAAATGTCAAATCTTATATAATTATATAATTATAATAAAATTCAGAGTTATCGGATTGCAATAGTAGTCTTTTCAAATACCGAAATATAAAAAGCAAAATATAATAACTATCCGAAAGAGTTTCGTTGTTATCATTTTTAGTCAAATAATTCCAAATTTAATTAACAAAATGGTAAGGTTTGCACAAAATTCGTAAAATTTCCTTAAAAGCAAACGTACAAAGCACAAAAACGGCCAAATCCTTTACAAACAACGAAATAATTTTTCAATTAAATTCAAATCGAATACGGGCCAGCTGCTCGAAATCGAAAATATCCACCACTTTACTTTCATTATCGTTGCCTGCCGCAACGAGAAGAGAAGCAGCATTCATTAATTTCAATTATTCAGGTGAAGTGCTGGCGCACGCGCGCGCACACAAGTCTTGGCCGAGTTGAAAAGTGAAAGTGAATGTGCAATCTGCCAAATTCAGCGCACGAATTAAGAGCGCCGACAAGGCAGCAGACCTTGAAACCAAAAACCGCAACGCTAATTGCAATCGCAAATTCGCCAAGAAAAGCGCAGAAACGAAAAAGAAACAAAACCAACAAACCGAAATGAGTAAAAAGCGAACACGAAATATGAAAAATAATCTAACCATATTTCATTCTCTGACAAGCGCCACTCCACCGGCCAGCGCTATTTCTTGTTTCTCCGCAAAAAGTAGCAGAAAGGCTGGAACAAAATACACACACACACACACAGAAGACGTGGTACAACAATTTTTTAACTGTACTTGTTTTCGGCGCTAAGTGGAGCAAAAGTGGAATGATATAACTCAAAAATTTGCTGGCTGAACGTGGAGAAAGTGTGCTGTGAGATGCTGGCAGCGGTTTATTATCATTCTATGCCAACTTGCTCTAACAACTAACAGCGCTATGCGTTCAAGGTTACATCCTTCTTTGCGGCATTTACTTTGCTATTTGGCTACAATCTAGCGAAAACATAGACCCACTCGCCCAGAAATGAAATATGGTCAACGCTGTCTTTGGTTTCTCACCTAAAAGTTGACAACAATTAATCATTGTAAACTAATGCGCGCAAATAGCGTAGTGCTATTGCTGGAGAAATTGCGGTTTACACGCTTACTGTAACCATACAGCGCTCGCACTCGCGCGCACACACCCTCCACTGCGCAGCTAGTAAATTACAACAGCTTAACTGCCACGCGCTAAGTAAGTTCGAAATTAATTACAAAACGCAAGCCCATTAGTCATTTGTTTGAGCACATTTTATATTCCGCTTTGCGCTTACATTCTACGTAGCGCTATCAAAAAGCGCAATTGTTTTCGCGTTGCTCATACCACACGTTGATCCCGGCCGCTGCGCGCGTCTACAACTTTGCGGTTCATCGCACTCGTGGCACACATTTTAACCCACGCAGCTTCATCATTTTCGTTTTCATCTCAGCCAGTATACGAGTACATCACTAGATAGAGACTGCACACAAGTCCTTTTATGCGCTTAATGCCAAATTGAAATTCGTCCACAACATTGTTTCCGTTAGTGCGAAGCTTCCACAATTCTTCCCCAATTTCTAATTGTATTTAAAACCGGCAGCTTTTGTTAAATCAGCTTCGTTCATGCTGGCAACGTTCGTTTGGCTTTGTGTGAGAAAAAAGTCTTCCTAGAAAAGTGGCAAAATTTCCAAAGCAGACGAATAGTTTGAAGTTTAGCTCTAAGTAGCGTTGCTTTCTACATAGTTGATACGTATCATTGCCTTTGCAGCCACTACTACTAACATAATTTTTTGACAGCTGTCATGGCTGCTTCCCCTTTTCATATCTGTCACGCACAACTTTTTAGTTCTCATTCTCCAGCATAAGCTCTTAATTTTCCAATGCATTAATTCTAATTATTTCTTTACTCCACAATTTGTTGAATGTTCGTTTAGTGAATAATGGTTACTAATGTTTTAAACTGCGTCATTTTGTTTTAGCACCACTATTAAGAATAATTTTATTTATATGGTTTCTTGAAATTTTAATAAGAGCATCGCACATACAATGTTTTGGGTTGATGTGGTTTTATTTACTCTAGAGAGGTTTAATTATGATTTAATCGAAGTTTGTAATACCAGAAGGAATTTTCGGATACCTTATATGATATATATATCAAGTGAACGGGGTGATAAGCTCCGAAATTTTACACAGGCCTTGTTCTCTCTAACAAAGTGCTAATTTTTCTGCCCGTATCGGATCACATTGCCTTTAGCTGTCATACAGACTAATAGCGATCAAAGTAGAGTCCTTGTTTGGAAGACTATTTTATTCAAGATGATATGTTAGGAAAATTGCTATAACAAGCACTCAAATTAAGAAGAAATTATTGAGATCGGATCACTACTATATGCGGTCATTCAAACTCATTGATCACAATTGAGTCAAAGATGAAATATATTTCAGTTTTGTTCATACGTAAAGTGACTATAAGAAAACTGTCTGTGAAGGGTCTTATAGTTAAAGTTCTTTCTTGTTATTTCAGTGTTATTGGCTCAAAAATTAATAGCGAAGTTATCTATCAAAATATTTCATTTATAACACTTTCCTTACTTCTTAGCTTCCTTAAAATCTTGGTATACTCAGATATATATATATAGTCCATGGCATGAAAGTTCCTCTTTGGCTTTTGTCCATTCTTGAAAAACTCTAATAATCTCAGATCGGATCAGACTCTCACTATTTTTACTCCATCGTTCCTTTTACCTGACCTGACCTAAATGAGCTAGACTTCCGAATATCTCCATTTACACTGAGCGAAATTTTCTATGATATACTTTTAATTTTTTAATTATGCCTACAGAGAACAGAAATTGCTGTAAAATATTTTGGGGTCGAAATAAACACTGGTTTATTCTGAATACTCATTTTCAAAGCAAACATAAGTATTTAGTATAAGTATTCAGTGGTCAGCATACATAAAATATATTGTTGTATTATGTAAAATTGAGTATAGAGTATAGAGTATAAGTATAGATAGATAGATAGATAGATAAATGTTATGAGGTAATGCACCGCGACCTAGGGTCTATTGTGCCCTCTACGATATCACATGTCTTCCCAGAGTCCCAGCAGCCTGAACAGGTCTAGGAGTATAAGTATAAGTATAGGGTATAGAGTATAGAGTATAGAGTATAGAGTATAGAGTATAGAGTATATTGTGTAAAGCATAGCTTGTGGAGTATGAAAAAAAATAATAATATAGAGCACAGAGTATTATTTTAGAGAGCACTTAAACATATTATAAGTTCAAGATGAATATTCAGAAGTTGAAGTTAAGTAGTGAATTAAGTAAAGTGGAGAGTAGAGTACAGAAGAGTGTATAGAGGAGTGTTACTGATGCTCTATGCAAGTATATCTCTGATTAACTAATAACTTTGAGCAGCTTAGAGTATGAAGTAAAGCTGTTCGGGAGTTATCGGGAGGAATACTGCTCCAAATATCTGTCTGCTACCAACATCACTCCACCATGCTTTGTTTTAAGAGTACTCTTAAGAGTATTTCTTGAAAGAGTGTGAAAAATTTTCCCAAAAGACTGCTTACAACATCATTACGACGAACACTTTAAATTTCGTTTAACAGATGTAATTATCAATTATTTTTTTACGTAAAAATATCAATATAGCCTAAGCACATCTATACTCACTTCTCAACTGCGTTTTCTACACGCAGTGCGGTTATACGATACCACGTGTAAGATATTAATTTTCACTTTTGTCTACTGCCTTCAAAGCCAACTTCAAGTAAATATGTAAGATCTAATATTCATATATCAAATGCATGTAAAGGGTACGTGATTCTCTGCAGGCGAATTGTATATGTGTGTAGCCTATAAATTTGCGGTTATTTGAGACAGTTTATGGCTAATGACTCGTGTAATACCAATGTTTTCTATTTCAACTTTGCGATTATTTTATTGTTGCCTCATTCTGTGACTGCGTATTTATTTCTGGTACCATTTTTATCAATAAATATATGCTACTTATATATTCAGCCAATTGTAATATGATGTAGACTGCTCTACCTTAACTCCTGTAATTTAACACCCACGGAATGCCGAAAACATTGTAGGACAATATCTGCCTCTTCAGTATCAACAAAAAACAACAGAAATGACAAAAGTTGTTAAGTTGCTTAAGTTACGCGTATAAATTATCCCTTGCGTTTGCACCTTCGCACAAAAATATACCGTTTTGCGGGGGTTGCGGTTCGTTTGGCACGTTTCTGAATTGGCAATTTTATCTCGCGTTACGCAATTTCCCTTCGCTTTAATTCGGTCGTTATGGCAATTTGATCGTCATTGCGTTGATTTATCGAATGCCGACGAGAGTGTGACATTAATTTGTGTCACTTTGCTTCGGTTACAGTCAAGTGCGTTTTAACTTCTGCTCGAGCAAGTAATTTTATGTCATATTTGCATGTTACTAATATGCTTGTAATACATTTTTAGTACTTTTTTAGCTGGTAAAAGTGAGAAAAGTAGACTAATAAACAATAACTTGATTTTGGGTGCTTCTATACAAACTAAGCAAAAGTTGTGCTGAAGTTGTTGCCTATATTTAGGAGCTGTTATATAGCCTTAACAAAAGTCGATCGTAATTTAGTTCCCACATTTAGGGTGCTTTAAAACAATATAAGCAAAAGTTGACTAAAATGCTGCTAATTATTGCTTAGTGTTCTAAACTCAGACTATATTTTTCTACAAGAATGTCTGTACTTAGTTTATATAGTTCTATAGACATTCGAGGTTACGTTGCATAGACTAACCAAAGTCACAAAAAATCGTAATCAATTATGTTTGATATTAGTAAAAAGCAAAAAAAAAAACATGAATGAAATTATTATCACTGATTAATTGTCTGTCATAAAAATAGAGATACTTTTATGCAAAAAAGACTTAAATGCCTTAAAAATCCTGTTAAATCCTGCGCTTCTAACATCTCACTTAACTAGCGTATACAATTTTCTTTCCTTGCTTCTTTTCAAACGTTTCAATCGAGGTAGAGTCGGAAATGCATATCTGTTGCCATGACAGCTGATTTTTCTATCTTCACCCACAGTTTGCCTCAATTTTCGCTTTGTTGGTGTTTTCGTCTTTTCTTTCGACATGAAGGCCACGTCTTTGTTTGTCTAATTGGTTGAGTACTCTTCCACTTTTAATATTTGCTTTGTTAGGTTTCTCTATTTCTCTTTATGATTTCAAAATAAAGGAGCATTGTTTACAAATAAGCATGTTTGCTTATCAACCATTGTACTCTGGATTTGTTTTGTCTGGCACATTAATAAAGGAAAATCGCTAAAGGTCAGCATGCATGGAGATGAAGCATATTTTACGTAGATATTTGCTCGCTCGCTCCCTCCTTTTTTATGCATGATGGGTTTTTGGATGTGGATGAGTGATTTCATATTTCACACATTTTCGAAAGGCAATTTTACGTTTAGGAGTAGAGTAGCTGTTTTGGAGAAAAGTATTTGCACAGTGAATTTTCCGCTGTCAGACATAACAATATATAACCATTTTATAACCAATGTATAACCATTTTATAACTAATATATAACCAATGTATAACCATTTTATAACCAATATATAAACAAAACTGAAAACTATTCCAATATCGTTTTTCTTGCGCCAGCAAATTTATGGAAAGTGATGTTACGTTATTTAGCATTTTAGGTGACGAAACACCCACACGTGCTATTGAGGGAAACAATGGCTAGACATTTTTTGAAAAAATCGGTTAATATGTACATTAGCGTTTTTTTTAACTATTTTTTTTTTCAATCCCATCATGAAACATCCTTGGAAATACCCTAAAAAAATTCCCTGAAAATTTGAGCCCTTAATATTAACATAGAAAAAATGAACATAATAAATTGTAGAAAATTTTATTTGCTACAAAAAAGATCTGATGTCAAAACCGCTATCATTAATACTTCTCGAAATATTCGGCTTTTTAAAGCCTATTAAAACTACTTCACTAAAAAAAGTAAAAACTAGACGAAAAAGCTATATGTAAAAAGCCTTCTCGTCCTAAATCATAATCCTCAGCAGTGACCCATACATTGAGCTGTCTATTTAATGCCATATATTAACAAAACGATTTCCTTAATAATATTTACAACTATAATTAATGTTAATGTTTACAGCAAAGCAAATAAATTTCCTCTAACTGACTTCTTGCCATTTCCAAAACGTTATGATTGCGATTGCTATCGCAATAATTTATTTACCCTGCACATTGGCACTGACAGCTAGTAATTAAAAATAAAATACACAAATCATTACCCATTAAGCTGAGTTATGAAATGACAAATAGAATTTATGATTATTGTTATAGTCTTATAAATGAACATGCTATTTTTACATAATTCGAATGTTAGCCAGCGTAAGTGTTGTTGCCATAATGTTAGATCAATAGTTGTAAAGTGCATGTATGTTGTTGGTGTGCTTTGATATCGCCGTATAGTACATATAATTTGTTGACTTAACATCATCGATATACAAATAAGAACATATATGAACAAATATCAAGGATTGGATTTAGCAAACATTTGTGCGATGAGAAATATTATTATAAGTAAACCGAACATTAATGACTGTGCCAATATGGTTGAGACAATTTCCAAATAGTGTAGGGTATCATTATTTTTAATAGCTATGACATTTATGCTTCTCTTTCAATACAAATTACAGCAATTTAGAGAAGCTATTAGTTTCAATGGCCATAAAAGCTTCTGATATTCTTTACTAATAGTGGCCGTGTTTGTTTTAGGTATATCATTTCCGAGTGGTATATCTGTCAAAGCAGCTGTCAGATTAACCATATGTGTTTGACGGTTCATGATTGAGACTTTGATAAATATAACTAATATTATATATATTATGTTATATAAATATACATATATATACATGGAATGTATTTTTAGAGACCGAATCATATCAAAAATTTGGCTTGTCTATTGAGTACACACGTCTAGAGATTTGACTCAGTTAGACTAATTTTTGTGCGGATATGGCAGCTCTAAGTCGTAATCCAACTGTGGCTGAACTATTGAAATAACCTTTCAATTATTGTTGGCGATGTAAGATTTGCTTTATGAGAAAATTAAACAGGACAACAGAATGGCTTCAAAATAACTTTAAAGCTTCGTTTTATTCTTTATTGGCGTAAATAGCCTGCTCGGTTATAGCCGTGTTTGCAACTGCGCGCCAGTCGTTCGTCCTTTTCGTTCTTTTGCGGCAATTTTCAGTCCTTTCTCCACCTGGTCTTTTCAACGGATTGGATGTCTTCCTCATTCTCTGATTCCCCCTGGACGAGTGACTTGTAGAATTCGGTCTTGGCAAGGTTAAAACTTTACTGTGCATTTTTTATTAATTTTATGCAATAATAATTTTCCCAAAAGATTATATCAAATTATCAAATAAATTCGAAATTATTAAAGCATTTATTTCGAAATTTTTGATTGCATTGCTAGAAGTGTTATTTAAAAATTTAAAAATCCTTTTTATAATAGTTTTACTTTAAACTTACAATAAATGAAAAGTAATTTAATTAATATTTGAAGCACTTGGACTTCCAACGATAATTGAAAATATACCTGAAAAAAGTACTAAAGCTTTTGCTGAACTTTGTTGTTGTGTACACAAAAGAGAACAACAAAAACAGAGTAAAATAAAGTAATCATATTTAATTACTTCGTTGTATTCACAATTTGTTTGTGCATTGACTGAAATGAAATCGGTTTTTCATCCGTGTTAATTCTATTAAAGCCGAGCTCACACAAAGCTCCTCGTATGTATTAATTTTATGTCAATATTGGCATAACTGTGTTACAAGTACCGTTGAAGGCCGGAGAAGTGGCGCCAAAAGGAAAACTTAATCAATTTTTATTCGTTATATAATATAGGCTCATTCATGGTAGTATGTAAAAGCGATAGCTATAGGCTTAATGGTGATAAGTCCTGTATGTACTTTTTGTCTTTATATATTAGATAGCTGAGCCGGTTCTGGCGTTCATTTTATATATAAGGTGTAGGAAATCGTTCTAAAGACCTATATATTTAGAACATATATTTTCATCAACCCTATTTCTGGGCTCAAGCGTCCACTTCTTCAATAATCTAAGCATTTTTTCAAAAAACCTTTCGAATAATAGAGGAAATATTGCATGGAATATATTTCTGACTGAGTTTAATCCTATAAGATCTATGGAGCATTATTCTAATTATGGCTGCTATTTACTTCATTTAATCGATAAAGCCAGACAACTCATTTTATATGAGGTAAATCTGGGATATTATGAATTTTACAGCTGACCGTTTTTCATATATACATATGCTCAAGGGGATATCTTGGACAACTCCTTCGCCCATTCAAGTAAATTTTATCTAAGATGTATCAACGATATTAGATTCTATATATAATTTAAAACATTTCGTGAATTTCTCTCATAAATTTTTTTAAATAAATTTTAGACCATCACTTGTACAAATCTCAAAAAAATGCTAACAAAAAAAATTGCTTTTTCAGACGTAAGGATCATAAAGAATTTTCATATTATTTCATATAATTACATTAATAAATTGCAAAAAACATTCAAAAAATAAAAAGTATATATGTATATTCAAAAACAATTTATCATATTCTCAACCTAAATTAATTTAAACTAGTAAAGAAAGCCATTTAAATACCCCACATTCATGAAAAGCTTAGCTTTCATATTTCTTTAGTCTGCTTTAAATTCTTAACTTGGAAATATGCTTGGAGGTTGGTTACCAATATTTCTTATTTTGGTATCAGTAGAATCACCAAATACCTTCGGAACTTGCATTGCCAATAATCCATTTTAATCCTCAGACTTACGCTCACAGCAAATAAATTTATCAACGTACATTTAATTATAGTCAACACAAGAAATTTTAGGAAGTAATTCTCCCCAAATCAAACTACAACATAAACCAATTAGCCTTAGATCTCAGTGGCTGATTTCCGTAACCACAGCTTACATGCGTTCTATGTTACCGGAGTTGCCAATTCAATTAGCAACTCACCTCACCGATAGTATTTTTGCTAAATGTTGTGTAGAAATTCGTTCGAATATAACTAAAACTGATGGCGCTAAGTACCACTAAAGGCAAATATAAACGCATAAATATACAAGGTGTCGAAACGTGAGAGAGACTACCCTTAACAATACCTCACACACAAACATAAAAGTACCAGAAAATATAATATCTGATATTGCTGTGCTGAAATGAGCAGACACTCTGCGAGCTGTACATTTGTGGCCAATGGCTTTGCGTTAGTCTAAATTGATAATTGCCTACTCTGAATGCACAACATCTATTGACCACCAGCAAACGGTCTCCGCACAAGCGCGTCAGCAGCACACATGTCTGTATAATTTATATGATATATATATTTGACGCTACTCATTTAATTCACTACACTTGTTCATTGGCTTATACTTCATTAAATCAAATTATATTGCATGTCAAGCGTTACGCTGGGCTGATTCGTTGAAAGCCATTGTTTGGAACAACAAAAAACACTAACAACAGCAAACAGAAAATTTCCTGTTAAGTTGTTTTTGTTGGTATGGTTTCCGAACACACCACATGACTAGTTCGTCAAGAGGATATTACCACTGCACAGCAGGTATAAACTTAACGGTATTTAGGCTAAAATAATAAATTATCTATGAGTTACTATGAAAACGATGTATAGTTAAATTACATATATATGCGAATGAGGTTACCACAACTTGCTGTGCATAAAATATATAATTCAATCGATGAAGTTAGTATATTTATTAGCTTGAAATCGAAGAGTCGCTCGAAGTGATATTTATACTGAGAAAGCAAGTTGGTATAATGAATAAATTACCAAACTTAATTTATGTGCTCGCTGTTCGCCTTCGATCTATTCACTGTACTTCAGAAAGGAGTCTCTAAAAATTATTCCATTTTTATACCCTGAACAGGGTATACTAAGTTTGTCACGAAGTTTGTAACACCCAGAAGGAATCGTCGGAGACCCTATAAAGTATATACATAAATGATCAGTATGTCGAGCTGAGTCGATTTAGCCATGTCCGTCTGTCTTTCCGTCCGTCTGTCTGTCTGTATGTATATATACGAACTAGTCCCTCAGTTTTTAAGATATCGTTTTGAAATTTTGCAAACGTCATTTCCTCTTCAAAAAGCTGCTCATTTGTCGGAACGGCAGATATCGGACCACTATAACATATAGCTGCCATACAAACTGAACGATCGGAATCAAATGCTTGTATGGAAACCTTTCACATTTGACAAGATATATTCACGAAATTTTGTATATATTATTTCCTAGAGCAACAATGTAATCTCCGAAGAAATTGATCAGATCGGTTGACTATAGCATATAGCTTCCATACAAACTGAACACATAGTTACTAACAAAAAATGCACCTGTGAAGGGTATTTAGCTTCGGTGCAACCGAGGTTAACGTTTTTTCTTGTTTTGGTTATTTTTGGTAGCAAGTGATGCTGGTTAAACTAGCTCAAGAGTGTCTGTCTAACATAAATTTTGTGTATAAATTAATTTTTACCTATAAACGGCTGGCAACTCTCACTTATGTAATTTCTGGACTGATCTCAGTCAGTTGTTTGATAAATATTATATAGAAATGCTCTCGTTTGCTGATGTTCTATCTTTTAAACCAGTTTTTTATAAAATTTTATATAAATTTTGCTAAACTCTGGCAACCTTATTTGCACGACTTATTGCCTGGCAACATATGAAACCCTTTTTCGGCAAAAATTGATTTTCGCTAATAATAATATCAACTGTCATATAATTTATAAGGTCCTTTCTGTGAAGTTTTGAGAGAAATAGATTTGATAAATTTTAGAAAAAGAATCTAATGTTGAATTAATGTGGCACTAAATCTCAGATATCTTGCAAATTTAACTTATCAATTATTTGAATATAATTTTTAGTTAAAAAACAGATAGTTACTGTCATGTGTATTTAAAAAGAGTGGCAGCCTAGGCTAACATACATAAGTACACTTTCAAAATGTAAACGTTTTATTTAAAACGTAGTCGAAAGTTTCCAATTCTTTGTATGCTTTGATCTTTTTATTTTTAATGAAAGGTGGCAACTCTATAGAATCAATAATGTTTTTTTTATGTAATATGTGTCAAAAATATTTTGTTCTATATTAATTTTGAAGTATTTTTTAAAGAAAAGGTGGCAACTCTGTAAAACTAATTAAAATAACATTGTAAACTCTTTTAGATATGACATATTATCTGAAGAGTATCGAAATTTTATTGAATTTAATAAATTCTTAAGTTATGTTGAAACATTTTAATCAAAATAAGTGACAATACTAGAAATTTAAAAATAAATTAAATGTAAAACGTATCGAAAATTTCCAACTTTTTGTTATAATTATTTTTTATTTTTATTTTGTAATTTTAATCAAAAATGCCAACTCTATAGAATTAAAAGTATTTTATATATAAAACGTGTCGAAAATATCATTTGTATATAAATTTTGAAGCAGTTTTTTATTTCAGAAAAAGTGGCAACGCTGTAAAATTTATGACATTATACACTTTTTTAAGAAATGAACAGATTAACTGAAAAGCATTGAAAATTTACTGAATTAAATAAATTTTTTAAATGTATTGAAACATTTTAATAAAAATAAGTGGCAACGCTATGACTTTAAAAATAAATTTAATGTAGAAAATATCGAATATATTCTATTCCGTTTAGATTTTGAAGCATACTTTTATTTATGAAAAGGTGGCAACTCTGTAAAATTTAGAACATTATATACTCTTTTGAAATATGAATATCTTATTTGAAAAGTATGGAAAATATATGGAATTGAATAAATTCTTTAATTATGTTGAAACATTTTTTTATTAGGGTAAAGGTGGCAGCTCTATAAAATTAATAGGATTACTAGAGCTTTTGGAAGTATAGTATATATCGCAATTTAAGCATATTGCAATAAAATTTCCAATTTCCTTGAAATTTATGAATTTATTAGGTTGGCCGCTTATTAATATTTTTCTAAGAATCTTCTTCTGTCTAAAGAAAATTCCAAAACTATTAGTAATCAGCTTAAATAAATTTGCTGCTTGCTTTTTCTTGCATATTTACTTATAATATTTTGTATTTGTATTCGTTAACAATTTTTTATATAGTAAATTTAAATTTAGTTTTCCCCATCTGGAAATTAAATTGCATTTCTCTCATTAAACTTAACCACTGTAACGCCACGAGCAATTCCCTCTTCCACTCCATATGCCACATTACCCAATTCTATGCTTAAACTACGAAAATATATTATGAATATCTATGCTTGCACATACTCGTACATCGTATTAAATTTAGTATTATATATATGCCCACAAAAAGAGCAAATATCGCATTGTACAGGGAAGGCAAATTCGATTTGAAATATCAACATTTACACAACGGTTTGCGTAACTTGATGCCAGCGGTAAAGCAGCCCAACTCAATCCTATACAAACGGACCCATCCTGGCTTAGCTGCGAGCGATATACATACATATAGAGCAACCTGCCTCCCCAATGTGGCTGCGTTGGCAAATATTATCAAAATGGCTGCTTCGTTTGCCTACGACTGACAGGTATTTAATTAGTAGTGTCGGGAAATCAGTTAGCCACAACTCGTGCGGAAGGTGTGAGGCACAACCAACTAACAACTAAATTTAATTTCTTGTAATCAAGTGAGGCCATTGCCGGAAAACGTTTGTGGTTGCTTTGCGTTGCTTCGGCTGGCAGCTGCTAGACACTGCTAGGCACTGTTGTAGCATTGTATTGGAGCGGGTGCGCCTTTACGAAGTATCGTTGAGTGCAGTGATGTGTTTGCAACGGCAGCAATAACACATTAATAGCAAAGTAGTTTGTTGTTGTTGTTGTTGTAATTGATGAATGACTTAAGCTCATGTTATATGGCTATAATTGGTTTAGCAGTTGCTAATTTGGAAGCGAGCAGCAGAGTATGTGGTAGGTGTTTGAAGCGCCTGGTTAAGCACTTAGTTGTGGTATGGAGATTTTGTTTGCCGAAATGGCTTTTACATGCTTTCTTATTTGCTTTACTTTATTTCTATTAAGTAGCTAGTACTTATATTATATAATATATATTCTATTTTCGATTAAGTTGTGGTTAGGCCGGTATTTGGAATCGATTTTGTTCTAGATATTAAATTTTAAGTTTATGAGAACGAATACCAGAAAAGTGCAGAAATTCGGAAAATATTTACAAAAATTATAGATAGTTGAAAAATAAATATTTTTCAATTTTTAGATAATTTTGAGTGAAACATGATGTTCCATGTGAATTCAGCAAGACTAGAGCAAAGTCTCAGAGCCTTCAGTCAGCAACTGGCTTTTGCTGGATCACTTAGCTCCATTGATGTGGATTGTATAGGTTTCCTAAAATATACAAATTCAGTTGATCGTCTAAAAATAAATCAGATCTATCTATCGAGGCTACCTCAGAGTCAGAGTTAAAAAAAAACACTTGACAATACTTTAGTTTTATATTTCTTATGGAATGTTTAAGCTAATAAGTCAATATCTGTAATACAATTATATTAGGATGAAAATTAAAACTATAAAAATACTTTTAAATTCGTAAGCTATAATCTTTATTTCCCGAAATCGGTTGTTATCTAGCGCTTCTCTTTGACGCGAGAGAAAGAATCAAGGTTATTTATAGTTAGACTTAAGTTCTGGGGTGTATGTGTAATTCCTTCTATGCTTTGGTCCCTCAAAAGTCTCTTATCTGAGCCGATGTTATTCTCTTCTTTTGAAATTATTAGCCTCTGGCTTATGAAAAAATTTCGCTCAAAACTCAAGAGCGTTCAAAATAATTTACCGATCGAAATATTTCATACATTCAAGACAACAATACTACAATTTATGAATAAAAAGATTATGCAAAAAAAATATTAGAAGTTAAGCAGAACAAATATTAGTTTGGTTAAACCAACCAGCGCTCCAATAAATTCTCTTTCTGTTTCAAAAATCGCAATTAGTTTTCCAATTTCAATGAAACATGCGCTTGAGCACAACATATATAGGTATGTGAGTCGAATACGAAATTCTTTGCTTGCAGCCAATTCCAACAACGACTGAGGCATAGAAATCAAAGTAAAGCATGCAAAATTGAACTTTTTGCCAGCAATCAAAATCAAATAGTTTTGTTATTGGTATGTTTGCTGTGTGAATGCTTTGCGGTTGGCTTTGCGCTTGCCAAACAAATTTTACTTTCATTTGAACTCACATGTGTACATGTGTATGTGTTTATCAGTTGGAGCATTTGCTTTTATTTCTGTCGATTAAATTGCGGTTGAGTTAGACTGTATTTTTTTTATTGGCTTGCACTGCACTGCAACTACCACAGCCCTGGGCTAAGCTGCTTCCGTCGGAGCTTACCGTTGACCTCAAAGCCTACATCCAGCACATGTATGTACAACATATGTATGTGGAGTTCGGTGTACAAAAGCCACAAAAATAACATAAATACGTATGTGCTACTGCAAATAGGCAGAGACAGTGGCTCACCCGTTGCCCTACTGACTGAAATAAATTTAAGCAATTGTCTGTTACTCATACGCCACGGTGCACGCGATACGTGCATGCGCTTGAAAGTTTGCGTTTGCACGCAAAACAAATAAATATATTATGCAATTGTATCTGTTTGCTGAAGTGTGCGCGTGTGCGGTTATACAAAGGTGTTTGTAAATTTACTAAGCTTACGGCAATTTAATAATATACCAAGCGGTTGCTTTGGCTTTGCTTTTGTGTGGAATTGACAAATGTTAAATATTCTAGATGAGAAATTCAGTGTCGGAATTTAAGCAATATATAGAGCTGTTTATGCACATAAATAAATGTATGCATATACTATATTTATGCTTTACTTATTTGTTATTATCGCTAAAGCCAAACCTTCAAGAACTTGTGAAAAAATATGTATATAAATATAAATGAGAGGAATATCGATCTCTTTCCACGAGAACACTCAAGTAGTATTCTTTGTGGATAGTTTGGCGGGCCAAAAAGTATTCGGAGAGTACCACACCTCGGTAATCGGAGAAAATTATCAACATAGCTTAGATTTTTGATCAGTTTTGTTATGGATTTTCGGCTTCGGATCACCTTTGCCACAATACTCGGCCGATTGATGGATGGTCTGTTTCAGAGGCTTATGCATAGATCCAAGACTCATCGCCAGTAATAATAAGTATCGAGTTTTTCGAAGAAAATTAGTGATTTCGAAACCAATCGTCACATTTCTTAAGCCCAAATGATCTTTCAAAACTATCATGATCCTTCCGATATTCCAACGATACCAGTAAGATCTCTGAAAGTTAATTTTCGATTCTCATGCATTTTATTGATATGCTGACCGTCAATTGAGGTCAACCTTATGATCCTTGATCCTCTTTGAATAATTTGTACCAAAAACACTTTCTCACAACAAATAATTATCACCGAAGGCCTCTTTTACATTCAGAACGTTTCGGCATCAGAAATTAAATTCCGAACACAAACAATTATGGAACTTCTTTCTTTATTTACCTCAGAAAGACAAAGATATACTAAGCACTACTGATTATTTTGATGTGACATTTGACACAGCTGTTATTGACAGTCATACCAATAAAAAAAATACTTGGAAGACTTAGGGTTTTCGCGCGAAATTTAAATTACAAAGTCTTACTATTTTTTGCCCGCAGTAGTATAATTGAAATGAAGAGATAATCCTTTGCTGATAATAGTCGCTACGCTGGCTAGGTCATGTTGTCCGGATGGATGAAAACACTCCAGCTCTGAAAGTATTCGACGCAGTACCCGCCGGGGGAAGCAGAGGAAGAGGAAGGCCTCCACTCCGTTGGAAGGACCAAGTGGAGAAGGACCTGGCTTCGCTTGGAATATCCAATTGTCGCCACGTAGCGAAAAGAATAAACGACTGGCGCGCTGCTGTTAACTCGGCTATAATCGCGTAAGCGGTTTCTACGCCAATTAAGAAGGAGAATAGTGTGACTGTGTTTCACAAATGTGCTGAATCGGGTCAGCAGGTCCCTTAGCTTCCGTATATTTGATATAGCGATTTTCGAATTTCCAGCTGACTTTATACTACAGAGATCGGCCAATATGTGAGTTATCTCAATCGAAAGGATAAAGCGTGATTTACTCCTAACAGTGCCTAGAAAGTATAAAATTGGGGGAAAGGAGATCCCTATATAATCAGTATCAGCATTTTCGAACATCCGGCTGACTTTAAGCAAAATTGCCGCATTTGGGGTGAAGAGCTTATGTTTGGTGATTGTATTGGACCGTATTTTTCAAAGATGCTGTTGGACGCAACGTTACGGTGAATGAGACAAAAATGGAAGAACTTGTGGTTTCAACAATGATACCATGGGTACATTTATTAGTCTGCGATTTAACGTATTTTTTGTGGGGCTACGTCAAGTCTAAAGCCTTTTAGCTAAAAAATATATACAATTGGATGAATAATATCTCCTAATAAGAACATTTAAATACGAAATTATCTTCAAAAAGTAAATGTCATCAACCAATCTAACGTTTCAAATAAAGAACCGATGAGATTTTGCAAATTTTATGCGTTTTTTTTTTAAAAAAAGTTATCAAGCTCTTAAAAAATCACCCGATATATGAGAAACTTTGCTGATACCTTGGGTTCATTTATTAGTATGCGGCATTTTAGCTGAATGTAGCATTAGCAAAAAATAGATACAATTGGATCAATACTATCTCCTAAGAGCTTAAGCTTTTATCAAAATTAACACAACCTAAAATACTGGATATATTGAAGCATGTGAAATTGGTCTACGAATTACCCAAATTCCCAAATAGTAATACATAAATATAATTATTTTCGTTTCGTTGGAATTTCCTCTTGTTGACGTTTGGCACCTGAGTATGAAAAATTCGGTTACACCCAAACATAGCCCATCCCTACTTATTTTAATATTTATTTTAGTATTATTTTTGGAAATTCGAAAAGCATAAAGGATATTAGCAATATTCCTAAGTCACTAAATTGGTTAGTTATCATAACATTTAGTATATTTTTGCAGATACAAGAAAATATTTAAGCACTTAAAGTGGTCTGAATTCTAAACTCGGATATCTAGAATTTGTCTATGCAGATATATTTATAATTTTTCCACCAGTAAATCAAACTAAATTTAATTCCATTTAATATTTTCTATTTTCATTAACATCTCAATAGCTTACTTCTCTCCCCAACCCTTTTTCATTCAACGCCAAATATTTACGTAATGTCAGAGCAGCACCGTTATTTTCCTAATTGCACAAATATAATTTGTTAAATTATTTGAGAGCTGAAACATTAGCTCTGATTTATTTGGCCTTAGTCTGGTACAATTTGTAAATTTCCCGGAACAAATTACTCAACTAATAACACACGGTTACATGTGTGCTACGCTGCGTTTACGTAACCTAATAGAAATTGATATATTTGCGCCGTTCAATTACTAAATATTTTAAAGCTATTTAACCGCACTCAATTCCGTAATTTTCATGTGAGCACTCGCTACTAAATCCATATTTATCTGCAAACTTATGCACTAACTGCAAAGCTTTCAATTACCAGCAAATGATTTGCTATATTTTGCGAAAATCACGTGCGCTCCCATGCAGTGGCGAGCAGCAACAAACACGCATACAAATAATCGATTGCTTTGTAAGAGCTTATGCGTGTGTGTGTGTGTGTGTAGGTGTTGGCTTACCAAATAAGCAACAGCTACAGCAAATTGAAATTATTGCATTTCTGTAGCTTGGCTGGAATGGAAGTGTTGGCGGGTGGCATGGCAAGTGTGAAAAGCGCGCGCTGGTTATGGGTATTTATGACGGCTAGTTATGGCAGTGGTGCATGCAACCTCTGCGTATTTGTTGCACATCTGATTTAGATGTTTCCGTGCGTGTGTTTGCTGCAGTTTTGGTGTGAAAATCTGCTGATATTTGCTTTCTAAAGTCGAAAGCTCCGATATAAGTGTGTGAATGTGCGGATGTGAAGCCAATAACTGAATATGAGTTTCATATAACGGTGAATTTAGAAGGTAGATCAAAAATTAAATGATGTTTATTTATAGCTAAAAGATAGGTGAACAGGAGAAATAGGTTGCTTATACCAGAGATTTCTAGTTTTTTGATGAAGACGCGAAGAAACGCGAGCTTGGATTGTGTGAGAAACCGATATTAACCGCTTTAATTATTTTCACTTTGAAAAAGCAGATGTCCTCTCGGTAACAGATTCGTTTTAATATAAAAATCGGGGATAATTGTAAGCAGCTTTGCTACTGTTTACCCTGTTGTAAATATGTATACACATTTTTGGTAGCCTTTGTCCTTAAGTCCCATTTGGAAATGGATTACAACCTTTTTCGAGTAACTAGCCATTCAGCAATTCTCCGACAACCAAACTTTGATTTTAGAATTGACCTACAATTGAAAAGTTCAAAGATGGTCTGACATTTTCGAGCCAAATTTTGTTCAACGATAAGTCCCATTTTTGGCTCAATGGGTATGTGAACATAAAACAAAGCAAAATTACCGCTCTTCCAAGGAAGAACAACCTGAAGAAATGCAAGAGCTGTCATTTCATCCAAAAAACCCACAGTTTGGCGTGGTTCGTGGGTCGGTGGAATCATCGGTCCACATTTTGTTAAAAATGATGCGGTGAGAACGTAACCGTTAATGGCTCCCGTTATTGCGCCATGATAACCGACGTTATGATACCTGAAATTGAAGTTCGTGATCACGGCGACATTTGGTTTCAACAAGACGACGCCACTTTCAACACATCGCATCAGTCAATGGTTTTATTGAGAGAACACTTCGGTGAGCAGATATTTTTCCAATTTGGGGCGATCGATTGGCCACCAAGATGGTGTGATATCACACCGTTAGACTTTCTCTTGTGGGAATGTGTACAGTCTAACCGGTTCGATTCAGGCTTTTGTTCGGATGTGTCACCAAAAATTGAACTTAACGGTTGGATTGTCTAAGACGTAGCCGCGGACAACATTTCTAAGAGATAATCTTCAAAAAATAAATGGCGAACAATGCTCTTTCGAAAGATAATAAACATTCTCCATTCAATTTGAAGTTTCTGAGTTTTTTCTTAAAATAAAAATAGGTAAGCTCGAATTGGATCACTCTTTATAAATTACTTTCCTGGTAGCTGGCATCCCGTACTTTGCACCATATTCCTTTCCAAACCATTGCTGTTGGCTATCAGCTTCGCAGCATCTGGCAGCATAACGCCAATAGCAAATCTCATTTAATATTGCCAGCGATTTTCGTGTATTTGTCGGCTTTGCTTCCAAGCTTGTTAGCCGCGCTGTACGCCGTTATGTTGGCAAGAGGTTGCCAACTGCTGGCACAAATTGTGCACGCGAAGCACAGCGCATTACATTAGTTGCAATTGCGTTGCATATATTTGTATGTATGTGGCAAAAGTACAGTTCATACTCGCAGCATCAACACCATTCGCGCCGCAGTTGCGACAGCTTGCGCGCACACTATTTTTGATTGTTGTTGTTGCTACTTTTTCTTCAGCTGATTAAAATTGTCGGTGGCTGACGATAATATAAGCCCCCGCACCAGTAAGCAAGCTGCAACAACAACAATATGCGCAATTGCCGCAACCGAGGTTGCACGTGCGCAGCTTAGCTCAGACTGCTGGAGCATAGTAAACTCCAAAAACACCGACACAGACAGCACAGCGCAGAGACACAATCAATTGTGACCGCAAAAACATGTCTCTGCCATTTAGAGAGATGTGCCAGCAGAACGCCTCGGCGACCAACGCCTCACCCGGCAGCGCGCACCAGTCACACTCACCGCTTACACAATGCCAAAACGCCACAAATGCCACATGGCAACTCTGCCACCACGTTGAGGCAATAAGCAAGTGATTGTTTGCGTGTTACTCTCGCTTGTCTGCTGCATTTTGTTCGCATATTACGTGCGAGCGCAGTTTGCGCATATTTGTTGTGCTGACTTTCCGTACTTCCTTATGTAATGTGGCCTCTAATGGGGCTGGCCGGGACTATTGGGTGCGCTAAGTTTTTCAAACTTGCTTATGCTTTTAGCTTTTTCGTAAATTCTGCAACTTCTTCTTTATTTGTTTGCTCGTTCCATGCTGGAAGTTTCTGTGTGACCATATGTTGTGGATATTTATATATCCAGCATTATTGCACAGCTGCCTCAGCTTTTCTATTGGAGTATACGATCTCACGGAATATTTGACATCTTAAAAGTGATTGTCTGGCGATTTGTTTCGTATGCAAGCGCAAGTCGTGTAAGTTTCCTATTTCCGCGGTAATGCACTGCAAATCGACTTTCTGATGCACTAAATTGGCTGGCGAGTTCAAAGTTGTAAGATGATTTGCAATTCATGATTGGAAAAGTTTTGAATTTTTCGTTTGTTACTGATTTTCGGGGAAAATGCTAAGTGTTTATATTCGAGCAGAGAATATAAATATCGTTAGATATTTTTATAATTTATTTAACTATATTCTATTTCTTCCTCTTTATTGGCTTAGGCACGGCTTACGCGGTTATAATGTTGATTCTTTTTTTACGGCTCTTTTCCGAGACTTGGTGCATGGTGAATATCTGTTCAGTTGTTGATTTGCCAGTCCGAAAACCACACTGATAAGCTTCAATCAGTTTGTTGACGGTGGGCTTTAATGTTTCACACAATTCCCCTGGTAGAACCTTATATGGGATGTTGATCGGCTTGGCGCCGATTGTGTGGTCTCCTTTTTTGTGAATTGGGCAGAGCATACTTAAATTCCAATCGTCGGCATTCTTTTGACCGACTGTATTCTACAAAGAAGCTGATACATGCTACTTATCAGTTTTTTGCCTTCGTTTTTCAAAAGCTCGGTCAGCAATCCATCAACCTCCGCCGCTTTGTTGTTTTTCAGACGGTTAAGTACTACTCGAACTTCTTCATGGTAGGGCAATGAAACGTCTGTTCTATCGTCATCGATTGGGGAATCGGGTCCACCATCTGTTAGTGTTATGCTTTCACTGCCATTCATTAGGCTAAGGAAGTGTACCCTCCATAATTTTTGGAAACTCTGGTCATCAGCACATCACCTATGTAGACTCTAGAAGAGTATGCTCCGGTCTTGAAACCTTCAGCGGGTCGCCGTATTTTTTTGTAGAATTTTCAAGCAATCCGCCTGTCGGTCAGCTTGTCAAGCTGTTCGCACTCATATATTTCGGCCTCTCTCGTTTTTTGTCTGCAAATGCGTCTCGCTTCCCTCTTCAACCCTCGGTACAATCTGAGTAATATCGAGCTCTAAAACGACAAATGAAACCATACGAAAAACCAAATATCTAAATACCGACACACGCTTTGAATGAAGCTACGAAGAGCTGCATATTTTCTTTCCATTAAATCTTGCAACAACACTTCTCTGTGAGCAAGAGTGAACTCGAGATTTGACTTTAATTAGAAAAACCTCTTGTTGTGTGCCCGCTCAACCATTCCGGCCTTTTCCAGCCAAATAGAATTGCCTTCCGCACCACTACACGCAAACGAATGGCTGATCTAAGGCTTGGAAATGTGATTTTCTCAATGTCCTTGACACGCTAATTGTTCCGCATAGTTGACTTTGCAGTTTGCAATGCTCTATAAATGTTTCCGATGTACCGTTAGTCAGCTGCACTAAGCATTTATGTCCGTGTGTTTATGTATGTGTGTGCAATTTAGAATTCTCACAACGCTTAGAGTGATGCGTCAAATGGCTGGAATGGCAGCACTGCAGACAATGGAAAATCAACTTTAAAATGCTGGCTTTAACAGCGCTAAGGTTGAGTGCATACTAAACTGCACGTACTTACATGTAGATGTATATGGTGTGTCTGTGTGCATTTTATATACATATGTATGCGTGTGTTAGTTGTATGTGGCCGGCGACAAGACAAATGCATCTTCATCTTTCAAGCTATAAAATATGCTCGGCAGTTCATATAAAGGTCACATGCGTAAATGCACAATGTTTCAGTGTGCCATGACAACTACATATATGTACATACCTACATCCGTGCATGTATGCTACCATGACATGCTAAAAATTCACACACACACGCACACTTGGGCATTGCATGTCGTTCGTTCGTGAGTACTTTGTTTGCCCAAATATGCTCATCAGCAGTGCAGTATTTCTTGTGTTCAGCCAGGGCAGCGCCCATGAAAATTCTATGGAGCCCGGTATTTATACACATACACACAAATTCGCTCCACTGCTATATGTACTATATATGTATGTGTGTGTGTTGTGTCGTTGTAATTTCTGTTGTTTGCTTGTAACCCTAACTCAAGTTAAGATGTACACTGAAATTGCTCTATGTATGTGTGTGTGTGTGTGTTGCTGCATGCGCATAGGTTAATGGTTCCAACATAAAGCAACTGCAACAACACTTCTTCTGCATTGCTGGTCAGTAGTCTCCACGTGATGCCGAGGCGCCGTCATTCCCACACACATATCTCTAAGACCAACAGCAACTAACTAAGCATTTTGTTATTGTTGTAGTCCAATCTCTTCTCTACGACGCTGCTTTTGTTTTCTTGCTGCCCTACCCACATGCTGTTAGTGGCGAGCGGGTGTGGGTAGCGTTTTGTTCAGCATCTTGTTGGCCATAAAGTTGTCCATTGCTTTTATAGCTCAGAAAATTTGCTTCTAGACCTTTACTGCTTCGAAAGCTGTCGACTCCAACTAAGGCATTTCGTAGATTAAGTTGCAATTTTACTAATTTTTTCTCTCATCATTTTGGTGTTGTTGTTTTCTTGTCATCATTGCTTCCAGCGCAGTTGCATATTGCTTTTGATGTTTTTGTGTTTGATCTTTTTGTTGTTGTTGTATATTATCTTTGTTGTTGTTTGCTGATTGCATATTACATCATCGTTGCATAGCCAAAACAAGCCCTGCCATCAATTAAGATTTGAAGCGCTGGAAGTTTCGTTGAATTGTGATTTCAGGGACCTGAGTTCCTTTATTCATCGATGATTGATTTTCTAAGCTATGCTGCTTTTCGGCACCTCCGTTTTCGGTTACTGCATGTATGTTGCATGCATGACTCGTGTATGCCTCAATTGTTGGCTCATGCAATTAAAAATTCAAAGGACGACCTATGTATGTGCTTTGATATGATTAAATAAATGATGGAGCAGGCGATTGCCACGAAGGAGATCCCTTTATAGACTCGTGTGAAGAGTTCTGCTTTTGTGAGAGTATACGTATCACCATTCCACTACTTGGTTAAACTTTCGTATTTGATTGGTTAGACATAGTATTCCGAATCAGTCTATCTGAAGTGTAAAACATATGAAACATTTTTCTTCCAGTCAAAAGAGAAATTCTTATATTTTTTTCTTGAGAGATATAAAATGAACAGAAGAACTAAAACTTAACTAGATTGTAGCCATGATTGAAGACAGTGATTTAAAATTTGATTACTAATATTTTATTCACATACTCGTAAGACACAGTGATTAAGCTTATTTTCAAAAGGTGAAGCTTTCCTATTTGTGCGGCTATCTCAGTGGGATTCAAAGTGTTACACCAGTTTTACATATTTAAACACCGTTCTATCTGATGACTGGCTAACAATTCCCCTTAGGAAAAATAATCAGCTATGTATTATTTGTTTACCATCAGCACCTGGTGGCCCCTTGCAATATTATTGCATATCCGAAGTGGTAATGGTTAGGACGACTATCAGCCATTCCAGTAGGTTTTGGGTCGTCTGTAGTAAGAACTATTTGATATAGTTAGCCATTTTATTGTGGCCAATAGCCAATTCGTTTCCATTTAGCAATTACAAAAATTGTGTTTCCATCAACTGCAGTTTCAAGATAATGGTAGAAGGTGGAGTTTCTATCCTATTCCATATTTAAAGCTTCAAACGGAGGTGGCTGCCATTTTTTATTCAACTTGTTCGAGTGCCAGGTCGCAGTGGAATCTCTGGAAACGGCAAAGTTTGCTGGGGAGAGCATTCTTACCCCAATTAGCAGATTGGAAACGAGTCGGTGCCACGCTATCCTCTTAGGCTCCAGCATTAGATCTGTGGATCTTCAGTGAGTTTGGAAAACGCTGACTATTGAGAGTTGCTTACAAGAGAACGCAAGCAGTACTTGCTCTTAATAGGCTTCATTTCTCCGCAAAGGTGAGTTCTGTGAGAATAATAATATAGAAGGTATAATAGGCTCACAGGCAAGGCTTCATTATCTTGTAAGAAGCACACTGTCAAAGCTGTAAGGAGGAAGGCGAAGTGGTAATACCAGGTTGTTCAATAAGTTTTGTCGTTTGATAAGAAAAACACAATTTTATGATTCAAAATACACTTTATTATTGAGTATAGTCTCTCTGAACATTAAAATACTTGCTCCAACGATCCTCCAATCTGGGATCCACAGAAGTAAGAATCCTGAAGGTCTGCAAAATACGCTTCAACAGCCATTATGACTTCTTCATTTGATGAAAAACGCTTGCCACACATACATTTTTTGAGTTCTGGAAACAAACGGAAGTCGCTGGGGGCCAAATCTGGTGAATACGGTAGATGCTCCAACAATTCGAACTTGAATTCATGGATTTTAGCCATTGTCAAAATGCATTGTCCTGATGGATAAGGACTTTTTCTTCTGCAAACCGGGTCTTTTTCATGATTTTTTTCCTTCAACTGGTCCAAAAGGTTGCAATAATATTCAGAATTAATTGTTTTATCAGTTTGCAAGTAATCCACACACCAAATTCCTCTCGCATCACAAAAAACTGATGCCATAAACTTCTTGGCCGATATCGGGACACGAACTCGTTTCGAAGCCGAACAACCAGGTTCACACCACTCTTTAGCCTCTTGTTTTGATTCAGGATCATGGTGATAGACCCAAGTCTCATCCATAGTGATGAATTCACTAAAAGTATGACTTACACTGCCTATTGAGATGTGTAGAGCCTCTACTAAATCTCTCTCAGTCAATCGATGATCGTTCAAAACCATATCCTGTATTTTGGCTATGATTTCTGGTGTTGATGCGCTCTTTTTCTCCTATACTGCCTAACCTTTTCCGTATTGATATTGAAATATCTCGTTAGACTCACCTTCGCCGAAGCTTATGTGAAGTGGATGGGATTGATGTTAGTCGTCTAAACAAATTTCTGGTTGTGAGCCTGGATTAGCTTCAGTATGAGGAGCATATCCCTTACTTTAATCTATTTGTAGTACATGCCGTTAATCAAATAGCTCTATTTCAGAGAAATTTCAACGAAAATTAACCACTGATGCCTTTGCCCTTTTTTCTTTTTGAATACTATTTAAGCTTATACGAAATTAGTATGATTTCCTGGTTCCGTTTTTTTCATGAGAGCATTTCAATTTATCATTGCTACATTAAAATTGTTGCTTAATAATTTTATTGGCCGACAAAGATTGGATTAGATTATTGTTTTATTGATACAATCGAATACGACATGTTCACTGTTGTGATAAACTTGGTTCTATGAAAGAGTAATAATTTTATCCATGAATGCACAATCGCAATACCTAACTAATAGTAACCGGAATACATAATTTTTTTACTAATTTGTCCTTAAAAAATCGTTAAACAGCCTGATTAAAAAATTCGTCTGGCCATTGTAATTTTTTCTTTTTCAGGATTAACCGCGTTTAATGGGATGAATTAACCCAAATATTTTCTCCTCCTACTTTTATACATTTATTCACTGTAGCCCAATTGCATCACTTAATTTTTTATGCTTCGCAACTAGGAACTATTAACAACCCTCACTTGTCAGCGACAATTGCTGGACTTCTTCGCATTTCACCATAACCAAAGTACGCGCCACTTCGCTACTGGTTCACCAGCGTTGAATAGAATACAGTTGTGTTGAGTTGAGTTCATTTCATTGAGAGCGCAGCTGAGCTGTAAGACCCAATTCCATAATTCGTCCAAATAAAATATAATTTCTGTGAAGTCCACAGCCGCTCTCCCCCCACAAAACTGGACACTCAATGCTGGACTGCAATGTGGCGAGTGTCCACTTTGCTGACTTTTGACTGTCCTCGCAGTCGTACAGTCGTAAAATTTTACGACAGACAGCCGCATTGAAAGCATGAAAAGAATAATAGAAAGCGGATGGATAATACAAAAAGCTGGGAATGGAAACTTGGCCCATTCAATGTGGTTTATTTGTGGCCAAAATTTATCGATTCGCATTTCCCGAAATTAAGTTTTATCTCCCGCTACACTTTCATAAAAGGAATGGCAGCGGAAGATTTTGTCATAGACGCAGCAGTAACGGTGATTGTTATTACGGTAATTGTTGCTGGTGTGCGCTGTTGCTATTGTTAAGGTAGCGGAAAACTTTTTCGTGCGGCAAGTGCGCTCTTCTGCGCCTCCTTGGGTTCAACTTTTATGTTTTGTATATAATTTTATATACATATATGTATTTATAGTAAATATACGTATTATAGCTGTGCGTTTATGCGTGCTCACATGCTCGTTCGGTTGTTGTTGTATTTTGTGAAAGTTTGAGATTTTCGATTTTCCACTTTCCAAGCGCCACATGTGCGCATATATTTTGATTTTTGATGCTTCTTCAATGTTTGCGTTTGCCAAGCGGCTTCCTTGCTTGTTTCTTCTCAACTTTTTTGCTTTGTTTGTCTTTGCTTCTCTCCCACTCCTGGCGTGGCCTTCCGCTTGAGTAGCAGCCGTTCTAAGCGTTGCCAAAAAGTTTAATGGAAAAAGTTGCTGTCGCCGCACGCAAACATCCTTTTCCCAGCAACTTCGAGCTGCTCGTCATTTTCTTTTTAGAATCTTCTGTTTTTTTTGCATACACTTTAGGGTTAATGCGTTGATTTAAAATTTTCAATTGTAATTTCAACCCTTTCGATCGGAATTTAAATGTTCGACGCTGTCGGAATATATAAATAAATATTTGAAATCGAACAGTTAAGTTGGCAAAAAGTGGCGACGCGCTTTTAGGGGTACAACAAAGTTCATGTTATGATAATCTATGCCATAGGGATGGCTTTTGATACTTCAGAAAGTCATTCTCAGTCAGAAAATGCATATTTAGCAAAATTATTGAAATTGTTAAACTTTAGTGATTTTATAAGAGTTTGAGATATTCCATTATTTTAGTATACTTTTTGGCGTCGTTTATAATGTGAGGAGGTTAAGCGGAAAATTGTGTATGAATAGCGATAATTTCGATAATATTTTAAGCAAAACTTATAAAACGGCATATTTGTACTTTTATTAGTTAAATTTTATTAGCAAAGCCTTTAATTTTTACACTCTTTTAACCTTTCTGACCCAATAATCGATTGCCATATAACGGTATTATTCAAAATTTCTATCTCATAAACATTGATTGTATGAATTATACATAAGAAGTGGATTTAAATATAGTCTAATGGTATGCACAGCACACAGTTTTATGCGACATTTTTTTTATAAAAAATTCAACCACATTGAATCCGGTTTCTCCTTTCTCTTTCCCTTCGTGCCTTTCTAGTCAATCTGATAGTATATCAAATCGTCCTTCAACCATTTTTGCCGATTCATATAATCCGATTTAGAAATCGATCAGCAAGATTTCAAGGAAGAGTTCCAAACTGCTCCAGCTCGAAATGTGGAACGAATTCGAGGTATCCAAGAAAGTGTCCTGGATACAATTTTTATAGTGGCGAATGGAATTAGTACTTTTTGCTCTATATTTCTAAACACGCTTCAAGCTTATTGAATTCTGATTCGAATTTCGGTCTTGTTATTAGAAATCAGATGTGAAGAACAGCTAAACATTTTTGTTTTTTTTTTTTTTATATGGGAGAAAACAAAATTGAAAGTACTCAGAATAATTGTCTATTGCGTTTTTGAAAAAAAGGTGTTAATCCAAAAAGATAATATATTTTTATATATAAGGTTATTAGCTACTGCTTTCTATATTTCCTGGTTAGCTCCGAGCGAAGACCAATCGTATTATTACAGAAAAACTTCAGTGACAATATTCCACTGAAGCTTCAATAACTAATTAATGAAAAATATCCGAAAAAAATGTAAAATCTAGCAGCATGGATTCACTATCTTTTAATGCTGATCTCTTGACAAAATTTTACACTGCGGGAAGAGAAGCACTTATCTGCCAAGCAAAACACAAAGGTGCATACGTAAGTGGATATGCTAGCTCAAGTCTTTTCGGAAATTAAAAATCAGTTCAAAGTTTGCTTTCGCTCATTAAAAGTCGAGTGGCGGGATGTAGACAATGGTAATGCGGTGATTGACTTAATTAAGTGTGAAAAAAGCGCAAGTGAAATTAAAGATTTTTTCAAAGTCCTTCACATCTTGAAAATGTTTGCTTACCATATTATTTATCCCAAACATCGAGAGCCATAAAAACTGTTCGAAACGAAAAATCTTCTTAGAAAACAAAAAATTATCATAGGAAATAACATCGACTCATCTTCTGAAGTTAATTATCATGAAATTGTTCATTTTACAGATGAAACGATTTTAATAAGATCTACGCAAAAACTTCCAAAGACACAAAATATGTCATTCCAAGGGTTCAATGTAGTTAACATCGAGCTGGTTGCTTGGCTTGGTGGCGAGTCTTCTGTAAAGATGTTACATGTCTGTGGCTTAAAAGCAGTATCCCTATTTTCATAGCTGCAGCTGATTGACCATCTGCAAGTGCAGAGTTGGAGAACATGGCCCGTCGAATAACCAATAGAAAAGAACTCAAAAAATCTTTGAAGTGAACAGCGTCGATAATACTAACAAAAGCTATGCGTGTGGCTATACCGCAATGATCGCATGGTTTGAGGGCTTGAGGGCTTATGTGAAAGCAAAATGTTATCATTTCGAATGAAATTTTGTATACGGCCCACCTAATGTATGCGTCACTAAATAAAATTAACTTTATTAAAAATATATTCTAATTTCCTTTTTATAATGCCTTCACTTGTAACAGAACTTATGGCAGGACTAAGCATACTACATATAATGAACTTAAATACACAAATTAACAAATCTGAAGAAAAATTTTCTATTGATGTGTTAAAGGGTCTGTGGGGTATTTAAGGTGTCCTGTATATGAATTTGAGTTAAAAAATTTTTTATCACATACAGCTTTTATCGTCACTATAGTAAGTGGTGCTGGTTTTACACCTAAACACCTTGATTACAAGACAAAAAATGCTACGTGCTGAGAAATTTTTACTCACATTTTCAGTTTTAGCAACAAAATTAGCTCGAAACAGCCTCTAACATCATAGTCTCAAAACGACTGTAAACTAGTGTTAATATTGTAATATAATTTATGCCATATGATCTCAACTGTTCTTATAGAAGTTCAGATAGTTCAACTAATTTTAAAAATGATTATATAATTTTATAAAGTATTACATATTATTTTTTCGTTTTTTTTTTTTGCAGGTAAGCAACATGTCAATGCGGTGTATTAACTCCAAATGCGCAAATTTGTATCAAAGATGCTGCTGGTTTGATAACTAAATGAAAAAATTTATGGGAAGAACAACATTTAGCGCTTATATGTTTACTAAACCTAACCTAAAGTTTTAAAAATATTTTATTTCCAGGAAAATTTTTTATCGGAAACTTTTAAAGAAACATGATTCAATTTGAAACGAAAAAAATTCCTATCTCCGATATTTCCATTATACCCCACCATACAAAAAGAAAGTCATTCATTATAAAATCCCGTTGCTTGTTCACCTCTCAGCGTTTATTATTTAACATTTCACTTCTTTTACTTGCCATCTGCTTGATAGCACAAGAAATAGGGGTTAAATAGCGAACAGAAAAAATAAGCACAATAACGGTACAATTCTTCTCGGTTTCCGTTGAAGCCCAATGCCGCCTAAAGGCAAGTCAATAAAAGCATTGACAGACAACAAATCCTAAACGAAGTGTGAAGAGCAAATGGCAAAAATACAAAAGGCATACAAAAGGAAACCAAAAACTCGTGGAAATTTCTCTGCCACTACAAATCAATAGCTGTGGTAAAAAGGCGGAAACACATCGAGTGCCTGTAGCGACGAGAACGACACCTTGAACGGGCGGAGTTTAAATAAATTTTCGCAGAAATATTAAAAGCAGCACAAGAGCACAATATTCATTATCATTTAAACGAGGCGATGAAGTGTTCAAAATGAAAATTGAAAAATCGCTGCGCGCCACAGCAAGCTCCCGACCGCCTGCTCACCTGCGCACCGGTGTGCTGCTGATGGCTTGTCAATGAGCCAGGCGCCTTGTTTGGCAGCAGTTATCACTTGACGCCTACACCTGCACTACTACAACTTCAGTGGGAGTGGAGTGGCAGAGCGGAGGCAATGTAGCTAGTTTGCCAACTGCACTCACTACCTAGCAAGCTTTCTATACACCTTACAAACACATATACACTTGTAGCGGTGGAACAATCATTTGTGTGCTTTTGCAAAAATTTTCCACAACAATGGCGCTACAAATTGTTGCAAGTTATTTTCGCTTTCGCATTATTATTTATATTCGCTCGATTTCTATACACCTGTGGTTTCCATCGGTATTCGGAGAAACACAAATACACATAGTTATAGATATAAATGTACATATTGTTTAGCTAAGAATTTGATTTATTTGCCCGGTTCACTGTTGTTTGATTTTCTCAGCTCGACTCTATTCTTATATCTATGCTTATAAACACTATTGCGTCGGCATTACTCTGGCATGTGCAGCTGTCATGCCAAAGTGTCAAAGCTCGCCTCCACTTTCCGCTTGGCTTCGTTAGCGCTTGCTTTCATCACAACGGCTTCAATCATATCACCATTCATTATTATTTCCATCATTTCTCATTGTGTACGTGTTGTTATTTTATCCATCTATTTCCTTCCGCTTTTAACGAATTTATCTCTTGCATTCATCTGCACTGTTATTTATTTATACAATTTTTCTGTTTTTCCCTATTTTTTAATTTTGTTTTATTTTTCCTTTTTCATCTTTTATCTTTCTTATTTTTATTTTTTAATATTTTTTCTATTTTTGTTTTGTATTTTCGCACTGCTGTCTGTGGGATCTGTTTGCTTCTGTTATTGTTAATGCTCGCGCTGGTTCGTCGATGGATTTATTGAGTGCACAATTTATTTGCGAAAATCCGCTCACACCGCCCTCAGTCTTCCAGCTAGTCGAGCTTAATAGTAAATTCAATTACAATGAGTGCTGAATGCGAGCTTAATGCTCAATACACACCCACATACACACAAATAAATGTGTTGGTGTCTGCTAGCCTGCACTAAATAATATTGATAGAGTAGTGCTGCACTTATTGTGTTCATGCTAATTCTTATACATTTCATTCCGAATGCAAGAAAGTAATTGAAAATAGATTGACATAAAGTAGGAGGAGGGAAAGCTGTCATTTTTAACTTTGCAAAAGGATTTCAACTTAAAAATAGCAACTTTCTTCTTTGTGGCGTTGTGTTTATATGGAATAAGGTTGTCACTTTTAATCGTAACTTTGAACAATTATAGTAAGTGATTGTTCTATTGTTTGCATAATAAACACCTTTGTGGCATATTTTTTTCCAATGAAACAAAAATGAGAGGAAAGTGAGCTCATTATATGTATCTTCTCATGTTCCATGTTACGTGAAAGGCGTCCCAATATATAGTTAGGGGTTTCACATAGTCTCATAAAGTTATAAGTTATAACGATCCGAAAACATAATATTTTAAAACTTCGGTAATTTTAAGTAATTCCTGAATGATGCTTTTGGTCCATTATATAAATTTAGGTAATAAGTAATTCTGAATGATGCATTTGTACACTTATCTGATCAAAGAGATATCCAAATCTAACTTCATTTGATTCCTATTTGCTTACTTTTGCTCGAAATGCTTAAGAAATTACTGGAAAAAGCACACTATGTATATAATTTGGTACAAAAATATAGGGTTCTCATTAAGCGGTAGCGATTTCATTCACAGAAACGTGCCGGTCTTGACCATCACGAAAAAAGTACGGTCCAATGACGCCGTCGGCCCACAAACTACACCAAACCGTAATTTTTTCGGGACTCATGGAGTACGTGTGGATTGCTGCCTGACCAATAACTCACATTTTGCTGACTGATGAAGCCATTCAGCCAGAAATGAGCATTATCGCTGAAGATGATTTTTCGACGAAAATTCAAATCATTTTCAAGTTGTTGCTGAGCCCAATTCACAAACATACGACGCTTCTGGTGGTCAAGCGGCTTCAGTTCTTGGGTAATTTTGATCTTGTAAGGATGTAGGCTAAGACATTTTCCCGAAATTCGCCACAACGACCTCACAGAAACGCCAAACGCTTGATAACGACGTGTGAGAGATTCCGATTTGGGTCTTTTCTTTATCTCACTGGCACGGGAACATTTTGTACTGTATTTTTGGATTCAAATTTTAGCACAAGACGCACAATTGTTGATCTGGCACGCTCTGAAAGTTGAGGCCACCGACTCTGAATTCCGGTAGTAAATTTTAATAAATTCGACTCGTTGTTGGATAGTATATCTTGCCATCATGAAATGACAAACCTTACTGAAGAGAAATGTCAAAAGAGTAGGAAAAAAATATGGCTTCGTTTGCTGCTATGAGACCAACATTGACAAGCGTCATACCCAAAACATTAACCAAAATGTCTTGAGTCGATTCATAAGAGATGTTTAGTTACTCTGCTATCTATTTGATGCCGATATAGTGATTTTCAAGAACTTTTCCTTCAAGTTATTTAATAGTATCGACATTAGAAGCGCTGGTTGGGAGAGAAAAATTGAAATCGGCAGACGAACAAGGAAAAAAATTAATTATAGACCAGTCCGGGTCAAACTTGAAGAAATGGTACAGCTAGATTCTCGAATCCTTCATTTAGCACCTTTAATAGACTTTGAATTTCGGGTGTCTTTTCTCTTCAGACAATAGCTATTTCACTTTAATAGCTTTCGATAGTAAACTCCCAGTTTAAGGATTACAAGAAATCAAAGATATTGCCATATTTTGTTATCAAAATACTGTGTTTTAATATAATTATAACCAAGTAAAATATTCTAGTTAGTGAGGCAATATAGTAGATTTCTATTAACAAATTATTTGCAAAATAATTAAAAAGGTAATTTGTAAATAGTCAAAAATGTTTCGATCACAATCTTGGGCTAAAATTCATAAATAACGAAGAATATTTTAATAATAAAAAGAAAATATTAACCTGATGAGCACAGTTTTTTTTTTTATTTACTAAAAACATTACTCTTGAAAAAGGCTTCTAATATCAGATTCGTAAAAACCTTTAAGGAATTAAAAATTCCAAAACATAATGCTCATGAAAACATGGAATTATTAGACAGTTTTCAAAAGCATAAGTGAGTCACAAATAAGAATCAACATTTTTAAACCTACCTCCCACCATACCGCCTCTAAATTGCTAGCCAAAAAGGCATATAAGTATACCACTACACATACGCATAACCAGCACATGAACACGCTAAAGCTTAAAAAGCAAACCTAACACTTTATCTGTTAGGTAACTAAATGTGGTTATTTGTGCTTGAGCTTATTAATGCCACAACTTTCTCTTTCACTGCGCAGCATAAAAGCCAAAGAAGAAAGTTTTTAAGTGTGCCAACTAAAAAGGAATTGGAGCGCAAATTTTCCCAACAAACAAACAAACAAACAGAGAGAAGCAAAAGCAACAAAAAAAAATATATGAAAATGAAAATTAAGTGTAGAAAAAGCGTAAATTCAAATAAAGGCTGGTTCTAGTCAAGGCGCTTAAGGGGTTAGCTCCCCCGTAATAAAGCTAGCTAAAGGAAAACAAAGTGTGGCAACGTAGTAGGCGGTCAACCATAGGGAAAGTGGCAAACTAAGCGCTTATAAAATGCTTAAGATATGCACTCAAATGCATGTAAGCGAAGGTGTGTGTAAGTAGGTGTGTGTGTGAACAGCAGTAAAAGCTGGTGAACGTACAGTGAAGTACAAGTAGTCTATAGCTATGTTTTAAAAAAACACGATGTTAGTCCAAGCTTTCCCAGAAAACATTTTAATATTATTTTTTTTTTTAAGTTATAAAACAAAAACTAAAAGTTTGACATTTGTAACATATAAAAACACTAAACATGTTTTTTTTTCCTCCTCATGTTATTTCAAGCCAACTATTTCATAGACAATTACCATTATCCATCAGGGAAGTACATTTTTGCCGCCGGTATTTACTTACCACACGAAAATTTTTTTAAAATACTTTACCGGTTCTTCTATCCCTATTGAGTCAGTTTGTAATACTGATGTTCCAAAAATCTCTCGACGAATCTTATTCTTGAAATTTCGACCTCAATAAGTATGTGAACTTGTTGGCTGTAAGTTTCTCTTTCTGAATTCAGAGAGGATTGAACATAACAATCCATGGGAGATCCACGCTTAATATCAGCCACATAACATAACCTAACCTTAGCTTATCTTTCCTGCTGTTCGATGTTCAGGTTTGGAACCTGTAGACCCTGAAACCGAATATGGTGAATTTGCTTCTTCTCTTTTTTCTCTTCCAAGTAACCCAGAGTGTTCGAATGTGGATGTAAAACGCGAGAATAAATAATGCCCTGCAATTGAAGCTGCATATCTCTCTAAATAACCGTACCATATACTCCTATATATTCCCTAAATTCCCTTTAACTCAAATAATATATTATATCTCGAATCCAAAGTCAACTGAATGGGAAGGCTCATAAATATAATCACTCAAAATTATTATAGACTTTACACCCAAAGACATCTTGAATAATTCGAAGCATAAATACAGCTTAGACCATATTCTAGTATTTTTAAACATTTTTGTCTCCTCCAAATATGAAAATGAACCACTGTGCGTGCACTCAGAGCTGTCTCTATCAGCGGCGGAATGCTCGGCATACATATTGCAAAAAGTTGGCGCTTTTAAAACCCGTTAAAAGGCAGAAATACTAAATAAGAATTCACACAGAGCCAAAGTCGATCTGCCTGGGTGGCTACGCGCCATCACAAGTGGTGTGAAAAGTTGCGAGCCTTGCCAGCGTGTTGTCGTTAAAGCGAGGCGTGAACTGTAGACGCAACCGCATAATGATGGCCGCTTGTAGAAGCGCATTTCACCCTCGGATCTGGACGCATGTGAACGATTACCCCTTTGCGCAATATGCTGTGGTCCTTCCCGGCTAGCCGCAGTTTAATGATTCTGTTTGTGAATTGCTACTTTGCCTTTACTTTTAATGCAATTTTTATGTTCCGACAGTTAATGTTTTATTGAGAAAACAACAATGTCTGCTAAAACATTAATGACGCGCACGTTGTATGCGCCAACAACAACAAATTGTGCATTTTAGTTGACCAAACACACACACGAATACGAATATACATATACATATAGAGACAAAAATGGTTGTCAAACTCAAGACATGGTTGGGCCAGCGTCTCTTCAAGCTTCCTTCTCAGCGCTCTCTTGATGTGCCAGTGTTGGCGCGTTGCGAAGTCGCACAACTTCATTGAAATTGGCAGCGACGCTCCAACACTTTGGCAATTTGGCCATCGCCATGCGAAAAGCACTCAACACTGTTTTGGTTAGTTGCCTTTCAGAGAGATAAGATATATGGCGAAAAGTTGCCAGAGATGACGGCCAGCGACAGCGTTGGCGACGCAAGGCCTGACTAAGCACACACAAAAACAATGGCAACAACATCATCAAACTTCTAATATACTGTTGGCAAGCGCAACAAACAAACAAACGGGTCGTCGTTGTTAACACGCGCTGTAAAAGCAAGCATAAAAACATCTACAAAATATCTCACAACCATTGAAATAGAATCTTTGAGTTACAAACAAAGCGTGTTGCAGCAACTTAAGCTATACACGGCCTATAAATTTCCTTGCTTTAATGGCTTTCTCTCATTTATTGCCACTTCGGTCTTTGGCTCCTCTGCCGGCGTTGAGCAATTTCAAAGGGTAACAGCTTTTAGGCTCCCTTCTCTTCCTTCACTTCTGCTCTCAGAAGCCGTTTGTTTGGCAGTCAAGCTTGTTGTTAGCGCGCTTTTGGCACGCACTTTCAGGGGGCAGTGCTCACAGGCTGCGCAAAAATCATTTTAGAAATGATTGCCTGCAGAAGTGATGCGCTACGCCCTCCGTTCAGCGTTTCGACAGGCGCTTTAGCGCTGACTCAAGCACCTAATAGTTCTCATAAATTTCGCCTTTTGAGCTATTTACAACCAGAATTTATCGAAAGCATTTAAAATGCGCGCACTTTTATTGCCGGTGAATTGCGATTGGCGTCAAGACAACGCCAGTCAAGTGTTGGCGCTTTATGATTCGGAGACGGAGCAAGAAAAAAGGTTTAGTGCGCGCTTATGGTTGGGTTTCATATAAAACGAAAAGATGGACGATTGATGTGAGAGAGGTGAAATTAATATTAGAAACAGTGAAATAATTCATGCACCTATTTGTTGAAGAAATAAATTATTTATTGTTGATGATTTAGGCGATGAATTGAAATTATCTCATTTGAATAATCAATAGTCTAAATGTCTTTTAGAAAAAAGCTGCGTCGTTTGTAATAAATAATATTCATTTTCAATATTTTAATAGAAACTTGCACTTGATGACGTGTAGTCCACAAAGGTTTGCGAGGTGTAAACTCCGAATGGGAACCCGTCGGATTATCGAGTACATAAAGAGTAATGCTTGGTGAGAAGGACCTTCTGTCCCTGACATCTGTAGGTAGGTTGATGCACTGTTCTGTTCATTGTTTGTATTATCTGAACAGAGTTACGGTCGCTTCATTGTGTGATTCCTTTTCTGAGAACCCTTCTGTCTGCTGGTTTCAACACGATGTTCTGATTGTTTTCATTTCAGGAATCTTTCATATCCCTCCACTATCTGCTTTTACAGCTGTATGTTCTCTTCGTCCACTGAGGTGCCGGCAACCGGATTTTCGACAATCTTACCCAATATAACGACTGCCATATGGTATCGGCTTTTCCTCATTTGATTTAAGAATTTCTTTCTTTTCTTGGGCGGTATTTCTCTTTTAGCAGCTAGTATAATTGGGTTCGTTCTCGTGGCTGCTTGGCAGTGGAGGTTTCCATATTTATATTAAGAGTACTTTGCTTGGACTTAATGTGTTAACTGGTGTCATTCTTAATCGCCTCCCGGCTGGAGGCGAGGAGGGTGTCTTCGCCGGACTACCTTATAGGTCCTGGAGTCCTATACTCTGTTGTCAAAATCGTTGCCCTGTCACAGCGTTTGTTGTCAAGGTGTTTTTAGTTATTATTTTCAACGAGTCTGCGGGAAAGAGTTGGTAATTCGTTCACAGAGGCGGGATATATGAGTACGTAGAGAAGGCATTTAATAAAACGAAATATTTCCCATTGTGGGAATTAAGAGTTATTCTTTTACTTCGCAAAAAGAAAGGGCATTCCTATATGATGGGTTGCTTCTATTATTATTACCTAAGTCCCTTCGTCGCAGCAAGATGATTAACGTTTAAAATGCCACCCCAAGGTAAGATAATGCCGGTATTTGGTGGGATCAAAGGAGAAAGCTGTACTATGAGCAGCTTTGTAGGATGAAGCCATTAATGGGAAATACAAAGGACAACAACTCATTAAATGGAAGCTAGCAATTGTGAAAGGTTACCGGATTTTGATACTAGACAAAAGGAAATTATGTTCCATCATGATAATGCTTAGGCTCATGTTGCAATACCGATTAAAGACTATTTGGAAAGCAACGGCTGGCAAGTTTTGCCTAACTCGCCTTATAAATAGACTAGACCTAGCCTCTTCTGACTACCACTTATTCCGGTGCATGCAGAACGCCTTCACTGGAATACAGTGCAAATGAGAACAGTGCATCAGAAATTGCTTTGAGCTGGCTCAGTTTATTTGGAGTGTAGTACACAAATGTTAAAAATATGGGAAGAACAATGTTACAGCTTCAGATGAGCAATACTTCAAAAATAATATTGTATAATGTACATACGTGCTTTTTTTTTAACTTTCAAATTTTGTAACAAAAACCACTATTAGTTATATACGTACACACAACATATTAATTCCAAACCAAAGAAATTATGTCGAAAGCCTTAAGAGTAAAACACAAATAGAAAGAAACCTCGGACACATTATAAAGTAAAATAAATAAACAGAAGAGCGATAAGTATCTACCTGTAATTTCAACTGATCGATCAAGATAAAGGTATTTTTAAACACTTTTTTGCCGCAAGAAATGCACTTGTGAAGGACATTTTGGTATCAGCGCAGGCGAAGTGAACGCTTTTCTTTCTTAAAGTTTTTTTTTCATAGCTTTGTTTTCAATGAAATTATCTGAACAATTAAATTTTCAGGCAGCATATATACGACAGTTATTGCCCTAAAATCCTACGTCGTACTTCATAAAATAAAAAAATATAATAAAACCCTTGTTAGCTTTCAGACAAAGGCTGAATATTTTTACAAAAGATCTTCACTTATTCATCATTGGAAAAAAAGTAGTGATGTGTTATAGCAACTTTGCATGTTTACTTAATTGTATTTTTACTGTAAAATTCGCATAGATATACTCGTAAATATCTACATTTCTAGCGCATGAAAAGTTAAGTCAAAGTTCAATTCTACGGAGCTTAAACGATAGAACCGCCAAGTACGGCACGCGTCACCCAAATTCTAAGCTGCTATTCGACAGCAAATGTACTTTTTTTTTACAAACTTTATTTTTCCATAGCATACACACAGGCGCAGTAGCGCAAGTAAACGACTTTCGAAAGTTTTGTATTATTGTCGCGAAAATGTAAAAGAATATGATTCCTCAGCGACGCATTTTCATTTCTCTACCAATTCTTAATTCTCAAATTAAATTGAAGACCTTTGTGCGCTATGTTGTTGCTTTTTCTACAAGCGCGCACACATTGTTAGAGCCGGTTTTCTGTAACATCGCCCAACAACTGCTGCGACTTTTAGAAGTTTTATATTAACTTTTGGTTAGGCCAATTACGCAATCGCGTTTGTATTAAGTAATGCCATGTATTTGTATACAGAGCTGTACATCCATGTTAGTTAACTTTATTTTCACTCGAGTTTACGAGTATATTATTTTTTTATGGCAAAAGTAGACTGTCACGTTGCTTTGGAGTTTCAATTAAATCTGCGCAAACTTTTTAATGTGCACACACTTGTTACTCTAACTAAGCAGCTCTAAGTGAGCGCTGAAGTTCTTCGAGCCTTGCCGCTCACACACACACATACATGTATATATGTCTGTTGTATTTTTATGTACAGTGGCTTAGAGTGCATTTCCTTGCACCGTGTTGCAAATAATTTTGCTTAACTAACAATATGCTCCTTGCCCTGCTGGCTTAATTACTTCTCACTTCAACCTCTTCTCCCTTCCTCTCTTTCTCTTTTTCTCTTCGTCGCTACTTCCGCTCAATTAGCGCTAACTCGACTAGAGAGCAAACTTTGCTTTCTTGTGTTCAAACACCAATTTTTTCTGTCTGCACCACACAACAACGCAACAAAAACAACAAAAGCGTGTTTTCGATTGATTATGCGGAAAGTAAGTCGTGTTTGTGTCACAACTTTTGTGGTTACTTTTATTTATATTTGTGTGAGTGCATTGTTGGAGCATTTGATCAAGCAAAGTTTGTTGTTTCCGTAGCAATTAATGGCTGGTTGCTAAATCTGTGTTGCTGTTGTTTGACATTGCCGTCATCAATTGTTGCCATGACTTCTGTAAAATAATGTAAAATTTTTGACTAAAATTTAAATGCAGATAGAACTCGTAGAACAATGCATTAATATTTCACGAAGAAATATTAAAGAACGCGGGATTACAGCAATTATTCGAATGCGTTTTGGAAAAAGTAGTAAGTAAAGACACCGCAATTTAATAAAAGTACTGTCAGATTATCTGATTATATGAGGATTGCCACTCAAGCAACTTTTGCCGCTTAGCCGTAGGTTGGAACTCACTCGTGCTCGCTGATCCGCCATCCTTGTCGGCGCTAAACAACCTTTTCGCTGCTAAAGTATGCTGGCATGCTGGTTAGTTCTCTGAACAGTCTGCTGCGGGCATAATCTGCTATTATTTTAGTGCAATGCGGCTGTGTACCCTTGGCACACTGTCCAATTTCAAAGTCGGTTCCGTCTTGCTTCCACTAATATGTACATTGGTTATCCACCTCCTGAAAGGAATCGCCTTTAATGGTGCCAAGGTTATATCTATTAAGAAGCCAAGCCTAAGGTGGACGCAATGCCCTTATGAGGAGACTCGAAGCCGACCAGTGAAAAGAAGGAGTCCTTTCTATCTACATCTACCACATCAACTGAATTATGGCGGTAGAGGAATGTACTCCGAGACCTGCTAAGGTTTTAACAGTACGAAGGTAGCCTCGGCATTAATCCGGCACTATTTTTGTAGGACGTCACTACCACGACACTCGGTTGAGGGCAAATACCGATTACCAGCCCACGGTTCAACCATGTCCCAAAAAGTTTCAGTCAATAGTCCAAATGAAATCCAAATGCACCGCGCGGAGATGATTGTCGCGATTACTTTGCATTGTAAACCTAAAATTATTAACAAACCTAAAAATAACTCTTCAACGTTACCTCCTAAATTATGTACTCTCCTTAATTAAAGCAGAAACAAGGAGGTCTGATATGCGGAAATTATAAGAAGGCATAAATCGATATCTCATATTTTTGGACCAAATCAGCTTGATTTGAAGAGAACCATTTTTGGCAAATTTTTGTAGATGGGATTTTAAGCTCCCTTATTTTGAAATTATCAGGACCAAAACCCACCTATGCCGATTTCTAAATTGTGAAAAGAGATCAAGATGCTGTGAGCATGGCATCGATCACATTTTATTCTCTATGAGAAAGCAAGCTCGGAATACTATAAAATAAGTTTATTTGAAAAATTTATAAATTTTTGCTCTAGACGAACATCAGGACTTACAAAACAGATAGTCCGGATATTTATCTATGTATAATCTCATTTTCTTTGAGATTACTGTATAAAGTGTAGGGAAATGGAATTTGATTCATTCAGAGGCTGTCAGAGAATTAAAACGATTTTTTAAATTATTTGTAGATTTGTTTTCATCCACTAGAGCAACAAAAACGATAAGAACAGCCAGCTGGGAATGGATTCACTTGTCATCCTGAGCATTTGAATATGTATAATCCTATAACTATCTCGATTGATTGTGGGTGTTATACGTACACTCTGTAGCTAATTCACTCATTAGGTTGGAAAAAAAAATTATTTGGAAATATTGTATACAAATACCGCACAAATTAGAATTAAAAAAAGACACCATTTCTTTGCTTATCTGTTTATGCATATATCTATGTGGATTGAAATGTGCACTAATGTCGTTTAGAAATGTTTATAAACAAATTCAATAGGCGCTAAAAAGTTCCCCTTAAATTTAACGAAAAGTATTTTATTATAATTTTTTTCATATAATACTCGAAATATACAGTAACGCGAACGAATAATCACTTATCTACATATGTACATGCAGCCATAACAGTTGTTGTATGTGAAAATAAAAAGCTTGGCGTTAACAGTAAACACGCATATACTCGGAGTAAACGAAAAATCATGCCACAAATTTTCACGCAATCACACAACTTTTTTCTCGCGTCAAAAAAAATTTAATATTTTGCTGCACTTTTTTGTGTCAACACAGTGATATACGCGTTGATTACCCATCGGCTATAAGCTGCTGCTGACTGCTGCAACATCGATAAAAATGCCAAACAAACTAAATGCATGAACATGTAAGGCAATTACGGAAAAAATCATGAATATCATAAATAAAAAGCGAATTGTAATGCACACATAAGCACACAAGTGATCAAGTGCACACATACAAAAGCAGCTGCTGATTTCTACAGTCGCGTGTTAATGGAGTTGCTGCTGCTGGTGTGCGTGCGACTGACATCAAAGAGGCGTTTCACACCAATGCACACCCACATATGTAGCGGCATGTGCCCGAAAGCGTGTTATTTTAGAAGTCAAAAAATATTTCCGGCAATTTACATGCAAACATTTCTGAAATCGAATCAACTCGTTTGGCTGTGATGTTTGCAAATCTAATTAAACCGTTATGTAGCTACATATATATATATATTTATATGTTAAGGTATTGTACTTCATACATATAACTCAATTCGCATATCTGTAGCAGCTATCAGAGCGAAAAATTCAGCGCTTTGCGAAGCCACTTTGCATATAAGTGCACGGGTGCATGTGTGTGTGTTAGAAATGCGCCCACATAAAAAATCAAATTCATTGCCTTTTTCGCGTATTATTTAGCTGTCACTTCGTTTTAATCAAAAAGCATGAAAAACGAAAAACAAAATTCTTGTTACAAAACCAGTGCTGAAGCTCTTAACACCTCTGTAATTTGCGCCGCATTGCGTGCCTGATGTTGCTCATACGCCTCGGCGTAACTTCTGCCAAATGCTATGCGTCGTTCAATTTATCGCTAGAGTGTTGATGCTTTGTAGTGCCAAATGTAATTAAAATTTTTCTGCATCAAGCAATGCTGCTTTCGGAATGTAACATATAATAATTTAAGAGTTGCTGGTGGAATTGTTAGCTAGGTAAGAGCGCAAATTAGCATAAAAATCGTATATCATGCAGATACCGTGTGTATATGACCGTTGAGGCTCACAAAAAAGCAATTAATGAAGCTTTTACGAAAAGCTAATTTATTTTTTATCTTCCTCCTCATAACTAATTTAAAGATTACACCGGTCAACACAATTTTTGGGTCTGACATCTACATGTTAAATTTTAATTTCTCCTATGACAAAAATAAGGAAAAAGGTTAGTTTGCTTTCGTAGAAATTAGAGCAATTTTTCGATCATTTTTATATTTTTTCTACAATTTCTCTATAGATTATAATTAGAAAACGTTTTTTAGATACAAGAGTCGTTTTTATATAAGATGTGTGATAAACAATATTATATAAATGTAAAATAACAAGAAATTACTGTATAAAAGTGAATATTATTTGTATTTCTTTTATGCTCATATGAGCTCTCTCGTATTAAACCGCAAATATACATACTTATCGATTTAGATCAGCCCAAAGCAAACTTAAAGAACTAAAGATTAATATTTAAGCGTTTTTCTATGTCTAGAATCAGAATTCAAGCATGAGAACAGAAACCCCAAAAAAATATTTTTTTTGTTGACCGGTGTTATCAAACCTTCAGTTGACTTTATACAAATAATATCGGCAAATGTGTAAGTTATTTTAATAAAATTGAGAGAGCGTGTTCTTCTAGTAACGGGGCGTTATTTATCTAACAAACCTTATGCATATGAAGGTATTTCGCCGGCTTTGATCCTGGCATGGTTAGTGAATATGAAATTTGCGGATACACCCGAACTTAGCTATTTCTTACTTGTTCAGGCTTTTTCCCCTCATGGCAAGAAATTGAATTTGAAATATCTTCAAGCGTTTGCATAAAGTATTTAGAGACACATTTCTGTCTTCTCGGTTGGATTAGCTTTGAAATGCTCTTTATTACCAAACCTTCCAGTTGTGAGGTAGATCTGCAAATGTCGTAATTCCGGAACTATTTAGCGTTCATTGAGTATAGATTTCAATGTTGAGCAAACGCCTTCAACTTCTTTAAGTACTTTGAAGAAGTCAAGTGCTACATCTTGGGACCATTTGGATGGGGACAAAGAAATAATACAGTTTCGCGTACACCGAAATGACTTTTTCAATATGTCTTTGCCAGTAAAGCATAATATTGACTGTTCCTGCAATTTATTTGTATTATAGCTATCCTATCCCATAGAAACCTCACCGAAACTTTCTTTATATATTGAACTTTGTTCGCTCAATTTCAAAGGTCCGATATCAACGGTTCCAACATATGAGTAGTTTCGTGGGCAGTTAAGACCGCGTACAAAATTTCAGATATATTTCGCAAAAACTGAGTGAGTACTGTGACAACATCAAAAGATATCAAATTTCCTGCTAAAAGCACTACCTCATATCTCTCTTAACTACATACACATAGTTAATAACACAATTTTCTAGTTTTTGTATCCGCATGTAGGAAATACATTTTTGGGGCCAAGTGCGTGCGTAAACATATAATTTTGTGCGTTCAACGACCTTTGAACTCACTGGCGCACTTGACACAGCTTTTATGGCTTGCTCGTCAGTGTTATTGTTGTGTTTATTTATGTACGCATGCATATCACTATTGAGCATTATATCAATGCTTTCAAAGATGGCTGCTGCCTTGAGTAATGAAACGCTTCTGTGCCAGCTACCTCTTTTCTGGCACTTACGAGTTTTATTTTTATTCTTATATAAATATATTTACATAAAAAATGTGTTGGCACTATAAGACAAAAGCTGCCGAGAAATATATACATATTATATATGAACTATTGCAAATTATCACACAATGGATTTCTCGGCAGATTTTGTGCCTTTGTGTTATAGTGTTAACATATTTTTGACATTAATGGCTTATGTGTAATCAATACTGCGATTAGTAAACCGATATAAATATTTGTGGACATTAACTAAAGGTTACGGTCATTCACTTAATATTGTTATTAGTAGTTATAATATTGTCATCTACTGAATCTTGAAAGGATTTTATCATTTTTTCGTGTTGAACAACAAAAGCTTTTTAAGAAAAGTTTATCTTTTGTCAGCAAGCGCTTGATTGTTTGCATTTAGTTGGGAAAATCCTGAAGCGCATAAGTTACTTTAATGACAAGCAATTCTATTCTGATGGTCACGGTCATTGACCCGAGTTAATGTAAGATAATCTCTGCATCTCTAAGCTAATTGGACGAAACACTTTTGGAAATGATTACTTAAGATAATTAAGGAAATGACTGGTATTGTTTTGCCGGAAAGGTATTTGCTGTGTGTAAGTATATTGAAATATCACACTGTTCCCTAATATAATAATTTTAATTCAAAGAAATATTATTTCTAACGAAGTAAAGAGTACTTTTGCTCACGCCATGAAATAAAGTCTTCATGACCTTCAGCGAATTTTGATTTGCTCGATATCGGTTCATTTTTGAAACTGTATTCCCCAGATTGTTGTAGAGTTTCGACGTCGATTCATAAACCCACCTCTCAACGCCAACAGTGCTGCGTTTGGTGGTTATAGAGTCGTTAGCTACGTTGTCAAGCAACCGCTACTCGTGATTAACCAAATTGTGTTCAATTCAGAAGAGATGTTGATCGATAATCTCTCTGACGCCAAGCCGACGACCCTTATACATTGTTTATTTAACTTTTTCGTTGTTGTCGTCAATAACAGCGGTGAATAAGTGATTTGCTTGAGGCAAGTTTTCGATGACTGCACGACCTTCACTGAATGTTTTGTTTTATTAAAATCGACTCCCCAAAAACTTCTTTCAAACCGTGATTGAAATAAAAATATTCAAATAACTCGTTGTTAATGTTCCTCATAAGCAAACAGCTGTGAAACTCATACTAATTGATATATGGAGATTCAACTTCACGCGAACATAAAAAGGGTTGAATAAACCAAATGATTTTTTAAACGTTTGCAACTAGTTGCTACAGAGTATTATAGTTTAGTTCACCTAACGCTTGTATGTATCACCTAAAACTAAACGAGATAGATATAGGGTTATACATATATATATAAATGATCGGGATGACGAAAAAAGTTGCAAACCGAGTGATTGTCTGTCTGTACGTCCGTCCGCCAGTCGGTCCGTGCAAACTGTAACTTGAGTAAAAATTGAGATATCTCGATGAGACTTGGTATGTCAGTTCTTTCGAGTTCGTAGATGGGCGTAATCGGCTCACTGCCACGCTCCCAAATGGCTATTATGGAGGTGACACCGCCCACTTTTTGGTGAAATCACATATACAGACACCAGACCAAACCGATTCCGACTAAATTTAGTACGTATCATTTTAAGAACATTCCCATGTTACAGTGTGAAAGTAGGCAAAATCGGACTACAACCACGCCTACTTCCCATATAACACAATTTAAAATTCCATTTGATTCTTTCACTTTGCAGTACACAAATCAAGAAGCAATCATTATAACGGAATACAATTTTGCAGTAATAATTCCCTAAAGTATGGCACTTTTTGACGAAAAACCGTTCAAATCCGACCAAAACTGTTTAAGATCCTCGGTACCAAATATGTGGACCCCAGTATCTATAGTTGACTTTTGACCAAAAATATCGGTTAATGTGTGTGATATAAAATTGAAGTTCAGGGATAATCCTTATCTGACAATGGTATGTCTGTATGTCAAAAATAGGTTGAATCGGACCAATACTTCCCTTAGACCCCATATACTTAATATAAAGATAATCGAACTTCCGGGTGACTTTGTACCGCATATATCGGCCAATATATGAGTTATCTCAATGAAAATGAGCTAGCGTGTTTTACTCATAACAGTGTATCTTTATGCCAAAAATAAATAAATTTGAGCGAAAACTTGACTTACCCGTCATTCAACTAATATCAGGATTTTCGAATATCCGGCTGACTTTTCTCTATATGATTGGTTCTACACCTTAAAGTATTTCCCTGGCTTTGATGCTTGTAAGTTGCAAGAGTAGAAAATGTTCGGTTGCACCCGAACTTAGCTTTTCCTTACTTGCTAAAATTAAATTTTTACATTGTGGCGCAAAAGAGTCCTCAGAATAGTAACACACTCAATTTGGCACCACAAAAAATTCCTGCTGCGGGTATTAAAAAGTATTAATGTGAAAGCGCAAATATGGAATATTTCGTTTTAATTCGTAATTTCAGTCACACTTTGAGCACTAAAATTTAATGGTGGAAATTTTAGCAACTGCCACATTCAACCTTGCAACACATATGTCTTTATATATATACATATACAATACTGTATACAGAAGTGCCGCGTTGAGGCAGCTTTACAGCCGGCACAAAGACACTTAACTTTTCATTGTACTTCATCGACTGAATGGGACCCCCCTACGCGCCACGCTGTCACACACAATAAAAATGTAAACTTTATGACTTTATATGTATTCATGTGTGTGTATAGCGCTTCACACAAACACATGTAGAGGCGGCGCTATTGTTTCCTTTTGCATTTTAAGTTTCTTTGACCTACAAAAATTTCAGAAAATTGCAGCGCAGCGTGCGGCTGTGAAAAAGGTTACTTACCAACTGTATTCACACATAAACATATAAATGTATATGTGGCTGTAATGTCAAAAAAGCCGAATAAAAACGATTAAGCAAAAGCATCGACAATACAATAAACTTGCAAAGTATTTCTTTTTCACTTCCACTTTAAGTTCTGTTGCTAAAAATAAGGACAAGTAGCCAAAAATAGCGGCGCAGCGTACCCTTGACATGCTCGGCGCATACACTTGCCACTACAAGTATATATGTGTGTGCGGCATATTGCAGTGTGTGTCGACGACTTCGCAGTGCGGTTTACAGTTTTCGCGGCGAAACTCATTTTTATACATTTTCATAATAAAAAGCGCTTTGATTCGCGCTGTTTTGCGTCCCTGCTTTATCTGTGCTTTCTTCACTAAAAAAAAATAGAAAATAAAAGAAAGAGAAAAAAATTGTTTGTCTTTGTCTGCGGCATTTTGGTTTGCTGCGAGTTTTAAGTATTCAGTTAACTCATTTTCTATGCCACAAAAGCTTTAAGGGGTGGCACATACACACATGCAACTGTACGCAAAACAGTTAAACATTGCTTACAACTCTGGCTTGAGTACGGCTGCCCTAGCCACACGGCATATAGCAAAAAGTATAATATTAATTGAAGTGTAAAAATGTAAAAGTTGCCTTTTCGGCTGCTTGAAAAGTTTTCCTTTTGTGCTGCGGTGACTTCAACTAACACACACATACGCACAGATAGCAATGAATGCGTATAAGCACGATGTGCAGCACGAAAAAGTTACTGAGCTTAAGGCGAAAGCGCTGGCTTCATATGTGTGTGCGTCAGTGTTTGACTGCGTTAACTTACCCCTTTTGGTTGGGGATTGAAAAATTCAAAAGCGTAAAAATTTAGCAAATCCTTTCAATTTTTCGCTAGTTTAATCAAAAGCATCGGAACCCCACGCTTACACTACGGCAAATACTGATGACTTAACAATGCGTTTTTTAATTAAAGAGCGAAGAGTCTGCTCTTAACTTCTTTGTATCTAACATTGTAAGCTTCTCCCCTTTTTATATGAAAAATACTTTGTTTTGAGCGAACAAGTGCGGATACAATTATTTGATTGTAAATCCCTTGATTAAAAGCATAATACCTTCTGATTAACAAATTTTTTACCACAGAGTTGTGAGGAAATTTATTCGCTTTCAGACAAAGCAGACAAAGACGGAAAGTAATAAAACTTTGAACCCCAGCTTTGGTAGATATTTTATTACGGATATACTTGGTATATGACGCTTAAGCTGTTCGCAGTTTTTGAGCCGTTCTCTGACTTGTAGATGCAGTTCAAATAATATTCAATTGTTGTAAAATGTATATTGCTTTTGAATTTAGATTGGACAAAATCCAAAGCCAATAATGATTTTCGAACAAAGTTCCTTGAATATCTTTGCGAAACCCACTTTACGCCATAATTTGAGCATGAAGTTGATTAATTGATTGCTTGTATTTTTAAGACTCGATTGTTGAGAGCAAAAGGCCGATCAGGTTTCTAAAATCTCCTAAGCATTACATTTAGAACTCTGAACCAAGAATAGGTAGCGCATTCATAGAAATTACTGCTGCTTAGAAATACAGCTGAAATGAACTTATTATGTATAACGGTAAGAGCCATTTACATATTTTCGAGTCTTGTTAATTCACTGTTAAATAAAATTATTAATATATTTTTTGTACAAGGTAGTCTGGAAGTAAATATTTTAAAGCTCCAACCAGCTTTGAACTTTCGTTTAGAATCTCAAATGATAAGACTGGGTATAGTACATTTTTCCCTTACTAGGAAGTCTAGGTAGCTTCGAATGCACAAGTTCACAAGGCTGTATCTCCGAAACTATTACTCGGATCAAAGTGAAAATTTTGGACAATATTCTAGAGGTGTCATAAAATTTAATAAGACAAAAAAAATAATTCGATTTTTAAAACCCGTAAACCCATGAATCCATTAATAACACTGCCGTTAGAACGATAAAAATCAAGCTTTATACTTATTTTAAACAAATAGCTCAGAGCAGATGGAAATGAATAACCAAGTACAGCTACTGCAAGTATGTAGATATCTTGAAATATATCTTAAAAGATGACATAACATATAATGATAGTTCCTATTTGTGGTAAAAAATATATTTGTAAGTTAGAAGCGTCTACATTTATCTATTAACGTGAATGTAATTTCCAACTTTAAATTATGTACTGCAGCATTTTAGTAAAAAGCTTAACTGCGAAAAGGCATTTTATTAAATCACCAGACCTTGTCTTTGCTGTAATCGCCAACTAAAACTGCAAACAAAAAGCCAACAATAATTCATTTTCTGTGTTTCCGAGAAATGCAGCAAACAAAATCTAACCAAACAAAAGCTTAAAGCGCACTCATTCATGCTTAAACACACACTTACTACTACACAAGTACCATGTATAATTATATATGTATATGCATACAGTTACGTATATGTTGCCGACTAGTCGCAATGTAAACTGCTGCATTATAGAACAAAAGGCGACTGCAACTATTGTCGCATTTCATGGCTGATAATACGGGATCCAAAAGCCGCCTGCAGGATTAACGCATAGGCACAGCCACATGCTCGTAACAAAGCCGGAAAGCGCAACCAAAACAAGCGATATGAGCAAACGCGGGTGCGAGTTTCTAAAGCGAGAGTAATGCAAATTAATACTAAAACGGTCGTGGTAGGGTGGAGAGTGCGGGTTGCAGAGATACGGCGGAGGCAAAGCGCAGTGTAGAGAGGGCTTGTGCCGCAATGCTTTTGTTTAAACTTGATTTATGCAACGAAAGTGGGTACAAATGAGTGTGCGAGTGTGTGTCTGTATGGGAGAGTGTGTGTGGCAAACGTGTAAGGTCAGCGCATAAAAGCTCTTGATGCAATAAAAAGTACACAGAGTACTGTTATGCTGGATTATTTAAGCAGCGATGTGCACATGTGTGAGTGTGTGTGTGTGTGTTACAGTATCGTGTTGTTCTTGCTTGCATTCATTTGTGTGTGTATGTTTGGGCTTTAACGCGCATATAATTTTAAATCGCATCTTATTTGTTGCATGAATTTTGCAAAGCGCCTTTCTGCTGGGCATGTGTGCTCGATTTAATCGCCTTTTGCAGCAGCTAAACAAACAAGTGCTACTAATTCAAAGCAATGTGGCTTAGCGTAAATGAAAGTATGCGTAAATCTGGTTGGAAAATAGTATTTCTTAATGGCTTTTTGTGTCGTAAAAGATGCAGTTATTGTTGTTGTGCGATAATTATAATATATATAGATAAATATAAAGATAAAGACCAAAGATAAAGATAAAGATAAAGATAAAGATAAAGATAAAGATAAAGATAAAGATAAAGATAAAGATAAAGATAAAGATAAAGATAAAGATAAAGATAAAGATAAAGATAAAGATAAAGATAAAGATAAAGATAAAGATAAAGATAAAGATAAAGATAAAGATAAAGATAAAGATAAAGATAAAGATAAAGATAAAGATAAAGATAAAGATAAAGATAAAGATAAAGATAAAGATAAAGATAAAGATAAAGATAAAGATAAAGATAAAGATAAAGATAAAGATAAAGATAAAGATAAAGATAAAGATAAAGATAAAGATAAAGATAAAGATAAAGATAAAGATAAAGATAAAGATAAAGATAAAGATAAAGATAAAGATAAAGATAAAAATAAAGATAAAGATAAAGATAAAGATAAAGATAAAGATAAAGATAAAGATAAAGATAAAGATAAAGATAAAGATAAAGATAAAGATAAAGATAAAGATAAAGATAAAGATAAAGATAAAGATAAAGATAAAGATAAAGATAAAGATAAAGATAAGGATAAAGATAAAGATAAAGATAAAGATAAAGATAAAGATAAAGATAAAGATAAAGATAAAGATAAAGATAAAAGATAAAGATAAAGATAAAGATAAAGATAAAGATAAAGATAAAGATAAAGATAAAGATAAAGATAAAGATAAAGATAAAGATAAAGATAAAGATAAAGATAAAGATAAAAACAAAGATAAAGATAAAGATAAAGAAAAAGATATGGTTAAAAACATTTGTTTCAATGTTTTTTTCAATGTTAGAGTCAGCTCAAATAAAAGTTTTTAGTAAAGTGAAGTATTTTCAATAGCTCAGTATCTACCGAAATGCCTAGAGAGTGGTCCACAAATTAACAGAGGTGGATTCATTGTACAGCGAACCACTACAATTTTTAGAAAATTAGTTCCTCTGTAATTTAGACGTAAAAAACCTTTTCAATTAAAAAGAATATAATTATGAATATTGTAAGTTACTTTCCTTTCATTAAGCATATACTTAAAACTTTTACAACTAGCACAAAGGTCAATTTTAAATCAGCATCTTTTAACATATTTTATCCTTTGTGAACACAATTAGGACGACTGATCCTTTATACATTTCGCTTAGCAGTTATTTTTACCACCTACAAACATATATTAGGGTGAACAAAAAAAATAATATTAATAATACTAAAAAAAATCTCGCCGCTAGTAATGATTTTTCAAAATTTCCTACTTAAATACCACTTAAGAAATCTGTTTTCATTAAAAATATCATAACTTTCGAATAACTTAGGATAAAATTTGTCGCAACGAATATTTTTGCAGAGGACAAAATATGTTAAGAGTATAAATCGCATGCGTTTTTTAATAAAAAAAATTGTGTATATAATTAAAAGTTCATCTAGCAAATTTGCCACATTCATTTTGACTATAAATGAGTTGTTAGTTTTGTTTTTCGACCCACCCTAATGCATTTATATCGATACATTTACTTTATCTTTGGCTGTTGTACAGGTCATAAATATCTCTAGCCAAGTTAGCGCAACAGCGAAATTTTTACTCCTCATTGGTTTTGTGAAATGTAGCAACACAGCGCTCCGCAGACGCAGAATCCCAAATTTAATACAACAAAACTACAAAAGTGCTCATACTCGTGTATGCAAGTAACAATAAATAAATTGATAAATGGAAACTTTTTTAGCTTCTATAAATGTAAGCTGCCTGCTAACGCTTTCTTCTGTTACTAACGAGTGTGCCAGAGAGCACATCGTAAATGCATGCGGCGGAGCGGCGGTGAGGAGCAAGTGCAAGTAATCACAAAGTACAAGCGGTCAGCATTCGCTATCTGCACTGCCAGCTTGCGATAGGCAATAAATTTCGTTTTCAAAAGCAATTTAATGTTGATTTTTCGATTTTTCATTGCGGCTTTTATCGAAAATTAAAAACTGCGAAACACTTGTGTTCCTCAAACTGGTCGATTTCCGGCGGCACGTTTGCTGGCGTCGGCGCTTTTGATGGTGCCTGTTTTTTTAACTATATATATGTATGTATATATAAAGCGCCAATAAGGAGTTACTTTCATACGAAATTGATGAATTTTATACAATTGAAAAAAAATTCTTTTGATGAAGCTTTTCATTCATAGTGCAATACATATACATCTGTACTTGCTGTTGGTTCAGAACTAGTTGGAAGAACTGAATTAATTGGAGAATGCAATGAAGTACAGAGAAATCGTTCTACGTAACGAGAAAGGATCAAGGTTTTTATCTGACCAATGACTGTCAACTCGGCTCCATTCCTTGAAGTAGTTTGAGATGTTTGTTTTCTGCCGCTACAAAAACCACCCGAAAAGAGGAATTATTAATTTTCAGCTATAAATAACAAGTAATGCCTTTCAATGCGTTCTTATTTGCTTATAGAGCATACTGATTCACTTTGAATTTGATTTAAAGGTTTTATTTACCCTGAATAAGGTATATTAAGTATGTCACGATCTTTCTAACACATTAAATCATTGAAAACATCGGAACCGTGTAAAATATTTAACTAGATGATCAGAATGATGAGCTGAGTCGATTTAGCCATATTCACTCGTGTCTGTAGAAATGCGAAATCTTAAATGAAACAAGTTGAATGTCTCACCAAATAAATTTCAACCCGTAATATATGGTAGGTAGGTAGTGAGATAGGCCGCCACCAAGGGCTCAATTATCGCTGGATGCGTCATTTTGATGTATGTACTATCGTAGGACTTTATAGCCTTGCTCTTCCGTTTGGATCTCTCTATGAAAGAACTTACGTCCGTTATGCTTTTTGTGGACAACCATTCAAGGTTGACTGACTGCCCGTGTATATGTTTGGTTTTAGTGCCCTCCCGCAGTTACTCGATAGAACTTTGCAGGTCTTCTCTATACCTACCACTTCCGCTTGGAAGTTGCTGGTATATTCGTATATTAGTTTAAGTTTGGCTCAGTCGTTGATCCTCAAGATGGGAATGGCACTTAGCCTATTTTATAAAATCCCTTGGGAAGCCATAACATGGAACTCCTGTAAGCAGATTTAATAAGCCGACAAAACGCTTTGAAGCCAAACGAATCTGCTCAGGCCTTTTGTTTCTATTTCCAAACACTTAGGTGCATGTTTGAAAATGTGAGCCCTCAAGTTTTTAAACTTTAATCTGACAAAGACGGTCAGACAAGAAAGTTGTGTTGAGCTATTTTCTCTTCATATTCTTCCAAACAGCTTCGACAACTGTCGTCCATTATGATTCTCAACCTCAACACGTGGACACCTAAAGCGCATTGACTAACTTGAGCCCCTACAACTAGGCAATGGTAGTACTTACTGAGAGCAAAGAGATCACTGGATCCTTGTCTTTCATCTTGCTTCAAGACGATATTCCAGTAACACAAAAACTAATCTTTGTTCAGTTTCAAGCTCCTGGGAACCCCAGCTATCCAGTAGTAGACCGCTCGAACAGAGCAAAACATCGACCCATACTTATTCCTCTGATAGTGTGACTAGCGTGTGTTTACTTGCCCGCCCACTAGCTTTGTAATTCCACTGTGATCTGGCACATATATTAATAAAATTTAAAATTTAAATAAAATTCAATGGCATGGAGTAAAATATTATAATTCTTAGTTTACCTTAACCCCTTCTTCTATATTCTCTGAATAAGCGCAGAACTACACCAGCGTCTAACAAATTTTATTTTATTGAAGCATTTCTCAGTATTCTTCTTTGTCTTGACTTTTCACTGCGTTGTCCCGTAGCTAAGGCAGACGCGCGTTGGAATTTCAACAAAAGCGCAGCTTCGCCATTTTTTCTTTTACTCGACATTCTCCTACCAATGTCATTTCTTGTGCTTTTTGTCTGCGAGGTTCGCATTGTCGCTGCACATTGTATTGTATGAGCGCCTAGCAATAAGCAGTGGTTGGCGACACACACACGCACACACGACAATAAGCGCTTTTGACAGACACAACTTGTACATTTTTCTGCTTTTTTCTCAAATCTTGAAGTAGAAATTCAAATTGTATTTGCTATTGTGGTTTCATGTATTGGCAAAGCTTTGAAATTTACTTATTTGTGATTTAATTTAGCCGAGGACCTGCATTTCGCACAGAATTCTCGCAGTCGGCTCTAGACTTCATGCTGAGAGTGCCTTTCAGCTGCTCAGTGTTTCCTCGGCAACAATTACAGTCATTAACGACTCATTATGTGGCGGTAAAATGGCGGCATATTTGTAAGCGTCGCGCTGAAGGAATGCGAAATGAAAGAAAATTAAGTAATATGCGCTCTAAGGGGGAAGTGTTCACCTTGAGTGCGGCTTCCGTGGAAATTCAGCACTTAAGCGCCAGTGCTTTGTCTTATTAATTAATACTCTATTATATTTTAATATGCCGCGCGTTTTCAATTATAATAGCTAGAAGATTTTCAATTGCATTTTCGCGTACAGCAGGCGGTAACTACGGTAGCCTCGCGCGAGCTGGAGTGGTGGAGGGACACAGTTGATTTATTCTAAAGTGGTATAGGCATTTTGTATTGGATTTGAGGAGGCTAGAGCATCATAAGCGCTGATATTATACAGATATGGTGCTATACCGCATTGAGCTCTAGAAAATAGACTATGAAAATTTCTTTCAGTTAACTTTTATAATAAATTATAGTTTTAATACTAAGTTGCCAAAAATCAAGTAGATTTTCACATATGGTATGTGAAAGCTAGAGATCGCATGAATCGTAGCATTCATTAATTATTTAGCTAACTAGTTTGAAAACTCATCTTTCGAGGAACAAAGACCAAACTCTATAAGTCACTCATTCTACCTGCTATATTCTGCAGAGGCATGGACGATGACAAGTTTTCGAGAGAAAGAGAATTGGCTCCAAATTGCGAAGGAAGAACCGACTGACGCGCTGTTGTAAACTCGGCTATAACCGAGAAAGCGGTGTCTACGCCAATAAAAAAGAAGAAGAACTGCAAATAAAAAGATGAGACTAAGTTACCAATCCCAATTTCTTCATTATTTGTATTATATGAAATATATACAATGTCTATGACAGCAAAATTTGGTTGAAATTGGTGGAATGACTATTCTGTAATTAAACTATTTAGTTTGTTTACGTTTTATAGCTTATAAAATATATATTTAAATCTCTCTGATACAACCCAAGAAACCTGGGAAGTCCACAACCACACCGTCATCAAGAAGCTGATTGGAACTTCCGATAACGGACCAGTATAGTACAAAGCTGCAATATAGACTGATCAAAATCGAGCCTTTGTGCAGAAGACTTATTAATTTGACCATATATCTATTACATATTCCCAAAATTCGGCAAAGATTTATGCTGAATACGTTTACAGTAAACTCTGAATATCTTGTTCAGATCTGACCATTATTACTTATAGCTGTCATATAAACTAACCAAACAAAGACAAGATAAGGTTTTTTGTACACTTTTTTGATATAATAAAAGCACTTATTTCTAATAAATGCCAACCCAATAACAAAGTTCTTAGACAAAAAACGCACCTACTAAATTTCCACATAAAGTTGTTGGATCTTTTGTATGATGGATCTCTCTATTTGACATCAAACTAAAATAAATAGAATTTTAAAGTCTAGATATGTGGTCAGACTATAACTAACTCTAATTAAGAGGTCACAAGTTTGAGGCGACTAATTCCCATTCACGCTCTCACCTCAATCGTTATCGTTGCAACAGCGGAGAAGTGGTGTTAACACTGCAATAGGAAGGTGTAAATTTATGACAACAACAATAAGGTATGAAGTTTTTGTAACAATTACAAATACAACTACACCGTTGGCAACACAACACCAATAACTTTTGTGCCGCATGAAAATGTGCACAAAACGCAATAACAACTGCCTGGCATACGCTCTCACCGCATTTACACGTGACTGCACTTTGATAGTTTCGCACTTTTTGCTTCTTTTATGGAGTGCTCAGTTTTCATCCATAAAGCTTACTGAGGAATTGTTAACGCTACACTCAGCCTTTGGCACAATTCGTGCGACTGCAACACTAGCAAGCGTGCTGTATTTGTTATACGGCAAAAGTACTTTTGATATTCTACCACTGTTGTGTGTATTTGTGTGAGTGTAATATGCACTTCGATTTCAACTTGCAGTGGAGAAACTATTTGCCGTTACTTTTTAAGCGCCACAACTACCTGAGCTCTGGCCACCGCTTTTTGATGCGATTCCTGCAACAAATAAAGTTAGCGCTCCAGAGTGCTACTCGAATATTTTTTGTGTTTTTCGAAAATCTTCGCATTACGCACCGGGCGTGTGTGTGAGTGTGTGGCTGCAGCACGCATTGTAATTAAATTTTGTGCTTGCCATATATTTGTGCCGTCGCTATCAATTTAGTATCAGTGCTTTCGTAGTGCAAATGCGAATGCAAGTACGCACACACACACATGGGTGTACCGTTAGCATTCACAACTTACTTACTCACACCAAGTCACATCAACTCGGTGCTTGCCATACACCGCTTGCCAGAGTTGCAAACTTTTTCCGACTTTTTTCACACCTCTTCTCCCATTTGTATGGTCTGCCATGAAAGTTTCGCCTGCCTCACGTGTGTCTCACATGAGCGCGCACGCACACACGCGCATGTTTACATTGTGTATGTGCTGTGTGGCATAAAATCGCTTGCATTTACATTTGCATCGGCGCACGCACATTCGCAAGCAGTGTGCTGGCCGAGCGGTGGGTGCGGGGAGGTGTGGAAAAGGCTACGGCAACACTCAAGAATTTGTCGTAATTCGGCAAATTTGTTGTCGCAGCAGTTGCCGTTGTTGACAATGGAAAGCGTGTTGGCGCTGCGAAACTTTATTTGCTATCTCGTTGCCGCTGGCACTCATGCATATTGCTGTTGTAATTGTTTTTTGTGGTTCGTTGAGATTTCTGCTATGTTATTTACTCTCAACTGACACACGTAGTCATGTAGTGTGGCATTACGTTGCTACGAATTTCAATGTAAATGATTTTTGTTTCTATCAGGAAAAGTGGGAAAAGGTATGTGTTTGTAGTGTATATAAGATTATTTTTTAACGGTGAATTATTTTGAAATCGAAAATGTTATTTAAACTTTATTTTTTTCCATATTGAGTTTAATATATCTATTTATAGCGATATGAATATTTAAAGATAACGAATTCTAAAAGATTTTTTAATCTATTTTTTATTACTGATATGGGTCAGAAAGAAATATACCCCAGTTAATTTCGCAAAGCTGATTGATCCTTGGCTTCCTTCAGATTCATATATAAAATCTAATAACCAAGTTCTCTTACCAATCGAAAAAAAAAATCTATACCTTCCTTTATCTCCCGTTTTGAGCTTCCTGACAACTGCAGTGTCTTCAAAGCCGAGGTGGTTGCTATAAAGGTAACAGCAGATCTAATGCGCCGGAGTGCACCCTCCTTCAGAGTGGTGGCTATCTACTAGGGCAGCGATTTTAGTCTTGAGCTTGCTAGGGTAGCTATATCAGTCTCAATAACTGCGGAATAGGTATTAGCATCGTAGGCTTTTTGTGGTTCATTACTGGACTGTTAGGTCTGACCAGCTCAGCAATGTTGGTCAAGTATCAGCAGCCATGCTATCGCAAGGTGCTTTGAGCCCGGAGAAAATTGTAGGAGGTGTAGCGGACTCTTCGCTCTCAGCAAAGTCGAGTTGGTGAAGAAAATCAAACCCCAATGGATTGAGCTACCTGGGTGCAAAACTGCAAAACGATAGATTAGAAGTACACAAAATTCCTATTGGCACTCGATAGGAGAGACTGTAGGAATATGATGGGAATACTAACTGGTCTGGTAGCGACACACGCCCGCCCGTGGCTGACAGATCGAGAAGACTGCAGAAAATGCCTAGAGCAGGACACCAGAGAAATAATAGAGCATCTCTTGTGCACTTGTCTCGAATTGGCTAGACTACGCTGAAAGCATCTGGAGTCTCCACAGTATGTCACTGGAGGAGATATCACAGTGTGATTAAAATTCGCGTCAAGTGCAGGCATCCTAAACGTTGACTACTCCTCTTGGACCTAGCAAGTGAACTCCATCTGGTATCGCAAAGGACCAAACTGGAATATGTCCAGTAAATAGATTTAGTAAAAAAAAAGTAATAAAACTTGATTTTAGGGTGTACATAATCTTTCATAAAATGATATCTCAATTATAAAGTTAAGTACTTAGGCTTGCCCGCTTTAGCGTATTTCCAGCACTGGTATCATCAATAATATAAATAATGGTATATATTTTGGACTTTTCCTTTGATTATCATGAATTATAATGCTAAAATGGGTCAAGGGACTTGCAAATTGACCTCTGTTAGGCAAAATGATACTTAACGCCCCTGCTCACTCATAACATGAACCATATACAAACATATGTATTCTTATGCAGCCAATATTAAGTTGTGACAGTAAACATTACGGGCTGGCTTTAACTGTCAATATTAATTTCATAGTACCTTGCTTCTTAGTTACAGAAATTTTCCAGAATTCGTAAAACGCAAGAAAATTTTATTATATTTTTGTAAATATATACACTCATATGTGAATGTAGAATCACAAAAATGTATAGTTTTATACATAATTGCACTATAATTTATAGTTAACTTTTACTATTATAGCTAGCTACATAAAATACCCCTCACAAGTAAAAGTTTTTATGCTAGAGCTTTATCTTGTTATTTCAGTTTTTAAGGTAGCTATACACTGTAGTGGTCCGATTTCAAAAAATTCCAAACTTGTGTCAGTTTCTTAGAAAATAATCCACTACAAATTTTGTGGACATATCTTGTAAAATAAAAAGCTTTCCATACAAGAACTTGATTTCATTCGTTCAGATTGTATGACAGCATATAGTATAGTGGTCCGATATCGGCGGTTCCGTTAAATAAGCAGCTTCTTGATCATATTTTTGTGTTCCAGAGTGATATTTCCAGAACTGGGAGAATGGAACGTGTATATATAGATAGATAAACAGACATGGCTAAATCGACTCAGCTCGTTACGGTGGTCATTTATAACAAGTAATCCACCTTTTCAAAAGCCTTTTTCTGACAGATCACGCTTGAGTCCTGTCAAGCCTTAATGTTTTTTTTTTTTTTTTTAAAAAGTAAGTAACCTCGAAATGCATATCTCTATATATACTTTAAAGGTACTCCAAATTTTCGAGTGTTACAAACTTCCTGACGAACTTAGTCTACCCTGTCCGTTGTTTAAATATAATTAAATTTGTATGTTGCTGTAACACTACTCATAAATTATAATCTAATTTGCTCAAAATTGACTGACACGCAGTTATATTATTATACCTTATTACTATATTAGAGGCTTGCCGACAAAGTCTGCTCAATTAGTGGTCTGCATGTGTGTATTTAAATATATACAATGTTTGGCAGTAAGGCCTAGAGTTAATATATAGGCTAACTATGCTAATAATTCCCTGTATTTGGGAAGAAAGCAAACTGATGACCAATTTTAGGTTGATTAAGTACTATCAGAGCGCTGTCAATTCGGCTAATTACGGCTGCAAGCCATGAGCTGTGTTATACAGAAATACCGTTTTGTAAATTTTTGATACTACAAAATCATATCCTTTATATATGCCGCATGCACGATATACAGGGTGGGTTGTAAGCTGCAAAATAATATGATTTAATGAACTACATTTCTAATTTTAAATCTTATTTTTATATTCAGCACTGTAATGTCATATAAAAAATTGTAACACGCACATTTGCGACACCCTGTTTATACAAAATGCTCATACGCGTTAAAAAATATATACGCGCAAACGTATTCATCTACTATACCACATGCAATGTAATTATTTTCCTATTAGTCTTATTTATGAGTCGCTGGTTGTGCGGATGTTCATTAGCCAGCAATAGTATTTATCAGTAAAATCGTAATTTTTGTTTTTGGTTTTGGGGTAGGGTTAATTTATGTGGCAGTCTGGCAGTATTTTATCATATTTTGTAGCATGGTTAAGTACTATATTTATAGGTGAAAGGTACTTTAATATATCATATCTATATGCAAAGCGAGTGTAACGAAAAGTAGTATAATTTGTAAAAGTTTGGTTGATACAGTCATTATCTGCCCAAAGACTTGTTTGTAGTATTATGAGATATTTTCCTAACAAAAACTTTTATATACCTTTGTTTTAGCCACTTCAAATAAGATATAAAATTAGATACGTTTTTCAGTAGATATTTTCATTAAACTGAAAGAACTTTGTACAAGTAGCTAACCATAGTGAGGGAAAAGCATTTGAAAGATTTTTATCAGCTACCAGCTAACAATTGAGCATAAAAAGACTCTTCACAGGTGCATTTATTACAGCATAGAAGGGTAAGAAAAGAACTTTATCGTGATATTGATCATTCAGTTTGTATGGCAGATATGTATATGCAATAGTAGTCCGATCTTAACAATTTCTTAGATTATTACTTAATTTTTTTTGGCAACAATTCGTGCCAAATTTCCTGAAGTTATCTTGTTAAATAAAAAAGTTTTTCATATAGGAGCTTAATTTTTTTCGATTAGTTTGTTTGGCAGCTATATGCAATAGTGACCTGATCTGAATAATTTCTTAGAATATTACTTTATTTTTTTAGGCAACAATTCGTGTCAAATTTCCTGAAGATATCACGTTAAATAAAGAAGTTTTCCATAGGAGAACTTAATTTTGTGGTATAGTTTGTATGGCAGCTATATGTTATAGTAATACGATTTTACCAATTCCAACATATATATATGGTTTCTTGAATAGAAAAGTATATATACAAAATTTCAAATCGATATCTCAAGATAATACAATAAAAAATTAACTTTTTTTGTTTTCACCACTTACATTTTATCAGTTACTGCTTCTCCTTAGAACTGCCAATAGTAACAATATATTGAAGTAAATAAAAAACAAAGCAGTCGACCGAGCATAACACTTTCAAATAAATTATTACCCAAAAATGTATTTACAGTACAAGATATTCTTAAATTAAACATACTTCTCAAATCCCCACGAAGAAAAAATTTAAAATAATTACTCATACGACTGGTCTACCAAAATATTTTAATAACCTGACTTAGCCAAAACCACCAAGCCACACGAAAGCTTAACACATACTTATATATATGTTAAGCAAATGAATTTGAAGGAGGATATGCATGAAAAATTCCGTTTTTATGAAACCAACATCACACCCAGCCACACAAGCGCGCCTCTACAAACACATGTAAGTTGTGCTCATAGCGGCAGAGACAGAGGCAGAGTCGGCGTCAAAAGTTCTGAGAAAATTAGCATAAACATAATGTTGCACACACTTAAATGCACAAAGAGCACATAAATTTATACATACACACATGCTGCTGTAATAAAAAACCGAACATAAAGCCGGGTTTACATGCATATTAGCACAGCAAAGCAGCCCGTGTGCGCTCACATGTACATAATTCATATGCATAGTAGATGTGTAGGTGTGTGTGTAGGGGTGAGCGTCGGTGAAGATGTTAGGTGCTAAAAATTAAAATGTTTATGCTAAAAAACAAAGTGGGCGCTTTCCAGCAGATAGCCCACTTGCTGCTTGGCCCCTTGTCAAATGCCTTGCTGACTGTGCAGTTTGCGAAAAAGTGGCATGACAGCTGCGGGTATGTGTGAATAATTTCGGCTGACATTAGAATCACATTAACACACAGGCGAAAGTGCCGGAACTGGCAATAAGAAATGTTTAATTTGCCATGCTAATATGGTGTGAAGGGGTTGGTTTTAAGTTTAAGCGCATTTGTGTAGAGGTGTTTAAAGGGTCGGGGAATAATTACATAAAGCTGTGTTTGCTTGGAAATTTTTATTAACATAAAAGTTTAAGCCTTTTTGGCACATACAAGTAAATTAATTGTAGTTGGAATAAAATATTCGTGCTTAAGCTTATGCTTCTTTGCTTTAAGCATCCCTCAAACAGATTCCTTTCATTGTGAGGTCTCATGGGAAACAACTGAACTGTTTCGTAAAAGTGAAGAAAATTATGTTTAACAGCGCCCAAATAACATTGAAGCAGTGGAGGAGATAATTTTTAGCACTTGATGTAGTATTTTCTTTAATTTTAATTAGTAGCAACGTTTGCCATAATTCGAAATTAATTATTTAACCCTACTCTTTCATTTTTCTGATATAGTATTTTTAAACAGGTGGCAACCTCTCTCCAAAAATAATTTTTTGCTGAACTCTATTTGACGCCCAGCTTGTTTTATTTCTATTGTTACAAGTTTTTTGGTGATTTAGTTTTTTTAGTAGGTGGCAACTCTTTGCGAAAAAAATAATTCTTTATTAAACACTTTTTGGAATCCACAGTGTTTAAATGTTTCATTATCAAAATTTTATTCACATAAAAAAACTAAACAGGTGGCAACTCTGGCTAAAAAAATTTCAGCCTCAATATTTTAAGCCCTCTGCACGGTGAATGTATATTATTTCGACATTTTTTATGTGACATATTATTTTTACTTTACAAATTTTAAACAGATGGCAACTTCTGAAAAAATATATATTTTCTTATATATTTAAAACATCCTCGCTTTCAACTGATACCTTGTCATACATATACTGCGAATGTTTCCAACTTCGTTGCGGTCGGTTAATTTGACTCCCACAACTAAACGGTATTCAGTAATGCTTATGCTCCACCGCAAACAGTGAGCATTATTTTGGCGAGTCAACTGCGTATGACGATCTCTCCACAAATCTCACGCAGTGTCGGCAGTAAAGCGCTGGATTAGGCGAAGTCGCACAAAATTAATTGCTAAATTTATGCTAAAAGCAATCTTTAGCTTGGACCACCCACTGCACGGCAACAATAAACATGCCAATTAAATTGTAATGTGCGTGCGTGCGAGTCAGCAGAAAATCAGCATGAGCAGCAAGCGCAAGACCGACCGTCAACTACACATAAATGTTATTATTAATATATTTTGATATAATTTTTCACTTGTCATATTCATTTGACTTAAGTATTTGGTCAAATTTCCGCAAACATTTATTTATTATTCTATGCCTATTCATTATGTTTACTCACCGTGTCTTTTTCATGGTTACGCTCTCTTTTGCAGGTCTTACATCGTACGTTACGCAGGACAACATTAATAATGAACTACACCGAAATATAAATCAAAATTTAATTATGTCGCCCGCGTCGGCCGGCATTTCCGGTCCCATTGTGACGAGCAATTATAACGGGCCTGCGCCGCAGCCGCCCGCCCAGCCAGCCCCCGGCCACGGCAGTTTTCATGGCAGCTACAGCGCCGCCTTCACAGCTTCATCAGATATGCCTTATCCGCCTTCTTCTATTTCGGCGTCCTCATCGTATCACCAACACCAACACCAGCAGCAGCAGCAACAGCAGCTGAATCTACAACAACCATACCATCAAACAAGTGGGAGTAGCATAACAAGTTTTGATTCGGCAAATGTAATTGATGAGCGACACCAACAGCGGCACACCCATCAACATCAGCAGCAACAACAACAGCTACAGCACTTGGCGCGCCCACTGCACAAAGTGATTGGCGTGGGGCTCGGCGGTGGTGCTGGTGTTGGTGGGTTAGAGCACAACAGCCTTGGCGAGGCGACGCTGGACGGCTCAGCCGAGAGCGCCAACGCCGGCTTGGAGGAGATCTACGCCGCGCCCATGTACTTCGGCACGGAGAACTCCACAATTGTGACGACGCAAATTGGCGCGTCCGCACATATACCCTGCACCGTGCATCACATTGGCGATGGTGTGGTGAGTACATTTTGCGCAATTTCCTATTTATTTGTTTGTTGAAAATTCACTTTGCGGCCCGTGAGTGGCGGGCGCAAGTGCTGTGTGTGTGTTGTTGTGCTACCAATTAAGCCGTCATTCAAGTCGTGAAGAAACTTATGGCGCACAAATGGCTGGAGTGGTTGAATTTGTGTGGGTTGTGGATGCGTAAGCGCTTGTTTGGGGTAAGCGGGTAGCGGAGAACACCAAAAATAGCGCTTTGTTATGCTAAGTGATGTTTATTGTGATTTGCATAAAGTGTGGCACATGGAATTATGTCATGAAATGGTTTATAAGTCTTGAAGTTGAACAGCCGCTCAAGAGGAATTATCAAGCGCTAGGTGGCACATAATTATTGGTGGATAAGTGGGAATGTTTGTATGGGTTTCCAGTTATCTCAGCAGGAGCTTTTGCTATAGACTTTAATTTAGTTAATGAAGTAAATGATTAATTTTGCTGAATTTTTGTGTGTCTCACCACAAACGTTTAGTTGCAGTATGTGGTGGTAGTTGCACATACTTCAAGGTTTTATGAAAAACAAATTTATAAAAAATTTTCTAAACAATTTTTTTTTTTGTTTTTTAGAATAAAAATTTTTTTAATATTTTCTCATTTGCAATAGTAAAGAAGTTGGAGAATTTTCTGCGGTAAAGGTATATATCATTTCCTGCGTTATACCATATACCATCTGATCAAATTTGACGCGGATTGCGTTCAGCCAATACAGTAAAAGTCACAAAGAACCAAATGTGGCAAATACGGTGACTAAGCAATGATTTTCGTTTCAATTTTGGCCAAAAAATCAGTGTCATCTGTTATAAAAAGTTGAAGCTATCCGTAGCTCCAATACCAAGCCTCATAAAATTCGGTTATGCAAGCAATCTGGGTAATATTTGGGTACTAGTTCATATAGAAATATAAGTAAATGAAAGGGCTGACAAGCAGCTCAATGGCATCCGAAAATACAAGTCCCTTTAACTGTCCCAGAGCCATTCTATTCCTTCAAGGATTGTCTAAAGCAATGAATCCTAGAGGAACATAGCAAAAAGTAGCTTTGGTGTAGTTTTATTTATAGACAAACCAAAAAGATCCTACTTCTATGTAAGGCAGCTTAGTAGCATTATAGGAATCATATAAGGCCACCTAACTCTATGAGCTCACCTTCAGAAAATGGGAAAAGTGGATTAGGCGAAAATTGAAATGCAGATCATGCACGGATGATGATGTTTCAAATAAAGAGGCTGGAATTTTTTCATGTCCCTTTAACTGTCCCAGACCATATGTTCTAAAGCAATGAATCCTAGAGGAACATCGAGAACTCTTGAACTGGTTTCTTAAATTTTCATATAATCAAATTCAATTTATTCGCATTGTTGTTTCCCATGATAAAAGATAAACAAAATATATATATTATATAATAGCATGATAATATACTTCGAAACATAAAATGTGGGATATGCCCACATTGAATGGTATTTAGAACCATTCTTGTATGTTTATTTGTCAATATTGATTAACTAAATACATTCTGTTGTCATTTGGCACACCTATACAAAAAAAACTGAAAAAGAAACAATAAGGACAGCTGAAAAACCACCTAAACGCACAATGTGTTACATACCACGGGGCGTATGAGTAACACGCAACCAAAACTTACCAAGCGCTCGACATAAAAACAATTGCGAACAACTCAGCATACAAACCAGGTAGTGTGCTTCACAAATAGATTAAGTGACACGCACTGTGCGAGCAATATTGCCAACTTGCCCTACTTATTGCGTACCAATTGACAAATCTTCTTATTGATATGCCATTACCATTTCAATTCTGCTTCTTACACAAACATATACAAATACACATGTTAAATGTGGATTGAATAAGTATTTGTTGTGTAAGTACAAGTAGTGGCACAAAATACACGTGCAAGTAAATATTATAGCAATTATTTTGTATTTGAATTTGTAAGGCATGTGTGAGTTCGGTACTGGAGGAAGAACACGACCTTGCGTGGTATGTGTGGTTGCCTAGCAGGCGAGGGTACATATCTTTAATGACTGGGTGACGTAATAGATTTTCTAGCACGTGAGAGTGGTAGCAATTTTCGTGATTTTAAGATGAGGAAGTAGTTTGTAGGAATTTTAATTTGAGGCAATAGTTTGAAGGAATTCCATACTTGAGTAGAGTTTGATGAAGAAGTAGTCACTCAGATTTTGAGATGTCGATACGAAAATTTGAACACATCTTTTCCTGTCCAAATAGCTGCTGATTTGTCGGAACCAACGATATCGGACCATTTAAGTATATAGCTGCCATACAAACTGCACGATTGGAATAAAGTACTTGTATGGCAATCATTCTCATTTGACGAGATATCTTCAAGAAACTGACCCTGAATTATTTTCTAAGACAGTGGTGTAATGTCCGAAGTAATTGCTCAGATCGGACCACAGGAACATATAGCTGCCATACAAACTGAACGATCGGAATAAAGCACTTATATGAAAAACTTTTTTATTTGATGAAGTATCTTCACGAAATTTGGCATGAATTATTGCCTAAGGCATTGCCACAACCTCCGAAGAAATTTTTTAAATCGGGCAACTGTAGCATATAGTTGTCATACAAATTGCAGAATCGAAATCAAGTGCTTGTATGGAAAACTTTTTACTAAACGAGCTATGGCCGTGAAATTTGCCACTGAATAATGTCAAAGGTAACGCTATAATCCCTGAATATATTGCTCAGATCGGACCACTATAAAATATCGCTGGCATACAACCTGACTCTGTTCTAAGTAGCTGTTTTGAAAATTTTTTTTATATGTGGAACGTTTTTAAGCTTCGTTTACTTTTTTCATATTTTTTAGCGTTTTTTGCAAACTAGCCACCTACTAAAACCGTAACCTTAAGTCCACATAATTTACTACTGGGCTTAGTTTTCAAATAATAAGCTTATTTATGTGGCAGCGTGCATTGTTTATGTGTACGCTAAAATAATTCTAATTAATGATTCTTGAATTGTCTGCACAGGAAAGCACTCGATACGCGCATTTGCACGGCTGTGTATTCGCTTTCAATTTTATTTGTGTATTGCTACACTAGTACGTGTGTCTACACATATTTACATATGCACACACGTTTGCACGTTGTTTCGGCACAAATTAATTGTATTTGTTCGTTATGTCTGTCTATCACACACTTCGTGCTTTTTGCATGATTCTCAGCCAATTTCCACTATTAGTGACGCTCTACTTATTCATTACACATGAGCTGTAGTGTCGTTCAGCGAATGAAATATGCAATTTAATTTAATTTGCGCTGTGACAGAAAAAGCGAAACGCAAACGAAAATGAAATGAGTGGAATTTGTTTGCTTTTTATTTAATACGATTGCTGTTTATGACCACTAAATTATTTGGAAGCAGCTTTAAGATATTAAGTCGAGTTGTGTTTTGTCGCAAAACTTTCGCTGTCAACTTCTTGTCTAATATTTTTTGCTTCTTACTACTGAAAGCAGCAACTTTGTGGTCAGTTCGGACTTTTAACTAGAATGGAAATATATATGAGCTTGCGTTGGTGATATAAGTTCATATACATATATATATGTTTTATTCAACTCGCACAAAAGGCCAGTGAGGAAGACTTTGAAAATGAATAAATGTTAAAGCAGTTCATAGTATGTTAAGACCCAATTGGAAACGAAAGGCATTTTTAAACAATTAAGGAAGAGCCAAAGAACTACCTTCAGATACACAAAGCTTGTTAGATATATGAGTTCCAGAGCGAGTTTTCATAATGGATCAACAAATATTAGGTAGTCGGAAAAGTTTTTTCATATTAGTAATCAAATTTCAAATTATTTGTTTTTTATATTTATAATGAATATTAGTGAACCAAATATGTACCATTTTGGTCGACCACTTTCTACCATTTTTCAGTGTAAAACTTTTCTGGTTTCTCGGCGGAAAACTGCGACAAGTAATTTCCACAGGCTTTTCTTGAAGCCAACTTTACTCCATTAAGCGAGCTCTGCATTGACCAAGTCCGATGGTGCAAGGTCAGGGCTATATGGTGGATGCATCAAAACTTTCCAGCTAAGCTCTCCCAGTTTTTGCCGAGTCATCAAAGATGTGTGTGGTCTGCGTTGTCCTGATGGAAGACGAAGCCATTTCCATTGATTAGTTCTGGCCGTTTTTTTCGATTGCCTGCTTCAATCTCATCAGTTTTTGGCAGTAAAATGTAGAATCAAACGTTCGACCAGGCTGGAGCACCTCATAATGGATGATTCTCTTCCAATCCCACCAAACACTCAGCATAACCTTTTGAGACGTCAATCCTGAGTTTGCGACCAATTGTTGAGCTTCACCACGCTTGGACCATGATCTTCTTCAGACAATATTGTCGTATTTAATCCACCTTTTGTCTCCTGTTACCATTCACTTCAGAATTCATTTCGTTTCAGCAAAGAATCGCAAATCTTAATTCGGTCCATTAAATTTTTGACAGACAATTCATGTGGTATCCAAACAACGAGCTTCGTTTTCTAGCCAGCCTCTTTTAAATGGTTCAAACTCGTTTGACGATGAATGTTAAGTTCCTTAGCGATGTCATGGCTGCTTATGTAACGGTCCAGGTCAATATTTTCCATAATTTTATCAACTTTTTCAAATTCACAAATTTCCTTGGTGGCTTGCGTGGCATTCTCCTCTTTTTTAGAAAAAAAAAATTTTAGTTAAATAAAGCTTAAAATCTCACCTTTCTAACACCCTATGGTATGACACAATGTGATGGACAGCACTGGAGCTGTGCGACTGCAACGACATGTAATGACAAAATACGAAAAGACTTTTTCGACTACCCAATATTAAAGTAAAATAAATTTTGCAAATGTATAAACAAAATAAAATGTCTCTTAAAAAATTTTGAAAACTTGCAAATGCTTAGATGCCTTAATACATATCAGTCCCTGAACAAGTACTTGTATGCCTAAAATGTTACTTATACGCCGTGGCCAGCAGCTTAATGTATATAGAATCTATATTATAGATACATCATACGCCTTATATACGAATCTGTACAAGTTTTCTCACTCTTCCAAGTATTTTATTTTAAGCATAGTTATTTTCTTTACGTAAGCCTACGTCTATGTCCATACGTTTTGACAAATTAAACCCAGACGTTTTCGTCTTCATAGAACACAAACACAAGCAGATTTTTGCACAAGAGGGTTGCGTCGTCAACATGCTTGGCACTATGAAGGTTCTTTCATCGCTACTAATCCGCATAAGCTGTTGCTATAAGTAGTTTTAGCATGAAAAAGTGTTAATGCTTACTCAGATGAGCTTGTGTTTACGAATCTTCCACACCAGGAGAATATATGTATGTATAAATTAATGTCTTAGGTCACGGCTGAAGGTGTGAGAAATTTGTGAAGAAGGTGAAAATAGGCACGCATGAAGAAACAGTTTTAAAGACAAGTGTTTGTACTAATAAAAGAGGTATTTAGTTGGAGAAGAATTTTAAAGGAGATGCTTAACAAGCGGCTTATGAGGGAAGATACTACTAAAATATTGAATTTATAAATAATTTTTTTTATTATTAATTTTTTAATAACTTATACATCTTCTGTATTTATTTCATAATTTATCATCTTATTTATTTTGTTTTAGTACATAATATAATTATACTAAATTTTAAGTCTTTTTTTAATTTTAATGAGAAATTTAAGAAAAGTAATAAATGTACTGTCCAATAACTGGAAAGAAAGAAACAAGCTGAACGGCAAAATGAGCCAATAAACTCCCACAGCACATCTCCTATCATCACGCAAATAAAAAAAGTCTCTAAGACAACTAAAAATTCTTTAGAATTCGCAATCTCGGCGGCTTAAAATTGAAAACGAAAGCTGCGAAGCAATAAGCAGATGCTTATAAGGATAGAGCATTAAAGACAGAAGAATAGCAGATAACGACCTTGGAGAGTAGCACAAATAAAAACGGCCTGGGGCTGCATAAGCAGCCTTCAAAGCAACTAAACCTGGCTGTCCACTTGAAAGTTGCTCAAGCATTCATTTGACGCTAGTTCAGGTGAATCCTTACTTAAGCATATTTATTTAGAACTGTGTGTAACTACTTGCGCACGTAAGTATGTACAAACGGCGTTAAATAAAATGTGAAGGTCATTGCGCAGCTCAACGCTTAACGAGCAGCAACTAATCTGCGCGCAAACACACACGCGTACATTAATAAGGCAAAGTATATACGTTTGTGTGTGTGTGTGTGTGTCATTTAGCCTCTGTGCATAACTGCACTCAAAGCAATATTACTTCGGAGAAAATTTTACGCCTTTTAAGCATGAAACGAATATGACACGACAGCTTCCTCAGCTATATAAGGCTGTGCAAATATATATGCAAATGTGCAGAAGCAGCTGCTTGCGTCAAATTATTACGCAGAGTTGTTGGCAAATACAAGTTAAGCTTGATGTGACGCCACTAGTTGCTTAGCATTGCCACTTGAGTTTACTTACCCGCTTCGTAGATTCTATTTATTTATAGTAGGAAGCAGAAAAAGAAAATTGTTATTATACCTGTGAGAGAGATTGGCAGCGTGGGACTTTAGCTAGATATTTTCGGCCCTTGAGATTGAAGTCAATCATTTTAAAGTGATTTAATTTTAAAATTTTTGGATGGAGTGTTTAATTTCAAGCGTCGGGGAAGATGAAATATAACTTCAAGATGTGTTTAATGCTTCTTAATTCTTGTTAAAAGACAAATATATATTTTTTTTACGTATTAATTATAAAAAATATGACTAGAAAGGAACACTATTTTAAATAAAAATGATAAACACTTTAAGCTATAAAAGAATGCTACATTAGAGCACTACATTTGAAACCAAAAGCAAACAATGACTCAATATATATTAATTAAGCTTTATACACTTATCTCCACAATGCTCTCAAAGTCCTTTACACTAAGCTGTATTCACTAATCAAACTGAAATGGCAGTCAATAAAGCCAGCAATCTATTCTAACATAAATCAGCGCTCATCTCCGTCTAACTATCTATTTATATTCACACGCATTAGTTAAGCTATTGCATATAAATTCCAATACTCAAGGATCACATCAAGGATTTATGGGCAGCCATCGCATATGTGTTTGTAAACTGCAGTGCTTCCGAGGCATAAATTGTCACATGTGGCTTAAATCAATTGGAAAAAGTACGCACATATGACATTGTGGCCACTTATAAAGCTGTGGCTGCGTTTGTGGCTTTGGCTATCGTGCATAATAATGCGACCATTTACGGATGTATTAATTATTCAAAGCAGCAAAGTTGGCATGCCACATGTGCGTACGCAACTCATGTTAATAATGAGGATATCATCACACCTTTGTCAGGGTGATTGATGGCATCGACAGTGTACGCTGGCTGCCGCTTGTGCTTTGAATAAATTCATTCACTTTACTGAATGATTGTCGGTAGTTATTGCTGTTGGCTTTGAGAGTGAGAGTTGAAAGGTGTGGGTTTTAATAGATAAGCGTTGAAAGTGGTCGAAACAAAACGTCAGTTTAACATAGAAGTTTCTAAGCAAAATACTGGAATTATGGGTAGATGAAGAGAAACATTTTGTTGATTGATGTTGATAAATATTTAAAAAAAAAATTTGCGAGAGGTGTCATATAATTATTTATACTACCACTACTACGTGGGTTTAAACTAGTCCAGAGACATATGTATTGAAAAAAATATTTTTGGCGAATTTTTTCTGAAGAAAAATTAAGAAAAATGGTCAATTTGAACCATGCATTGATTGAAAAGCGACCAAAATAAGCCAGAAGAGACGGCGAAGTAATTTTGTTCTACGACAATATACTTGCAGTCGAAGCAAAATTGGTTCAGGATACAATCAAAGTACTTGGCTGGGAGCTGCTACCCTACCCGTCGTTTTCATCAGACTTGGCATCTTCTGATTACCATTTGTTTTTACCTATGGGACACGCATTGGCTGAGCACCACTTCGATTCCTACGCAGAAGTCCAAAATAGAGTGTCGAGCATTTCTATTTTCATGGTATCCACAAATTGCCAGAAAGTTGGTCAAAATGCATAAAAAGCAATGGTCAATACTTCGAATAATTTTTTCTTTATTTTTCCATTCAAAATTATTTTTTAATTTTCGGAAAAAATTGTACACCATATAATACAGCTAAATACTGGTTTAGTGATAAGCAAAAACACGGTGTTTTAAACTACAACTACACTACCGATTTCACCCATACCTTCTATCTTATTGTGACTGTCCATGAATTCGGCTTGGTGTGAACCGCACATTAAGCAACATTTTATATATTATTGCTTATGCTTTGTTGTCTTAAACAATGCGACTATTTTCTGCATAAAATCAACGCCGCAGTTCATGAACTTTGCGCATAGAAAGAATTGTTTGCGATATGCAAATTTATATAAATTACTGACTGCTGTGGTTTGCAGTAGTCGGACTACATTGATTTATAGAACATAATAAATTTCCTGCTTTTGACCACCTATAAATTAAATTGTTACGCTTACAAATTATGTACAAACAGATAAAAAAATTATTCGTTTTTATGACTTTTTAATTGCAAACAAAAGAAGATAAATAATGCACGGCACATTTTCCATAGAACACACATAATAGCACCCTCTATTCAACATACCATATTAGCTTTTGCATGTTCTTTTTATAATTTTTTTCATATTTGTATTATTTTCTTATGAGCAGCAGAATTTGCTCTGCTCAAGAGTATCAAAAAACAAGTGAGGTTAATTTTTGTATGCTCCTTGGCGGGTGAGCATGTTTTTTTTTGTGTAGTCGTTAGAGGGGTTCTTTGATAAATATTAAAAAAAAAATTGTGAATGCATAATTCACACTTACAGCAATGTCCTGAAAGTGCGTACAAAGAACCTGAAATAACAAGCCTGTCTTTTTCTATTCCTTTTTTTTTTAACTGACCTTGGCCTGTAATGAAATACTGTGCTTTATAATTTTTGTAACTTGGGAATTTAAGCCTTTTTTATGTACATACTGTGAAGTAATTAGCGTTGTTTTTTCGTTTATGAATCATATTCACTTAGGTATGTTAAACCTATGTCAATTTTATTTAATTTAGGTCTGATTTGTATTACGGAACATACCTAAACAAGGCGATTTGTGGAAATTAGAAAGAAAATATCACATGAACTGTTTTTAAATTGTAATGGTAAATTAATACATATTTATATTGTGTCGAGAAAACTAGAAACTCCACCAGATGTAATACTCTTATGACAAAGATTTTTCCAGTCCTCGCAACAGTTTTCATAAGCACTTTTTGTGATGGCCTGCAGCCAGTTTTCAGTCAATTTTGTTTTATCTATCAGTTTCGGAATTTAGAAAAAAATCCACGGAACCAAATCTACCATGGTTAATCGATGGTATTCATTCATCGTGGATCGATGCAATTTATCATCGTATAAATTCCATGAATTCTTCCTACACAATTTCGAACTTTTTCAACGGATATTCTCACGCACACGCCTCAATTCGGCCAAATATAACTTCTTGTTGATCGTTTAGTCCTCCGGAAAAAATTCGTGATATACTAACCTACGAGTATCGAAAAAAACATGGAACATCATCTTCATTTTTAAGCTCTTTTGGGTTAGTATTTTTCTCCTCCATTCCGATGGCTGATGACTTGTTTGCATATAAAACTCGTAAACTTATGTTTCGCCGGCAGTTATAATGCTTTCCATGATTTTGGAATCGGAATTGGCACGATCAAGTTTGTCCTTAGAGATCTGTTTAGATACCATTTTTGAAGAAAATTCAGCTTTATCGAGACCAGTCGAGCACGAACGCATTTCGTTCCCAAAATATCCAGCAAAATCCTGTAAATTAACTCGGGAGAGGTGTGGAGCTCTCTTGCCGTCTTTTTGAAACTTGCCTGGTTATTTTCAACCACCATATTCTTCACTCTTTAGTTATTATCATTAGTTGAAGTAGTCCAAGGTCGTCTTGAACGAGGAATGTTTTCAGCGATCTCTCGACCGTCTTTGAAGGGTTTGTACGACTCCCAAGCTTGTGTTTTTGATAACACTGTAGCACCGTAAGGCTTTTGAAACATTCGCAACAATTCCGCATACGAAACTCCGTTAAAAATAAAAAACTGTGAGAGATTGTTTGTTCCATATTTTTATCTATTGTAAAAATCGCAAGGTACTACTGAGATGAAACGACTTAAGCAGCTGCTGTAATCAAACTGCTTGACAATGGTTACGGCTTTCTTCGTGGATTAAACTTAAAAAAAAGCTTGACTATAAATTATTGTCGCGTGAAAAAACGGCAAATTGATTAAGTAGCGGTGTTTAAAAAAAGTTGAATTTAGCACAAAGTTTTGGTTGTTTTTAACGAAATCAGACCACAGAGCTTGTAAGTCATTGTATGCAGAACTCGAAAACGCGTCTAAAGTTAAGCTCAAGAGCAGATTGAACTGAGCAGCTATACTCTTGAAGGATTTAACTCAAGAAGTTTGAGTAATTTATTTTTAAAGGTTTTAATTTCTCACAAACAACCCAAAAAACTTTCGGCATCTAAAATAACCCAAAATACAAAACAAATCTTTATAAAAATGCTAAGAGCAACATACATGCAATTAAATGGCAACCTGCTTTAAAAAACCCCAATTAATTTGCGATTATTACCCACAATTACGAATTTTTCGCTTAAAAATTTAAAACACCTTTTTGTGCTTTCCACTTCGAAGCATTCCGCTGGTTACAGTCAAAATATAATTATGCGTTAATTTGCACAACAACTCCTTACTCCAGCTTCACAGTTCGTAAACCTTTTATGCCATAAAGTATTTTAATGAATACAAATCATTAACACGTCGTTTGCTGTGGCAAGTTAATTCCACCATCCGGACATTAAGAGTTATTTTCGGAGCATAATTGTTGTGGCTCTTTTGTTTGTTGCATGACAAAGTCTAAGCTTTAATTTTCGGTAAATGAACAACAATAAGAAAAAAACAATAAAAAATAAAGATGTCGCTTAGCAACGCGGGGGTAAAGCCTTGTGTAGATTACAAGCTATCTTTGCACGCGCCACCTTACTCCGAGAATGAGCGCGCTGGTGAGCGTAAAATTTATCAAATACACTTGTGTGCTGACGTATGCTTTGCAGACAATATGCAACATCTTGGCGCTGCGTCGCTCTAGCTGGAAGCGTTGTTTCCAGGGACAGCTGTGTAGCGCCTTTAAGTATGCTACATGCCAGCATTTAATTTAATTTTTCCTTCTTTTTCCGCTGGCATTGCGCGGTGCGTTCCGTTTTGTGAAACTTTTGTAGCTGACGCAATTATTCTTTTATATTTTTTCTTACTTCTCCTCATGCGCTATTCTTCTAACGTTAGCGTCGCGTCGCGTTAATTCTTCGCGCAACTCGTAATTTTCCGAGTTATCGTTTTAGTACAATTAAAGAGTTGTTGCGTTAATAATCCTTTGGTTTACGATATGCGCTTCCACATTGTACCACAGAGGTATGAGCCAGCAATGATACATTCATTTTTTGATCCTTTGCTTTAAGCTTTTTGTCTCCAACACAAACAAACAAATACCCTTGAGAATAGGACATTACGAAAGCCGTTTAAAAGTTATGTACTCGTACAGTTAAAGTTATGCTAGAATTGTACTGAGCATTCATAAAGTACACCATGTCGTATGAGCAACAGTTATACTGCAGAAGTTATAAAGCACTTGTATGAAAGCTCAGTACATTTGATATAAAACTTTAACTGAGTATAACTGATTATAGTATATATTTTATAGAGCGAAACATTTTTTATACAAATGCTGTTCTTTCAAATTTGTATATATAAATGCTTCATACAAAATGACATATCATCTGATGATATTACAAGCATCGACAACTTTGTCAGCTTTAATTCACAAGGTATTGCTTTTGAGTAAACTTTAGTAAGAATTTTAGTTTTATATCACGCATTGCTGATTTTTTTTTATAACTAAAAGTTATACTTTATAACTTCCGAATATTTCATGCTGGGCACTTTGACTGCTGTCACTATAATAATTATTTATGTATCTGCCAAAAAAGCAGTTTGAATTTAATGAATGACTCGTGGCTCGTCCGAAAAATGTCTTTATTCTATTTTTAAACCATTTGCTGCAAAAGCACCTTCCAGCTGGTGCATGGAACCCACAGAAAAAAGTCCCTTATTAAAAGTAATATTTTTGCATATTTTGCCCTTTTGAATTAACCTTTTTTAATGAATGAAATATATGCATTACATCCAAATTATTATGAGGCTCATAATGTTTTATTTATAGTTAAGTACGAGTAAAAAAATTGTGCTAAGAACTCGAAAAGGGCAAGAAATGTGTACCAAATGCACGAAAATAGAAGTTATTCGAATGAAATAAGTATTTATATAAAGCTTTGAATAATTCTTTTTGGTATGCCATTCAATTGCGTTCAGACTCAGCTATGAAATGACATGACATAACAATGTATCTAGTCGCTTCACTCACAATGAAAACGTTGAAAATGTTGCTTTAGTGAAAGAAAGCAACTAAGACACTGCCTGGAAAGAATCCCACAGCGGGCATGAGATAGAATTTGCCCACGGTAAGATATGTCTGTCATAAGAGGCGAATAAAATCCATATTAACTATGTCTGCATTTTTGGCTTGCTCAGCATAGTCTTTGTCACAAAAAGTGCAATAATACTCAACTTGAAATGATATTATAGACTTTGAATAAGACTCTTTCTGATGAATTGACATTTAAAGTTCAAGCGACAAATGTCACCAGCCATGGAGTTTGTTTGGTGCTCAACTGGTAGTAGCAAAAGCTATAAGGTCTGACCGGAGACATAAGGCTGGTACCACGGGGAACGGTTAGCCCTTAAAGTTCGTTTCAACTTGCTCATTGGGTTTCACCCTTTGGGGAGATTCGTGGTGGAATTGGTTTAAACATAAAGGCAGGCAAAATTGAAAAATTCAATTCCGTGTGGAGTCGCACTGCGGACGGGTGCCGGACCCACAGCACGGCAGAGGTTTTTGATCGGCCGCAAACTCGACTAATAAAGAAAAGGTGTCCCTTCTACCCGACCAATTGGAATGCAAAACGCATTCATTATTTGGGGCGCTGATCAACGCATGCAAGACTTACAAGAGTTTGCAATGTCATGCTAGTAAATAGACTGTTACTGAGTAAATCAATATACTTTACATGATAACCTTGTTATATGGCTGTACATGGTAAAATGAATTGTCTGTTAAACGATATCCTCATTCTCGTTAAGCTCCTCTAAATTATTTCTAAAAATATTGACTGTTAGAAGAACACATCAGAACAAAGAAAAAGTGACTCAAAAACTGCAGCTTTGAAATGAAAAGGGACCCAGCAATATGGCAGAAACACCACAGTGCATGGTCAAACTTAAACAATTCTTATTTGGGCTGCTCGTTGTATAGTATTTTATTGAACCTTACTTGTGAGCGTAGCAATCTTATTTAGGTTACTTAAAATATCCATTTCTAGTTATTTTCAAAGTCGGTGAGGAAAATCGCTTTGAAATCGATGGGCTGATCAACTTGAAAATTTTGCACAACTATCTTAGAAGAATTTATAAAACCTCTGAAGTGAAAACTTTTTACAAAAATCGAATTCTATTTTGGGAAGACGGTGATGAGAAGGCCCGTATGGCATTTATTCGGTATGGGATTCGTGGTGGCAGAGAAATTCCGTCTCCGAGTCCTGGCATTCACCCCGGTGGATGAACCGTCTAACCAAAATCCGCACAAAAGCGAAGTAATTCAATATATCGCTGGTTTGAGCCCACGCCCCGACGGAAGAGAAGCACAACGGAACCAAAGATGCCTTTTATGAGTGCTTGGAGCGCACCTATGAGAGCTGCCCCCGCCAAAGAAGTTGTCTTTCGGTGAATTCAGCATCCAAACATCTCCAAATGCGTTGAGGCTGATCGACTTCGCCGGGGCCCGAAATATGGTTATCTGTAGTACTATATTCCAGCATAGGAATATGCATCAAGCTACATGGCTCTCTCCGGATCGAAAAGCCTTCAACCAGATCAACCATGTAGTGATAGACGGAAGACACGTCTGCAGTGTTTTAGATTTGCTTACGCTCCGAGGTCCTAACATCGACTTGGGCAACTATATTGTTGCAGCCAAGATACGCACCCGCCTCTTTGCAGGAAAAAGAGTATGTCAACAAACACAAGGAAGGAACAACTTGTACGATGAGGAGTGCCGTGTCGCAGTAGCCAAGGGGAGAAGGACGTTGCTTCACTTGGAATCTCTAATTGGCGTCAAACAGCGAAAAGAAAAGATGACAGGCTCTGCTATAACCGAGTACGCCGTATTTTCGATAACAAAGAATAACAAGATTTTGAGAAGGCACCATTTTGCCGAAACTTAAAACTTTTACTATCCGTCGATCATTGCCTGTATTTATCTCTTTGTATAATAATAGTTTTTTTGGTTTTTGAATTCCAACTAGTTTTAAGCAGCAAACGGAAAGAAGTTGTCGTCATTGCCAAACACCTTTTTTCGGAAATCCTCCTGGAAATCGGCTACGTAAGCAAGGATATCCAAAAGTTTTCAATCACCGTTTACTAAAGTGCTTTCAATCCTATATATTTACAATATTTTTTATTAATTTCTGATATAAAAATGTCTTCAAAAAACTAATCAAAAATCGCGTTTTTTTTACTTGCATCCTTGCCACCAATCAGAAGTAAATAAAGCATTCACCACTTCCACCTAAAACCAAAATCATAATTCATGCAGTTTTCTGTTAATTACCTAATGCTCTCTGACTTTCGGTTGCCACTCTTAGGGCAGTCATTGCCACCGGGTCAACTGCTGGACCATTTAGAATGCATTAGGCTGCACCAAATACGCATAGCTCAACTAAGAAATATAGGCAATTTGTAATATTTTATATATCCTTAGAAATTAAGTGCTCGGCACACATATGCCAGCGTTTAAAAGTGTAATTTTCAATTTAACAACAACAGCAAGGGCAGCAGTTGAAGGTAAACATTTAATACTGATTGCTTGCGAGACAGAAAACTAACTAAAGCCAGCTTGCCACAAATATGTACTATATACACATGTATAACATACATACATACATATATGTTTATACTATAAGCAGCAAAGAGCAGATATTTATGAGCAATGTATGTTACAAAAAGCTGATCGCACACACACACATACATTTACTAGGAGCTGTATTATTGAGCCCTCTCTGAATTTATTTCACTTTTTTCTCGAATGAAATTTGCCAAAAATACACAGCTACAACGAGAGCACATGCAGAGTGGCAGCAGAAAAGCAATTTGCTTTTATTTATTGTAAAACATTGGAAATATGCTTGAGTTGTGTGTGTGTGTTTTGTTCGATTTGCTGAGCTAACAACTAGCAGGTAACTAAAATATTGCTTCCAGCACTTGAACTTAGCACTCACTCGCCCCTCCACTTCTACACCACTCCACCACTCAAATGCGCTTGTGTGCGTGTGTGTTGATGCCTTAGATTTGAGAATTGATTTGTTTACCGTAAAATCTCATATAATTGCATCTTGCTGCTGTGCAAGGCTCTCAAGTGGAAAATATGAATTTCGTAGCTGAACAGTTTGATTTTCAGTGTTATTTTAATTGTACAGTTACGTACAACTAAACTTTGCAGTTGCAATTCGGTATTATTTAAAGCTTATAGTTTGAATTCCAAGCTTGCCAAGCTTAAGTTTAAGGAAAATCTTTAGAATTTTGTTCAAAGTTCATTTTTCAAACTACGAAACCATTTTATTAATCTTTTTTTATACCCTGAACAGAGTATATCAAGTTTGTCACGAAGTTTGTAACATCCAGCAGGAAGCGTCGGAGACCCTATAAAGTACATTATAAATGATCAGTATGTTGAGCTGAGTCGATCTAGCCATGTCCGTCTGTCCGTCCGTCTGTCTGTATATATACGAACTAGTCCCTTAGTTTTTGAGATATCGTTTTGAAATTTTGCTAACGTCATTTCCTCTTCAAGAAGCTGTTCATTTGTCGGAACTGTCTATATCGGACCACTATAACATATAGCTGCCATACAAACTGAACGATCGGAATCAAGTTCTTGTATGGAAATCTTTCAAATTTGACAAGATATATTCACGAAATTTGGTATAGATTATTTTCTAAGGCAACAACGTAATCTCCGAAGAAATTGTTCAGATCGGCTTACTATAGCATATAGCTGCCATACAAACTGAATGATCGGAATCAAGTTCTTGTATGGAAAACTTTCACATTTGACAACGTATCTTCACGAAATTTGGTAGGAGTTATTTTTTGTAAAAATAATGTAATCTCCGAAGAAATTGTTCAGATCGGCTTACTATAGCATATAGCTGCCGTACAAACCGAACGATCGGAAAAAGTTCTTTTATGGAAAACTTTTGCATTTGACAAGATATATTCACGAAATTTGGTATAGATTATTTTCTAAGGCAACAATGTAATCTCCGAAGAAATTGTTTAGATCGGTTAACTATAGCATATAGCTGCCATACAAACTGAACACATAGTTACTAAAAGAAATGCACCTGTGAAGGGTATATTAGCTTCGGTGCAGCCGAAGTTAACGTTTTTTCTTGTTTTCATTTAAAATAATAAAGTAGCTTTACAATGATATCAAAGTGCTTTAGGATTAGAAAAGGAATATTTTAGTAATAGCCTTGCTTGCATAGAAGAGGAGAAAGTAAGTTTGTTAAATTTTGAGAAAAACTAGTTAATACTTTGTTTTATGCACTCATGCGATGAGAGACTAACTCGTTCATAAAAACTCAAATAAAATTTAAAATATTCTCCCAAAATTTTAAATCGATCCGAGTAAAATTTTAAGATTTAGACCCTCTGGAAGTTTTGCATATCAAGCCATGTCAGTGCAAACACGAGATTTACATGTACCAACGAAATTGTGAGACACCCATGGAGATGAGATCTCAACAGCTGAATTTTCAACATTTTTATATTAACATTTCAGGAGGCATTGTTCAAATATGTATGTCATATCATATTTGGAATATATGATTGTTTATATTAAAAAGAATCATGAAGATACCTTTTTTTGTTTCTCTGAGACTCACCTAATCACTTTAGTGCTTTTTTAAGATTGTGTGCATACACTAAAAGAAATATCAATATGCCGACAAAGCTAAAAAATTCACAAACTAAAAGTAATTAAATGCAAAACATTGAGTTCTGAATAACTCTAAGTGTAAACATTTCGGTTCTTAATTTATATATTTCAAATTTAACGGGTGATCCAAGTAAATGAGCTCTTTTTAACGGCCTTGTTTTGACAGATCATGCTTGAGTCATGTAAAGCGTCATGTTATTTTTGCTGTGTATTGTATAGTATTTCATCATGGAAAGACTTATGCCTGAAAAACGTTTACAAATCGTTTAACTTTATTGCGAAAATTCAAGTTCTGTGAAGAATGTGTTTCGCGCCCTTCGCTTTTCTTGTGGTCATCATAGTCGGCCTACTGAGCGTACTCTTCACAACAACATCACCCAACATGAGACCCTCCATTCGTTATGGGATAATATCCGACTAAATATACGACATCCAGCAGTGGATCTGTGAAAACTCACCATCGTTAAGGACGACCCAATGCTACAACACGACATGACGATTCAAAAATACTTAGAGAACTAAAAAAGTTTACAGATAAGTGGGCAGCAAGCACGGTTAAAGCCGTAAATTTGAAAGTTAAAAGCCGTTCTGCACAAAGAAGAGCGTACGCAAGTGGACTAACAAGTAGCGCAGCTAGAAAGCCTTTTAAATCAAGAAAAAATCTACTAAGATGATTATAATTTGCTCCGGAACACATCAATTGGTCAGTGTAACGATGAAAAACAATACTTTTCTCTGATGAATTAAAATTTAATTTGAAATATTCAGACAGAATGAAAAGAGTTCGCCGACCAAAAAATAAGAAGTTAGATCCCCGATACTGCCAAGGTACTACGGTTAAGCACGGTGGAGATGGTATTATGGTATGGGGATATTTTTCCGGGTTTGGTGTTGGACCTCTTCATCAATACATCAATACAGCTTTTGCACGGTCAAATAGCATGTCGAGTCGAACGGGAGTTTTAGCTCGTTGGCCGGTTTGGCCGCCAGTATGCCGGTTCAAGCCTTTTGAATGACCTTTATGTCTACATAGCGTTTTCCTTTCATGGGCAAATGCATTTTTCCGAAAAGGAAGAAGTCGCACGGTGCCAAATCAGGTGAATATGGAGAGTGATTTATGGTAAAAATGCGATTTTTGGTCAAATAATCGGTCAAAATGATGTCCTTCGAATGTTGGATTCTGAGCAATTTTTGGTCGTCAGTCAATTTGTGCGGAACAAACTGTGCACACACTTTTCGTAAGCCCAAATGTTCGGTCGAAATGCGATAAATCGATGTTTTGGAGATGTTCGCTTTCATTTCCATGAATTTCAATGATGATTTCGACTGATTTTTGATGAATTCATGCACAGTTTCGATGGAATTTCCGGTGATCACGGATTTTGATTGGCCCACATGTTGATCGTCATTTATGTCCTCACGACCACTTTGAAAACGTTGAAAGCACTCATGCACTCTGCTACGGGATAGGCAACCATCCCGATAAACTTGTTTTATCAATTGCAACGTTTCGGTAAACAAAAATCAATTATTTTACGAGAAAACTCGATGCTCGAGTAGAATCCGAATCGAGTTTACCATCCCTACTGGCAGCCGTCGCGTGTACATATAATAACCTCTGCACAATAACCACCACAAAAAAAAAAATATTTTTTTCTATGTTATTTATATGGAAAACAGAAAATTTGAAAGAGGCACCTCTTAATATTAATATTAAGAGCTCATCTTTTGAGTGACTTCCTTTTTCACATTTTCGAAAGTTTTTAGCCTGTTTTTCAGTTGAAAAAAAAGGTTGACTCATAATGACACACCCTAATGTACATATATAAATTTGAACTTGTCTCGTATGTGTTTTATGAGCGCATGAAAAGCGCAAAAGCCACTCACTAACATGCCTTTATGTGAACCGAGCACGCCAAAAGTGACAGCAAGCCAGCTGTGAATGCAAGTATTTCAATTTTTATGGCGAGAGGAATGCAACAAATCAGTGCGGTTAAAAGAGTCGAAACGATGGCAGTAAACTTCATATATAGTAAATAAAGAGGAAAAAGTTTAAATGCACATTAAATGGCTGTAAGGAGCACTGGCAGCGCAACAGTAAAGATGAAGAATGTTCGCTTAAAAGACAACGACAAAGCCAGCTGCGCAGCAAGCACGCTCAATGACAAATACGCACATGTGAGTGTGTGGCGCACAAATAAACGTACACATAAAACGGACTGTAAAATTTATCAAGAAAACGCTAAGCAAAGCATAGCTGCAGAGCTGCGTCACAGAGGCCCCCCTGCAAGCGCCGCACAGCAGCAGTGACACACTGACATAAAAACAAAAGCTTGGCGCGATTACGAATCGTTCGCTGTTCTTATCCTTCGCCTCTGTTGTTACACCGCTCCCTTCAAAACGTTTTTACGTGCCACTCGTTGCTTATGTACATATCACATGCTGTGCTCGTATGCGTTCGTGCGCTCGAGTGTGTGTTCGTGTGCGTTGCCAGATAAATTAACATAAAATCGCAATAAATTCTTTTTGTTTTTTGCACTGCAAGTGATTTGTTGCTGCATTTTTTCGCTTCACATTTTCACTTTCACTATATCACGCTCGCTCTCACTCACACTCTCTTACTCGCTCTTCCTTATTTGTCACTCATATACAGAGTGTGCTTTTCCTGTGTCTGCGTCCTTCGCTTTCGCTGTTATCTTTATCCACATTTTTTATGCGTGTAATTTCTTCTTTGTTTATTCTCGACGTTTCTTTTTTTGTTTGCCAACATGCAAATTCTTGCTTTTTTATAGCACTTCCGCTCATGAGTGTTTACATAAATAAAACTCAATTCTCTTATGCCTGGTGTTTGGAGAGTCATAGCGTATAAACGCAGGCACATTGCTGAGTATAGCAAGTAAGGTGGAGCTGAGTTCGGTAGAAATACATACTACGGCAGTTTAGTTAGATGGATGAATATTCATATATGTATAAGAATTAGGTTCTCATACGGTCCAGATTTGTTTCATTTTTGACTTCCAATGTCATTATGCTTAGTTGACCTTCTCCTTTATTTCTAATTACATTTCGTTCTATCTTCCTGCCGTATACAGAGTAAAGTCAACTAACGACATAAAGATAATTTTTTCATAATATGAAGTCCCAAAATGTTGAAGACCTGGCCTATATGAAGATTTGGTTTCATTTGGACATCGTTCTTAAGGGTTAGGTCCCATATAAAATTAGAACCATTTTTGATGTTTTTATGAAAAATGAGCGTATTTCTAGAGCTATATATATTAGGTACACAACTAAGCTCTCGCTGTCAATTTTAACGAAAATACAAAGTTATTGTAAAAAAATAGTTCAGAATGAATTATTCGGAGTATTGCTCATCGATAGTGATATCTTTTTCCCATTTTTCTTGCAAAGCTGGTAAACTGTTACGGTAAAACTGTTCATCTTGCGATGCCATCCAAGTATCAAACCATTTTTGGTGTCGTCTTGTAAGGGAACTGTTTCTGAGCCAGACCTTGTGCCATTCAATGGAACAAATAAAAATCGGACGTTGCAATATCTAAGGAATATAGCGGGTGTGGTATGACATCTCATTCAAACGTTTTGAGGTAGATTTTAACGAGTATGACAACGTGATGCCGTGCATTGTCATGCTGCAGAATGACTTTTTCGTGTCTATACTGGTATTTAGGTCATAAAGAACTCAAGTTTTTTGCTTCTGAATCATTCCAATTGCATGTAGTCTCTTTAAAATTGCTTGCCAGGTGACTCCCAATGCTGAGGCAAGTTTTTCTTGCATTTGATACGGATCGCCCTCGGGCAACGTCTCCAATTTCCCAACTTCGAAAGTTGTAACGCTATGAATATTTGTACTTTTCTAACTGATTCTGTGGGAAATATTTTGAACATCTCCATACGTACCATTGTGTCAAATAGATAGTGCAAAATGTGCCACACATTTCGAAATTGCAAAAACAAAATGTGCGGCACACACAGATTGTATATCCACAAGCTAATCTCAGTGCCATATTTTTAGTGAACTGTTTACATTAGAATAACAAACAGTGAATTTTTTTGCTTACATATAGACAAAATATACATATCAGAACAATATCTTATACATAAATATATAATAGTATATTCACCGTTTGCTTGTAAGAATGTCTAACCTAATTCCCTTGAAATTCGCTATACACTTTGCCTCTCTTTTGATTAATTGTTTTATTTTTTTAGGCGTCACAGTGAGGCAGTCAAGTCGCATTTCGTACTGCCTCGCTTTTGTGAACTGTCTTATTTTGAGGCAAAGGCTGACGAGTTCTCTTTTTGTAAATGACTAACAGCAAAGCTGTGGAACTATTTAGAGTTTTTCCTTCTTTCTTTCTTATACTAATCACACTTCTATTTATTCGATACCAAGAAAATTGTTTTACTAGAATTTCTTTATCAGTTTGTGCAACTGCATACGTCTATAGTAAGAAAGAGTTACCATACAGCATGCATATATATGTATATCTATATATAGTACATAATATTTTAACAGTGTTGAAGATAAATTAAGGACAGGAACGAGAACAAAATAGGAAAAAAGGATAATCTTCTGAAAAAGTTTGCGTACAAAGGAATAAAAACATAACAAACATTAATTTAAAGGAATAATGCTGGTTCTAGTAACTAGTTAGGTGCCCTTTACCCCACTGAATTAACGAGATTTGACGTCTCCTCCGGTATGATTTTGCTCCATTCTTCAATGATAACACCATTTAGCATTTTTTGTTGGCAAATTGGACGTTCTAACATATCTCATAAGTGCTCATTGGGCGTATGTAATTGTTTGGACACATTGGAACAAAGCCAAAGTTTCAGTGTTATGCAGTATGCGCATCTTCAATCCCAGTTTTGCTGAACTTTGCTTCAAATTAATTAATTATATCCAAATAAACTATTCTGTCCATTGTTGACTCAAGAAACTCTATGTTGTGCAATTCGGTACTAGGCATATACCCCCACACGATTACACCACCATCAACGTGTTTTACTTTTTTGTTTATTGAGTGCAGTACCGTGTGTTTTCCAAACAAGCTTCCCTTCGTTTATTCCCAATATGCAAAATATGCTGTCGCCTAAGAAAATAAACCATTTCCAAAGCTCCACCGGCTTATTAATATACTCATTGGCAAATGCAACTCGCTTCTGCCTATTCGACAATGAAATGAATGACTTCTTCCGTGCGACTTGATTCCGATAACCAACTTTTTTGAAAATTTTGCACACGCTGACACTGCAAATGGTTTTCTGGAACCTTATTATGCTTCACTTTTCGGAAAAGTGTTGCTCTGGACTGAGCTTTAAACTGATAAAAGATTATTCAGTTAAAGAAGAGCATTGCATGGCAAATACTTTTAGGAAGCAGGAGTCCTTTTATGTTTCTCATAAGACCATGTAAGCATACGTGAAGGAGGTACGGTTTTTTTGGGGTTGGCTCAAGTCTTTTAAACCTCAAAAATAAGATAAAATTAGCATTGAATACTAACCTTTTGCAAATATGAATACCCAATTAATTTTCAAGTGAACCTGATTCAAATTTCGTCCACTCTATAATGTAAATATTCGCCTTTAATAAATTTGACAAAAAATTTGACAAGTAAATACAATCTTTTGTAACCTTTTCACCAATGCCTAAACAAATAGTATATTCGATCAGCGATTCAACAATAATGCACTTACAAACCACTCATATACTACAAATATTAAGCCATTTTCAAAGCAAACAAATAAATATTCCAAATTTGCTTAGAAAATTCGAAAAATGTGCGAGAACAATTTCCGCTACTTTCTTCGGCATAACGGAAATCGCCGAACCCCATAAACGCTTGGCATTTAAAATTCAATAAGGAAAGTATGACAGATATGGGCCACTCAGCGCCGGCAGTGACCAATATGTGCCAACAATGAATATGCCTAGTAGGTACTTACATAAATAACGGTTCATGGCATTCTAAAGTATCGCCTTTCACTTTCATTTTCCTTGCTTTAAAAGGAAAGTCAACTGCAAACCTCATGTGCTTGAATAGTAATTGTGGAAAGTTCATTTTAGGGTCGAAGTAATTCTCTCTTAATGACAAAGTGTGTGCGTGTACGCGCTTATGTGTGTGTGTGTGTTCATACATAATCGCCCATAACATATTGTGTCTCTTAGTCCATACGCATACAAAGTACGGCCAGGCTATCGAGATGGAACGACAGCAAATGAGTGGAAATATTATTCAATGGCTTGACATTTGCGTCAATTTGACGCACTTTGCTTCGTTTCCTCCATTGCTGGTCTGGGCGGTCGGCTCGAAGACGACAATATGGCGCCACAATCAATTTAGAAAACAAAAGAGCCATATGAAGATTTCTGCTTTCTTTCGTTTTGCTTTGAAAATGGGCTCACACACATAGACACACATAGAAGCTTGTGCGCAGTGGGAAAGCAAAGCAGCGTCAGTGAAGACAAATCGTCGCACAATAACAGCAACAACACAGGAGCTCATAACAGTTGGAGTAAACGACCTGACACAATAGAAGCTCATGTAAACCAAATGATATTTAATAAAAAAAGGCTCATATAGAATAAAGTTTCAGGCCTCGCCTCGGCTATTACCCGTCCTTACAGCAGCTGGTGCTGCGTGTGTGTGCGAGTAAACGATAGCAAAGTAAATAAATTAAAATTTAAACAGACGCTCGGCATGTAATACCCACAATACGCTTTTATGTCGTGCTTTTTTCACGTTTTAGTTGGTTTACAAAACTGAAAAATATTAATATGTGTCCTTGCTCGTTTCCATCTAAAGACAGCGGATATGAGTGGCTTGTGCCCAAATGCTTCACTTGTGATGGGCAGTATTGGTCCGCCAGTCACTCGTGCGGCATTTAAATAAAAGTAAAGAAGGTGAAAAAGATTATATAACAATATTTGCTCAAGCTTTCGTCGTGAGTGCTTAAAAGCAGGAGATAAGAAAATCGAAATTCGCTTAATGTCGTTTCGAAAGACTTGTGTCCGTCCCTCATTCTCTGAAATATAAACTGACATGTATCACATAGCGCTTCTCTAAATATTTTTCTTTCATTTTTAATATTTTTTTTGCGTTCGTTTACAATCTATATAATAGTCCCCCTGCCGAAAACCTACAGGCTTGCGTTGAGATAAATAAATTCATCAATATTTTATAAATTCGAAATTGATTGCTATAAAAGTGTACCTTGTACATATACATACATACGTTATATAAATATACATAAGTGTGTGTGTTTATAAACACATGCGTATAAATAGTTGTGTTAAGTTCGCACACGTGCTTTGAACAATCATTCTGTGCATGTTACGTATACGCAGTGTAGTACAACGCTGTTGGGTGAGTGAATTGCGATTTTTATGAGTTTAAGTCCAATGATTAATGACCATTTCGGGTAACAAGTCAACCTTTAGTGTGTGTAGCTAGCATGGCATTACGAAGGGCTCAGGCGAACTGAGTTTTATGAGCTACAAATTGGATGTTTTTGAATCGATTATTTTCTGAAATTTTGCACTCCTCATTTTCTTCACAAGAAGCTGTTGATCTTGTGGAAACCGCTGATATTGGTTCACTATAGCATATAGCTGCCATACAAATTGATCGTTGAAACTCAAGTCCTTGTAAGAAAAACTTTTTTTTTGAGAAGATATTTTCACAAAATTTGGCAGAGGTTATTGTCTATGGCGCCTTTATAATTTAAAGAAAATTTTTTTAGATCAGATCAATATAGCATATAGTTGTCGTACAAACTGGGCAATTCATATCAAGTTCTGGTAAGAAAAACTGGAATTTGTGAAGACTATTATCGTTGCCGAAGGTAGTGCTTATTATTTGCTTTAGTTCTTAAAATAAATCTGTATTTTAGCAGAAATATTTCGTCGACAAAGAAGACTCTTCAGTGATCTTCATTGCCATCAGAGAGGTGCAAGTTGCATTTCACAAATTCAGATAGCGCTAAAACATTAAAATTTTCGTCAGTCATAATATATATTAACGATCTTAGTCTCTACGGATAAATTTTTTCTTTTGTGAAATGAGCTCAAGTTCTTGCTAAACTGAAAAAGAGTTATACGAGTTTTTTCTTCTTTAAGAAAGTATCCTACATAGCAGCCAAAGTTTTGGTAGATTTTCAGATATGTATTATTGAACCACGTCTGTGCATATTCTAATCGCTATAATCATTTTGATATTATTTTCTCTCATTACAGGTATCTTGGATACGCAAAAAAGACTATCATCTACTGACAGTGGGACTGACTACCTACAGCAGTGATGAGCGATTCAGCGCCACGCATTTGAAGCATTCCGAGGTAATATTTATAATAATAAATATCTATCTATATGACTCTTGCACGCTATACGGGAGTTTATTAAAATACATCTTTCGTGTTGCAAAGTAACCTGAATAAGCTCATTATTTGTCAAGTTTGTCCCATATTATAAGAAACTGACCAAATACAAAAAAAAAAAATAAAAATTTATTGAAAAACTTTTTACACTTTAAAACTCAAAAATTTTCCGTGTCTTGCATTCCTCAATGCACCAACACTCACTCATAAATACTACACACACACACATGCGCAGGAAAGTGTCCACTGCAACGGATGCACTTGGCATACGTGCAACGCTCGCCGCACGCGTGAATTCGTGAGTGATGTGCCATTGCGTCACGAGTGCAATGAATGTTGCATGCGCATGTGTGGTTAAAATAGCTGGCCGCAGCAATGAAACGTGACCGGCATAAAGTGGTGCGCCAACACACACATTAACGCATACAGCGCCAGCTGACCCCCGACGGGCTTAAGGAAAAAGAGTGCAATAACAACAAGGCATCAACGGCAATCAAGCAGCCAAATGCGACAAGCCGCATAAATATAACTCAGCGCGGCAGCGGCCGTGTGCGACAATTCGCAGCGCATTCACACTTTGTTGCGGAAATGCCAGCTAAATCCAGATAAAAGCAAAAAAAAAAGAAATTGAAAGAAAAATTTAAAAAATTGCAAGCAAACAGTTCGAAGTGTTTGGCTGGAAAAAGCGCTGTGTACATTTTTCTGCAAAAATCTAAATTTTTTGTGCGCGCACTATTGGTGTCCATAATCAATTTCATTTTGATTTTTCATTTCGCTTTGGTTCGCTGTACGTTACAAGTAAAATGCATTAGTTCACGCGCAAGTGGCAACATTTGCCGCACCCAAAATCCACTGCCACTGATTGTGTTACATTTATCTGCGAATGCTGTTAGCATATTATCCAACAATTTTTCACTGTTACTATTTATATTTCTATTTCTATTTCCATTTCTATGTTTTCTCTTTTTCAACTCTTCGCCTCACTTCATGTCGTTCGTTCGATTGTGGACCTGCTGGCAACTCGGACACCCACCCATCCAATTGCATTGGTGTTCACTAACGCGCGATTGTCCAATTCAATCGTGATGTGGCATGCCACAGGATTGGACGCTGCAAATAAAATTTGTGCAACTACGTGATGCGGGCGTCTATGAATGTCAAGTGTCAACCCATCCGCCCACATCAATATTTCTGCATTTGAATGTTGTCGGTGAGTATCGCCCGCTCAAATCTAACTAAGTACTTATGTGTGTGTGTAAGCGAATGTTAGAGTGTATTTGTGGTGTGTGTGCACAAGTTGATTGCATACAATTTAACAGATTGTCTGCGCTGGTGCTGCCACTACAGCATACGAATATTTAGATTTCTTCAGAACGAGAAAGAAATGGCAAATAGAAAGATCACCAGCTTATTTGGTGTATTTTATGCTGCTTGTCTGCGGATTAAGCCAAATAAATCTACTGAAAGCGTATTCGATGCAGAGTGCTTGCAAATGCAGAAATAAGTTGAGTGTATACAACAACAACAAACTGAATAGAGAATATGTGCTGTGCAGCGCTGACCCGAGGCGTATGATGAACATTTATCAGCAAGATTTACGGTTGTGGCTTATAAATAGATGCATAGTTGCTGTTTTAGAACCCAATTGAGTTTTTGTAGCTAATATGTTTGCTAAAATAGTTGGTCTTTGACATGGTTTGAGATGGCTTGAAGTTCATCCTCTTTAGATCATGATCTCTTGTGCTTTACACTCTTCTAAACAACCCACTTTTCATCGCCAGTATGCACTTCAAAAATGGATCACTTCTTTGATATCTGAGAAGCAAATATAACATTTTGCTTGAATCTCCGTTTCCGTCTAGGTATTCATGAAAGAAGTATGTTTGAAGATTATTACAGTAATATTGACCATTTTGTATCATACGGATATACGCTTAATAAAGCTTTATTGAAATACATTAAATTCCTTTACCCTCACTCACTGAATAAAGTGTGAAACTTCTGTTTGTTCTTCACTTTTAAAGTTTAAAGTTAACAAAAATGTATTTTCAGTATCTTAAATATATAATATTTAGTAAAGTTTGTTTATCATTATTATGAAAAACCATGGCTGAATTCTTCATTTCTAATCCTTTATAATTCAAACAACACACATCATGAATTATATAATATCAAGATCTTTTTGTGCACAGTACAGCCCAGTTAAGTAGTTCTTAATTATCTTAATGCTTCCTCTATGGCCTCCTCTTAAAGGCTCTATGTCTGCATAATCAGGTGAATACGGGTAGTGGTTAATGGTGAAAATGTGATTTTTGGTCAAATAATGTGTCACAAGCTTCGATCGATGAGACGATTCTGACCAATTTTTGGTCGTCAGTCAATTTGTGCAGAACAAACCGTGCACACACCTGTCGTAAGGCCAAATGTTCGGTCAAAATGCGACAAATTGATATTTTGGAGATGTTCAATTCCATTTCCATCTATTTCACGAATGATATCGGCTGATTTTTGATGAATTCACGCACAGTTTCGATGGAATTTCCGGTGATCACGGATTTTGATTGGCCCACATGTTGAACGTCATTTATGTCCTCACGACTACTTTGAAAACGTTGAAACCGCTCATGCTCTCTGCTACGGGATAGAAAATCATAGCCATAAACTTGTTTCATGAATTGATATGTTTCGGTAAAAGTTTTACCAATTTTAAAACAAAATTCAATCTTGGCTCTTTGTTCGAAGCTCATTTTCGCGCCGATAACACAAACATGCTGACACTTAAAACGCAATAACTTCACTTCCAATCAATGAAATGTCATGAAATTCTCACTGAACTATCGATAAAGATAGCAGATTCTAACGCATTAACCGACATATAGATGACGCCACCACGGGGCGCTAGATTCAAAGAGTTCTGTTTACTTTGGAAAGCACCTTGCAGGATGAATATCCAGGTGATCTACGGACGCAGAATTAACAGTTAAATTACTAAAAAAAAGTTATGAAAATTTAATGATGCTATATCCACTTGAGATGACTATATCCCCTTGTTTAGTTAAAAAAACAGTTCGATTACTTTGTTATGGGATGGCTTACAGCTCCTTTAGCGAATTATTTTTTATTTCTTTGATGGACGGCAATTTCAGTTTGGTGAACCGTAAAAAATAACACAGAGCCAAATCTATTGAATACACTGGCTTATCGATGATATTCATTGCGTTTTCGACCTTAAATTCAGTCACAAACCCCCTCTTTACGGACGAGTCTAGCAAGAATACGTTTCCTATCCAAAATATCCACCAAAATCATTCAAGTCTTCTCGCGAGAGAAGCGGAGCTCTCTTGCAATCTCTCTACCACTTGGCTAACGATTTTCATCAACCATATCCTTCACTTTTTTAATATTTTCATCAGTTGAAGAGATCGAACGTCGTCGTCAACGATCTCTCGACCGTCTTTGAAGGATTTGTACCACTCGTAGGCTTGTGTTTCGAAATGCTGTTTTCAGAGTCGGTTGGACCGATATAAATACATATATATTTGTCAGATTGTGAACGAAGGAATGCGCGTTTTGACAAAAATCGATATTTTAAGCGACTCTGCGTGACAAATTTTTCACAAACTACTAGTTTCTGGATCATTAACTGTATTAATTTAATGTTATATGATGATAATGATATCAGAAAATTTTAAGCAGAAAAAATTAGTTTTTCCTGAAAGGCGCCGACGGCAACAAGGAAGACAAGATATTTCAAAATAAATCACTGGTTTTAAAGAATATCAAAATCTGATTTTTCAAATCCTCAAATTTATTAAATTTGATACAAAACTTACAAGTGTTACCAAATAAAGGTATACATACATCTATCATTTAAATAAATTCTTGCTTTTTCAAATGCGACATATTTCCCGAAATAGCGCTTTAAATTTATTGCGCTACGTTCAGTATCTGCGCAATTGCGCGTTCATTTTGTTATTTATGGAAATGAATTGCTTAACAAATGCGAAATTGTAACCGAACTGTAAATTCAAATATAATCAAAACATAATCACGAAATCATTAACTCATGTGCTCATGCACCCGATGTGCCATTGAGTGCACTAGAAAAATGAGCTCAAGGACGCGTCACTGTCCTGCGTATGGTAACATGCAGCACTCGCAACGCCGTACACGATGCACACACTTAGCCATATACCGTGCATGTGTGTGTATATGGCTGAGTGTGGCCTGTGTGTGAGTGTGAGCGCATGTGGGGCGCAAGAGCAATTTGTGGCCATGAGCGCCCTAGCAAGCAGCCATGCGATGGCGGAAGAGCAGAGTGGGCTCGTGCTGGGGTTAAGCGCACCCGCAACTGTGCACTTTTACAGGCATTTAAATTTCTATTTAAATTTGTAATAAATTTTATTGTATAAATTATCTATGTGTGTGCTCATTAAAGCATACATGTAAGCCTCTACCAGTTGCTGTTTTTGTTGTTTTGAGATTCAAATTTATTATTATTACGATATTATTTTGCGCTTGGTTGCATTAGCAGCCCTAATGTTCGGAACTAAATGAGAACTATAATTCGAATAAGCAGCGCGGCCTCGTAAATATAATTCATTGTCAAACAACCTCCACGCACACACACACACACACACACTTCCAGTCAAAGCACCCACCTATACAATAAAAACACACCTATACAACAAACACACACCTACATAACAAACACACACCTATACAGCAAGTACCCACACACTAGCGCAACCACGCTGGCGGCTGTTGCTGTATTAATATGCGTGCATTTGTGTTAAATCTAATGAATATGCTATAACGCCACAAAGTATGCAACAAAAATAACAATGGCGTATTTTAAGTAAATACAAAAACACCAACAAATGCATAATGCAATCGGTTTGGCATAGCATGGACGGACATTAGCATTTTATACGCTTGGCAATTAAAGTTGCGTTAATGAAGCGCACACAATGGCGCTCACGTGCCTTCGCCATGTGCATAGGTCTGCATGCATTTACAGCAACACTGCTGCCCGGCTCTACATTCCCCCCTATTGTTTTATATAATTTGCAATTAAACTAACAACGTAGTTACGTTGGCTGGCTCCCTAAACATCCATTGCAATTTTCAGCCAAAATGCGAAATAATTTCATGATTTGCACCTATTCTGCATATTTGCGCCATTGTTGGGCGTTTGTAAATAATACTCTTTATGAAACAATGTAATTTGGAAAATCAAAACTTACTTTGATATAAATATGTACATATAGATATATTTCATAAAGATAATAATCACAATAATAATTCTTTGAATTAAATTTATTTCATTGTTAAATATTGTCAAAGAAAAATTATCAAATGTATTTTTATGGTATCGCCACCTAAAATGCAGAAAAAACGTATAACCAAAAACTCGAAATTGAGTTTTTTATTGCTTACGGTTCATTACATCATATTACATATATGTATGCAATAAATTTTAAGCTTCCGGTACCAGATGTAACCATTATATAGCCATTAATAATAACCAATTTATAACCAAAATATTGAATTTTGTTTCATATAAGTGTAATATCGTTTTTCCTTCACGTGTTAACTTATGAAAAGTAATGTTACGTTATTTTGCATTTGGTTAACGATATGCTTTCAAGAAAATACATAAAGAAACTTCTATAATATTTTAATTGAAGGTTAAAGGTTCTTTTCAAAATTCAAAAATAATTTATTTCCAGTTAATATTTTTTTCAGAAAAAGAAAAAATGTAACTTAGGTTACAACGAAAAAAGAATAAACTTCACAAATAAATGAATGAAATGATTCCATAATAAATCTTGATTTTTATCGACCAGTTTTTACAACCTTTTTCGGAAATTGTAGCATTAAATGCATCTATGCTAACTTTTGTGATGATATCTCGTCAAATAAAAAATATTTCCATACTGATGGTTTATGCAAATAAGCAAATCCTTGGAGAAAAAAACGTGTTGAAAATTGGAGATCGTTATCGCCAAAACTAAGAGATTATTTCGCATATATACAGACAGTCGGATGTCGCTAAATGAACTCAGCTCAACAAGCAGATCATGTCCTACTGTTATAAAATTGAAAGATGGACTTTGTCCATTTCATCTCCGGCTACAATACATTTATGCCAAGGAATTTTCCAGTCATCATAGCACTTGGAAAAATCCTCCGTCGTGATGGCCATCAGACCCTGCTGCGATTGAGCTTTCATATCCTCAATTGAGTCAAAATAGTGTCCTCTGAGTGTTCATGTGAATTTGCTAAATAGCCAGAAGTTACACGAAGGTAAATCAAAATGTGGCGAAATGTTTACGAATAACCAATGCTGTATGAGATGGTGCATTATCTCACTTCTTTGTTCAATAAATATAGATTTATGTATGCTTCAAATTTTAAGCTTCCTGGTAGCAGATAAACCATTTATCATTTTATAACCAAAACTCAAAAATATTCTTTCTCTATATTTCAATCTGATTTATAATTGTAGAAATTGGAAAGTTATTTTTTATAAAAATTTTCAGCTCTACAAAATAAGAAGTAAGGAAGGGCTATGTTCGAGTGAAACCGAACATTATATACTCTTGAAACTGGCAAGAATCAACGCCAGGGAAACACCTGGCCTTGATGTAAAACGTCAACTAGAGGAACGGAATCCAATTATATAAATACATTTACTGTATATAACTCTCATACTGACATATTCGGCATTAGATTTGTTAGAAAAGCAAACATTATTTTGGGAATTGGGAATCGACCCAATTTTCTACATTAACTATTACCATGTCACATACAAAAAAAATATTCCCTGGGTTTCATTAAAATACCTCACATACAATCAACATTCATATGGAACAAAATCAGTCATATGCTCGAATATCCTGGTAAAAGTTATTAGGGGGATAGGTCAAGTTTTCGCCTAAATGCATATATTTTAAGCAGAAATATATACTGTTATGACTAAAACATGTTCTGCAAGTTTCAACGATATAACTCAAATACTGACCGATATTTCCAGTATAAAGCCACCTGGAAGTTCGAAAATCTTTATATTAGGAATATAGGGGCTCATGTGAGTATTAACCCGATTAATGCATATCCCATACATTGATCGATCCACATATTCGGTACATAGGCACTTGAACAGTTTCGATTGGATTTGGACAATTTTTGAAATTTCAATCAAATTGTGTACATAAATATAGTTTGACATTCGGAGCATATTTTCGAAAATAGTTACAAGCACGTTTTCTTCATTTTTGTATCCATCATCCATCATTTTTGAGTCCATCTCAAAATTAATGATATCTCCAATTATCAATCGAGTATACAATACGCCGCGTCAATACCTCACGCCACTCTACCTCGATTATTCAATTCTACCACAATCCGCGTCAACTCCATTGCCAGCACCGGCAAATCGTCTTCGGAATTGGAGTCTCGCCGCCCCACTCGACGATATTTATTATTAAAAACTTTATAAAATATAAATTTATTGTTCTAAATAAAATTATTAAAAAAAACGAAAGTGTATACAGGCATTTTCAGCTTAATTAAAGCAGTGGTGTGTTCTCTCGATATATTGGGTATAAATTTAATCATTCTCTAATACCGAAATATTTCCTTTTGTCTTCCTCCACTTTTCACTTCACTTTAAAGAAATTTTTAAACTCAGAATTTTTGATTTCATTTCTGTTTTCTCGTACAAATATTTTAAACAAAGAATAAATAAAAATCATAGTGGCATTTCAAACTAAAAACAAGTTTTGGATGGTTCTTGCGTTGTACTAGTATGTTACTCCTTGATGAGCTTGGGATATTGATGCGTTTAATAACCTGACATGCTTCAGGTCTTAAGAAGTATATATGGCAGAATATCAACATTTTTGCCAAATTAACTTTTATGCCCGAATAGGATAGACATTTTTAAGCAACCGCTTAATGCTCGCAGCTCTGCTGGGACATTTCTAAGAGCTAGCTAATTCTGTATCATCTGTAAATCTGTAAAATTATCTGTAAAATTGATTTTCATTAAATATATATACATATATATGCATATTTCAACATAGTATTAACACAATACATTGATATTGAGTTAGATCTTTACTGCAATGATTTTGCCATTTCTTTTTATGTTTCGGAAACCGAAACTTTGTCAAAATAAACCTATGACGTTATGAGCTGCATATAAAAGCCTGAATTTAGGTTGCTGTACCGCAAATTATAGAGAATTGGTTTTAGCGGAAATGATATTTAGATCTCCTTAGAACTCTCCAAGCCAAGTGATTCACACTGCAATATCGATAAAATTATCTTAAGACTGAAATCAGTCACATTTTTGTCATATGTAGCGACCTTTGTGTGTTTGTTGCACAGAACCGAAGCTTTAAAAATTAATTTTATTGATTTTAAATTCTGTCTTTACATGATAATCAGCCAAGCTATATTAAACAGAAATGTCAAAAACATGTGTAAGCCTTGACAGCTGGTTTGACGGCTGGGTTGACAGCTATCTTTTTAGAAAATTCCATGCTATACAACTAGAATCTGTAACCTCCGGATATTTTGCCGACAACGTGTTTGTGTTTCAATTAAATGACTGTCAATATTTTAATTAGAGAAATATAAATATTTATTGAAAGCACAAAGATTATCCTCATATTTGGTTGAAATTGACTGGATCAAAAGTCATTTCTTGCGCACGATATAATCAAATATCGGCTTTAGGGGAAATTATAATTAAAACAAAAACAGCATTCGAGTATTTAAAGCAACAAATAACTAAAACAGCAACAAAAAAATTTTATTTCGTTTATAAATGAATTGGCAACTTAGCTAAGCGGATTACAGCTACACGAGGCCGTGAATATCTTTTTGCATTAAATAATTGCATTTGTGTGCTAAATCCTCACGTATTGTGCGACATAATAACTGGAAGCGGTGATATTTAATTAATGGTATTGTAGCTATATTTCACGGTGGGCGTTGGTGGCAGCAATCAGCGCAAAGTCGATTTCACCAGTTTAAGCTGTCGCTAACAAAATGACAATTGCGAAAGGCATAAGCCAGTCAAAAACTGCATATATGTATAGGTTTATATGCATATGTACTTGTGGTATATTTGTATATACTATATATATGTGTATATATTCGCACATGTATTAATAACTAACAAACACTAATTTTCGCAAACCAATTTTCATTTCAATTTTACGGCGCTCGTGACACGCCACTGCAATTTTCAATGATGCTGCTTGCTGGTACAACAACAAATGCGACAACAAACAACATTTGTATTGCAACAATAATCAACAAATTCAACTCAACTTTAATTGGCCGGCGGCAATGTGCCTGGAATTTGCAATTAACTTTTTGTCGTTATTTCACTTCTATTGCTACATCGCACATTCAATTTGCTTAGAAGCGCGTGCTGAAATCTCTGGACCGCCAATACGCTATCTGACACCGGGCTCTACGCTGCGCCTGCAATGTCGCGTCGTGCAGAATACGGAGGCGTCCGAGTTCATATTCTGGTATCATGACAACCGCATGATCAACTATGACAGTGATCGGGGCATCAATGTTTCGACGGAGCCAGGTGAGTGAATTTTGTGAATAAGTATGATATAAGTATATAATCGATTATTTTTCAATGAATGAGGGAGTTGCTAATAAAATTGTTTATAATTTTGTATTAATCCCCGATTATCGCTTGAGTCTCCAAAAACACTCAAGTTGAACAAAATTTTCGTTATTAAATAATCTCAACATTTTCGGCATTCTCTTTGATCTAGCTGTAGTATTCAGCAGTTGAAGTGACTTACAAGCCGATTTATGAAGACTTTTTCTTACAAAAAAAATATTTTTATCAGAAAAATATGTATTATTGCCGAGTGACGGTCATCGTTAGAAGAAAATATTTTTTTTTTGTTAGACAAAAATTTTAATGAACCCAGGCTCCATCATTCCGGCATACACCTTTTTAACTATTTTGGCATAGCGATTCCGGCCTCATTTTGTGATTGACAGTTAAAAAATTTAATTATCATTAATACTAATAAAATGTTCAAACCCAGAAAACTAAATCATCAGTTTAATTAGAAAATAATTGCTTTTTAATTGAAGCATCAGTATTTGAAATATAAAAATTTATTTGAAATTAGTTTTTAGTAGTATTATTTAAAAGAATTTTATATGCAGAGTAGACATTATTGGTAAATAAGTGCCATTAAATTTTATTATTAACACAAATACCGTGCAGTCTTCTATATACATACACAAGCATAGCGCTACATGCTCAGCAGTGAAAATATCTATTAATAAACTATTTCGAAACTAGTACACTACTAGTTACAAGCAGTAGCTTTTAATTATGAGTATTTACGTGCCGATTTCGAAAAAAAATATACAAGTCTCATACTAGCTCACAATAAGTAACGAATTGTTTTATTTCAAATCATATACTCAGAAAAAATTTTAACTTGAATTTTAAGTCACTTTTGAATTACAAAATACGCTTTTATAAAAAAAATATTGATTCCCTGATACAACTTTGCCCTCTTTCTGCATCAACTCATCGAAAAATTGCTACAAGTCTAGTGCTTTTCGGAACACTTCGCTACTAGGCAGCAAATTCATATTTTAACCCACATTTTTCCTCACTAGTTGACTATTTCACATTTTTGTGTACAAGTTAAAACATCTACATACACGCATAAATACCTAGATTCGCCTTAAGTGATGCAACAAATGTGTTTGCTTTCATTTCCGTGCGCAAACAATAACCACACTTTACGATTATTTTATATACAATTTCACATATTTGCGCTATGAAGTGCATTTTCTCATATCGAGAGCACAGCCGAGTTGAAATTCAATCTTTTGTATGCCACGAGGGCTATGAATTTGCATATACACGCCACTGCGGGTATACGGATAAGCAGCAGCACTTGCGTCAATCAACTATCACTTCCGCTTGTCTTCGACGCATTTGCATAACACATGCAAGCCATTTTGCAAAGCAATTGGTAGGATACAACATGCTGGTACTAGAGTGTGGCGATAAGTGATCACGAATAGAACAAGAACTGTTTTCGAGCGTTCAATGACCTTAAACAGCCCTATATTGTACATATATAGTTATTCAGAAGTTTGATAATATTTTGAACAGGGCCTCGGTCCTTCTGTGATTTTCTTAAATCAAAATAAGTAAACAGTTGTTTAAAGTATACTATTGTCTAAAATTAGTGTCATAATATATAAAAAAATTAAAAAAGATAATATTTCTAACTATTTTTCCTTCATATCTCACAGATTTCCAATCATCGGAGTTAACAATACAACGCACACGCCGTGAGCATTCCGGAAATTTTACCTGCGTAGCCAGTAATACACAACCTGCAAGTGTGTTGGTGCATATTTTCAAAGGTGAGAAAAAAGATATATGTATATGAAGCTCAAAAACTTTCATGAGTGCTGCTCATTAGCATACAAGATACCCTTGGGTTCTTATCAATAAATCCCATAGATCCGCCCATAGATAGAGTCGGAAAGTGTGTGGCTGCGAAAGTTGCTAAAAGATTCAGAATATCGATTTTCAAATAGAAGAAGTTAATAAGCGCTTGTTCTGAGTAAGGTTAGCCATTATCTTGGGTTGAGAACCCTACCGAAAACCATCTTTAGAATAGGCCATTCAACATAAAATGAAAATTTTATGAAAGCAATGTTATTAAGCCAACGGGTAGACATCTAAGAGGCGTTGGTTCGAAGGGAATTACCCAGAGATCTTTGATGACGCCTAAGTTAGCTATGGGAAAGTCGAATAGGCTGATGAGATTTAAAAGCCGTTTATGGAGATTTCATGCGCTTTGAACAATATTTAAAGTTGTTCAATAGAGCAAATGCTAAGTAAAATATAAATTGGGATGCAACAGATGTTAAACTGTGTAAATTATAGGGTTTTCAATAGGGAGCTATAAACGTTTTTTTTTAACAAAGCAAGAACAGTTTGGTGTGGCTTGTAGGCCGGCGGCGTCATTGGGCCGTACTTCTTCCATGATGATCAAAACCGGCACGTTTCTGTGAATGGGAGTCGCTACCGCGAACATTTTTGGCCGAACTGAATGATATAGAATTAATGTGCGGCTTCAACAGCGAATGTCCCAATCGATTTATTGAAAACCAAGTTTGGTGAATGTGTTATCTCAAGAAATGGTCCAGTCAAATGGGCGCCTCGGTCATGACACCGTTACACTATTTCCTGCTATGTCAAGTCTATGGTCTATGCTAATAAGCCGGCGATGATTGATGTACCTCGTAGGAATATCGAACGTGAAATTGTTTTGTGACCATGGCCATTATCTAGCCAGTTCTTAAAGTACATAAGGATAAATTATTCCGTCGTTTTTATAATTTTCTTTTCGTAAAATCAGTATTTGTCTACTTTTCTAGACGTAGTTCTTAAAATAGTACCGACGCCTACTTTAATACATGCTGACAAGTATTCTTAATTAGAAAAATAGTAAAAAAAAGCAAGCGTGTTCCTGTCACGTGCCAATACAATTGCCAGACGAGAGCGAAATTGCATTACATAGCCAAACTCAATTGCGCACAACAACAAGCAGCAACAAGTCTCCACTAAATAGCTCGACTTGTGTTGCCAATAAATTAAACAGCTTCTCAACACCTGTCATTGATGCGCCGACTGCACTTGTGGCGATAATTGCAAATGACGTGAGTGTCTATGCGCCAGCAAAGAAATTTCTCAAGTGGCCAAAAAGAGCCAATACACACATGCATATATACGTATATAAGGCTAGTATGTGTGCATATAAGGGCAGCAAGTACGTGACGCGGCAGGAGGACGCGAAAGGAGAAATGTGTGAAAAGAAAAGAAAAAAAGAAGAAATGTTGGCATACGTGTACCACCTTTTACCCTAGTGGGAGTAAATCTTTTTTATATGTGGAAAAATTAGTTCAACCAAAAGACAACAATAATAACAGCAGCTATATATATGACTTTAAGTAGGTCTGGGATTTAGTAGAAATTATGAAATATTTCTCTTGTATAAATATATGTATATATATTTTATGAACTTATTCATATTAAAGTTTACTATTCAAAAAAGTTGAAAAAATCTAATTGAAAGCTTCATAGGTCTTGATATTTTTGTAGAAAGCAAATTTTCGAGATCTAAAAAGAAATTTAAGAAAGCTTCACCGAACATTTTATACTCTCGCAAATGAAGTGATAATCGTTTTGATATTTTTTCAAATACCGTAGTAAAGCAAATTTTTCTAATGATATACTAATACAGAAATAGAAAATATAAGAATACTAAATGACCGAGAAATCTTTAGTAGTTCCAAACTGTCAAAAAAATCTTTAGTAGCAATATTCTGCTTAGAGTTTTATTGAATCAGTCTTCAAAAGAAAGCTTGTAGCTCTGATGGGTATGTTATAGGCAATTTGAAGCTAAAACTCCTGACAGTATTTACACTTTGACAATTGATTGAGGTCATATTATAAAAAAGTGTTAAAAATAAGTAGATACTAATTTCAATGTATATCTTCTTTGAAAGTGATTTTTCTAAAGAACGTAAGAATAAACAATCGTAACCAGATGATTTATTAACATACTCTAAGACAAACAGTAGATTTAAAGCCTCTTTCCAGGAGAGTTAAATATAAAAAGTTATTTAAGGGCATATCCTTTGTGACTGGTAAAGAAAAATGTTTTTAGTAAAATGTGTCTTTTTATATATGTGATTGCCAAAAAGATATAGCCAAAAATTTAATTTAATTATAAAGATAAGGATTTGCCATTATGTTTTAAAAATAATCAGATAACCCCACAAAAAATAGTTTGGAGACCGTGCCACAGGTTCACAAAGTAAGATAAGCGCTCACCAAAAGTTTCCTTCAATAAATTGATTGTTGTTGGCTGTATGACGTGTAGCACCGAATTTTGCTAACCAAACGCTGTCAACATAAACATCACTCATTTGTGGCACGGAAAAGTCTTTAATCATCATGTTTGACCAAAGAGTGACTTTCTGAGAAGGTGAGGCTGCCTCTATAATGGCCTGCGAGTAATCATCATCTTAAACGTGACAGTTTACTTTACTAGCATACCCATTAAACCAAAAAAGAGCTCCATCGCTGAACAAAATGTTCTTGTGAAAACCGGAATCAGTGGACATCTCGTTTTGGACCTATTCACCGAACGTGCAATGCCATTGAAGGCCGGTGGGCTTCAACTCTTGCATGATTTGGACCAAGAATCTTCCGCAAAATCTTAGATAAAGTGTTTGGGTAAAGCTCCAATTTTTGAGCACGTCGGCGGTTGGATTTATACGCGTCTTTTGCCATACTCTGCTTTACAGTGCCTTCCGTTTGCACTGTATGTCCATCAGATACAGTGGTGCATTACCAATCCATGGTTGCTCGAATTACAGACTCTGCAGGGCGATAATGTACCAAATACTGGACGCAGCTCGCCAATCACTATTTTGGTAATAAATTTTCACGATTTGCACACGTTTTTCAGGAGTATGTTCATTCTTCATTCATACATAAAGTGACACACCAAACTAAGTATAAATCAAATAACAGCTGTCAGAAAGAACGACTCCGATTTTTTATTGTCCCGTTGAAAACCACGCGTCTAAAAGGACTCCCGTTATAGTTACTCTGTGAGTATTTAGAAACAGAGTTCCAAACAATTTAGTTTAAATGAATTATTGGGCAATTCTCAGGATAAACTTTCCTGTTCCCAATTATTAAATTGGAAGATATTTACAATCATCTTGTAATGTAGGTATATCATATATATATAAAAATTGAATACACATGTACCACACAAGTAAAAACTTTCATCAATTGTATCTAAATGGACTGTTTTTGACACTTTCGCCATTGCCATTTCAATTTTATCCAAAAACCTCGATTACTCTTTCACTAAACTATAATATAGCTACGCGTATACGGATTAATTGAATTAAGCCATTTCATTTAGCAAACTCCGACTGACAGTATCACGTTGAGGGTCAGTTGCAGGCAGTCAAAGCTCAATCAATCAGTTTGAAATTAATTTGGGAAATTCTGCGAATGACAATCGAAACCTGCAGTGGAAATAAACACGCCAATTAATATCTACGAATTCCAAATGGAACTGTGATAATTTACTAAATATTTGCTGATGATTCTAAAAAAAATATTTAACAAGTATAAATTTGGCATTCGTGCAATGTTATGACTAATTTTCACTTCAATTTGTGCCCCAAAATTTGCGAGTATATTAGTTATAATAAATACTTTGGGGTTAAGGCCTCTGAAATTTCGATGTAATTAGTACACATATGTATGAAATATATGTATGTTGCACATAAAGCGTGTGTTCTTAAGAAGAGCATTTCTTAGAGTTAAGTTGTCAAGGCGAATTTGACAATTTTCTACAGTATAAATTTGCATAAAAATCTCAATTTTAAAGGACAAGTCAGCGTTCAGATACATTACTCTTTTTTCGGCTCCGGAGTACAAAAGATTTTATTTAATTAGAAGTAAGAAGAGTAAAAGTGAAAGCAATTCGCATTTCGAAATTTAACCGAAAGGATTAATGGCTTCATACATTAATTTCAAATAAGATATCTGAGCCTCTAAAAAGACATACCTTATAAGTAAATTTTGCATATGTCCCTATACATATGTATATTGAATTTTAGACAACGTCTTGCAGTCAACGTACATAATGGATATAGGAAAAATAAACATGTACCAAGAAATGCCAGAATGAAGCCAAACATGCGAGTCCAAGCTGTCTCTATGACAATAGACACGTTTGTAATGCAACGCATGATGACAGGCGCGTATGAATTTCTAACCACAAGGCAAAGCTTCAGGCGTGTTGGGACGCTCTACATTCATATAGTGCGTGCGCATGTGTAGGAGTGAGTTTAAAGTAAGTAAGATAATAGAGAACCCTACAAAAGCAGCATAAATGAGATATTCCTCTCAGATGTTCTAACAAGATGTTTTAGCTTTTGGCCGTATGCGAAGCTACCTTAATGGACTTATTAATGTGGATTCGAGAGTGGTTATTGACTATTAATAGCTCTTGCTAATCAGAATATGTACACTTTAATAATCGTCATCGACTCAGGATGATTATTGAAGCGAACGTGTAGTAATTTTGCAAGGTGATTTATTCTTAGAATGTATATGGTAGGAATAGAACTAATTATTCAACAGGAGCAACGGAGGAGTATACGTTCAGTATCTTTTCTGTAAGTTCATTACTTTCAAAGTTTATAACCTAAGTATGTAATAACTTCAAAGTAGTTCATGGAAGTGTCGATTTAGTCTTTATAAATTAATTGAAAGCAAAAAAAATATTAAAGTTCTTCGAAGGAGTTAAACACGTTCAAGGTTGGTCAAATAGCGCGTAACCTCGCTATCAATAGAATTCAGTGTCTTGTATGGGTGCCATACTTGGCCATACCGAAATCGCAGAAAATTGTAAATCTGATGAGCTAGCAAGAAAAGGCAGCCTATAACCGCTATCGGTAGAATTGGAGCGTGTCGGTGCTCTGGTATCCTCTTACGTTCTACGACTAGATAACTGGGCTTTGCGAAAGCTTAGCCAGCGCTGGGCAAAAGTTGTCGCAAAATTCTTTTGGCCCAAGATTTATTGGAAGAGATCTAGTGATGTCTTTTTTTCAGTAAGGCTAGCATCGCCCCTCTTTTAATAGAACATTGGTCTACTGGCGTCCAAGCAGTAAAGTTGGGAATCCTGCCAGAAGCCATCTGCAGAAGCTGTATGAAAGAAAATGCGGTGAAAACAACTCAACACTTCCTTCTTGACTATCCCGCGTTTGGTAGGTCAAAACTTAAATACTTGGGAGCGCATAGTTTCAGACATCCCACCGAACTGGCGGGAATGGAAATTAAACGCGTGTGCAAATTTATGTTCGCTACTAAGCCTTTTGCTAATTTTTACGTTCGAAAACAGAAGTTCTTCTTGTCTATGGCTTCACAAAGGATTACATATAGCAGTCTACGTGCGATCTTTGATTTTTTTTTAATCAAATATGACATGTTTTTTTTTTCTTAAACACCGCTTCAGATATGAATTGTATCAGACCTCTAATATTGTCGCTGAATTTTAGCAACTATTTGCTTATGTTGCCAGCAGATATTGCTTGGATGGTATACATACTATATACCTTAGAAAGGTTTATGTGGTGTTCTTTGTGCACTTTTCAAGAAACATCATAAGCGTTGCATACGTCTAGAATGATCTGTGTTTAGTTAGAATCCGACGATGCTATGGCCGATCATCGTTTTGGTTTCGCTATTCTAGTAAGAGTAAAGATTACTCTCACTATTTGAGAAGTATTGCGTTGTGAAATGGGAGTTTCAGACTTCGCTTATATAGTCGTTTATGGTAATACTACTCTTCTGAGAAAAACTGGGTTAGTTAACGAAAGGCGAAGACAAATCGGGTCCAAGTAGTCTCACTGCAATGAACTTGACTGGCATAGGTCACCTAGAGTTGTATGATTCCAATTGTTCGTAAGTTATTCGGCAACTAGTAGGGAAACCCATTTCTAAATTTTCGGTTTATATTTCTTAGGTTTAGATTTCTTGCATGAAAAGTTGAGTCGGTTTGGCTATGTACGGTTGTCAACCCTCCTGTCTGTCCGTATATCGTGTATCTAAACCTAAGAAATATAAACCGAAAATCCAGAAATGGGTTCCGTCAGTCACTCAGTCATTGGTCACTCAGTTTTTGAGATATCGTTCAAAAAGTTTTCCCACGCCACTTTTTTCCCATGAAACATCTCATATCTTCGAAACGTCGATATAGGATCACTATACGATAAGGCTGTTATTCAAATGGATTGATTAAGCCCAAGTCCTTGTATACAAATCATTTTTAATTGGCAAGATACCTTATCAAACTTGGACACAGATAATTGTCGGAGAAAAGCCGACAGCTTTCGAAGAAAACTCAAGCATATACACATCTACCATACAAACAACGATCAATGCAACAAGCGCAATAAAGCGCAAATTCGGTTATTAATTAATTTTGCAAACTAAGTTAAATTTTTTATTGTCTTTGCGCCACAAGCTCAACCAATTCTCTAAAAGTCTTTCTAAATCCATAGTAGATTACTGTTTTAGTTTCCGCAAAGCGAAGCTAAATTTGTTATAAAAACTTTGCTCGTAAATTTTGCTGCCATTAATATCGTATCACGTATGTATGTAATGTTTGCTCGTATTTATATAGACATAAAGGTACCGTTGTGCAGTTACAAGTACATTGGCATATACTTCGAGTAACTTACGCATATCTGTGTGACATAAAATGTGGCAACATAAAACGTTCAACATAAAAATAATACTAAAATATTAAATGTTGCACGTTGTTTGCGGTTGTGGCAAAGCGGCAAGCGCTCCGGTTGTTGAAAAGGCTAAATTGTCAGCAACGGTGGTTGGTGGATATTTAAGAGAATTGAATTTTTTCCGTTGTTTGCAAATGCGCTTACTGTAATGCTGTTGCTGCCGCGTGTTGGCCCGCTGCGGTCGTTGATGTTTGTTACGGCAATTGCTTGCCACATGCACGTAGCCAGCATCATTCAGCGCGCATTCCTTGCGCGAGTAATAAAAGTTATTTATGAAAATTGCAAAACCATGAACTGCGCTAACGCCATGCCACGTGCCACAAATACCTAAGCCTACGGCGACCATGACGCACTAACTGAAAAACTTACATTAAGCAGTTATGCCTACTTGAGTGTGTGTGTAGCGCAAATGCAAATGCTCGGCAGCCCAGCATTGTCTGTCTGCGTCCGTGTGATGTTGCTGCGTGCCACACCAGCCACAGCAGTCAGTCAGTCAGTCGCTTGGCTGTAAAATAAACGCACACATGCAAATACGCACACCATAACATGTGTCACATACACACAGACACGTACATATAGTTTTGTTCAAAGCGTTGACATCGGCGTTGATGGCGAGCAAACGCGACAACGCTGACAACAACGGCGCAAATTACTCTCAAAAGTGTATACACGTGTAATCGATACGCACACACACATTCGTATGCATGTATATATGTGTATATTTGTATGTGTGTGTGCGTAATTTTACACTTTGTTTGCCATATATTGGCGATTGACAAAACCGCAATGACAACAGCGTTGCTGCGAAATATTTGTACGCGCACAGCGGCAGCTGCGGAGCAGACACTGTGGAAATATTCTGGTTTCAAGTAAATATTGGGTTGCTTTAGTATTTGTTTGCCGCTTGGGACTTAAATATTTGCAGATTCTTATTAAACACTTAAAATACTTTGGTCTATACCCCGAACAACGAGTTGAGAATGCGTGGCATTCAAAGTTAAATTTTTTAAATTTTATATGTCACGGCAGTTTTCTCTGTTTTACCACTCTTCGTCTCTTCGCACAAACAATAACCGAAAGACTTTACATCGAGATATATTGATGGCATTTGGTACGAGTATTCCTCATTGTGGACCAAACCGAGCTAAAATGCTGAAATTTGGCGAATAGTCACGGAAAAATGGAAAATAACACAGGTCCGAGTCCTTTAAAAGGCTTGATGTACATGTCTTAAACATTTCTGTACATTCTCCGTTTAGTTAGAAAAAGAGAAAACCTGAACGACCATTCTATCTCTTTTAGTTTAGTATTACTTTAGCTTACAAAAAGGTGAAAATGGGTGCTTTTGGTCTACATCCATTCAACAGTGCAGTTGCTTCTATTCCTTAAACATTTGGCAACATGCAAAATATGTTAACAAAATTAGGACAATGTAAGATGTTTTCTGTTACTAAGCTGCAAATTGGTGCAGTGTCCTTAGAAGAATATGTCGATCATTAGCCTTCTACAAGGTCAAATTCAATCACCAAGTCATTTATAAGTAAACAACTGCAGCACGAGCATGGTCAAAGATGGTTAACAATTTCACCTAATTATCGTAGAATTCAATTTTACTTTGAAACAGACGATGTAAGCAATAGTAAATAAATCGAAAGAAAATGTATATCAAGTAATGCTATATCGCAACTTCGCCCTCAAGTTTTTTGAAATGAATTGAAACTTCTTAGAAACTCTCTAATTTAGCACAAATGATTTTCTGTCTTTACAGTTGACTTTATGTATAACAACATATGTATGTCAACAAATAAGGAAGAGCTAAGTTCGGGTATAACCGAACATACTCTTGTAGAAAGATAAGTACCTTCAAAAGTAATCCGGAAGTTCGAAAATCATTAAATAATGTATATATAGCGCTGAGGAAGTACTGACCCGATTCAAACCATTTGCGACACACAGACATAATATTATCAAGAAGGGATACTCTCTGAATTTCAATTATATATCTCCCACATAGACCAATATTTTCGGTAAAAAGTCAACTATAAGCATTGAGTCTACTGATTAGGTACCAAAGGCCGAATAGTTTTGGCTCGATTTGGGCAAATTTTGGTCATACGGTCGAAAAAGGGACTATTCTTGTATTGTCTTGTTTTGTTGGTACACTCTTCATAAGAACGTATGTGAAGTTTCATTTCAATCTGCCAATTCATTCTTCGTTTACAAGCCATTAAGTGATGCCGTGTCACATCATATTTTTACAATGGAATAAATTGATTATCGTACAGTGATAAAATTCTTATTTTTGGAAGGTATAGCACCAAGAGAAATTCACGAATGAATTTTAAAAGTGTGTAATGATTGTTCACCTACAATTAGAAAAGTAGAATGAAGGGTTGCTGAATTTAAACGTGGTCGTACAAGCCTTGAAGACGATCTACGTAAAGGACGTCCAAAAAGCGCATCAACACCAGAAGTCATAGCCAAAATACAAGATACGGTTTTGGGAGATCGTCGATTGACTAAGCGTGGTTTAGTAGAGGCTCTACACATCTCATTAGGCAGTGTGAGCCATATATATGAGTGAAGTTTGCGTTTTAGAAAGCTGTGCACAATGAGAGCCATATTCGCTAACAATGGAACAAAAACACATTCGAATGAGACTTTCTCAGCAATATTTGGAGCGTTTTAAAAGGGATGAAGTGGATTTTGTGCATCGGTTTTCACAATAAATGAGACTTGGGTCTATCACCATGATCTTGAATCAAAACAAGAGACTAAAGAGTGGTGTGAATCGGACAAGAAGGTTATGACATCAGTTTTTTGAGATGCGAGAAGAATTTTGTTTTGTGGATTACTTGCAAAATGGTAAAACAATTAATTCTGAATACCACCTGTTGAATGTTTTGCAGACATTTCGGGTTCTCACTTCAGGGATGGGGATCATAAAATTGTGTTTTTCTCATCAAACGACAAAAGTTATTGAACAACCTGGTATATAACGAGTTGAAATTCTGTCTGCTTGTCTGTTGGTGAAAGCTGTAACTTGAGTAAAAATTGAGATATCTTGATGAAACTTGGTATGCGGGTCTTTTAGTGCAAAAACAAGTATGAGTAGACGTAATCCGACCAATGAAAGCGAACTTATATAATTTTCGAATATGTTTTATAGCGAAAACTGGCTATTTACACAAGATAATGCCCCTATAAATGTTGCAAGGTATCCGAAGACATTTCTCGAGTCGAAAAGTATGCCGTTGTTGGATTGGCCAACTATAAGTCCACAACTGAATCCAATTGTGGATTTTTGGAGCATTCTTTTCCTTTTTTTTTTTTTGTTTACGAAGTTGGACAACAATTTGATAGCTTAAAAGAAGCCATTTTGAGAAATGAGGTGAGGTATCGACATAAGCGTACTTGAAAATTTAGTAAATTCGATGCCCCGACGATTAAAATTGGTTCCAGAGTGAAAGGAAGATTCAATATGTTACTAATCTAATAAACAGCTTAAACGTTGAATGTAAATATTAATTAAACTCATTTATATTTTTTATAAATCCTTGTTTTGCACAAATATCAACTTTCGTTGAAGAAAATTTTCAAATTTGTTTTGAATTAATAAAATTATTCAAATTGTTGTAAATATTTTTGTTATTTAACATCATCATTAATAACTTATTTAAAAGAAATAATAGAAAAATCGATGAGGTCAAAGTTCGCAAAAAAAAAACACAAAATATGAAGCAAAAATATTCATTTTACTGAGCTAGCACGATGAGTTTTCGGTGACATATACAACCGTTAGGTGAACTAAATTATTATACTCCTGCAACAGATTGCGACAGGGTCTGTAAAAAAATTGGAATCGGAATCCCAAATCTTTGAGAAGTGTTTACAGAGTTCGTTTGTCATTTTTAGCAAGTTAAGTACAGTAGCACTCCATAGGGGTGAGAGGAGGACATTATATTACTGCTTGAAAATTAAGCGAAGACACTGGAGAAGTCGTGTGCTCTCTCGTAATAAAATAATAATAATACCAGCGATTAATCACTGTATAACCAATTTGAAATAAAGTAGCAACTTTTATGCATTAAGACTTAAGTCAGATTCTGTTTAAAGCTCAAACTCTTCATGGAAGTTATACATTTTTAAAGTTTCATTCGCAACAATTAAAATATCCACTTTATCTATATATAATACATTTCCTCCAAAAATCCCAAATAACAACTAATAGCTGTAATCAATGTAATTATTTCAAAACTAAGCTAGCCCAAAAGTTTTCCTGAAATTTCACACAAACAAAAACAAAACATATAATCTAGTTGTAATTCTCTCATTTGCTAGCCACTCTTATATTTAGCGACTATTAATCTGCTTTGCTGTGTTACTAAACAAAATTCTGATTTTAATACCGCTTTATGTTATGTTTTGTATCAACAGGTGATAATCCAGCAGCGATGTATCACGGTCATGTGGGCGGATCGACTAAATCATATCAGACGCATTTGCATGGCATTACGGCCATAATAGCCATGGCTTACCGAATAATACAAACATATGTGCATGTTAACCTGGCATAATTACGCTGACGAGCAGCAACAACAAAAAGCGCCACAAAAACGACAACAGCGAGGAACACACAGCAGTTAAGGAGCGAAGCGGTATTTTGGTGCACGAAAACCTTTTGACGCTGCTGCACATAAATAACACGTGTTTACTAACAAAAACACACATGAGTATATACGAGTACACACATACATACATACTGTAGGTATTTATATGGCTAGGCATTTAAGTTGAATAAAACATCTAATAAGGCATAATGTAAGCGGGCATAATGTTAGTTGGTCATGGGTTCACGGGTGCTTGGGCGTTTATGAGTGTGAATGTGGGGCAATTGTGTGGTGTGGTGGTGTGGGTGTGCGCGGTAAATGTAAGCATAGAAAGTCGTGTAGTAAAAAAGAAATGATATGAAGTAGACGATTTAGCGATGAGATCTGAATATACTTAAAAGCGAAGTTAGTTATATGAACATATATGCCGAGTGTCGGTATAAAAATTGAGGGTGTGAAATTGTAGCAAATTAATTAAACGAAAATGGTAAAAAATTAAAATTATTGCAAGTTTATGTGTGTGTTAAGTCTGTGCTTTTCTAAAGATCATGGTTATAGAAAATTTGAAAAGTAAATTTAGCAGAAATATAGTAATTTTTTAATACTTTTTTTTGAAAAATTTCGAAATATTTTAGATTAAGATTTTTTAATAAAAAAAAATTTATTTTTATTTCCTTTTGTATACGATTCACACAACAATAACAATTTTGGAAAATCTTGGATTTTGTAAATGTTTATTGTATATATTTATGAAGTAAGAAATACAAAAAAGAAATAATAATTAAAAATAATTTGATTTAAAACTTGCAAAAATCCTTAGCTAATCATGTCCTTAAAATCTATATATGTAAATATAAAATCAATAATCAAAATATAAAATATTAAAAAAAATCAAAATAAAAAGCAAAAATTCAAAACTTTTTAATATCGAGTTAAGCTCTTTAGATAATAAATATTTATATAATTTAGTAATATAATGTGCAGTGTAGAGTTTAAAAAAAAGCTAAATACGCAAACAAATTAAAAGGAAAATGTATGAAATATTTGATGAAAAATTAAAAAATTTGTAGGCAAAAAAAGAGGATAAAGATAACTAAATGCATATAAATAAATTAATTAAACTAAAATAATATAAAGTAAAATAAAATTAAATGAAATAAAATGGAATAAAATAAAATAAAATGAAATAAATTAAAATAAAGTAAAGTAAAACAAAATAAAATAAATTAAAATAAAACAAAATAAAAAACCAAAATACAATAATAAAAAAATAAAATTAAATTAAATTAAAAATAAAAAAAAATTTAAATAAAGTAAAATAATAAAATAAAATAAAATAAATAAAGAAATAAGATAAAAAAATAAAATTAAATTATATTATAATTATCATAAATAATACGAAATAAAAAAATATTAATTATATTGTAATTTATGATATTATGGCAAAATTTTTTTAATTGAAACTGTAAATATTACACTATTAATTATGGTACTCAATACTTCAAAATATTTTTAAAATAATTTTATAAATAATTATAAATTTTTTTATAGCTAATAATTATTTTTTACCAAAAAACAGGCTCTTGTTTTCAAATAGCTTTTTCTTCACGTACGAGTTCACTAAATTTGCATCGAATTGCAACTACACTTTTTAAATGATTTTAGAATTAATTTTATACATAACTACAAATAAATGTTCTTCTACAAATATATATAATTTAAAGGTTATAGTTATTTTTTGATTTTCTCGCTTCCAAGTTTTATTAATTTTGTCCAAATCGCGATAAAATATTTTATGAATAAATATTAACAATTTGATCTTCCAACATATATAATTTAATAACACAAAAGTTAGCTAAATAAACTAAAAGAAATTTTTTATCTGTTTTTCTTCAAAAAAAATTTTTTTTCGCTTCCGACTATCCCCGAAAATTTTATATATAATTTTATAGACAATTAAAAATTATTTTTTAATCGCAAATTATATATAATTCAATAACATAAAGGTTTAGTTAAATTAAAACAAATTATTGGTATATTTTCATGAAAATATTTTCACTTCTGTTTTCATAAAATTCGCTTTAAAAAAATTATTTAAATTATAAAACTCATGCTTGATGACTTTCAACGAAAACTGTTTATGATTTTGAATAAAAAACAATATATATATAGAATTTATACACATTACTAAACTTTATCTATAACTACTATACTTAATTTAATACTTAAGCCTAGAGGCAAACATTGTACATAAAGTGAACTTTCTAAGTAAGAATGTAAGCGCCTGTTGTGGGCAATAGAAAAGTGTGCAACTGAAGCACTATAACATTTGTGTAGTTAAAATTTCCAAGTAAATAAGACATAAGTGATGAGAAATGTGTAAAAAGTAAAACTAAGGTAAATAAATATAAAATTGTAATTTCAAAAAAAAAAACTAAATTTTTTCTTATGTTAACTAAAAGCAAAACAGGTAAAGTAAAACAAAAAAAAAATAATGGAAATTTCTGGTATTAAACTGCCAACTCTTCAAGTTGCCATTTAAATAATTTATAGTATGTGCAGCCACTTAACCGAATTTCTGTTGCGCCTAACTGAATTTGTCCGCCTTTGCTTCTTTGTTTCATTTCTTCTTCGCGCATTATCGTCGTTACGCTTCCCTAATTCTAATAGTTATGCCACTCAAACTTTAATGCCATCTAATTGCAATATTATACTCTTTTCTTCATTTTCGCAATGTCATTAGTCGTCTGACGAAGTCCCCTCCACGTTTCTACGCTGCGTCACAGACAGTTAGTGAAATTGGCGCAATATGTTGCAAGCACTTAGAGGCTTATTGAAACTTAATCTGCTCGAGTATCGCTGCAGTGCCTCTCGAAGTTTACGCACTCGAATGTATGCACATACTTATGCTAATGATGGCTACTAATTCTAGCAGCAGGATATGTGAGTGCGGGTACATACAAATGTATATGGGAAAAATTTAACTTTTTAGGGTTAAGTTATGCAGGAATCGCTTTAAGTATGGTTCGTAGAACTGTTTAACAAATATTCCGCTTGAAGTGATTTCTGTTATATTTTAAGCATACTAAAACAAACTCGAAAGTCGACTGGAGTTTCAAAAAACGGTTATATATATTTTTTGTTTATATTTGGAATAGTTTTTGTGAAGTAGCAAAGATATTCAAAAAACTTATAACGCTCTGTGTAATTCAGCAGAGTGTTTTTGATGTTTTTTGTTGGGCTAATGATGCGAACATCTGAACGTGTTACCGTTACGCCGTTGTAACCGAACTCAGTTGTACACAGCCAACTTCTCCCTGAAACGATTGAAAATCACATCCAAGTAGCCGTCCCAGTGGTAGAAGATGGGATCACGCATAGCGGTTGTGACATCGCCTATAACACCGAAGTCTTCTAAGAAACGATTGTCTGGATCGTGTGAGAATGAAATGACATTGTGACCCTGATTGTGAAGATCGTCATAGAAACCGGGATTGACAGAGAGATAGCTCGGCTCAATAAGATCGCCGAGTATATTGATACCCTCGATTTCGTCCAGTGGTATGTTGTTGCCTCTGGACTCAAAGAAATATAAAAAATATGTTTTTTTCATTAACTGTTACTAGCAAAATCTGAAGCGAATACTTTCATCAGTTACATAACCCTTATCGATACTCTACACTACGCGATTGATCCAGCGTTCAATGTCAGCTAATTTCAGTGCACGTTCATCGCGATCGATATCCTTCAATAACGTTTTGGCAACACGTTCCAGATGGGTGCACAGAATTTTCGGGACATACTCGTAACCTTCCTCAACAGATACACGTACATATATTGTTCAATGACTGGAGCTTCGCTAAAGCATTGCAGAAGCGGTGAACGTTGTAATGGGTCATAAGCTTGTCGCGCATGAGGTAAAATCGTTTACCACGACGATCCTTGCGCACCACCTCATCGGATCCCGAACCGGAGTATACCAAAGGATAATGCCAGTGGTGGCTGTAAACACCGATGTCCTCATAGAAGTAGCTCAAACGTGGAAGAGGAAAGCATTGAGACGCTCCTTAATATAGGCAGCCAAGGATAGTAGGCTAGGCTATTTCATTTGTCTTAAGTTAGAATTCAGATAATCCATAGTCCACTGCTTCATACCTAAAGGGAGCGAGGATTGTTCAATTTCTTCAAGCGTTATATGATTGACTGAGTCAAAAGCTTTTGACAAGTTCAACGCTACTAGAATTGTCATTTAGTTGGGTGGTTTTTGATTAAGTGCCGTGCACTTTATTGTTGGTGGCCTGCTAGACTCAGATTTTAAGTGATGAACGGCAGTTACAAGGCCTCAAGCGTATCCACTACTGGGGAAAAGAGAGTTACCCACTTGGTTGACGGGCCGCTCAGGTTTCAGTAATGGGATGACTGATCCGATTTTTCACACATCGAGAATATGAATAGTGGTCAATGACAGCACTTTAAGTACACAAAAATTTAAAGTATGATTTCTTTAAGAAACTTAGCTACAACGCAGCAGTATCAGCGAAATACACGCATTTGTACGCATCTTTTTAACTCTCAATGTCCACTAATTGCAAGTAAAAACTTTTTAGCTTACCTGGCACACTCATCCCTTGGGAATTAATGGCGCAGCTTATCTATGAAAATTTCGAGTTCCTTATTCGATTATTTATACTTACCTAGTTACATATAAATTATTAAAATTTCCACTTTCCTTTAACCAAGCCTCTTTGAAGCATTTGCAGCTCGCAGCTCAACAACTACAAGCATAAATTCTCCACTCAACTAAACTCATTCCACATTAATTTCGCCCTCTTTCTTCGTTCTTCAAGAGCTCCGCTTTCATACGCTCAGCACGTCCGCCCAGCTATTTATTCGTTTTTCAATTACCAGCGATTGCCAAGAGGCAGCGCTTTCTAGCAACCAATTTTTCTCCGCTCTCAACAACTGCGTCCACCATACCGCAGTCTGCGCGGCCATCGCGCTTTACACTGTCATCGTGTGACGGGTATTAGCGTTGGTGACAGAATCATTTGCACATCCATTTTCCATCCGCGCTTACGTCAACTCTAATTTCCTAATGCCAGCGCTTAAACTCATTGTCGCCAGCAACTTTTGTATTAAAATTTGCTTTTCTTTGTTTTTGTGTCGTTGCTACTTCGACAACTTTCCACCTCATCAGTGACGGCTCGTAGACACGGCTGGTAATCAGCAAAAACTGCTTTGCCTCCTGACGTTTAGCGTCACGTCTCGCAGAGCCTCGCTGATTGTCTGGCAACCCGATATCCTGGTTTCCAATAGCGTTGGCACATACCAGCAGCCTCATTTGTGAAGTCATTGCAGTTTTTCGTAACATTTCATTAAGTTGCCTCCTTCTCACCGCCCGCACATTCTTCCATCTAACGCCTTATATGTCTTCAGAACGTCTCATTATCACTTCCGCTGCCTTTCATTAGCTAAGTAGTCCTCCTTGCGTACGGCGCCTTGGCCCTAGATGAGTTTAGAAATTATAAAAAGTCTATACGCTAAGGTTGTGCCATACTCATACTAAATAGATAGACACATAGCTATATGCCGCCGCGGCAACTTTCTAACTGTTAAATAGCTTCTTGGGTATACACTTGTCTTGTCTCGTGCTCTCGTGGCGGAAGCCTTACTGTCAACAGCATTTGGTTCGTCAGTCCTACGGCTTAACGGCGTACTTGCGTTAGTGAGTGGCGTTTCAAATAGCACTCATCCGCCGTGGCATCCGCTGCACGAAAGTGGCAAGAGCCAGCTCACCATATCTGTTGCTATCGCTTTCATTAGTATTACATAGTTGTTGCTCGCGGTTTTATTGCTTTATAAGCGCGTACACAAACTATTATGAATTTTACGATTATACAATTTACTTGTTGAAGATTTTCTTCTTTTATATAGCTTGCGCGCAAACTATCATTTCTATATCATTTAGTTAGGGGGAAAAAATTGCGGTAAATTTCTTAACTGCCTCTATAATATTTGCTCAATTGTTGCTGATGTCATTGCAACACCATAAAGTTGTTATTGTTGTTAGCACTTGTCTCTCTTCTACTGCTCTTTTTCACGATTTTCAGCAAGCTTGTGCTGGCTTATAAACTTTTAATGGGGTTTAGTGAAAATAATCAACTAAAAAGTTTTATCCAAATAAAAAAATTGTTTAAATGTTTCGAGAAACTAAAAGCTTTTGCTATTTGCCAATTCAAAGAGGAACATTTATTTTATGACTAAGCTTCGTACTTCGAGGTTTATATGGAATTGCTTCAAGCCAAATCTGGGTGAACACAATGCAGAAAAGATCACGTTGTGATGATATGGACTAAATTAGTTTAATATGCTTGCAATCTTTGAAGGAAAATGATGTTTAAGGATTGGGAAAACTTCCGATACATACAACTGATAACATATGTTGCCAAATCTCTTACTCTTAAGATTAAAATTTGATGGTTTTGGTTTGGAAGACGAACAATATAGTAGGCGATCAAGAAACTAGGAAGATGATGAACTCTAAGAAAATTGTTGTCTAACGCAAGTAGAACTTCCTGAATCCTTGGGAGTTACATAAGCAGACATTTAAAAGGTTCAAATGTTTTTCGATGCATTAAAAAGTAAGGAAATTGATCGCCATATGAATTGTGGTCAAGAAAAGTCAAAAGATGATTTGCCAGGCTGCTAGAAGGCTACAAAAAGAAGTTTTGTTTGCATCTAATATTAAATGGTAGTAATGGAGTACGCTAGCGCCAACAACTCATCAAATCAAGCGATGGCTGAAAAACGACGATTACGACCGGATACGTAGCTTTAATTTTCAAGCATGACAACGATTGGCCTTATGTTGCTAGATCGCTAAAGCACTATTTGCAAAACAGTTGCTATGCAGTTTTTCCTCGCCAACCTAACAGCACAGACCTTATCCTTCCATATGACCATTTTTTCTTGTCGATGTCTTGACGATTTGTATCAAAACAAGGTATCAAAAATGATTGATTAATTCCTGGCGCTTAAGCCGGCGCACATTATGTGGCATGGAAGACTGACGCAGCAGGAGATCTACTACCCGGTAAGCATTCTTAATGTTTGCGTTGAACTTCTCGGAGATTGCAAGATATTAATTATCAGAAAAAACGTTATTTTAAGACAATAATTTGATATAGTTGCTTATTTTAAAAACGCGTGAAAGCAGTGTAACCTCTGGCAATACTTATTTTATTTATTTCTAAGAAAACTTTCGATAAGGTACACGATTTTCCTCCATTAACTTCTTCTGATCAATTGAAAGCTGGAATCTAGAGATTTTCATACCAATTAAAGGGTGTTCTTTTCGACTTGTGATTTTTAATAGCGCAATTCTTTTATGGCAGTTGGTCTTTTCGACAGCTGTCTCTTAGTTTATACTCATTTTTAGAAAGAAACTTGGTTAATTTTTCAATCAAAAATCAAGTATCATATGGCCAAAATATTACAGTGAAAGAAACTCTATGGAGTGATACAAATACTAATGACGTTTTCGTGCCTGAATATGTTAATATGGGCGACCTTTGCTTCCAACAGTACGGCACTATACGCCTTGTAGGCAAGGAGTTCGTGGCGCAGTCTCCAATATCTTACTACTTAAAACCCTTAGACTATTTTTTGTCCATGCAGCTTTTATATAAATCATGCAATAATACAATAGGGAGAATGAACTAGCTTTTTCTCTTGCAGAACTTACCTTCAATAGTGAGCGAAGCGAATGCTCATCAATAGTAGCATCAATTCAAATGAACCGCAGATACTCTATGTACATATTGTTGTCTTGTGTGTATGGAGATGAGATTGTATAATCACGTGATTGTCTGCTATTGTGCGATTCACACTAGACTCCATAAAAATTTCATGACTGTGAAAGAGCAACATTTGTATAATCTTATACTATCTTAGTATATGTATGAGTATGTGTTTGAATGTGCAAGGAAGCACATTAGTCTAACACATATATACAGTGGACGCGTATAAATGTGTAGAAGTCTGCCAGACCAGTTAGCACAAATATTTCATCATTTTTGATGGCACTTTGACCACTGCTATAGCAGTTCAGATATTAATGCTAATTCTTATAATAATGGATGATAAATAAATAAATAAATTAAGAATAAATGAATTGAAAACCTTGATTTGAAAAACCTAACTTAATGCCGGTTAAAATAATTCTATTTATATACTTCAGGATGAGACAGAAGTGATTGAAAGTCCAATGGCATTCAAGGGACTGTGCCTAAAAAATTGTCGGTAAAGCTCGAAATTAGAACCGACAACTGTTGACAACTCTTCGGCGGTAGACACCTGGACTTCAATGTCGAGTGTGATGAAGTGGAATGAAGTCGATAGTTTGCTACATATGCCGATAAACTAAGTATTAGATTTGAGAATTTCAAGTAGATCGAAATAGAAGAAATGCAATTGACTTAACAAGAAATGTATTTGCAAAACGATTTTCTACTTTCAGTGTGATCTGAAATATGAATCAATTAGACGTGACTCATTTTAGGTTTTGAATACAGATATACACACATATTTCTTATACATGCAAACACAAAGCTTCTATACGATTTGAACCAACCCAAATCAAAATCAATCTATAAAGTGTTTTGGGCTCATAAACTCGTATTTATGCTCTCAAACTCTAAGTTCATCTAACTCCCAGTACACGTGCTGGAATTATTTCTAAACTTTTCCGTTTACTGGGTTTCACTTCAACGCCTGCATAGAAATGCAACACAAATCAGCATTTCACCGTTAGCTGTCATTAATATGCTGCAATGTAGTTGTGCAAAGGTGTTGCCAGTGTTAGCGACGGAATGTTTTAATTAGAAAATTGATTTTGTTAATTAAACTAATTGCTAGACCGTGTGCGCCACACACACACAAACACATTGCTGTCTATCTATCAACATGTCCGTTGCAATAACTGTGTCTGTGCTTTTGAGTGTCTGACAGCCATTTGACTTGCGGTTCGTTGAGTTTGTCCAGCTGATATGCTTTCGTAATTATGCCAATCTACATATGTATTGGAATGTATGTGTTAGACACTAGCTTGCAATTACAACAGCAACAAGCACACATTCATGCGTTAAATATGGTAAGAGAATGCGAGTTGTTGACTTTATCGCTACTTATGTCACCTTCAGCTGTCTGTAGCCACTCGAGCAAAAGCCACTGTTGACTTTTCATGCTAGCATATATAGGAAAGCTGATTAAATTCAATTTTCTTTCGCTTAATTACAGCTATTTTGTGCAATTTTCTACCTGTTAATGGATAAATACAATGAATGCTTTTGTTGTTGTTATTGCATATGCATATAATACGTTTGCAGGTGTCTGTCTAGTGTTTTATTACTTAATTGGAGAATAGTTTGTTTAAGAGATCGCCTAGATAATGAGTGTCATGTATAAATATTTAATATGGAGAATAATTAAAAGCATAAGTGATAATTGAAAGTAAGTGGATTAAAAGAAAGCACTGAGCATTACACAAAATTGCTACAATTACTTCTAATTACTAAGAATGTCTGAAAGGTGACATTAAGTAGTTTTTGTTAAGTTAAGCTTTGCGGTCAGCTTTTTAAAGCTTTTGTAGAGCTAATTCAAAGCTTTTGTAGAGCTTTTTCAAAGCTTTTGCAGAGCTTTTTCTGAACTTCGGAAGAAGAGATTTTCAAATAGTACTATCATTAGGCAGATAGATCTTTTCTACTTACTTCATTTTCGAAACTGTCTATATCAGGCCACTATACTGCATTAGTGCTTTACAAACTGAATGATCAAAATTCTAAGTTCTTCTAAGAAAAGCTTTTTTTGCAAGATATCTGCATGAAATTTGGCACAGAAAGTTATCCAAGACATCTGTATAATCTCCCAATAAATTATCAATATTGAATTACTATAGCATTTAGCTGTCATACAAACTGAACGAACAAAAGTGGAACCTGATACGGAAATTTTTTTATTTGACAAGTTATCTTCACCAAATTTGGCATAACTTATTATCTTAAACAAGGCTACAATCTTCGAAGAAATTGTTCAGTTCAGATTATTATAACATTAAGCTGCCATACAAGCTAAGCAATCAAAGCAGTTTCTTGTATAGAAAAATTTTTCATTTGACAAGAAATCTTCGCGACAAATAAGAGCACAATATTGTTTAAAGCAACAGTATAATCGCCGAAAAATTTATTATATCGCACCATCATAGTATATAGTACACATACGAACTAACCGAACAAAATCCAGTTCTTATGTGGAAACTCTTTTTGGAAGATATCGAAATTGACATTTTTTCTTGTTATTTCACAAAGTAATGAAGCGCTTGAAACAATTCTATTTTAACACAAAAATTAATTGTGGACATTAAAGTTGACTTAGAAGGCGCTTAGGAATGCACAATCTCTCCATAAATGTTAGCTTTATGGCACATAATTGCACACATGATACTTAATTGACATACTCAAATCTAGCGCTACATGCACACAGGGAGATTAAAAAAGGTTAACGAATCGAAACGCCTGTTACGCAACTCATTCATAAGCCGCATTTGCTGAGCGGTCACGTCACAACGGTAAAGTGCTAATAGAGAGTGCGTTCGTCATGCGGCTTGCGGATTGCGGCTTGTGACCAATGATTGTGCGCTTTAGTGTTTATATGTGCATCAAATGGCAGCAATCAAACTTTTTCATCAAATCTTATTTGCCACCCATCAACAGTCGTCAATCGGCGCTCCTCGCACGAATAAACAAACTGACTGTGCTCGTAACAGGCGGAAAATTTTACTTTCATTCAGTCAATATTATATATGTACATATATAGTATGTATGCACCTGCGTGCCGTGTGCATCGCATGATTTTTATTTTATTTGTGTTAATGTCGGGCATGCAGAGGTTTCATTTATTTAACCGCAAAAACGAGTGACATAAAAATTACACAGGCATAGCGAATAAATCACGCATACGCCCTGGTGGCCTTGCGTCTGGTGTGAAAAGTTAATTCGTTAGCATGTATCTCCAGCATATTTGCGGAGCGTTGGTTGCAGGCTGCGGTTTGTTGTTGTTGCTTGCGGTTAACCGTGTTACTCGTTACTAAGTACCCGCACACACACACACACTGGCAAACGCGCAACCTCATTTGTTGCAACGAATGCCGTATAATTGGTAGCTGCGTGCAAGTGTGTGCTGTGAAATGTACAGACGTGGTTATCTTTTCTTCATTTTTTACCACAAATTCGAGTTCAACGACGCAGAAAAGCAACTGGTGACCATGACACAGTGTTGGCGGTAAATACATGACAAATGACCACACAAATGCCAGCAACATTTCAAATGCAAATTTATTCACTTTGGTTTATGTAAGTGTGTAAGCAAATGGTAAAACTTTAACTGGGTCAACTCAGGTGCAGATTTATTTATGAACGTTCATAAAAATAATATCAGTCATGCATTTAAGCTGGCTTTATTCAATATTTGTATGATTAAATATGGGGTAAAAATTCGTTCTTCATGCGCTTACTTCTATTCGTATTAATGTTGCGGTTTTTATTTATTTTAATTAATATTAGTATTCATAGATTCATTATAGAACTCATGTTTACTCATACTCATACTCATCATTACACTCATTTTTGTATTTTTCATTTCCATGTTCATACTCACGTTCAAAATCGTATTCATATTCATATTCATACTCGTACTTATACTCATATTCACACACATAATCATATTCATATTCATAACCACACTCACACTCATACTTATATTCATATTCATACTCATACTCAAATTCATACTCATATTCATACTCATACTCAAATTCATACTCATATTCATATTCATACTCATATTCATATTCATACTCATACTCATATTCATACTCACATTCATATTCATACTCAAATTCACACTCATACATATATTCATACTCATAATCACACTCATACTCAAATTCACACTCATACTCATATTCATACTCATACTCAAATCCACACTCACATTCATATTCATAATCATATTCATACCCAAACTGATACTCACACTCATACTCATATTCATCATACTCAAATTCACACTCATACTCATATTCATACTCATATTCCTACTCATACTCACACTCATGCTCATATTCATACTCATACTCATACCCATATTTTCACCAATATTCATATCACACCCACATTACCACTCACATTCAGGCATACTCTTCCACAAACCTCTTCGTTGCACAAAATTTTTTGTTGTCAAGCATCAACATAACTGAATTGAATGCTTCCAGCGGCATGTCACATACAATATATAAGCATGCAACACCGAGTATCAGTGCATAAAAGAAAATACTCACTCAATCGCATAACAGGCAACAAGGAGCCCCGCTGACTCTCTCTCCTTCTCACTAGATCACAATCGCATGGACACAGCCTTTCAATGACGGCTTTGCAGCGTTTTTTGTCACCACCCACTGCCAGCAACACTTGAAATGTTGCAACAATATTTTAGCTATTCGCACAAGCTGTGCTTATCAAAGGACTCCTCCGTATGCGCGAACATATGTGGCGTGTCGGTAAGTACACATTTTATGCTGTGCATTTGCATGGCAAGCAAAAATTCGAAGCAATTGATGCGGTTGAATGATGCGAGTGCAAAATTCTAAAGCCGGTTGATGTCGACACCCGCACACACACACCAACACTCATACACGCAAACATTGTTTACCTTGCAACAGCAACTGCCCGAGGCATAGAAAGCTTTGCAACTGCACAAGCTTGTAAGTGTGTGAATGAAGAGCAAGCAAGCGCTGCGTGTGAAAGGTTGCAAGCTGGTGAAATTGATGTGTAAACAAAGTACCCACACACAGGCGCACACTCAGCAGCATATGTTTACATGTGTGTACAAGCGTTTTTATGTGTCAGGCAAACAAAAAATTAAAAGCTGGCAAAAAACTTGCTTACACACACACAGAGGTCTCACAGGCTTTTGGCTATAAATAACTAAGCACATAACACCACACACACACACACAACACATTTATGTCGAAGCATAGGTGCCGACTAAAAGCCAAAGTGTAGGAGTTGCAAAGTGAAAAGTGAAATTTCAACGCGCAACATGCAACATGCAATGCCAAAAAGGTTGCGGTCTGCGTCTGATTCGTTGCACAAATGGCAAGCAAATTGCTTAGCACCAAAGAAAAGTTAAACAAACACTTTTATGAGCCCGCAAGCGCAACACACAAGCACAAGGCCCACATACCCACACACTCACACATTCATTTATGTGTGGCAAGTACCCAGCGCCGCTTTGCTAAAGTTTGCATTTGCCAATGGTTTTGCTCGCCCCCACTTCAGTCCTCACTTTTTTGCGTTTCTTTTATTTGTGTTTTAATTTAATTTCTATTTTTTATTTGCCACATGCGCTCCGTAAACAAAGTAGCATTAATGCATGGCCATTTGTTGTTGCCTTTGTTGCTATTGCCACTGTATAAACGCGCTGTGGAGCGCAGTGGCCGCCTAACAGGCCAAAGCACTAAGCTCCGGCATTATTAGTGAAATTGAAAAACTTTTCCAATCACCTGTGCAATTTGTGCGATTTTCATTCGACAATTGCACTTTGTTTAACGACAACGCGCCACACATTACATACAAACATGCACTCTAACTGTTTGCAATTTCACTTCGAAACAAGAAGTGCTAAACTAAAGCAATAATTCTGAAAATGCTAAATAAAAATATATAAATATATATATGGCCGACATTTAGCGACTGAGATTTGGTGTTTTTGTGAGGCAAATGAACTCATTTGTGGCAGCCGTCGCCGGTTGTTGCAGCTGAAATGGTAACACGAATAATTGTGCCGAATTAAGGTTCGATTCGCATTCGTACAACAATGTTAAAATGTAAACAAATTGAGTTTGAGTATTGCATAAAGTTTAGTGTATTAGAATCAATGATATTTAAGGCTTCTTTAGTTTTTATATTATCTTTTATGCAAGGTGAGCATTAAGCGTTAACGTCTTGTATGACAAATACTTCAGCTCAAATTAAACTGGCTCTCCATCTGACTAAGCGTCAGTAGGTCTAGGTGTGGCGTGGCAGTCCGCCAAAGTAACATAACCTTACTTAAACTGTAGAATCCGCACCACGTTAGCTATCTTTAGTGATCCCCTAGATTACATAAATTTCTTCGTAAATTGTAGAAATCTTTTGGTTGAATATACTTTTAAATTGCAAACATTCTTTAGGAAAATTATGTCAGATCCTAGCTGAAACCTTTGTAGGCTCTTTCTCCTGTACGTGGATTTCTTATCTGTTAACTACAGCATCTCAAAAATAATTAATCTTCTTTCAACGATTTACAATTTTATAATTTTGTGAATAACTCAAAAAAACACCAAACTATTTGATATTGGCAAGTTTTCCAGGCTTTTTTCTCTACATGGCTAATTAACTTCGGAAAAGTATCGCAATCTTTAATTTTTTTTTTTATTTGGGACATTTCAACAAAGATTCTAACTTTTATTTTCCTCTCTAAAAGCTTTGGAAAAAAAAATTGTTCAAATAGGAGAAAGCTTCGGACTCATGTTGAGAAGCCTTTAACAATTTTTTAATACGACCAAATTTATAATGCAATGGCGGCTTTAGTTTAGTTTTACTATCGACAATTGCTTCACATTTAATATTGAATTTTGCAACTATCGGTAGGTACCGGCCAATGTTTGTAGGATTAGTAAGCACCATCATTTCTACTATCCAACAAGCAAAGTTAAAAGGAGTATTTAGTATACCCACCTTGCACTCGAAACAAAAAATAAGCCATCTTCAAGTCTCCAATAGTTTCCCATATATATATTATACTATATTTAATAATCCGATAGCAGCATTTTAAAACTATCGTTGTATAGCAAGAGAAACTATCTTCAAATAACTATTTCAGGTCACAGCAAAAACAGAGTCCATCTTCCTTACTGAAAAAACAAGAAAACTTTTCATAACGTTTTTACTGTGATTTTCGAATATCAGAATTTAATAAATTAAATTATTTTATTCTCGATACCAATAACTCTGCTTTTTATTTGATAAATATAGATCGATTTCGAAATGTAGGCGAATACCGACATTATATGGGCGTGAAAAGCAAAAATGGTCAAATCGCTCTAATTGATTGAAAATCAAATATTTTGGATTCGTAGTCGTCCTTTCTTGTATAAATTTGCTTATATAACCTGAACATACAAATTTATATTTTTTAGTTTTATATATATTTTTTTTATTATATTTTGCTTGAAATTGTGTGCCTCAAATGACATCACACATAAGGAATCGTTCAAAATATTGCAGAAGTATTTTGGGTGTCTATTTTATTAAGAACCTAAATATTTAAGTGGCATAAAGCAATCAGTGAAGGTCGTGAAGTCATCGAAAATTGCCTCATGCGGTGAACATGCCAACCTCTGTTAAAGACGATGACCTCTGTTATAGGCGATCATGGAAACTAGAGAGATATTAGAGGTACTCAATATATCTTATGAGTCAACTCAACACATATTGGTTAACATTCTTGACTGTTCTGAGTATGATTCGGTTCACTGTTAGATTCATACCAAAATACTTGATTCTTTTGGAAAAACGATGTCGAGTAGAGGTCGCAAAAGAGATGTTTGGCAACATAGCTAAGGGTAGGAATTAACTAAACCATATAGTACCTTTCACAAATTGTATTTTTTACCTTACAATAAATTTGATCGGTCTGTTTGTATGACACGTTTAAAGGTCCGATCTGAAAATTTTCGGCAGATATTTTAGACTTGTTTTAGAGAATAATTCTTCTGGTCATATGAAAAAGTTTTCCATACTTGTACTTTATTCCGATCATTCAGTTTTTATGGCAGCTATATGCTACAGTAATCCGATATCAGCCGTTCCACAAAATGAGCATTGCTGAGAAAATGACGTACGCAAATTTTCAAATCCATATGTATAAAACTTACGGACTAGTTTGTATATATATTGACGGATGGACGGACGGCACACAGATGGATCGACACAGCTCGTCATGCTGATCATTTATAAATATACTTTCTAGGATCTTTGTCCTTTACTTTTGGATATACAAACTTCGTGGCAAGCTTAATATACCATGTTGAGGATATAAAAAGAACAAGTAAGAAAGAGCTAAGTTCGAGTATAACCGAAGATTTCATACTCTTAGAATTTACAAGAACTAAGACAGGCAAGTACAGGTACAGTTCAGGTACATAAGGCTTTTCAGTTGCATGGGGTCTAGGGCGAGTTTTCACCCGATTTTATCCATTTTAGGCACAAGGATAGCATGTTTTCAGTAAAAAACGCTCTCTTAATGTTATTAAGATAACTCACATTTAACTGAAGTCCGAAAATCTTTATGTATATTAAGTATATGTAGTCTAAGGGAAATATTGAATCGATTCAACCCAATTGTAGCACCCAGACACACTACTATCAGGTAGGGATTTTCTCTGATTTTTAATTACAAATCTTACACATTGATCAATATTTCCGGTAAAAAGTAAACCATAAGTACAGGGGTCCAAATACTCAAAAGGAAAGGATCAGGTGGAATTTCAAAGTGTGTTATATATTGGAAATAGGCGTGGCTGCAGTCCGGGTACGGCCATTTTCACACCGTAAAAACATGAACATTTTTAGATTTCCTTGATGCCAAAGCCGATCACCAGGAGTACCTACGAAAAAGATGTCTGTCGATGTGCATAAACTTTCTGCTTAAAATGAGTGCAGTTTATGATTGAAAGACTCGTCAAAATTTTGATTTTTGGCAAAATGGCCCTAAGCCTTTCGGTTATTCAATATTCAATTGAACTTTGTATTTCTATGCACTTAAATACTCTATCTGGCATATTTTTATTTGCTTTGATTTTAAAATTCGTAAGAAAAGCTTATTTTATCATATTTGATTACTCAATAGGAACTTATTCAATTTCCAATAAGAAATTCAGGGAACAATTGTACGGCACTAAAAATGTAAATTCACTGAAAAGAAAACTGTGAAAATAATATCTAAGAAAAACAATTAAAGCGAACACATACACATATGCAAATAGCAATATACGTGCATGTGTGCATAAGCTAAGCCCAGCCAAATCGCTAGTGCATGTATTTGCGGCATGTTCAAGTTTAAATATGCGTAAATTTCTACACACAGAAACACATATATGTGTCTGTATGTAAGCACATATGAGCGGCTTTGCAAGCGTGACAGTATGACATGCAATTTAGTCCACTCAACCACAGTCAGCGCACTAACTAGGCCAATATACTCTCGCAGCCCAATTCCAATAGTTAGAGATTATTTGTCGACGCTTAGTGTTTGCTTGACTGCCTACACGCGCCCACACACACACACAAATAACCAGGCGAGTGTATATGCAGTTAGCCGGCACATTCAAATTTACTTGAAGCTATGTGAATTTGACTGTGAATGCTTACTTACATACATACATATGTATATTATATGTGTGTGTCTATAACCACCCACACATGCAGTCTGTGCTAGTTAACTGTCGCAGTTGAAGCTTTCATTGTACTAGTCTAGTTGCGAATACGCTTGTTGTTGCTATTATTTTATATGCCCAACTGCATTTGTCTGTAAGTACATATGCATGTGTATGTGTGCGTTGGCGTTTGATTGTTTGTTTGTGTGTTTATTTAGGCGTAAAGCAATTAGCAACTGCATGACACTTTGACAGGCCTACAATTTGTTTCAGCAGTTCATTCGTTCTGCAACACTTCAAATATAGTCAAGCTTTCACACACACACACACGCATTTAGTGCCATACACACGCATACACCTTGAGCATGAACTAAAATTGTTTTGTAAAGTAAATATATGCGCCTTTGTAAGTCTACACACATACACTCACACGCAGATAAAGATAAGCCGGCTCTCCAATTATTCAGCGTGCAAACTTTTCGTGTACAAATAGAATAAACAAGGCTTTGAGCATGCAAAAGTGTTCATCTTTGATGCTTGACAATCTCAAGTAAACGCTGCTTAGGCACAATTCATTTCAAGTCTCTGCACTTTAACCAGCAGTTAATTGGTAGGCATTTCATTTCTAAATGGCAACTACTCAGAATTGGCATGAAAGCAGTTTCGTGCTGAAAAATTGTGTAAATGAGTAGAAAGTAGGAAAAGAAGAAGACATTTTTTCTTCAAATGCATTTTTCTTCACCTAATATGTGTTAAAAGGATGGAGTCATGAGTAGAAGTTCACGCTAGTGAGGAAGGTTCTCTGAGCACTATCCACTGGGGAGTGGCCAGCAATGATCCTTTTATATATGGCTCAAGCAGCTCACGACTTCCAGTCTTAGACCAAGTATTCTCTGGGTTGCCAAAAAATATCCGTATGAAGGCGACCCGTTTCCGTAAAAAACGACTTTAATGAAAGAGATCAACCAGGCACATTTTTCTCTTGTTTGGTAAGACTCTCTATAACACTTGCGAGAAAGAGTGTTTTTCAAGAGGTTAAATTATCTTCGAGTCACACGGAGAGCTTTTAAATTTTTGCTGTGATTGATTTTATTAAGCGAAGAGCTTGCAACAATTTGTTTGCGTAACGAATATTCTCGTGATAACAAGTTGAAAATGTCACGGAAGTATTTGTTGCTCAAATTATAGCACAAAAGAAAACGTTTATAGTGACACAACGAGCTCAAAGCGGACCGTGAAAGCTTTAAAGAAGAATCACGCTCTGGACAACCATCAACCTCTACCGAGTGCGAAACTTTGTTGCCTGACTCAGCACAACTTAAAATGCATCAATACTGAAGACGAGACTTGGATTTGCGCAAACGATTCTGTAACCACCGAACAGTCCAACGAATATCGGCGTAAAGGTGAAGCAAAAGCGAAATGAGCACAAAAAAATCATCGAAAATCAAGTTCATGGTCGTCAAGGTCTTTCATTAACGTGGTGTGGTGCACAGCCTGTCGAAGCTGTCAACAAAGAATATTATTTGAGCGATAATGCAATTTGTCATACAGCATTGGCTCGACATATTTTTTTTGGCAAAAAATTCAACTCATTTCGTTTTGTAACCACCGAATTCGCTTGATTTGGCTGTGAGTGATTTCTGGATAAAAAACCGAATGGAAGAAAGTGTAGAAGAAGAAGAAAAAGTTTAAACCGACTGTTTTGAAGATGAAAAAAGTATTATACGGGATGAAGTTGATTTTGAAGAATAATGGAAGCTTCCGCAATTTCCAAAAGAAAGGAAACAGAGTGAAGTTCCAGCATAGTTAAATAATTTGTGTCCCTTTTCACAAAAAAATACTAACAAATAACACGAATAAGTATTGTGTTTCCACAAGATTATTTCTTCATACAAAATATTTTAATAGCGATTTTCTCTTTCAAGTCTTCCAGGAAAGATAAAATGTTTCTTCTTTATTGGCGAAGACAAGAGGTTATAGCCGAGTTTAGATCGAAGATCGAATACTACTAGATCTTAAACTATTATCTGGAATGAATGACAACAGTTTGAGAATAACTGAAAAATATAACAATAAAACCAAGTTATTATTAAAAATGAAAATTTTCCTTTCATGGCAAAGGGTTGTGTTAAGAAAATAATTCCTAAGCTTCTTAGCTCAAATTCACTAATTTAGGAGAACAAGTTATAGATTTGGTGTGTCTTAAACTCATAGTTTTTATAACCCTTGTAAGAACAAAAACACTATAACGGATTTAGAAAATTACGAAAATTGAATATCTGCACTTCTAAGCGTGACTCGAAAAGAGCATCCCAACAAACTCGATTCACACTGCAAAAAAACCAGTAAAACTCAAAAAGGCACATCTAGTGTGTTAAAAATTAATTTTGGGAATTAAACAAAACCTATTTTAAGCTTTTAAGCAACAATATTACAGAGATCTAAAGAACACATAATAAAATTTTTGAGAAAAAAGAATTAAATATATTTCCAGTTACACGCTAAAAAGTTTTGCCAGTGATTTCGGGTTTCTGCGTGGATTTTGTTATTTTGCCAAAAAAAAAATGCAGCATCTTTTAGTCAAATTGTAAACAAAAATTTAATTTTACCCAAAATTTTTTCGTTTTTGCCAAAATTTGATTTTTTCGCAGACTAAGCCATTCTATTTACAACTATGCAAAGAATAAGCTGAAAAAATTGCTGGGTTTCGGAGCATATGTCTCCGCATACACAGTCCAGTAGATTCGAAAAATTGTGTATCGAGAAAAGAAAATTTAAAGGTAAACTGAAAGCTGATTGAATTCAGCCGTTTCTTGGGTTTAAATATCTTTTCATAGAAATTCTTACTGTTTCCTCTACAGTGGACTTGCTTCTCGTAACAACATCAGCTAATGTGAATTTTCTGATTGAAGACAGTTTTTTAAGCTTGTGTTGTCTGAAACAATGATTTACTTCCTCTCTCTTAAAAAATTAAACTTAATTAATTTTCCTGATAAAAATCACTAGTAAACATTTCTAAGTATGATTTTGAGATTTTCCTTTATGCTTGGGCTACTCTACTTGGTTTAATATTATTAATAATCAATCAGACACCTGAAGCAGATGAGACTTGAAATTTACTTTGTTCATATTCCAATTTTTTCGGCTTAGTTTATTATTGTTCGGCCCCATGGTTCAAATCTGCACTGACAACTTAAGACTAATTACTCTTTTAGGCTTTCTAATTTCTGATAATATTTAACACGTTGGCTGCCAATGTATCGCTAGTGATAATTTTTTATTTCTTATGAATTTTATAACTCTCAATGGAAAAAAATTATTTTGAATGATGAAACTCACGGTTTTGTAGGAAATTTACTGCTCTATAAAAATGGTCTTGAATGATTTTTCGATTAAGTTAAGCGTTTACGAGATATTCATCTTCAAACATCAATGCATATTAGGTAGATCAAAAATTTTTTTTTTGGTTTGGTGTCTAAAAATTTATAAACCTTCTAAGAAAGAAAACCTGATTCATAACGATTTTTTTCATTGAGTTATAAAATTAATAAGAAATAAAAAATTTTCCCAAAAATAATCAAACTTCAACCGTTAATTTCTTTTAAACGGTTGGGTTTACGAAAAATTCGTGGAGACCGTTTTTGTTGAGCATTCAATTTCCTACAAAATCTATAAAGCCAGATACTTTTTCAAGTAGTTAGAAGCGAGTTATAAATTTTTCTATCTGATAATAAGAAAAAATAAAAACTGTATGTAGGAGGACCTTTAGTTACAATTAAAACTCATATATGGAGAGGCTTTCTTAGAGGTGTCTAGAAACCTATTTTTCCGAGTACCAAACGAAAAAAAGTTTTTGTTTTTATTGAATCACTCTAATCTACATATGTCTTAAGTAATACCCAACTGGTCGCTCTGTGACTAGTCGCTACAGGAAAGCGCCTATTCCATTCTTCACACAGTTGCATTATGCATCATGGCATGTCCATACATTGCCATTAAACTGAACACACACACACTTGTTATTTGCTTCTTTCCCACACTTACCGTTCATAAATTTGTAACTCATCCTGTGATTTGTCTTCAAATAATCGTCTGCATTTGTTGTTGTCAAATACGCCTCGCCTATTGTATTGACTGCCATTCATTCATTTATGCTCAGGCAGCAACTGCTGCTGCTGCCAACTGCAATGCCACAATTAAACACCACTTATCGTCGACAGGCGGACAGATTTGCATGTTCCGCATTTATAGTCTATTTCTATTTCTGTTTACGGAACACTTGTGCACTCGAGCCAGAGGCCTAAGCGAGCGTTCTCAAAGCCATACAAGCGGTATATGTGCAAATAAACATGTGTAAGTGTGTGTGTGTGTGTTTGTGTGGCATTAAGTACCTTGTTAGTTTGGTTTAGTTTAGGCATCATTTGGCACACGCAGACTTTACAAGTTTTTCGTACAAGTATATTGAGTGTCATATGAGTTCAAAGACATTATAAAATAAATATAAACAATTACTTGTGGTTCACAAAAAAAAAAGAAATTGATAATAATTTAAAATATGTTGCCATAGAATTTCAAATTTGTCCACATTGTAGCCAATGCTAAAGTGTTTCTCACTTTAACCGAATGCCTTAAATTTTACCTAAATTTATACTAAAGTTTATATATGGCATACGAGTATATATGTTTACCCATGCATCTATTTATTAAAACTCAGCAGAATATCATGCTCTAGCTCATTCATGTTGATATGCCTCACGATATACTATAAATAATCGATCGTAAGCAAATTACAATGAAGCCATTTCAATGCGCAAATTTAATACGAAATTCCATTTAATGAATGAATTTGCTAAAACTATCTAAATAACTCACTATAAATAATATATATCATGAATATTTTACAAATATGTTTTTTCATAAAAACTGTGTAAGCAATTATAGCTTTTTTGTACAAAAGTTTATTGTGATTATTTACACTTTTTTCGCCACTCAAATAACTCAATCAAGTTTGCAAGAATTTTTAATACTGTTTACTCACTTGCAAAAAGGCCGAGTACCTTTTTTCACACACAAGAACAGAGCGTTTAATCGGGTATTAAAATTTTGTTGAATGAAACAATATCGTTAAAGCGGCCAGAGAGATGAATGACCTCACTCATGTGCCGTGCAAACACATGTCATTCTTAGTTTTAGATAAAATTTGAATATTAGAAAATTTTGATGGAAGTACAAGGTTAAAATATGGGGTATTCGAAAAAGTCCTTTCGTATTTCTAATCACACATCAATTTATGTTTTTAATATTTATAATGAGCTTGAATGAACCAAATATATATTATTTTATTCCATCTGTGTAAAACTTTTCTGGGTTCTCGTCGAAAAACTGCGACAAGTAATTTTCACAGGCTTTTCTTGAAAGCAACTTTCCTTCATTAAGGGGGCTCTGCATTAACCGAAACAGATGGTAGTCAGATGGTGCAAGGTCAGAGCTATATGGTGGATGCATCAAAACTTCCCTGCCAAGCTGTTTAAGTTTTTTCCGAGTCATCAAAGAAGTCTGTGGTCTTGCGTTGTGCTGATGGAAAACGAAGTCCTTTCTGTTGATCAGTTCTGACCGTTGTTTTCGATTTCTTGCTTCAATAAAATCAGTTGTTGACAGTAAAATGTAGAATCAATCGTTCGACCAGGCTGGAACAGCTCATAGTGGATGATTCCTTTCTAATCCCACCAAACACTCAGCATAACCTTTCGAGGCGTCAATCCTGTCTTTGCGACCATTTGTTGACCTTCACCACGCTTAGACCATGATGTTTTTCGCACACTATTGTCGTATTTGATCCATTTTTCGTCACCTTTCGCTTCAGAAATGGCTCGATTTCATTTCGTTTCAGTAAAGAATCGCAGATGTTAATTCGGTCCGTTAAATTTTTCACAGGCAATTCATGTGGTACCCAAACAACGAGATTACTTTTGTAGCTAGTCTTTTTCAATGATTCAAAACCGTTTGATGATAAATGTTACGTTCCTTAGCGATGTCATGGCTGCTTATGTGATGGTCCTGGTCAATTATTTCCATATTTTCATCGACTTTTTCAACAATAGGTCGACCAAGTAGTTCCTTCTTTCTTATACAGCCAACTTTTGGTCTCTGTTATGTACCGATCCAAACATGATCACATCATGAAAATAACAGCTCGGGGGCCAATAAAAATCCGGTTTATTTCCAGTAACATAGAACTGGCTTTTGTGAACATTTTTGGCCCCATTCGAAACTAGCAACCCCTTTACTTATTTATTTCGTAATTTATTCCATGCAATTGCCATTGTTTTGCCTCTTAGTGTATTCCCGTTGCATCCAATGTCGCGATAATAATGTAATTGAATATTGAAATTTCGCAACGAAAGCGATTTGCCAACTTCCAAATTAAATTCGTAAATACTGCAAGCGCAGCGTGTTGAAAAATTCTTTGGAAAAAACATTGTTTTTAAATGCCGATTGATTGAATAATTTATAATGCATACAAAGCAGCAGCGCAGCGGACAGAGAGAGAGAGAGAGAGCAAAAAATTACAAATGTGCATAAAAAATGCGGAAAATATTTCCAAGTGAGAGTATATGAATAAAATGCGGAAAGATAGCCAAAAAACTGATAATGCTCCATCCGTCAAAAATGCAGCCAACCAGGGAATCGCTGGCGAGCACAAGCACATGCACATATATAAGAATTCATGGCAGTAGTGCTTGCTCACACACACACACACTATATATATATAGAGTGGCGCTGTAAGTGTGCGTCTGCTAAAACAAATTGGAATTTCACTACTAAATGCACAAATTGATTTTTGATTGAACAAATGGTAGAGCAAATCAAGCGAAACGTTGCGACGCACATAATCCATTGCTTGGCCAAAAGCGCTGACGAATTTTTGACTAACAGCGCATCCGATAAAAATTGACATAACACATTGGGAAGCATATTTCATTCTGACAGCACATTTCCATTAATAAATACAGATAGTTGCATTGGTCTATTGAAACCGTGAAATATGCAAGGGTAATAAAGTGATAGCATATCTATGTGAATATAAATTTACCAACTGCGTGGTTATATTGTTGGATATACATATTCTCACGCACGTAGAAAAAGTTAGGCTCTCAAGAATACAGTTAAATTTTGCACATGATTGTGCTAAGTATTATCTTATACCCCTGGAAGAGATACTATATATTATTTACATTATTGAAACCACTAAGCGTATAATAAGTGTAAGTGGAAGTGGCTATTAGCAACCAAATATCAATAAAACTAAGTAAGTATGTTTGTATTATTTGGTTCAAATCGATAAAGTGGATTCCAAGATAAGTGATTTCTGACCAAAACAGGTGGTATCGGCCGATTTTCATATCGAAAAGTGCAAAGAGAATGTATCGACTAAGGAACTTCCTTCATGGAAGACAACGCATATACTCTTGTTTATAAATTTACACCTCATATAGGCAGTTCATTGCAATACATCACTATTACTACACGTCTATACATACTAAGATCTGTTTTAGAATTTCAATTTATGCCTTAGTTATATATTATAAAAGAAACCAAACCCAGTTAAGATCAACGATAAGATGATTCTCTTCATTTTCTTCAATATATAGAAAAAGTGATAGATGCCGGTAATATTGAACGCGGTGGCACTATCTGGGTTACGCAGATGATATTAATGATTATGAGTCTTAACAACAAAGCACTCAAAACAGCCTTTGCCCACTTAGAAACAGAGCGAAGGTGGTTAGTCTTGAGGTACCTGAACGCCACATACAATGATTACACGCGTCTCGCGAACTACGTCACTGTTGGCAACTGTAAATTTGAATAAATACAGGAATTTTTATATCTAGGAATCAGCATAAAGTTCAAGCGCAGAATAACTCTTAGTAACAGGCAGTAATTGACAAACATGTGCCTGTCTCGACGATCGAAAATTACGCTCTATTAGTCTCTCATTATTCCCGACCTATTATCCGGCGCAGAAACATACACAATGACGAACCGAGATTAGATAGCACTTGAAGCATTCGTGAGAACTTTTCCCGCAAGGTCTTTGGAGCCGTTCGCGTGAGTGATGAATATCGATGAAGATGGAACCACAACCTGTATGCGTTTTACGGCCACATGGATATAGTTAAGCGCATAAAAATTCAACGAATGCACTGGTAAGGTCATGTCGTTCGCATGAAAAATGGTGCTCCAACGAAAAGCTAGTTAAATTCTACGACTGGACAACAAAAGCAAGGACGCCCATGTATCCAACGGAAGGTGCTTAGATGTACAACTGGCGTGAATTCGGAAAGAAAAAAGGCAACAAGCAAAGTTTTGTGTTCTCGGCCGAGATCAAGATACGGTTGTGGTGTAGAAGAATCCATCTGGGTTAAGAAAGCTGAAACCACATGTTATATAAATCACTCATTGAAAACTTGTCGTATTTGTGAAGTGCATATGTATATCACATTTTGTGTGAGATGAACAAATCTGTTAGTAACATACCGATTCACCCTTCGAACCGGTTGTTATCTCTCTCGTAGCTTAACGGTAATTAGGTTACATACGAAGCAAGCCGAAAACTTCTAATGAGATATCCTGCCAAAAGAAGTGAACTCACATGTTTCAGCGTCAGACCTAACTAAATAAGAAATATTTCTCAAGAGTAAGAAGATCTATTAATAAGAAGAACTGTCGTATAAAGTCTAAAAATTAAAATTTAGTTTTTTTTTTGCATTAAACTGAAGATCTTATTTGGCATAGTAAGAATTATACACCTTGGTCAAATATGCACCGCTTTCTTTCGAAAATATGTTGCAATTTCGAGTTGTAATTTTATAGCACCCCTCGCATAGAAGTTCCCTCTTCTAATAGAAAAACATTGAAACGATATTTACAAGTTTCTTTTGAAGTGAAGCAAACTAATTTGCCATAGGCAGGAACGTACAGTGATGACTTGGTTCGAGGTCTGGACTATTTAGTGGTTTCATAGGCACCTTCCAACTAAGCACCAGCTTCTGTTCCAGCTTCTGCTCTAATTGTTGACAGCCGAAATCAAACTTAGGAATTTGCTTGCAGGAGAACAGCTCCTAATAAATGATTCTCTGCCAATCAAACCAAACATATAGCAATCCCTTACTGACCGTCAATCCTGGCTTGGCCATCATTTGTGCCGGCTCACTGCGATTCGACCACAATATTGACCATCCACTTCAGAAATGGTTCGAATTTGTTGGAATTTAGCAGCGATTTGCAGATGGATATTGGGTCTATGAGGGTTTCTGCGTTAACTCGTCTGGCGCCCGTACTTTAACATGTGATGTATGAAATACTTTCTATTTGTTGGTGTCCATCTTTGACGCTTACTCTAACAATACTGAGGGTAGCAATCAAATAACTATTTGAGACGTTTTTTTCCAATCGAACTTATGCAAAGCGAAATACATAATACTAAAGCCATCAATTGGAAAAATTATAAAATTTTTGAAAAGAAATCTGCTGATACCAAACAGACTTCCCGAGCATCGTTCCGTAAAACCCAAATAAGTATTCGTAATGATTAACGCTGTGGGCAATAATCAAGTTATCTCAATAGGATGCTAGCTGGAAAGAAATTTAGCGGGAATGAAGGGGCAATCGCCGCGGCTGAAGCCAATTTCTAGGAAAAGACAAATCGTGTTACTAAAATAATAGCTATAGAATTAAAGGAACATATTTTCTATGAATATATGTTCACAAGCTGAAATTCCAGTTTAAAAAGATAAGAATTGTGCAAAATATTTATCACCAAAAATGGCAAAAGGAAAACGACTGTGTGAATACAAATGTAAGTATATCATAAATTCACGAGTTTATGTGTGTATGGACAAACGGATGGCTGAACATCTACAAATAGCCGTAAACACAAACACTTAAACTAACAAAAATAACAGCGCTTAGCAGATTAATGAGGATATTAGGCAGAGCGAGCTCCATATGCAAAGCCAAGGAGCACACAAATTGGCGTTCGAAATACAAAAAAGGTTTTAAAAGCAAATTAAGGGAAATAAAACAAAGGGATTAGCGCAGCCTGAATAATAAAAAAAGAAAAGGAAATGTAGATATATGAGGGAAAAATAAATGTATTTAAAGAAGCAAACATGGAAATCAGCAAAGCATACAATTATAGATATACATATGTATATATACACATTTATATGCATATAGTAACACATACAAGTGCAAAAGATCACACACATTTAGATATGTGAACAGGCAATTGTGGCAAAAGTGTATATTTTAACAGAAATGTGCCTTTACGTTGTATTTACATAAATTCGCAATAAAGTAGAGAACAAGAAATTACCACAGCGCGCAGCAAAATGAGCTAGAAAACACTTACACACTCACACCAACGCGTAAATGCGCAAAATTTTGTTTAATATGTGTTTCTTAAATGTGCTCACACACACACATACAAAAATATATATATCACATGTATTAAACAAGCCGTGCTGCCGGCTCATTTACTTTTACAACAACACAAACACAAACAAAATAGTGTGCTTGGCTGGCAATAGTTCGGTTAAGGTCGGTGCGTTCATGTGAGCTAAACTAGATCCGCAAACAATGTGTTTATTGTATAAGCATATAGAAATTTATATGTATGTAAAAACATATGTGTGTGTATGTGTGTGTGTATGCGTGAATAAACTGCGCATATGTGTGTGCATATGTCGCTGCTAAACAAGCTTGCTTATTACATTAAAATATGTGCGGAGTAAATAAACTTAACCCTGAACTATGCGTGGCTATGCAGCTGGCTGTGAGTGCGATGTGCGTTGCCAACCATTGTTTGCGCTGAAAGGGAAAATAAATAAATAAACCAAACTCAGCAGAAAAGCATAAACAAAACGCAAAATGGCAAAAATATGAAACATAAATGCCATAATAAAAGAGGAAGAAATAAATTAGAATACAACGGTACAAAGCCATAAAGCGATGAGCGGACGAACGAAGCGTGACAATAATAACATGAATAAATGTGTAATGAGGTATGCCACAAAACAAATGTGTTTGCAGTGAATGGAAAACAAAAACTGGCGAAAGTTTAGAATAACTGAGTGAAAATAAAATTAAACAGAGAAAATTAATGGAATTTCAGCAAAATTTAAAACACAGTTCCTGCAGAGGCATATCAAATTTATTACGGAATATCAACATTTGTATAGAATTTTTTGTAACAGGTAACTTTTATGTTTAAAATATTATAAAATAAAATATAAATTTGGAAAATATTTCTCTTTACACGTCGCTATGTGTTAATACAAATTTCCGAGAATACTTGTTTTTTAGACCGCTTACAACAATATTTGGTTTCTTATCAACATTTATTACGTCTGTATCTATGTAAGTATTTTCATGAGGTTTGCCAAGAGATAGCGTAACTTGATTATTGTGCAATTGTTTCAAAGTACCTAAAATGCGCTTGAAAGCAACAGTTCTTTTGCTTTTTTTATTGTGTAAAAATACTATTTCTTTCACTCGAATATGTCAGACTCCGAGCGGAATTATTTTTCTATACCATAAAAGGAAGAAACCCTCAGTCGAAAGTCATCATATTATGGTGAACATCATCTAGCTGGGCAAACGCTCCAAACTTGCTCATTGCTCAATTAAAAAGTGGTTATTTTGGCTTAAAAGACGAAGAACGTCCGGGGCGACCAAAAAAGTTGAATGAACTGGGAACATTATTCGATGAAAATATTTGCCGAATACAAAAGAGGTTCGTATAATCTTAAGAAGCCCCAAAACCATTCATTAATTAACATTTAAAAGAAGCCGAAAACATTCAGAAGCTGTGAAATAAATACTGAACTTATACCAAGAGACGATTAAAGACGATTTTGCGTGTTAGGAATGCTGCTTGAACGCTGCAAAAAGCGTTTGCGTCGGATTGTGACCATGAATTAGACCATTACGACAACCGTAAACGCATGTGTAGCCTGACCAACCAGCCAAATGCTCTGTATTTTGTAGGATCCGAAGGCGATGTTGTATTATGAGGAGGTGCACAATGACTCATTATAATGAAGGATGCGATTGCAATAATTTTCATTATAACAAAGTTCGGCCTTATGTTGTAAGATCTGTTAACAGCTAAGGCTGTTTTGCCTCACCTACCTTATAGCCTTTCCACTTCTGCCTGCCATTTGTTCCGATCGAGTAGATATTCCCTCACAGGAATACGGTTTATATCAGAAGAGAGTGTCAAAAATTTGGCTTGACAACACTTTGAGTAATAACATTACTCAAATTTAAAAACTTTCTTTAGTATATAGTATTTTATTTCATAAGGAGAATGAAACCCAGACGAGAAAAGTCCATTGTCTTACATTTTTTGACATTCAATGCCAAAATATTTCTATCACACTAAGCAACCAAATTGTTTAAGTCTGTTTGCAACAGACATTTTTTATCAATTGAAATAAATGATTTAGAAATCTTCACATCGTCTACAGAAGATATATCATTAATAAATAACAAGAACAAAATCGGACCTAGATAACTACCTTGCGGAACACCTGAAGAGACACTAATTGAATCTAAAAGAGTATCCCCAAATATTCTTGGTTATATTCTATTAAAGTTAAGAAGATACCCATTGAAGAAGCCTAGTAGGTTGAAAGTCCAGAAGATCAAGCTTATGATCATGAGTCGAGAAAATTTACTAATCAGAAATCCTGTAACCAGTGAAATCTGTATTTTTATCTTAACCCAATTATACATCTGATTTGTTATAAAATACTATATTTTTTTAATAATGTTTTGCAATAGACTTGACCTGAAAAAGCCCAAATTCTCAATTGTAACGTCACATAAATTCTGCAAATGGTTTAAAATATATCCTAATTACAGTACCAAACCAAACCTTTTTTTTTAATCATTTTCAAAAAAAAAATGATTAAAATACAAAAAAACGAGTTTTTAATTTAGCCACAAACAAATATATAGAAAAAGATTTTTAAAAACAAAAACCAACCAAATTTACGCCATTTTATTTAATTTCAATTTGATGAAAAATGTAACTCTCATTTTCCTTTAAATCCTGTCATTGAAATATTTCAGTACTAGAAAATATGGACATTATTCAGTTTATCATTTCAAATCGGTTCAGATCCATTTGCGATTAATATTCAATTAAGCTCAATTCAATTCTATAATAATAAAATAAATATTTTTGGCAGTCAAGAGAATGAAATTGCCAAATTGTTTGCAAAACCGCAAAAGCTGCTTGACAAATTATCAGTTAGTAGGCATTCAAGCGTGACAAATTCATTCACATACGTACTCAATATATTTATGAAATGTACTATAATTCAAGAAAATCAACTTTGTTTGTGGTTCGCTGTCCTTGAAAATAATATTTGGCTACCGTCTGCACATTTTAGTGTACAAGTATATTTACATATATATAGTACTTATGATTATTTTATATAAGGCATCCACAAAGTTTATTATAGTTGCAGTTGCATAGTTGCTTGGCTAAAATAAGGCTTTGGCGAGAGATTTCGCACTTTTGTATTTCAGTCAGGTTTACAACAGACCACAACAATAATAGAAGACTGAAATAAAAATGTTGTTTAACCCTAAAGATGCTCAAAAGTGAGAAACAAGCCGGGAAAAGAGTGCATGAAGCAGCAGACGAGTAATAGCAAAACACAGCTGGTACGCGTAATTCTAGCACTGACTTTTCTAATCAACTCTTCTATTTTTTCTGCATATTTTTTGTTTTTGCGAATTGCTGCCAGCGGTCTTGCCGCCTTTTGTATTGATATTATTTTGCATTACTCTTGTTATTGTATTGAAATGTTGCTTTTCTTAAAATCGCTTTGGTTTTTTGTTGTTGTATACAAAATTACTATGCTTTGCATGTCTCAGCAACGCCCCCCACCCGAGAAACAATTACACTAATCCTTGTAACTGAACATTTGCATAAATATTCAGAAGTATGTATATACATTAAGGTGTTCCATATTTCACAAGTTGATGTTTTTCGCCAACTATTGTTATAATTTTCGCCTTAAAAATAGAAATATTAAGTTTTTTCTCCACAAAAAAAGAATGAAACGTAAAAAAGATTGTTATTTTCAACTTAAACCTACATAAGTATATCATTTTAATGTTCCCATGTAATAATATGGGATTTTTTGCTCTTTTGCAATAAATATTGTATCTCCAAACCAGATAACCTTACAACCTATAAAAGTTGATATTTTTATAAAATATTTTCCGCTCTATAAAAAAGGTCTTAATGGTTTTCTTCATAGAAGCATTCCTTTAACAGTTATATGTAGTTAAAATTAAGCATCAAATGTAATGAGCCTTCATACAAGTGTGTTATAAACTATATGTTGCTCATACGACATGGTGTACTACATTAATGCTCAGTTACTAAATTACGAAGCCTCAGTGTATTCGATGTATAATTTAAACTGCTTAGAAATTATGGAGGTGTAGTTTTATGGAAAAATCATTGGAACCTTTCTTATAGAGCATAAAATTTTGTACTGGAAAATCAAATGCCCAAATGCGTTTGCATAAAAAATCCACTTGCCTAATAACACACACGCTAATGTACAAACATGCAAGTCTGTTAGTATACATTTCATATATAAGTATATGCATTCCAGTATTTATATGCTGCTGTGCAAATGCGTGTTTGGCAAGCAAATCTGCTGTCAAGGCTGTCTGAAAATCTGCTCACAAGTTTATTGCGGTTTTACTTATGAGGTTGCTTTAGGCTCTCAAGACTAAGCTGGGCTTAAAATGTATAAAAGCATACAAACACTGTTTAGTTGTACTTATGTTTGTGTGTTCACCTATCTACATAACCGAAAACTCTTAAGCCATTTATTTATATATATTTCTGCACAAATTCTTAATTAATACACTCTAATGATGCATGTTTATATGTAATTATCTTCCACACATGCATATTCACATTTAAGAATTCAAGTTATGCATATTAAAGTACTTATATGTGCTAAAATGTATAAATTCAAATCCCATTGAATATTTCTTGAAACATTTTAAAGTTTTCTGGTGTTTAAATTATTAGTAATTAAGCTAATTCCTAATGAATAATTTATATTTATTAAATAGGCTGAGAGCTTCCAACGACTTAAAATATAGAATTTCACAATTTGTTATTTAAATAATAATAAATTGAAAATTTTTGCCCAAAATTCTTAAATTGTTGCAATTATTTATTTCTACGTGAATACAGCTGCAAGTGCTTGCCTCTGCCTTTGGCGACTGATTTTACAGCGGAAACAATCACGTCAAAATAACTAGTGATACTTACTGATGAGCATATTAGCTAAATGTTGAGATAGTGCTAACAAAAGAATTTAAGTGTACTGAAGACCTAGCACTTGAATCTAGCAAAGATGTGGATCAGCTATTCAGCATATTTTCATTGGAGAAAAAAACATTAAAACTACCTTGCTTAGTAAAACTGCAGTCAAATTAACCAATTTTTATTCTTGACGCTAATATTTGTCATCAGGTATCTAAACCGGCTTAAATTTAAACTATTAAAAAAAATTCTGTGTGGTCTTTCGCAAAAAAAAATGAAGAAGGGAATTATTTTACAAACGCTTGAGTGCCTACTATGATTACTAAAAAACTCCCAAATCAGTTAATTTGCATAACTATGATTTCCAATCAGATAATAACTTGAGAGACTAGGAATAAAATATTTCAAAATATTCCCTAAACAGGAAAGAGCAAGTTACATTTGATCAGAGTTTGGCAGCCCACTTTGCACAGTCGGTACAGGTTCACACACAGACTTTTTTGTCGACCAAACCACTTTATTTGTTAAAACGACGTGGCAAAATGCAAAGCGAACAAGAATTTGAAAATGAGATGGGAATCTTATGAGTTGCTGGACTAGAGTTATTGGATTTGTGTTGCCCGTGTGAACGCAATGAGCGACACCAAAATTTTTCGATAATGAGTTACAAAAAGAGTTTTTATTAGTGCAGTTTGAACTAACGCTTTTAACGTAATGAGAGTTTTTCGAAGATAATTATCGAATTTAACTTTGTTTACACCGAAACTATAATGCCCTTCAAAAATAAAAAGATTCTTGATTTTGAGCGGTCAATTTGTATGGCAGCTATGTATATGCTATAGCGTTCCGATCTAAGCTATACCTTCGAACAAATCTTTTCATGTTATCTCGTCAAATACAAAAGTTTTCCACTTCTAGAATTTGATTAAGATAGATCAGTTTGTATGGAACCTCTATGCAACAGATATCCAAGCAACTTCTTGGGGAAGAAAGTATGCGTGGAAAGTTTCAGATCGATAGCTCAAAAACTCAGGGAGTATTCGGGTGTACCACATGCAGATGGGCCGATTAGCAGACAAGCAGAATGGCATGGCTGAGTTGACTCAGCTCATCACGGCTGATCATATATATTAACATACATATATAGTTATAGGGTCTTCGTGGCAAACTTAATATAACCTGTTCGCAACAACTATGTTTGGAACACCTCTGATGGCCAAAAGAATGCCGATGACATGGAGATAACTTAACTTAGAAGTACCAAAGTAATATTTAAACAATTTTTTCAGGCAATCTTCAAGTAAAGGGTTTTCCATAGGGATGCTACAAAAAAACCAATAGAATCAGAAAATGACTCAATATTCTGTCTAGCTTTTTTGAGATTTCTCTTCAATTAGGTTTGCCACTTCATCACGGAAAAATATACAATCCAACAACGAGTCGAAATTATTAAAATTAACTACTGAAATTCGGAGTCAGTGGCCTCAACTCTAAGAGCTAGGTCCAATTTGTCATCATCATCCTGTCAGATAAACAATTGAGCGTCTAGTGGAAAAATTTGAATCCACAGACATAGTAAAAAATGTTCTCGCGCGATAGAGACAAAGAAGTGCCCATAGTGTCGAGAATATTGCTGCCACTAGCGCATCAATTTGGGAAGACCCATGTCGTTATCAAGCATTTGGCATATCTGTGTCGTTGTTGTGGAGAATTTTGCGAAAAGATCTTGGCCTACATCCTTACAAGATCAAATTGATTCAAGAACTGAAGCCGCTTGACCATCAGAATCGTCGTATGTTCGTGAATTGGGCTGAACAACAACTTGAAAATGATCCAGATTTTCATCGAAAAATCATCTTCAGTGATGAGGCTCGTTTCTGGGTGAATGGCTGCGTCAATAAGCAAAATATGCGTTAATGGTCAGGCAGCAATCCACACGTACACCATTAGTCACCATTGCATCCCGGAAAAATTACGGTTTGGTGCGGTTTATGGGCCGTACTTCTTCCGCGATGATCAAAACCGGCACGTTACTGTGAAAGGAAATTCGCTACCGCTCAATGATAACCGAATATTTTTGGCCCGAATTGAATGATATGGACTTGGACAATGTGTGATTCTAACACAACGGCGTTACAAATATCACAATCGATTTATTGAAAACCAAGTTTGGTGACCGTGTTATCTCACGAAATGTCCCAATCAAATTGCCGCCTCGGTCGTGCGGTTTGACGCCGTTACACTATTTCCTGCTAGTTCAAGTCTATGGTTTATGCCATCAAAACAGGGACGATTGATGAACTTCTTATGAATATGGAACGTGAAATTCCAGCAATATCGGCGAGTTGTGCTTCGAAACCGTCGAAAATTGGGTTCACAGTTTGGATTTCTGCAAACGTGCTCGTAGTGGCCATGCAATAAAAATCGAGTTCCATACACAGTGGCAGCAAATATCTGTTTTATTTAAAAATACACTCTTTTTGAAAAACCCCTAATGTTTGTATATATAAAAACTGTAATTTTAAAAGGTGGACTTAAAATAATCTTTGCATTCATAACGCATTTCACAGTTTGCGCTCTTTATGTCATGGGATATAGAAATGCAAGTCTCTCAAATCATATTATTGAAGAAGGAAGCAAAAGACGGAGGAGGCAGGTTTTAAATTAAATAATTCAATATTTAGTCAACTTAGAAGCAGCCAAGCTTCTAACTTTAGGTACGTAACGTACCTATTTGCTATAAAAGAGAAATTAAAGGCACAAAGTCAGGATTATGCTGAAATTTGTCAAAGAAGTAGTAGGATAGTTTCCTAATGGAACCAAAAGCTTACTAATTGGTGGTTAGGGTCACAATGCGCCTATATATGTACATACATATATTGTATGGTAACTTATCGAGCAAACTAAGATTATGTCTTTGCAAAAAGTGCTCCCCCTTCACCACCTTATTTCAGTGTTTCATAACTTAATAGCATTTGCCTGACAAAATTTGCTTATTAAACTCTCTAGTAAGCCTTTTCAAAAATTTTCCTCAAATTAATCCAAAATTTGTGGTTATGCCTTCGCAATATGAAAACTTTAAGCTACTTCGATAATCTTCAAACTCCAACTCTTATTTCTATTTGCGCAAAACTCATATTTTCTTTAAGTCCAGCTATCTACGAGTATATTAGCCAACTTGGCTAAGCTTCAGTTTAACACTTCGTCAACTTGCTGCACTTAATTAAAACCTAATATCTATCTACTTACGCTCTAACACTTCGACAACGAGCGTAAAGGATAATTATTTGAAAATAAATAAATTCGCTTGCTGCTCAAAGAAAATTACCTAAGCAACTTTATTTTTATGTTTATTGAAAGCGATAAGACAGCGAGACCACCACGGACAATGCTGAAAGAACGTAAGGCGAAGTAGTAAATAAGGCACGGCGAAGAACAAGCGAACAGACAGTAAATGAGCCGTTTAGTTGATAAGTCGCTGAGGCGTAGTTGGGCTCGGCTCATAAAGTAGAGCAACGCAAATGAGCAAGCGGAAGACTGAGACGCCGCTAAGACTGCAACTTACTCGGCTTATTGCCGCGTAAAATGCTTGGTGAGCAACTTAATTAAATGATGCTTGGACCGTGGCAACCGAGGAGCAGTTGCAGCAACACTTTGCTTCACAAGCACACACATATGCAGAATAGAGAAAGACGCACACGCTCACTCGCACATAAATGCTTAAATTAATTGGCTCTTACTTTGTATTGCTGTATATTCAAGGGAATTGCGCGTGTGGTATTTATGTTTACATGTGTATGTGTGTGTAGTATATATGTTTATGTATGCATGTATGTAAGGGCTATGCTGTCTAGCCGCATGCATTATGCTTATCAGCTCCTCATCATGAATGGCGAACAGCGTCAATGCAGTCTGTGTGCCACTGAACCAATGAACCTTTAAATATATGCAAACAAACACAGGCAAACACACAGCCATACACGATGGCACATATACATACATACATGTTTAAGTATGCGGTATTAATATTCCACTTGGAGCGAAAAATGCCGCAAATTATGCGCTTCTGCTGCTGCATTGCAACTAAAAAATGCCATGCACCTTCCACCGGGGCAACGCTGCGCTGCCGCCCTGCACTCCTGCAGTCACCGCGTTGCTGTCTTCAGTCATAAAGCTAAACAATTATTTACTACTTCTGACTTTGCCGCTTTTGTGCGGCGCGCGGTGCTGGCGCTGGAGCTGGAGCTGGTGATGCGCTCGATTATGGGATAAAGCATGGTTAGCTGCCAAGGATGTCGTGTAGTCTATGGCAAGTGCACTTTGTTGTGGCATTCACATAATTTCCCTTCTATGAAGTGCGAGGGTGTGTGTGTTTAGCTGTGGCTGGTTCGGCTTGACTCACTTGAATTGCATGCTCGAAATTGTTGGTGGCGGCGAGCGGCAATGAAACTCATCAAATGCATAATGAAGTGTTGAGTTGAGCTTGTTGTAGAGGCGGTAGTGAACTTTCAGGCGTTGAGTGCTGGAGGTTAAGCAGCTCGTTGATAATTTCACTAACACCGACCACTGTTGGGTATATTCAAGCTGTGTGTATATTAGATAGCAATTTGCAATATTGATGAAGTGTACATAGTTATGCTTATTATGGGACAAATTTCTTGTGTTACCTTTATAGAAGTAACAGTCTCACAGACAGTAAAAGACTTGCTCATATAATTATACGTATTTATTCCTGTTAGTACTTACAATGGGAATGTGTATATGTAGTTTCTCCTTTCTAAGGCACAACCTTAACCAGGTACGATGAGCCAACCAGTCATCCAGCTCAAACTATATGACTATAGTTAGAAACCACAAACCTAAAGCATAAGTTGAATATAGTAATAAAAAATGATGGGACGCTCGGAGAAACTTTGTATCATTTTGAGTAGTATACTGAAAAGCAGGCAGGCTTTCTTGATTAGTAATGTTGTTCTCGGACTTAAGTCTTTTTTTTCTCTCCGAGCAATCAAACTACACTAATTGTCGTATCCGTTTAAGTGCATTAGACGCTTGCATAGTCTATCGGGAGTCAATTTACGTGATTATGTGTACAGAGCAATTTTCGATAAGGCATAGCGGAATCGCTGCAATCTCTCTAGGGTGCCAAAGAGACGGCAAAAGAGGTCTATTTATTTCCAAGTCTGTGTTTACTTGCGGTCTTGCATGACCTCGTTGAGCATTGGTAATACGTGGAAGCAAGTTGTTTGTTTTGGTTGTAAATTTCAATACATTTGGAACCTGTTTAAATATAAAAAACAATAACTAAATTTCGTGAAAACACTATGACGATGAAACAAACAAATAAAATAAAATTTTATACATTAATTGAATCGGAAGTTCGCCAGACCTCCCCGAGTGGTATCTCTTCAATCTTCTATTATCCAGCAGTTGAATCGCAAAACTTTTTGCATGATTCTTCATACAGAAGAGGTAACGTCTACTCAATTCTTTCCTCCTTTACAGTAAACAGCTTTAGATCCCGATGGTGGACATCTATTCTCACATAGGAAGGAGCCCGACTATGGTGCGTAGAACTTTATTTTTTAAAGTTTGAGTTACTTTTACATATGAATTCGCCATACTTCCCCAGATTTGAATATCATATGTCCGGATCGGCTTGAGTATAACTTTGTAAATTAGCAACTTATTCTTCAGACTGAGGCGGGATCTTGGCTAAAAGAGCCAGTATAGCTGCGCCAACTTTAATCTTAGCTGAGTTATTTTTATTTTTATGTGATCTTTCCAAGTGCACCTCTTATCAATTGTAATCCAAAAATATTCTGCGGATGTGTTTCTTAGTAATAATTGGCCATATAACGCCACTTGAGAATAATTTTTTTGCTTGAGGGTATATACTACTTGTAAGAACTTTTTCGTATTGATAGCAATATTCCATTTGGTGAGCCACGGTTCTAGAGCATTTGGTTGCATCTACAGTTTTCTGGAAGCATTATTAGGGTTGCCACTTGATACTAGCATTGCAGTATCATCAGCATTGATTGCTGTCACTAGAAGTTCTGCTGTATATAGTATAGAATGCAGAGCACAGGGGCGATTATACTGCCCTGGGGCACGCCAGCACGAACAGGTCTCAAATCCGACTCAGTATCACGGCATCTAACGTAAAACGAAAGTAAGACTTTACCAGCAAATAGTTAGGTATTGGCTTTGTCAAATGCTTGGCGGACATCAAGGAACTCAGCAGAGTAGTATTTATTTATTATTAGCATCTGTTATAAAGTGTTGTACTCTATTTATTTGTTCAATTGTGCCATGAAATTTTGTGAAGCCAAACTGATGAATCGGAATAAGCTCTTTGGCTTCAAATACCGGCAAAAACCTTCGTAAAAATATTCTTGCAAATACTTTCGAGATAATTACCAGTAGACTAATTGGTCGATAAGAATTAATCAGATGGACAGATTTCCCGGGTTTAAAAATTCGAATAACTTCATCAAATTTCCCTTGCAAAAAGAAATAACAAAGTCTGAGCATTCCATTAAAAAGCTTGACAATCATGCTGACTACGTTTTCGGGTAACAATTTAAGTACAAACGCATTGATACTGTGATAATCTGGTGACTTTTTGTTTGCCAATGCTTTGACCCTCTCTTGTACTTCTACAGCATTTATTTCAGCAATTGGAAAATACATTTGACAAGTAACGTCTAAAACCTACTGACAGTCGCATTGCTTGATCCATCACTAAACTAAACTAAACAGCAATGACCTCTGATGGTTAAAATTGGTGGACATCTAGATATCGGCTTACTGTTTTGCCTAAGCGCTTTCCAAAGATTGTTTACTGGATCTCCTGGTTTGGCAACAACCAGAAATGCCTCTAATGACTTGGTGCGCAATTTCCAGAGAACATGCTTCAGCTTCTTTTTTGGCACGATTGAGAAGTGATTTGTCATTAGGACTTCTACTGACTTGCCATGCATGCCGAAGACGTATTTTTTCTCTGAGCTTCGTCATTATCTCATTGGACTAGAGATATCTGTCTCGCTTGTGAACGTTTTGTGTGGTTCTAGCTTCTGACATACTTAAATGGGCAGCATTGTGTATGCTTTTGGTCAAGACTTTTGCAACATAATCGATATCTTCCTTAGAAGAAATTGTAATGTTGAAGTCCACATTTTCTTCTAACCATTTGCGATAATTTCCAATATTTGAAAAATTGGCCAAGTACTCTGGTGGGTTTATTCATTGCGAGTACCGGTATACTTCGAGCGTACCTTTAGAAGCAGAGCAAATGAGAGTTCTAAACCAATATTTGTTTAAGGTCATGTTCATTTTGTGAAGGGCTTCAACAAAATACTTTCTAAAAGGTATACACATGGTAGGCTATTAAATTGGACGGACACCAATTGTCAAAGTTGTCTGCAGAAAAGAGTAGTGGTAATATATCGACACTTTCTGAGTGACTTTGCTAGTGCTCTTGCTAGAGTGAAGTTGGCACGTCTTGAAAGGGTCCAATGATCCATATCAGATAGTTTTTTGTACAAAAAAGGAACCGTGTTCAACTTTTATCACCATTCTCTCCTATTATTGTTAGAAAATACCCCTAACAGGGTATATTTAGTTTGTCACGATGTTTTTAACACCCAAAAAATACGTCACAGACCCTATAAAATATATTTATAAATGAGCATCATAACGAACCGATTCGATTTAGCCATGCCCGTATATCTGTATAAGCGTATGCGAATTAAATAGGCCAAAGTTTTTGAGATATCGATCTGAAATTTTGCACACGTCCTTTTCTTATTTTCACGAAATTCAGCACTGATTATTATTTCCGGCAATGGAACATTCTCTCAAAAAATTATCAATCAAAATCAAGTTCTAGTTCGAACATAATACATTACCAGTTCATACAAATAATATTGCGTTCAAAAATGTTTTACCATCTGTAAGTCTTTCTTCGCTTATATACACACTAATTCTAATAAATATTGTTACGGAGTAACGCACACTTCAAATCGCTTTTTACGCTAACCGATTGCGAAATGGAACAGGCACACTTGGTACATTGTAGCTGGAGACGCGCCTGCATGCCGTTCCCCTCGGACAATGCTATGCCAACAGGAAACACGTCCACTGCCAGCAATGCGTACATTCCGCCAACAATTGCAGCTGCAATGGTGAAGTAGCATTTGAGCTATTATCTCAATGCTGCCATTGTCACCCGCATATAGCCAACGCCTTCTGCTTGCAACGCTGCTGTTTTGTGCTTTTTCCGTTCATTGGCCCATTTGAGGCCAATGCGCCACTTAATGCTACACTCGCTTGCTTCCTTTGCTCTATTGACACACGCACACACATACAATTACATGTTGCACGGCAATATTGTTGTTGCATGTTTTGCCGTTGTTGTTGTAGCAACATAATGCTTTTAGTATTGTTGCAATGTGCCCATGTTGTACGAGAAAAAATGCCAAGTTGAAGGCAACTCGCTGCGAATTCTGCACTTCGTTGTGGAAATTGTACGCTCTTCTTCATATTCTTCGTTTTGGAAAATAGCAACACAGAAATTTCGCAGTTGGAATTCTCGAGAGCCCGAAGCCAACTGCCACCGCCACATTTGACCATTATCTCTTTACCTGCTTGCAAGCGCCAGTTGCTTTACTCAGCAATGTCGGTGCTTCGCCCGTACTGTTATTCTTGCTGTCCGAGGCAATCCCGTGTTTCCCACTTGACTCGACAGCAATGTTTTGTGCAGCAGCTGGTCTTGCACTGAGTCTCTGTGTATGTTGTGGGTGTGTGGGTTGGCTTACTTATTCTACAAATATAGCTTATGTTGCAAGTGTGTGTGTGTGTTTGTGCTTTCTTGTGAGTACATTGTTTCTGCTTTATCTGCAATTGCCTGCATCCGCCGACCAATGCACTAACATTGCGATTGTCTCCCCTAGTGTTGCCACTTTCCACTCCTTTATCGTGTCATAGTGGCACTCCATATTGTCACTCCTTGTTCGCCTTACTTTTGTCCCATTTCCTGTTGCTTCCTTCTTTTGCTCCACTTTACACTTCATATTATGGGAACGCCTCCCGTCTTGGTGTAGAAACATTTTTTTTTGAAGTCTACTTATTTCACTTGTAAAAACTTTGACCCATTGTAGCCAGCAAATAGGCCCCAAGACAGCGCATAACTGTTGTAATGTACTCTAAGAACATGTCCGTTACTTTTGCAGCAATACCAACTTTACTTACTGCATTTCTTAGTTTTTGTTGTTGTTATATATTATTTTCTGTCGATGTTTGAAGCGACAGTGGTTTTTATCTATGTGAGAGAATACTGAGAACTTTTAAGTTTATGTGCTCTGAGCAAATATTTCTGAGGTTTTCGGGATTCGAAATAAAACTTCGATCTAAGTAAGGCTTTGGAAAAAGTACTACCTCTTTTGTATTGAGTTGGAAAGAAAATAATAGAAATCGAAAAAGATTTATGACTATTACACTACTTATTGTTCTCAAAAGCCAATCTATTTGATACCGTCCAGTCCTTTTAGATATATATTTCTGGATATATCTTTTTGGATGTCTAAACTATCGAGTTATGAAAAAAGGACTAGAATACCAAATCAATTTTCTGCTTCTCCAGTTCATTTATTGCTTATATAACCCTTGTAAGGGCTTTTAATCTACCGATTTGATTTCTTTGTTCTATAATTCACTTTTGTCTTAGGTATGACGACTCAAATACATTAGTAATGGAAACATCGTTTGCTTTAGAACAATACATGTCCTTGTCATGTAAAATTATTATAAAACAGGTCAATAATATTCCGAGTAAAATATATTTAACATAAAATTTTGATGGAAATATCGACTTAAAAAGTACGCTCAATAAATTATTTGATGAAACATCGTCGAACTCCTAGTCATTCATCAAAAACGAGTTATAAACCATTTATTCATCAATAAATTGCAACAGCCGCCTGGCTTCAAAAAGTATTTTCGATGTCAATAGATGTCGTTGCAGTGTATATCTGTGCTAAATCAATTTTATCGTATCAATGGAGAAAGGTAACAACTGCGATTCATTTAACCGAAAAAAATTGAGAATAAGTGAAATCGAATCATTTCTATTTTGAAATTTTTGTATAAAAAGGAAAGAATGGGATCAAGTCGACAATAAATTTGTGAATGGTGCTAAGCGTGGTGAAATGGTTCAAAAAATTTCGATGCCAAAGATGATTCTGGTCGACCTTATCGTTGAAATAGTCGTTTTATGGTAAAACATTGACCAGGATCGTCTTATAAGCAGCCATGGCATCGCTAAGGAATTTAACATTCATCATCAGACAGTTTCGAACCACTTAAAAAAGGCCGGCTATAAAAAGAAGCTCAATGTTTTGGTACAATATGAATTGTCTGTGAAAAATTTAATGGACCGAATTAACATCTGCGATTCTTTGCTGAAACGAAATGAAATCGAATCATTTCTGAAGCCAATGGTAACAGGTGACGAAAAGCGGATCAAGATAAAAATGAGCAAAAGATAATGGTCTAAATGTGAGGTGAAGCAACAAATATAAAGCCAGGACCTGATGATTCGAAATGTTACCATGAGAGTTTGGTCAAGATGTGAACTCCCTTAATGAAGTAAGGTTTGCTTCCAGAGAAATCCTTTCTTATCGCAGTTTTTCGCCGAGAAACCAGAAAAGTTTTACACTGATGGAATAATATCTCTTATGTGTTACATATTTGGTTCATTTAAGTTCATTATATATATAAAAAAAAAAATGTTGAAATTTGATAAAAAATGCGAAAAGATTTTTCGACTACCCAATATGTCCCTGCCATGTAAATTTATTACAAAAAGGTCAATAATATTCCGATAAATTTTTAGTGGAAATGCCGACTTAAAAACGAGGTTTAACAAATTTATTGAAAAACAAAAAAATAAGGTCGATCGAACTCTTTGAGTCCTTCTACAGAAGGGATTTATGTAATTCCTTCTGAGTGGCTTTTTTATCAATAAGTTGCAACAACTCCCTTGGAGTTCTAATGAATCCATTTTGAGTACATATTTTGTTTAATATATCAAAATTTAATAGCTGAGTACAATGATAAATATGCCGATCGTGTACGTAGTTCCTCCGCTCAACTTCAAGTGAGCATGCATATTTGTTGGTAGAAAGAAATATATGCACACTCCCAATGTCCGTGGAGTATTGTGGCCTTTCGCTGTTACCAACATCTCTAGTGTATTGTCGCGCGAACAAATTGCCGGCAATTGTAACTGTCACAGCTACTGTAGTTGCATGTAATAGCAGTTTCTTTGCTCCCTCTCCTTACTTACTGTTACTTTTATGTACAAATGCATATGTGAAAGTATATACTTACAATGAACATTATGGGTTTTTGTGGTACGCAATTACTTGTGAATTTCTTTATGCTACAAAAATAAATTAAATATGATCTAAAATATACATTAATTTAATGATTATTAAATTTGAAAACCAAAGGTTTCAAAAAAATTGTCCAATAAGTAAGCTAAGTACAAAAAGTGACGACTAAGTTCTGAATATAAATGAATATCCTTTTCCTTTTTCTCTCCTGCTTTCAACTTCTCCTTTCTTCTTTTCGAAAAAGCCGCCATTCACCAACCAATACAAAGAAAGTTCGGTGTGAGAAAGATCTACAGATGCCATCGCCTGTTGATTGTATTATTGTTTGGGTATATCCATAGCTTTTATTTATCATCAGCATTAAAATTATATTGTTAATTGAACTAAAACTCACCGTAACCTCATCTTAACATATTTGATATATCATAGTTTATTGATCCTGATTCCAAAGTAAGCATATTCAACGATCGAATTGAAGTTCACACCATCATCAATATTGTGATAACCATTCGCGAATGCAGTTTTTTATTGAAGCAGATATAAAATCTTTTCCCTCTTCATTGTCAAAGTGCTTGCCTAGAGCTGATACCTCTTACTAAAAAATATTTTTAGTTCCAAATTTTGCTTTTGTCCAGGAACTTGTAACTCACCAATTGATAGACACACAATAAGTACACTACAAATTTTTACGCTTATTAATAAAGATAGTGCCTTCAGGTGTTTTAAAGTGCTGACTGGTTGAGAGCAGAAAATTCACCAGCTGTTTGCAGAAGATTTCAAAATTGAAGCAATCCGCATTTTTAGTCGAGACGAAGTTATGGAGTCTAACCAAGCTGTAAGCACCAGCTGTACCACCGGATCAAAATTGAACCGGACTGAAAATTTTAAAATAAATTCTTATTATCACCTTTAAGTTAGGCAGCTGAGCCAATGAAGCCTACCAACGCTTAGTTCATGAGCGATATAGGTTTCGGCTCGACATTAGTAATGATGCGTTTCAAGAATATACGCTTTTCAAAGACTAACCAAAATGTGTTGAGTCGATCCTTGACAGAGGTTGAGATCTATTGCCGCCTATCTGATGCTAACACGACGTTTTTGAAGCACTGTTCCCTTGGAATGTAATCGGATATACCGTCCTGCGGTGCGGAGGTATGGACAATGACTTTATCTGCTAAGTCAGCCTTGGGAGTTTTCGAGAGAAAGACTCTGCGGAAGATTTATGGTCCTTTTAGCATTGGCAGCGGCGAGTACCGCAGTCGATGGATCGATGAGCTGCACGAAAAATACGGCGGCATTGACATTGCTCAGCGAATTTATAGACAGCGGCAACGCTGGCTAGGTCATGTTATCTAGATGGAAGGAAACACTACAGCTGTGAAGCTTTTCGATTTAGTACCTGCCGATGGAAACAGAAGAAGAAGGAGACCTCTACACTGTTGGAGAGGCAGGTGGAGAAAGACCTGGCTGCACTTGGTATCTCGTATCTATCAGCGCCAAATAGCGAAGAGGACAAACGTCATTAACAGAGGTAGTTGGATGATTTGGATAAGTAAAATTTTCGATGACTTCACCGACATCACTGATTGCTTTGCACCATTCAAATACTTGTGCTCGTGATAAAGGAGAAAAGCAACGTTCTCTTCCTATTGCCCTATAGGTAGTAGCATTTTTAATGCAAAAATTCATTGTCATCCACCAGTGTCTCGAAAAGATTTTTTTTTGAGTATGCGAAATGTAAAGTACACGTGTAGCAAGTGATTCGAGACACGTTTAGTTTTGGTTACCATAACGGCAACACGAACATTAACAAGAGCTTAAACAGCTTAGAAATCAGCGACAACAACAACAACAAAAAGCGACTATATAAATGAGCATCAACAGCGTTGACAACATATTTTAGCATAACTTAAGTGTCATGAAAATTTAATATGCAAACAACACACATGGATACCGTTAGCACACACACATACACAAACACAACCGAAGCGCAAGGAAAGGAAATCAACAAAACACAGGAGCAAAGAATGGCAAGAAGCAAAAGCAAACAGAAATTTAAAACAATGAAGGAAAGAACAAATATATAACGGGACAAACAAAGACGCTGAAGTCATGCAACAGTGATTGCAGGCGGGCCGCTGCCACCGAGGCTCGAATTCTAGTTGCTACTTAGCCGCTAGCACCGAGCATCAACGCCTGCTACGCTGATACAGTGTTGTTGCTGTTGTTGTTGTTGTCGCCAGCATGTCAACGAGCGTACTTACGCTCATCATTAGCATCCTTGCTGGGCGCGGACAGTTAGCGCTTGCCAAGCCTCAATACGTCAGCACCTGCGCCGGCGTTGCAGCAACCGTACCGTAAGCCCTGCCACGCTTGTCATTATGCAAAGCGCTGCTCTTGTCAAATTCGCCTATGTATTGTAGATATTTGCATGTGTCGGTCGGGCTATTCACATTTTATTTATATTTTTCGTTATACACAAACAAAAATCTACGAACGCTGTTTTGCATTCAAAATATTTGCTCGTGCTGCATATCTGGGTGAAGCTGTCGAAAGATTTCTAGTTAAGGCACCCATACAAAGACGAAGGCATGTATGTGTATGTCTGTTAGTATGTGTGCAGGTGTATGTCTGTGCTTTATACTTACCAACAGCCATCAAGGTAAGTGTGTCGTGCTAATGACATAACGTGTCATACATTAAGTATGCTAATTTTGTTTCATCTCGCCAGACATTTTGGCAACATGACACGCTTAAGCTCAAAGATGTATTATATACCTATGTATATATGTGATATATCGATATACTCGTACACCAGGGTGTATTTAACTATATATACATACATATATACATGGTCCCCATTGGAACAATTTGTATTTTATTTTTTCATTTACGGCATGATAATGCTCTTAATGTGCGTCTTATAAGGAATTAATAAATTTGAATAATGAAGAGCGCCAAGGACGTATATATCAAACAGTTAGAAATCAAATTATTGACTTAAATTTTGCAATTTATCTGACATTTTTTAAATTTTTACTTACTTTTCAAAGATTTGAAGTATAAACGTGGCATAAAATATATGACGTTATAAAATTATGGAACAAGTATCTCAATTTTTAAGTAATAAAAATAATTAAAAATAAATATTAATTCGTTCTAAGCTACTATAGCCGTGGAAAAACTTCTTTAAGCTGCCCTCTTCATCTAAGTAAATTCATTTTCATTATTATATGTATTAGTAGATATTCAGTTCAAATATTCCACTAGTGGAGGATGTTCCCCCCTTTAAGAAGTAAAGACTACAACTTTGAGCCAAAAATAGTAAGACTTTACTCATAATTTTAAAATTCTTAATTTATTCTTAAAAATCTATGTTGTCACCTTCAAAGTAATTCAACTTGGCCACAATGCACTTGTGCAAACATTTTTTTCAATCCGCTGAACAGTTGTTAAAGTCAGTTTCAGTATAGCCTTCAATGCGCGTAGTGATTCACTTTTAATGACTTCAATTGACTGAAAACGGTTTGCCCGGAGCGATCGTTTGATCTATTTTGAATTTGCTGAATAGCCAGAAGTCATACGGAGCTAAATGATGAACACAATGGTTGCGGCACAATATTGGTTAAATATTTGGAGAAAGACTCAAAATAATCTATGCAGTAAGCTACGTAGTATTATCGTGCGGCAAAAACCAGGAGTTCTCGACCCATAGTTCCGATCTCTTTTTAGGAATGGCTTCGACGCGTAACACTGAAATAGTATTCCTTATAGTCGTTAAAGACGTTAACCTGAAAATTGAGTGGTTAGGCAAAATCATTCTTTCATAGACCCAAATGATCTTTCAAAATGGTTTTCATTGATCTCTCTGATATTCCAACGACGCCAGTAAGATCTTTGACTGTTAATCGTCTATCTTCAAGTACCAAATCCTTAATTGTATTGACGTGTTGATCATCACTTGATTTGATGGCAGTCCTGTACGTGTTTCGTCGTCAATGCGACCACGACCCTGTTTGAATAATTTGTACCAATCGAAAACACTTGCCCGCGGCAAATAATTACCAGCGACAGCCTTCTTCATCATTCTGAACGTTTTAGCACCAGAATTTTGATGTCGCACAGAAAATTTATTGGAACTTTTTTGTTGAACAATTACACTTATCGTAAGCATCGCCGAATGCACTTTGTGTACTTCAAGAAAGCAAGCGTATAGTAAACACTAAGTATTATTTTGGCCTGAGATTTGGCACAGCTGTCACTGATAGTCATACCAATCTAAAAAAAAAAAATACTTCGAAGAATGAGTTTTCTCGCAAAATTTAAATTAAAAAGTCTTACTATTTTTTGCCCGCCCCGAATGCCCTACCCTCAGTCATATGTCAGTTATATGTAATTAGAATTATATGAGTATATTGGTTTTGGAGACAAGTAGCTTTTTTGACACAACATTATCAAATAGAAGGGTTTTAGGGCTTCACAAACTTTACTGTCTTTAGCAACCATTTAACTAAACTGAATCTAAATAGAGAAAATATATAAACATTTTCATCATAATTTTATCAGCAAACATTAAAAAAAATGTACGAATGACTTCACTGACGGATGCCCATTTTGTCCTATTTCCTGAAAATTTTTGATATGCTCATTTTCGAACTTATATATATATATTTTTTTGGAAAATTTAATATAATTAGAAAACTATCCATTTATCCAAAATTTGTTTAAAGAAGTCGAAATATGTATAAATAGTTTTAGGAGAGAAAATGACAAAAAATGATATATACTTTTTTATGTTTTTAATAAATTATGGGCGTAAACAGTATCTCAAAAAAAAAAAAATACTTTACAAAGTCCTAAAAACAGCTTAATGTAACCGCTTTAAAAAACTCATAAATTACAAATATTCTATGAGGTCCACAAACATCTTAGCAAATGAGTCCAAATTTAGAATCAATTTAAGTTGTGAAAACTAGACAATGACTTAGACTAGAATAAAAATATGAAAATATTCGCCCTCGAAAGCATATGCCAAAGGCTGAGAGTACGAATATTCTAAGACTACCAGTTGCAGTTGTTCAACGGCCTTCTTGCAAAGGAAGGGTGTTTCTGTATGCACTTAAAATGTATCGGAACCGAAACTTTTCAAGCGTATATTATGTGAGTATATGTATGCGAAATAATAAATATCCGTCATGTTGGCCCATATCGATGTCGCTTATGACAAAATCATATATGGAGTTCCCTTTAGAGTGCTACTTTTGATAAACATACCTAAAAATAAATGCAACTAAGTAAAATTACAGTTATATAATTTAAAACAGAACAACTGACTCTGTGTCTTCATCCCTAAACTCCGCATAAGAAAAATTGCTTGATTGTATTAAAAAATTCAGTTGTGATGAGGGACGCTCAGTTGTCCCCCTTCAATGAGCTTAAATTTTAAATTGTGGCTGGAGTGATTTGTTTTAGAAAAAATGCTACTTTGTTTGCGTAACTAAGTGTATTTCACGTGACTTCATTTCTATCCATATCACACAAAGTAAGCTGGATAAGTCAGTGATATTGAGACGTGAATGATTATTTTTTAAATTTCAACCAAAAGAGCAATCCGAAGTTCAATCTGAGCGAAGGTGGTATCGATAAAAAAGTTGCAAAAACTAAAATTAAGGAAACACTTCATGTAATTTTGCGATGTCGTCCTTCAATGACAACTCAACTTAAATAAAATTCTATTCATAAAATACCACATTTCTTTTCCAACAAAGCTAACATATTTAATTCGAATCACTGACTCCGCAAACAGTCCTCGTTCAACTGTGTATAAATAGACTTCCGCTTTGACTTATGACACTAGTCGTTTATCTTTGGCGTCTCGCATGCTCATCTCGCCCGTCTTACGTTCCGCTTCCCGCTTCTCACATGAACACAAATCTGTTTTACGTTAGATATTTAACCGCTTTGAACCCGAAGGGACGATGAATATTTCATATCGAAGCGTTTATGCAGTGGAAAGCGACAGTGAGCACCAGCGCCACTGGACAGGTGTGCTGGGCAACGGGTGTGCCGGTGAGCTGGTGAGCTCAGCATCGTAAAACCCACGCATTATATGTGCTCAGGCATAAAAACGAATGCGTATAACGTTACATACGACGCTACATATTTATACGAACGACTCTGCGCTGAGATATCTGCTTGTGAGCTGTGGCATATTTGCGCATTTGCTGTATAAACAGCGCAACGCCAACAAAGTACTAGAAATGCACGGAATGACCTTTTGCCGGCATGTTGCAAGTCGGTGAGGAGGTGGCGGAAGCGCATGAGACAGGTACTTATGGACATATGTTGCTAACGAATAACGGATGCTTGTTTGTGTATGTGTTTGCCGTACTTATGCACATATGAAGAGTCATTTGTGAGGCCAAATGCAGATGGCCTGAGCTTTAGTGCGAAATTTTCCAGTAAATGAAGGAAAAATATATGAAGAAGAGGAAGAAAAAATTCAGAAATGTACATGCAACTCTGCGACTTTGTATGCAAATTCTTAGAAGTGACATAGACAAGCAGCTCGTTTGGAATAATTTAACACACATGAGTCAGTTTCATGCGTACTGTCGCACGCGTGAGACGCAAATGCCAAACAAATGATCGCCTAAGGATGCGCTTCAAACACACGCGCACACATACACATAAATCTCGTATTTTAGATTTTTATTTACCTCTTAGTCATCGCAACAGCGACAGTTATATCAACCTGATGACTGGCCCTTCTATGATTTATACCTCCGTTGGTCCTTCGGTCTCCCCTTCAACTCAAGCACATGTGTATGTGTGTTTGTGTATGTATACACGTATGTGTCAATTTAAAATGCACAGAGTGTTTGCTGTCTAACTGCTTGTGTGCCTCAATGACTGGCTATGTGGCCAGCTGCCAGGTTGCCGCTTACCTGCGCTCTCTCTTATAATATAAAATTCTTATATTTTGCCCTTCGCTCGCTCGCTCATGCGTTCAATGTTTGACTGCAATTTTAACTCGATTCCGAAAGTGAACATTTTATTTACAAATTGTCAAATAACATTTATTTATTTGTTTGTGTTTGGGGAAAGGCCAGGAAACATGGCGTAACTGCGCGCAAACGCTTATTTGCTGATGTGTAAGTAAGTGTGCCAATTAATAGTTACACTTCGGACACTAAACTTTTTGGCTCCTATGCTGTCAAAGCTTTAGTGAGTAGAACTAAAAGTTTCAGCATTCCTTTCGCTGACTTCCATCGCTGCATGGTCGCCAGTAAGTGTGTGTGTGTGTGTTGATGAGTCTCAAATAGAATTTAAATTAGTAGTTTTTATAGGTCAATTTTCTGTTGTGACTTCATAGGGAATGAGATTTTGAAAAAAATGTGGAAAATAATTTATTTTTATACGACGGTGGTCCGATAAATGCTTAGGCTCCATAAGAAAAACGAAAACCCTTTCAGAATTTTTTATCTCAACATAGACTTTGCTTAACACGCTTGAAAAAAAGGTTTTCTAGATGTGTGAAGTGGACCTCTCCGACCGAGAATTCTCCTTATTGAATTCGAATATCTGCCCGAGACCACATATACCCAAAACTACTACCCCATATACACCAGAGACCACTCGATTATATGCCCGAGTATATGCCCGAAACCACATCTTGACAACAAGGCGTTTTTAACATAATACGATAAGTTAAGACAAGATAAAGGCAGAGATGTGATGGAAGAAAAACTATTTCTTTCTTTTCTGGACCGTCAAATGGAGCCAATAATTCAACGTGATTACGAGAGTTTTGTCTTTCTCTGGTTAGTTGTAAGTCTCTAGACTGGCCATTATCCAGAAGATCCGATTTTGAATATCTTTTAACGGAAAATGTGTACTATTTGAACTGATCCTTGGTCTCTGGTGTGTAGCTATAAGTACACATTAGGTCAACAGTCTTGAAACGGCCCAGAAATTCCCTCGAATAGCCCTTAAACTACATCAGAATCTACTTTGAAATGGTCTCACGGTTAGGCTTATGGTTCGAAATGAACAAAGGAACCACCCATCGAGATACGAGTATCACTGTACTTCTTTTAGCCACTGAGGTGTAGTTACATATTGTGTAGAATTAATTTGAACGTTGCGTACTTTTTTAGAATATTTAACTAGTATGATCCTTTTCCTACACAATTCTCTCCACAAATTCAAACCGTTTTTAGAAATAAGAAGAAAATAAACTCGCCATCAAGCAAATGACCCCATGCTACTTGCGGAACGGTTTACCGTTGGGCTGAAGATTTTACTTGGAAGCACTGAGATTTTAATATTCATATGAAGCATACCCCATTACACTCTTGAGAAAAATTTGTCAATTTGCAGCGAGTTTCAGCGATATTCCCCCATGCATTTGCCAATTTTTTACACAGGAGATTGCTTAAATACTTACATATAACACACACACACATAGCACTGTGCTCGGCACTTGCAAAATACTTGGAAAGTTCCTTTGGCGTTGACGCTGCACGCTCCACAGCGCGCGCTTTGGTATCCCTTTCACCTGTGTAACCAAGCTTTTACAGACATACTGACATACTCAGAAGCACTTACAGCCGCAAAAGTACGTACTTATATTTGCTTATATCTATGTGTGTGTGCGCGAGCAAATATCCTGCAGGGCAGCATCAGCGCAGTGATTACAAATAGGCGAGACGCTGCCTTTACCCGCCGCCCTAATGCATGATGTATGTTTGTAAGTATGCATGTGTGTAGTTGCGCTTGACGTTTGTTATGCGGGCGACTGCTCACACGTTTCGTTTGCTCGTTATAATGTTGTCAGATAAGTTTCCGATTTCATCTGTTGAGAAGTGATATTTTAATTTCGCCATTCCTTCTGCGCTTCTGCCTTTATGGCTTGCCTAACCAGCTCGCTCGCTTACTGCTTAGCCTTAGGCGCATGGCGTTGCTGACTTTGTGGCTGCCAGTCTATGTGAGTGGGCGCGTAAGAGAGAGAGACAGAGAGAGGCGCTGTGTGGGTGTTTTACCTGCCTTTTGGCACTCGGCGACTGTCGCCGTGTGTTTTATATTTCACTTCGTGTGACATGTGCCAAACTTGTTTTGAACGCTTAACGAATTGAAGTTGAAAAAGTTCTGCGCGCCGTTATTCCCTCGTTGTCATATCTTTAAACTTTTTCATTTTCTTCAAACGCAATTTGGCGCTGAAATCCGATTCAGTGAAATTCGCTGATTTATAGCGCAAATCGGGTTACTTTTAGTAGATTCATTTACATACACGAAGTCGTTTGGTAAATGGGTTGCAATATAAGACATTACGAGTTGTAAAGGAACTGAGTCTTGCACAGTTTCTGAGTAACACATTTCAAATTTAATTTCTGAATTTACTTTGCTTATTTCATTTCGAATTCACTGAAAGGGTTATGTTACAGTCAATTGTGTTAGTATTATACTTACAGTTTTAGTTTGGAAGTAAGAGAAGGAGCCAGTGAGCAATGATTTTTTCAAGTTGTTATCAGATCTGGAAGCAACATTCAGTTGTCCATGCTTTCAGCTGGCAGCTCTTTCGAAATAATCGTCGGTGCACAGCTTATAAACTCTGGTACCGCATTATTCAAACGGCTTCTTGTAGTCGCCAAAACTTCCGTGGCCTGAAAAAATTCTTAAACTTAGGAAAAGGTAAATACAATGATCAAATCTGTTCCAAAAAATTAAAATTTTTTCATAGCTCTGCAAACCTTAAACTTATTGATGTTGCAATAGGAAAGTAGATTATTAGTCTATAGTATTATCACCTTGCCTCAATTACAGCTGTTTTTAACGTGCATTGTTTAATAGGAATGTACGAGGGGAGCTTAAAAGTTTTAAAGGTTTCTCGAAGACGGTAATTTGGAAACATTTTGACACCTTTATCTCAGCTTTGAAGCTTTCAAAAGGCTGAACAATTTCTTCCGATATTACATTATTTCTATGAACAATTACTCATACCAAATTTAATATAAATATATGTTATAGTGGTCCGATATCGACAGTTCCGACAAATGAGCAGATTCTTGAAGAGAAAATGACGTTTGCAAAATTTCAAAATGATATCTTAAAAACTGAGGGACTAGTTCGTATATAATACAGGCGGACGGATGGACAGACAGACAGACGGACATGGTTAAATCGACTCAGCTCAACATACTGATCATTTATATATATATATACTTTATAGCATCTCCGACCCTTCCTTCTGGGTTTTACCAACTTCGTGACAAGCTTAATATACCCTGTTCAGGGTGTAAAAAGTCAACAAATCTGATCTGGTTTCCGTTCCTGTGTATTGAAGATCACTAGAAAGTTCATTTTAATTTGCTTTTGGCTCTGAGTCTCCGTTCACAGGATTTTTAGCTGAAATAAGATCATGTACGGAAACGTTATGACGTTTTTCTGCATTTGGTCTAAGTTTTCTTCGTATTTGCTTTCAGAACTTTTTAGTAAAAAAAAAACCTAACAAGGTTTAAAACTCATCGACATATATAATATATTGAATATTTCAGGCAAAACTTTTCAAATTACTTTCACGCAAGTGTTTTTTATTCTAATGTTTAGGAGACTAATCTTACGTCATATTACACTTTGTTCTGTCATAAGTTCTGTTACATGTTCCGGCTATTACACTTTGTTTCATTGCTACAAAGATATTATATTTCTGTGAAATACTGAAAGAAAGGTGTTTCCATTTCAAGAACGAATGATGATCTGTGGTAACTCCAACAATTCCGTAAAGACAATTTTCTTAATGGTACTTTTCCTACTATTGTAGGTAGTAAACAGAATGCTCTGAAAACGGTGTTTCATTGCTCGCTTATGGTCTGGATATTTTGACGTGAAAGATGCATCTCGCTATGGTCGACGTATCATTGAAAAAGTCGATTAAATTATGGAAAACATTGACCAAGACCACATAAGATGCCATGACATCGCTAAGGAACTTAGTATTCATCACCAAACGGTTTTGAACCATTAAAAAAAGGCTGGCTACAAAAATAGTCTTGTTGTTTGGGTACCACATGAATTGTCTGTGAAAAATTTAATGGAAATGAAATAAAATCGAACCATTTCTGAAGGGAATGATAACAAGAGACAAAAAGTGGATCAAATTCGACAATAATGTGCGAAAAAAGCATAGTCCAAGCGAGGTGAAGCCTCGAAAGTTTAAGCTGAGTGTTTGGTGGGATTCGAAATCCATTCATCCATTATGATCCATTATGAGCTGCATCAGTCTGGTCGAACGATAGACTCAACATTTTACTGTCAAGGACTGATGAGATTGAAGAAAGCAATCGAAAAAACGGCCTGAACTGAATAATAGAACTGGCTTCGTCTTCCATCAGGACAACGCTAGACCACACACATCTTTTATTACTCGGAAAAAACTGAGAGAGCTTGGCAGGGAAGTTTTGATGCATCCAGCATATAGCCCCGACCGTGCACCATCGGATTGCCTTTTGTTTGGGTCAATGCAGAACTCCTTTAACGGAGTAAAGTTGACTTCAAGAGAAATCCTTTCTTGTCACAGTTTTTCGCCGAAAAACCAGAAAAGTTTTACACTGATGGTATAATGTGTTTCTAGCGAAAAAATGTCAAAAAGTGGTCGACAAAAATTGTATATAATTAGTTCAATAAAATGCATTATAAATATAAAGAAATGAGGAAGTTTGATTAGAAATACGAATAGACTTTTTTGACTACCAATATTATTATATTTAAACATTTTTCCACACTTATTTAGAGCATTCTACGATTTTTTTTTAGCTCTCCACACCCAACACGGTTGAAATCCAGCATCTTGATTTTCTTTAGACTAGAATATTGGGCTTCTCACTATTATTACTTAATCGACTGAGTGCTGAGAACACGCATCCGAAACTTTATCTATTTCGCATCCGAAACTTTATCTATTTGACATAGTTCATAAGGTGTGTTCTCAGAAGGCGAAGATTCATGATGAACGCTTCCAAGTGAATATATTTCAGCTATGAAATATAAACACCTAATTCGTACTCATTTCAAAAGTATTCAATCTAAATTGTTATATAGTATGCTGGAATATAACATCCTTTTAATATCGGGTGATTTTTTAAGAGCTTGATAACTTTTTTTTAAAAAAAAACGCATAAAATTTGCAAAATCTCATCGGTTCTTTATTTGAAACGTTAGATTGGTTCATGACATTTACTTTTTGAAGATAATTTCATTTAAATGTTGACCGCGGCTGCGTCTTAGGTGGTCCATTCGGAAAGTCCAATTTTGGGCAACTTTTTCGAGCATTTCGGCCGGAATAGCCCGAATTTCTTCGGAAATGTTGTCTTCCAAAGCTGGAATAGTTGCTGGCTTATTTCTGTAGACTTTAGACTTGACGTAACCCCACAAAAAATAGTCTAAAGGCGTTAAATCGCATGATCTTGGTGGCCAACTGCCCATGCATCCCGAAAAATGCACTGTTTGGTGTGGTTTGTACGCTGGTGGAATCATTGGACCGTATTTTTTCAAAGATGCTGTTGGACGCAACGTTACGGTGAATGGCGATCGCTATCGTTCGATGCTAACAAACTTTTTGTTGCCAAAAATGGAAGAACTGAACTTGGTTGACATGTGGTTTCAACAAGATGGCGCTACATGCCACACAGCTCGCGATTCTATGGCCATTTTGAGGGAAAACTTCGGAGAACAATTCATCTCAAGAAATGGACCCGTAAGTTGGCCACCAAGATCATGCGATTTAACGCCTTTAGACTATTTTTTGTGGGGCTACGTCAAGTCTAAAGTCTACAGAAATAAGCCAGCAACTATTCCAGCTTTGGAAGACAACATTTCCGAAGAAATTCGGGCTATTCCGGCCGAAATGCTCGACAAAGTTGCCCAAAATTGGACTTTCCGAATGGACCACCTAAGACGCAGCCGCGGTCAACATTTAAATGAAATTATCTTCAAAAAGTAAATGTCATGAACCAATCTAACGTTTCAAATAAAGAACCGATGAGATTTTGCAAATTTTATGCGTTTTTTTTTTAAAAAAGTTATCAAGCTCTTAAAAAATCACCCGATATATTCACTCCGAACAGCATGTGTGCATGCTCTACTTTTCACTTTAAATATCTTCAAATGTCAACTGCAGTTTGCACAGGGAAAGAGTCGACACTTGTTTTTCGAAATCAAATAGCTCTAGCTGACAACCAGGGTTAGTGATGTCCTGAAATGAAATGACATTTTACTGGTTTTCACCAAATGTTGCGGCATCAAAGGGCTAGCTGAGTACGCCGATTTGTAAATGACGTCGCACCAATTGAATGCCAAATGCATAAATTTCTAAAAGCACAAATATATTACACAAGTCCATATGTGTCCTGCGGTCAAACTGAGCTGATATATACAACTAGAATATTTGTTTGAAAAGCAAGGTATTCGCAATTGAAAGAAGATATGCAGCTCTTTGGGATAGTTAGAAACTAGCATGGGAAGCAATTGAGGTTACATAAATTATTTATCATTTACTGTTGCACACATATAATATTTCATTTGTTATCACTTTTCTAATTCAAATCAATAAATTGCGTTATGTGACATCATTATTATAGCGAATACGTTGGCATTGTTCACCTAATAAATGTGCTTCACCAACATCATTGCACTTTTTATCCACTACTCATACAGACTTGAATGCCACACTCAAAATAAATATGATAAATACTTATGTAAATGCTGTTTGTGGTAGCAGTGATTATTTATCCATTTATGCTTTTGAATATAAATCGTTTTCGTTTTTCTGGTTTATTGATTATGCCTTTCAAGTTGAGCTGTTGTGTGTAGTGCACTTGATGGATTGTGGATTTTAGTGAAGCAGTGAATATACTTTGAATTTATTGGATTGATTTAAGCATTTAAAATCAGTATGTTGATTATATTTATGAAATAGGATTATAGTTTAAGGTATATATATATTTATATATACTATATATATAGGCAGAGATATATCTTGCAGAGTAAGGTTTTCTGTTTCACTTGCTTATAGAAATGGTTGTCAAAAATATAATTTTTGTTCATGGGCACTATATGTTTAAGGGAGGGTTTTGGGTTTCATGTTAAAAAAAGGTAAAAGAAAGACTTTTTTTGCGAATTTATTTCTTAAATATGGATTGAATCATTTTATTCGGACCTTTTGCATATTATTAAGCACACACAATGAATTTATTATTTGCATCATTATTACTCCATGAGATTTCCTGAATTCTGAGCCCTTGGCACATTGGCGTGCACAAAATCTGATTTTATAGTTAGCAGACATATAAGGCTGCTGATAAACACAGTTCTTTTCAGGCTCTGGTCTCCGCCATAATCTGCTCTTTGTTGTATTCTCTGAAAATATTTGGTGAAGATATATCCTTAAATGAAAAAGCTGTCTATACAAGCCATTAATTTCGATCGTTCAATTTGTTTGACAGGAATATGCTATTGTAGTCCGATATCAACGGTTTCGACATTCCTTATCGTTATTGCAAAACCTGAGGAAATCACAGGTGATCCAAGTAGAGGTACTCTATTCAACAGCCTTTTTTTGACAGATCACTAGTGAGTGGTTATGTTATTTTTGTATAGTATTGTTTGGCATTTCATCATGCAAAGTCTTACGTCCGAACAATGTTTGCAAATCGTTCAATTTTATAACGAAAATTCACGTTCTGTAAGGAATGTGTTTCGCGCACTTTGTTCAACTTATGGACAATATAATCAGCCTAATGAGCGTACCCAGCATTCAGCGCTGGATAAAATTCGATCGAATATACCACGCCTGGCACGCAGTGAAAAAAATATAGCAGCCGTAGCTGAAAGTGTACACGAAGACAAACGATAAGAAGATCCGACTTTTTCGAACCAAACTTTATTAAGCGATGAGACCCATTTCTGGCTCAATGGGTATGTAAAGAAGCAAAATTGCTGCATTTGGGACGAAGGTCAACCTGAAGAGGTCCAAAGGCTGTCATTTCATCCAGAAAACAAAATGGTTTAGTGCGATTTGTGGGACTGTGGAATCATCGGTACTTATTTCTTCAAAAATGATGAGAACATAAACGTCAATGGCGATCGTTATCGCGCCATGATAACCCACTATTTGATGCCTTAAATTGAAGCTAGTGATATTGGCGATATTTAGGTTCAACGAGACGGCGATTAATATGCCCTGTTCAGGATATAAAAACTGCCAAGATCTTATAATCGAATCATAAGTGAGTATAGAAGTGAACGTGACTATTAATTAATTAGCATAGATCTAAAATGGCTGCTGTTGTAAAAAACTTTATTGAGTTTGGCTGGAGCACAGCTTTCCTATAACTCCTCGGTGACCGGAAAGCTACGGAATTATATTAGAGTTTTGAGCTTATTTTACTTATCAAAATAGTTCCCTTTGAACTGTTTAAAACCGAAAATTTATTGTAGAGCTAAACACCCCTAACTTTAGTTCGTAGAAAATAAAACTATGAAAGTAATACAACTTCACAAGTGAGAAAGAACTTTGTGAAATTATTTACATTCAAAGGAGACGCCAACATATTACAATAAAAATACAGTGTATTTCCAAATGTGCGTAATTTCGAAAATGTAATTTCGTTTATGGCCGAAAAATACTGCCGAAGTGTGAGCATGAAATAGTGAAAGAAAAGACAACCTTAATCCTTTCTGGTCATATTTTAGACGCCTTTAGCAGCCGGCTTCGGAAGTTCAAATAGCATGCAAGGAAGCGCTAAAGTGCCAGAGATTTATGAAATTTATTTATGATCTGCTCTACCATGAACATACATACATACACATATACAGTTATCCAGTTATGTGTAATACAATAGCCACGCTCTAATGCCTAACACCCAGCTCATCCAGATACTAGTTACACAGCGCCGAACGCCGCGGCAACAAAGAAGACAGCTGGACGCAACAAATCACGCTGGTAAGTATGTTTACATGAGTATAAATATGTACTATATATAAAAATACATATGTCTGCATATATTTGTGTAGAAATCTATGCTCTGCTAAATTGTTTGCACAGGCTGGTCACAGTCAAATGCTGCCACGCACACAAGCGCACTGCACAAAGGGCCCAGCGTGGAATTACAAGTGACAAAAGAGTGTAAAGTAAGCTTTGCTCCAAGTAAATTATTAAATTTTTGCAAAAATGTTTTCTATTTATTCGGCATTTTTTCGCACACTTTGCGCGCTTGCCAGCTAAGGACCTTTGCGATTTTTCCTAACCTTTTCTTGTCCAGCGCTACGGTATTATGTGCCTCATTCAAGGAAATCTATGATCGCATTTGGGCGCATTAAAGGAGATTGTGTGTATACTACAGCTATGTGTATGTGTGTGTGTGTGTTGTGTGCTATCTAACTATGCCTTTGGCTAAAACAAAAGCGTCAAACTGCCGGCTGGCATTAAGAATGGCAGGGCAAAGGCGAAATAAGAAAATAAAGTTGGAAAAGTACGAAAGAAAATATTGCTATTGCCATAAATTGCGCGCCGAAAGCTCTAAAAACAATAAAATTAAATGAACTCGACTCGGTGCGTGCGCATGAGCGTGCTCGCGCAGACCCGTTACCATCCAGAGATCTACAATCTGTACAAATATGCAATTAAAAGGGCAGTACGAGTGTGTGTGTGTGTGTGAGCGTAGCAAAAGCGTCAGGCGCGAGTAAACACGAAAACTAATAACTAAAAGTGACGCCGCCATTAGGCGATAGACGACTATGACAACTTCGGCGTCGGTGACTGCGTTGGCGTCACAATACCAGCAAAAGTTTCACCGCACACGCACACGCACACACACACACACTCTCTGAAAAGTACTCAAGTGTATGTGGCAATAATGGACGTTTGCGGCTGCGGTCAGCGGCGCGCGCAGCTGTGCGGTGTGTGGTTCGTGGTGTCGCCTCTTGAGGTCGCTTAAGCAAACAGCACAGATAGACACTCAAAGTAAATATGTTACCAAGTATATATTATAGTTTTATATATATTTACTTAAATATTTTTGTGTGCGCCATATGCCAGCAGCTCACTTGTTGTGTATGCGGCATTGCTCATGTGTAATTGTAGACATATTTATGTGCGCTTCAAATGTTTTTATGCAGCAATTCGCTTAACTCGCAGATATTACGTCACATGTGCCCTTTGTGTGTGCTTGGTGTTGAAATTTACTTGAGCGGAGGAATGCCAAATGTTGTCGGAATGACTAAAGTCTCATTGAGCAAAGTGTAAACACGCGAGTGACACACAATAGCTGGTAGATTTAGTAAATACTCACATGTTGCAACTTATATTTGTTTAACCTTTGTGGTCGCAGTGCGCAATATTGCCTATATCAATGGCGCAAGGGGCCATGAGTTAATTACTGAAATATCTTCTTCTGATTTAGTTTGTATTTTATAAACTTGTACAATAGTTATCCTGCTTTTCATTGATTTATAGAAAGGATCCTTACTTTTACTATTGTAGTAACAAGAACCTTTTAAGTAGAAGTATATCTAATTAAACACATTTCCGAAGCATTTCTCATGAAAACTATTTATATAACGTTTTCTGACAACGTAGCCGGCCAGCGATTCAAATCCAATTTCATTTTGGTGGTTATTCTTGGACATTTTGTTAGATATGAACATTGCTTTCTTATTTTTAGATGTCCATTTCAAGATGCCCTACTTTTTTGAAGAAATAACACAGAAACTTAAAATTTATTATTTTCATTCGAAAGAATTCTTTGGCATTTATTTTTTGAATTTCGGCTGGTAACTCAAGAACGACATGCGCAATGCTTTGCCCTAAATAGAAGCGGAAATGTCCGCATATACTATAAACTTCAGATCCCTACAGGGAAAAGTTTGTCGGTGTAATATTAATCGATCTTGTTGGCCAACCAATCAGCCCGAAATTAAAAAATGAAAGTATCTGCTGACCGAAGTGTTCTCTCAATAAATCCATTGATTCATTGCGATGTGTCGAAAGTGATGCCTTCTTGTTGAAGCCAAATGTCGCCGAGATTACGAGCTTCAATTCCAAGCATCAAATGGTTGATTATCATGGCGCAATAATGGTCGCCATATACGGTTACGTTTTCATCAGCATCGTTTTTGAATAAATTCCACCTGCCCACAAATCACACCAAACCGTTATTTTTTTTTGGTTGAAATGGCAGCTCTTGAGTCTCTGTAGGTTGCTGGTCGTCTGAAATGCAGCAATTTTGCTTGTTTATATGCCCATTGAGCCAGAAATGGGCACCATCGCTGAATAAAATTTGGCTTAAAAACGTTGAAACTTTTTGCAACTTTTTAGGAGCCCATGAAACGAAGCGATGTCGCTTAGGAAGGCCAAGCGGCTTCAGTTCTTGCACAAGCTGTATTTTGTTCGCTTTCAATTTAAGAACTGGACATAAATTGCGACAAGTTATTCCATACGTCAGTCCGATTTGCTGCGAATGAAGCCGAATCGACTCTCTTCGGTCTTCTCAGCTATATCTTCTATATTATCTTTACTGCGACCTGGACGTAGTATATACGGTCGAATTTTATCCCATAATGAAGGCTGGGTCTCAAAATGGGTGATGATGTTGCGAAAAGTACGCTCAGTAGGCCAATTATGTTGACCATCAGTTGAGCGAAACACCTTCTTTATAACGTGAATTTTCGTAATAGGCGTAGGTCTTTCCATAATAAAATACTAAACAATAGTGAAAAAATTACATGAAAACTTGACACGACTCACACGTGATATGTAAAGAAAAGGCTATAGAAAAAATAACTTTATTTGGATCTCCCTTTATAATCTTTCTAGGGCTTCCTCAGCAATTATTATGGAAGGATAAGAAATATATCATATCACTAACCATTCTTTAAGTTGGAACGAAGTTTCACATTATAACTAGCTAAGTTTGTTCGAAAAAGGATACTTATACTTTCTGTCCATAACTTGAAATAATTTTCCTTGGAATTCATCAGGCATACGTACCTTAAAATAATGATGTTGAGGCTATAACTCGTGTGTTTCATTGTGGCTCCCAACAATATCATTTACAAAAAATATACATTTTTAAGATACAGTACAAAAATGATATGGTAAGCAAGCTCACTCGCACTGATACTATCTGCTTCTCGTTGCCGAACGAGAATCTAAGATAGTAGTCGTCACTCATTCACTGCTGCTTTAGCATAGGTTTCTTTATTTGCTAGATCAGTAATAGTAAAAATTAGTCGACATTTTTTGCCTTTCTGAGAACTATGTTGCTGTACACAACCTTTATTGACCATCATTCTTGATAGAAAATTATATATTTTCTTTGCTTTACTCGAAGTATACGTCAGGTGTTGCTTAAATTTTTATTTCGAGTCCAATATTACTCCCAGATACTTCAGTTGCGTAACTTCAGTTGTGTAAAATAATGTCTCATTCTCTTATGGTGAGTGTTAGGCTTTCTTCCACTTTCTTTATACTTATGAGCAAGAGTTCCATTTTTTGCTCAGACAACTCTAAAATAATGACAGTAAACATTGCATTTGAGCCGGAGGTCATCCAGATGATTACTCACTGCTACCATTATGAAGTCATCCGCGTATGTCATGGTTATCATGTTTTTTGTTCATATATTCTTAACACCCGGTACCGCTTTCTGGATTCAGTTGACAGGGCCCAGTTTATACTGTCAATATTACTTTTATATAAATACTAAAGAAGGCTGCTACTGATTTAAAATAATATTACCTGCTATAAAATCAATATTCAATAAAAATTAAAGTTTTACTAAAAGCTTGAAATCCCTAAAATTTTAAGCCATTGAAAGGTCAAGAAATCAAAATTTCTATTAAAGCAGATATTAAAGCCAAATATTTTGATGCTTATATATACAACTTTACAATAATTCCATAATAATTTCAGTGTCTACAAGAACAATAAACACAAATGCAAATACTCCTTACTCCCAACTGTGATTATGAAATTGAAATTATGAAATTATGCTGAAAGCCACATGCTTACCGCTGGTCCCCTTACAACACACATAACTTAATATTAAGATTGTATATTTGCAAGTTTATATTTTTCATCAACTTTACTTACTTCACAGCATACAAATCAGCCTAAGTGCCGCTTACTTCCAGCACTCAGCTCAAGTGCTTCAACTGAATTGCGCACACATTACTCATACGCAACGGCCTACATGAAATGCATATTAGCATATATTATGTGTGCGTATGTGTATTACCGATATCAGGTACTTTCATTCTCATTCGATATGCTGTAAAGTTATCAGAGCACAGCACTCAAGCTTACTCAATGACCCTCAAGTGTCGACTGTCTTGCGCCCTAGGCCGGATAATCAGCCAGCAATGATTCTTGCATAATTTGCAAGTGTGTACATAATTAAACACATTTGCAATTGAATTAACCAGCATTCAAGCAGCATTGATGGCACTCCACATGCAAATTGATTGCGAAAATAGCACTCGACTGACGCATACAAATGATGAGTGCTTAAATGGATAAGCATATTTAAGTCTGCATATATTTGTTTTTTTGCTTTCACGCTCAGTATGCAAATCAGTCGGAAATATGTAAATGTATTTAAGGCAAGCAGTGTGGCAAGTTGTTGATTTGATTTCTACGCATTTAGATTTTTGATAATAAACTAATTTAATCCGCTGCAATTTTAATCAACACTTTTATTGTGTTGTATTGTGACGCACGCGTTTATGCTAATTTGTTTGCGCTGCCCAAAAAGCACAGAAATTTGCAACTAAATAATGAAGATGCTGTGACGTTGTTATTGTTGTAAATTATATACCTGCGGAAGCGCTCTACGCCTGTTTGCGCTAATGCAAATAGATCTTAGTGCTTTTGCTTTCCGGCAGCTTCATTACAAACTTGTCTACAAATAACTAAGTGCCAAAGCAGCGAATACAAATTTCTTGCTTTCAATAATGAACAACGAAATTATGATAAATTTAAGGCTATTTATCTAAATTTGGCCTACATGAGTGTGCAGCTTATTCCGGCCGTTTGCAACAACAATTATTTGATAATACAGCAGTTTGTTTGCATGGCTATAACGGAAGAGTAAATGGTGCTATATATAATAATTTACACATACTATATACTCACATACATATATATTTAACTCGTGTTTTCCAGTAAAGGGTAGAATTGTTGACGCTTTTGTAAATAATTTACTTCACTACAAACAAGCATACATACATACACAACATACATGAAATTGCCGACACGTGCCGGAAGACATTAATGAATAAATATTGCAACAATGAAGAGCCGTGGTAAGCCGTGCTGTGCGGGCGCTGTGCGCTGTGTGTGAGCTTGCATAATGCAGGAATAATTATTATAATTAGCTGGTTGCTCTTTTTATGCGAAATTCTGCAAACTAGTTGTTTGTGTTGGAGCAATTAGTATGCTGTGTTGTAAAAATCTAAAGCACACTAAATAATTAAAAATAATGAATTTGAATTAGTTACGTTGCTCATACGCACCGGCAACGTGCGAATCTCAGTGAGTTGCGAAAATAGGTCGAATGATTTGCATAAAAGGACGACGAGCATTTAAAAACTATTTAAATGGGGTGCTTTAAGCATATGGAAGATTTTATAGCAATAAATATTATTTTTATAAGCGAGATTGTTGGACTGCTCGGAAGACTAATGTATTGAGAATATCAATATTGATATATAATACTCTAAAAGTTTTGTTACGAGAGACATATTTATTAAATCGCTTTCATTTTATATTGCCAATTTATTCTGGATATGTATGTATACTTGGTTGGTTGATTGAAAAGGTAGGCAAAGTTCACAGGTGGATGTACTTAGGTATTTATAAATTTCTGCTTCCGGAAGGTAACCAAATTAAACCTTATCCAGCAACTTGGTGAAATACCTCTTTTTTCCACTTCCCAACGTGACTTCAGTTGTACCGAGATCCGTCGAGTATCTCACTCAGCAGAAGACTGGCCATTCGCAAATATAATGTTTTATCGTCGCATGATGCTCGGCGTATGCTCTGCATTCCGCCGAACGCACTTTTACACATTTTTTGAAGGTTGAATCTTAAAGCCTAACTTCTAGAAGAGGAAACTTCTAGACAAAGCAACTTTGTGGAAGGCTTGCGTTGCTAGTTTTGCAAGATCTGAGGTGTTCCTCTAGACACCATTCCTTTAAACAACACATAAAAGACCTGAATGGTTTGTGGCAGCTTAGGTTATTTGAGTTCAGATTATATTAGTAACTGCTACTAGTATTTCAATTTTATATGAAGTTTAATCGTGACTGTTCAGCCGCTTCTAGGTTCAACCGTTTTGAGAGAGGGTAGGCTGTACTCCGATGGCAAGACATTTGTACTCCGTGGGGTTATATTCACTTGTAATTTTGTTTTTGCATATACATACATTGTGACAGAAAAGTACTCGAAAATTGTATATAAAACGCAAACTTCTTAATCAATATTTATTTTGTCGCCTTCAAAGTAATCGGCACCAGATGTAATACACATATCTCATCGATTTTTTCGAAACACTTTTCATGAGATATTTTTGAGATGGCCTTCAGCTTTTACAACGAAATTTGTTTTATCGCTTCGATCGACAGAAAATGGATTCCATTCCGATGATTGTTGACTTGTTTTCATGTGAAACACATGAACCTATGTACGTCTCATCACCAGTTGTAATGTTTTCCATGAAAGTGGGATCGGCATTCGCACGATCAAGCATGTCCAAAAAAACCTGTTCACGGTATTCTTTAAAAAAAAAATTCATTTTATCGGAACGAGTGGAGCAATAACGCGTTTCATACCCAAAATATCCACCAAAAACCATTAGACAAAAACTCGTACTCGCGAGACATGAGCGCACTTGCCATCTCTTAGCCGTTGCCTGACAATTTTCAAGGGCCATATTCTTCCCTTTTCAATATTTTAATCAATTGAAAAATAATTTTTAATAAATAAATTAAATAAATTTTATTTAATTTACGCATACATATTTGAAAATATTCTCTTATAATTTTGAGTTCCAACTAATAGTTTCTGAGACACGAGCGTATTTGTAAGAGTTTCTCTCAAACGTTGTTTTCAAATACGAAGGTTCCTTTAGTTCTGCTGGACTGATCGACTTAAAAATTTTAATGACCATCTAAAAAGCATTTCTAATTTTCATCGAAGAAACAACACTTCTGGTACTGCTTTAAATTTTTTAAGTTCCTCTGAAGTGTCAAGACCGCCATTTCGTCAAAAATCTAAATTTTGATCAGTCCTTTGATCACAATCTTTATTCATCAATAAAAACTGTTTAGCTTTTGGATTCCAGAAAAGAGGTCCTCCTGGAGATTGTCCTCGCGATCAAAAAAATCCAAAATTTTTATAAATGACTCGCGGATTTTTAAAACATATTCAATTAATTTAATGTACCCAGATCTTTTTTTAATAAATAAAATTTTTCTTCAATATAAATCCACAAAATTCGTTTTTTCCGACTACCAAATAAATACAACTACTCATGCTCACTGACCGTGGACTAGAAGTTAATTCGGAAGTATGCTTCTACTACTTGCTACATGATGCTCGTGAGCATCGATATGGTGAAATTCAATCCTGGAAATGGAAGTTGTTGGAAGGAAATCTCAAAAATTCCTTCTGGACTAAACATTTTGTTTGACTAAAATTGAAATATCATAGGTTTAGTCGGCCCAACAAACTAGTTGGAATAAAAGTCATTGGCTCAGACATTTCATGCATTAAAGGCGCTTTCTATATATGACTATCGAAGTAACTTTATAAAACACTTGAGGACTCCGCGAACTCTGTTTTGCCTTAGAGGTAACAAATAAGCAGGTTTTGGACTTTATAAAGTCCTGTTTTTAGGAAACACAAATAAAAAATTTAGGTATTTTAATGATTCTTTGTTGCTAATGTTTTCTACTGCAGAGGTCGTACTCTTAAGTTAAGTACCTTGTGATACACAATATTTTCTGTTTGTATACATTATAAGGCGCAAATTGACCATGCGAAAAACATGGATATTCCAGATTCAAACCACAAACTTTAAAAGATTGACCTTGTGATTTGTTAATAATCATTACGAAGGATGTAATTGGAAATTGAAGTATTTTAACCTCAAACGGCATATCGATTGGGAGCATCGAATTCGGAGTATCAATCAAAACTTCTTCACCTTCGAATTTTCCCTTGAGTATTGTTATGCAAATCACATTGTTCATTAATCTTTTTACCACCAAACGCATACAAGGAGTTTAAATACTCAATTGATTATTTAGTGGCTCCAACTTCATTCATTACTTAGTCAAAAGATTTGAATTCATGCATTGATCCGATAATCGTGTTAAAGTCTTCTACACCTTTATTCTTAGCCGCTAAAATTGCTTGTTCATTCGTTAGCGTTTTGTTGATAAGTTCGTTTTTTGATGAGACAAAGTTACAGAAATTAATGGGGGATGAAACCAACACAGTCGATTCATAAACAGGTAGTGAACCAATAAGCAATATCCAACAATTGCTCTGAGAAATCTTCAGTAGATTTATCATTAAGCAATGCAGCCATTTAAGGCCTTGGCGCTGGCATTTTTAAACTGACTAATAAACCATTGCACATGACGTAAAATACGTCTTCGATCAAGAGAAAAGCCCTACTATGTATCTCTTTATTCATCTCAAGATCGTCATTTCAGGAGTTGATGCGAATTTGATGTAAAATATTTTTTTGAAGTCGAGCCATGCTAACGCGACGCTTTTAACGTATCCTTCCTGCATTTTGGCGTTGTCAGGAAAGATTCGATCGTCTTAGCCGCAGTATTGAAAAAGTATCCTATGTCAGTCCCCTGGTGTTAAGCTAAATCTCCAAGCCAAATCGGGTCAGCCGTTCTTGAGTAATAAATACTGTAACTTACATGACGTTCTTTTATTTAAATAGATTTCATGATTCGAATCTCGCGCAACTTAAAAAATACCAGTCCGAGCCATATTTTAACAGATGGTAAGAACCCTTCTACTAACTAAAGAATCTTAATTCAAAAATATAAACATTGGAGTTGTTAAAGTACCACTTTCAGTTTCTAGCAAAAGACTCTTCAAAAGATATAACATATTACTCTCTCTCTTCCTCGTCTTACGTACACACACGAACTTGACAACCCTGCGGCACGATAAGGAAAATTAATAAACGACAGTAACCAATGACAAAAACAAACAGATGGCAACACAAACAAAAGGTTAAATTAATCAAGCCGACATGTGGAAAGTTTACCCGCGCCACAAACACACACACACACTTACACCAATTTGGCAGAGAGCGAAAGTGGCGGCAAAATAACAAAGTCAGTTTCAAATAGCCGAAAAGGAAAACAATACACAATGCCAGCCCGAGTTTTGGCAAATTTATTCAAGCGCAAAAATTTGCCTAGTCAACAAATTGTCTGCATAAATAACAGCAAAAGTAAACAATGAGACAACAACAACAAAAACAAATAGCACTCAATACAAACATATACTTTGGAGCAAGTATGCGCCTGGGAAAAGTTGCCGTGCATGCGTGTGTGTTTGCCGCACACTGCAAATGATAAAGAAATCAAGCGTACGGCACAGCGCTGCGTATACGCAACATAACAAATCAAGCATAGAGAATTTATGACAGCCGGCTAATGGATAGCTAGCAACAATTTTGCACATATCAGGCAATAAACAGTGGCCACAATTGAGGCGTTAAGGCTTGATTATGACATTGTTTGGCGCCGACCACGGCTGTCAGCGGGCGGACGAGTGCGTCACGTACACCAAACATAGGACAACAATTAGCACTTTGTAGTGGGTTAGTGAAAAGGGTAACGACAACCCAAGTGAAAGCAGCAGCGCGTCACACACCGGCGAGTTGTGAAAATTATGAATATGATTCGGCGGCAACAAGCACACAATGCATATTAAGAACATATGGATTAGAAGACCAAACCTGAAGTGTGTCATAAATCTCAAAAGGGTCACGTAAGGTTTCTTCAACACCATCCCAATTTGACCTTTCTTATGTTTTGTTCGCCTTCAACTTCCTTGAGTTGAAAGTTAAGTGCACATACTTGTTTATATTTGACAGCCGCACACCTCATGAAACTGTCATTAGCACACTAAGTCAAGTATTAGCAAAAGCAAAAACAACATCAAACACATAAACACTTACAAAAACAATAAGTTAGATAATATTATGACTTCCTTAAGAAAACTTAACTGACCTTTTCATATTCATACTCAAGGATTACATAGCTTTTACTGCGAAGACAGGTCCGAAGGTTATTTGTTTGCAAGGAAAATATTATTTTAAAACTCTTTGGTAAATGAAGCGTGCGTTTGTGTGTGATAAGGCGATCAATTAGCTAATGTCTTGACAAAATATTTGTGTGCTTTGACAGTTGTTGAAGCAGTTAATTTGCTGCAAACGCAAGCTGATATAAAATTGATTTGAAAATTATTTTTACTGCTCATTTATGCATGTGTGTGTGTGTGTGCTTCTATAAGCTGATTAAATATTTGCTGCATTGATTACTTGTGATTATTTTAATTGGAAATGTCATTCACGGAAATTCAATTTATTTATAGTAATATGAGATAATATCAACGAAAGTCAGATCTAAATGGAGATAAAGGTTAATGTGTTGGTTGATTATGCCTTTGAAATTTGGTGCTAATAATATAGTAGTTATTTTGAATATACATTGTGTGTTGGTTGACGTTAATTCTTGTTGTTACAATGGATTATTTCAAACAAACACTAGTTGGCGGATTCTTAGATCCAAATCCGAAACTATACTGAGGGGACATATAATAAAGCTTAAGAAAAAATATAGCCTAGTCTGTATAATTCATTTATAAATCTGTCTATGATTTACTGGTGCTAAGATTTATGGCCAATATGGATATATAAAAATATATTCTTTTTATTCTAGGGTGGAAAAAAATTTTTGAAACTGCGTTCTTAGACACGTCTAAGACAATTTCTCACAGTATGGGCTATTAATTGTTAGGTAGAGGTTCTATGCTTGGCCGTTTTCCAATATTTTATTACTATTAAATAGAAAAATGCATCTCTCACCTCCAACTACTTGAACATATGCCTTCTAAGTAGATTTTATAGAAATTTGGTGATATACAAAATGTCTTCTTTCAATATTTTCGTACGCCTAACAATTTAAAAGATATTAACAGTTGAAGTTTGATTATTTGAAAGCAATTTTGTTATTATTAATGTTTTTTTTTATAGCTCAGTGAAAGAAAAATCATTTTATGCTGCAAAATTCATAGTCTTGTAGGAAATTTACTGTTCTGCAAAAATTTTTAATCACAGGGTGCTGACCCACCTAAATTCCTTTATATAGTCTACTAGTGGTTCCGGCTACGCGTTGCTGTGGTATACATTTTATATTAATATACATATAATCAACTATTCAATACCAGTGAAAATTTCATTTACGAATAAATGAAATGAATAAAAAATGTCAATGAAAACAAGAAAAAACGTTAACTTCGTCTGCACCGAAGCTAATATATCCACCGGTCTTTCACAATAACTATGTGTTCAGTTTGTATGGAAGCTATTTGCTATAGTAATCCGATCTGAACCATTTCTTCGGAGATTACATTGTTGCCTTAGAAAATAATCTATACCAAATTTGGTGAAGATACATTGTCAAATGTGAAAGTTTTCCATACAAGAACTTGATTCCGATCGTTCAGTTTATATGGCAGCTATATGTTATAGTGGTCCGATATCGGCAGTTCCGACAAATGAGCAGCTTCTTGAAGAGAAAATGACGTTTACAAAATTTCAAAACGATATCTTAAAAACTGAGGGACTAGTTCGTATATATACAGACAGACGGACGGACGGACGGACGGACAGACAGACAGACGGACATGGTTAAATCGACTCAGCTCAACATACTGATCATTTATATATATACTTTATAGGGTCTCCGACGCTTCTTTCTTGGTGTTACAAACATCGTGACAAACTTAATATACCCTGTTCAGGGTATAAAAATAACGAATTTAATACCGAAAGAAGGAGTCTTGGTTAAGTTTACCAGTATTTAGCGAATGGCTTAACTAGACAATTAAAAAAGTAGTTTTTGGGATTTGGCATTTTATAAATTTCTAATTACAGTCGAAATTTCCTAACTCGAATCACCATAATCGACAATTACCTCAAGTTATGGCAGGAAATTTGTATGTAATTTGATTTCTATTGCTAATTCGAGAGTTCAAGTTATGGAGAACTTCGACTTATTGAAGTTTGAGTTATAGAATTTCAACTGTTTTATATTTTTTGGGGATTGTGAGTACATGCGTATATTAAGAAATATGTACAGTGATATTTCCCATAATATATATCCGCTTAATAGAGTGTCCATTTATTATAGCTTTCACTGTATTTCTTATTTATGCATTTTTTTGACTATCCTATCTACTAAATTAGTTCAAACCGGACACAGTGTGCTAAATTTTGCTAAAATCAGTTCAGTAGATTAGGAGTCCATCGCGGACAAACAACGTTACACAAAATTTTTATGTATAAAGCATACCACATAGCACCTGACTATTTCCTCATCACAAAAAATTTATGCTCGCATGAATATATGTGTAAATATATATACTTTACATTTCTAACAACTGCTTTATACGTTTGCAATATCTCAAACAATCGAATGCTTCGCAAAATTGCTAACCTTTCACCCTTGCCGAAGGCTGTGATGCTTTTTCATAGAATAGCTAAACGGCTGACCCAATCGATGACCATAAAATATGTGTAATTGGCCGCATTGCTGTGGAGCAGCCTCAATACACAAACAATCAACATTTAAGCATAAAAACGTGTCACAGTTGAGTAAAATTCTCTACCAAGCATTTAAAGCAAACCCTTTTCGAAGGCTTTTTGGGATATATTTTGCTGTTTTTCTTGTATATATACTCACTCATAATGAGAAAATTTTCTTATACTCGTATTGGTATAAGCTTGAGCAAATATTTGAATTTTGGTTTATTTTTGCCCTGTTTAGTTAGGAATTGAAAATGGGCAATAAATATGAAACTTTTCATAACACAATTGCAAAAGTTTATCGCTTTCTTTATTAACTAACAATATGTTATAAGCGTCACGCTGGTGCAATATTGGATATAAAGGGGCATTTTATCAATTAAGATATGTATATCTAATTGTTACTCTGAACACTAACAGGTTTCTTGGGCTACTTTTCTAAAATTATATTTTCCGACATTTCAAGCTTTCCACATATTCCTAATTCTAAGGATTAAGAAGAGTCTTATGTTTCGTTATATATGTTGTATGCTCCTCCCAATTTTCGATTTTGATTTTTCGTTCCATTTTAACAATAAGAAGATCTCGTTTTTATTGATACAGCTACGAGAAGTTTGGCTTTAAATATATTGGGAGATTGAAAAATTATGAAGATAGTCTCTCAAAGGTAAACTGATTCTGAAATAATGTCTTTTGGAAAACTAGCATTTTGATTTTAAGTTGAGCCCAGTTTTAAGATTTGTACGAAAACACAGATTAGTTGTGACTCTGTATGCCATATATATATTTAGAAATGTTTTCTTCACCTTCCACGTCTATTAAGTGGTTATATCCACTATCGCGTTCCACTAATTTTTTTTAAATAATTAAATAAATAAATAAAAAACTACATTTACAAAATTTCAGTGACCTTAAAAATCGGCGATTTATGTAATTTTAAAATTTTGGATACCCTATTCTCATAGCTAATTTCCTAAAGTACTTCGATAAATAAGGTTTCTGGCGGTGAGGAAAATTTTTCTGCTTAAAATTACCTGATAAAGAAAAAAACAAAAAAGTATTATTACTACAGGCGAGTACAGGTAATCATCGATGAACTAGCACAAAAATTTATTTTTGACAAAATGAAAAACGTTTATTGTGCAACAACTAAACTCCAAATTGAAGTCTTAATCCTTTGAGCACACTCTACAATTATTTATAAGAAAATCGTGCGAATTTTTCAAGATCGATCGGTGCAGCCGTTTCAGTAAAATTTTCATCACCGATTCTGAAAAGAGCAAGAAAAAAAGATTCGACCGCTCGGAGACGTCCTTGTTGAAATATCTGTAACTTTTTACCGCACTAACTTCAAAATTTGAAGAATATTGTCAAATAAGAGGATTACCTTTAAGTATACAAGAGTGACTAAGTTAGTGATTAAGAAAATGTTTTATAATCTGACTTTAGACCTTAGCTCGTATAGTATTTTGTCCTTCTGCGGCTTTTGTCAACCCTATTGACTCTAACTACTTCCTCAGCAGTCCATAAAGCAGTGAAAAAATATAATTTTTTGTTACTTGGAGCACTTACGTAAGCTACCTTTCGATTCTGTAATATTTCTGAGGAATCATTTATTATTCAGCCTCTAACATATTATTGCAAAATATCCTCTGCTACTAAAATTGAACCCATCGAATATTGGATGCTAGAAATAACAAGACTAAACAATTCAATAACAACTTTTGCCGCTTCGGATGACAAATAATTTTGAGCTTATATGCACCAGCAGCCGAATTCATGTCACATTTTGTCAATAAAACATGAATTTTTATTTTATGAGAAACGGCTGCTGGTCAGCAAGGCTGCCAGCATACCAAACACATGCATACATATGCACACGGACACCAAAACACAAGGCAACGCAACAAAAAATAAGTTTACTTGCAAGAAAGCAATTACTGTGTGTACAAACATATAAATAACACGTTTAGCCCACGCACATGCACACACAAAGCAACACACGCACACACATACGCACAAATGATGTATATGTATGTAGATATGCTGCGAAATTAAGCACAGCTGCTATAACATGTTCTTTTTTCATTGCCCTGCGCTTGCTCCTTGGTATTTGCAACGTGAATGTGTGATATGCATGCTTGCAACAAAGTCCAAGCCGATAAGTTTGCCCTAACCAAGTAACAAGTTTGCTTACACAACAACCTGCATGTTGCATGCAACTTTCTTTTTGTCAGAACTCTTCACCACTCAACTGTGTTACTTTATGTGCATGCTACAAAAGTGAGGAGAAATGCTTGAGGAAATCTTGTGAAGTTTGCTTTTTGGACTTTGCACTTCCGCTATGTGGCTTATTTCATAATCTTTTGCAAGAAATGTTTTTAAACTTTTACAACAACGCACAAAAAACGCTTGCTTGTACAGTTCTGCGCATACATGCATCCATGTTGCAAGCAATATGTCACTCTCCTTCGGAAAGTGTTGCTTATACGCAGTGTGCGGCAAATTTAACGAGTTCTTCGCTTGTCTTTTGGTTTTTTTTGTTTGTGGTTGCAAGACTTTGTAGATAAGTTATTTCGGATATGTAAATGAACATTAGAAGAAGTTTAATGGGAAATTTTAAGTAATGTATTGTCATAATTTATAAAAAAAGTGCCAAAATACACGAGTTATCTAATCTTCTCGGAAGGAGAATTATTTCATATAAAAAGAGAAGTCATGTTTTAGAACTAACTTTATATATGTACGTAGGCGTTGTTGTCGTTCTTGTAGAGGCAAAAACGATTATCCAAATAATTTTCAGAAATTTATCTTAGTTAACAACGTTAAGTTGGATAAAATTCGGGTTCGTTTCGACTACATAGGCCCAACGAGTCGCGGGAAAAGAAGGACATACGCATATTCGTGATTAACGGTAAAAAAAATTTTGCTGATTTCATATATTTTTGAAAGATAAATGCTACATATTTATTTCAATATGGCATTATATTGGGTAGTCTAAAAAGTCTTTTCGTATTTTGTCAAAAGATGTTGCAGTCGTATATCTCCAGTGCTACCAGTCACAATATATAAGAGATATGGAGCAAATTGGTGCTTTTACAAATTTTTTGATCATTTAAATAATTTTAACAAATAAATGAAATTAATAAACTTTAATAGACGGCATTTTTTTAAATTTTTTTCTGTTTCATTTGTTAATTTTTTTTAAACAGTTGGCAACTTTTATCAAAAATATTTACTTCTTTCCAAACAAAATTTTGAAATAAATTCATTTTCATTCACTAATCATTTTGTTTTCTGTTTTTGAACAATAAAAAAAATTTTAAATTTTTAACAAGTGGCACCATTCCTCAAAAATATAATATTTTATATTTGAAACTTTATTAAGACATATCAAGAGTATTTAATATCAATTTTCAATTTATTAACTGATTTTATCAAATATTTAATTAAACTTTTGAAACTGGTGGCAACCTTGCTGAAAAATAATTTCTTCTTTAAACCCCTTTAACTATTCTTATTGAGACCAGTGTGATTGTATTTATAGGCATATCATATTAATTCTGATAGTTAAAATTTTAAGCAGGTGGCAACCCCACTAAACAAAATTTTCAATAGTATGGTTTTTTGAACATTTTTCTTTCAACAGTCATATTCGATATTTTACAATTTCTTGACTTAAAATTTTTGAAATAGGTGGCAACCGTAATTTTTTGTATCAAATTATTAGAGCTTTACACACGATAACTATTTTAAACTTTGAATTTTATCATTTTGTCGTTCTGTAATACGCATTTTCTATCTTTCTATATTTTATATATTTTATTCAAGTTTGTGGCTTTACCTGTTTAATAAAAATAGCATAAAATACCAAGTTACTTACATGAAAAAAAAAAACATGACTAAGGCATCGTGTAATTTGAAAATAAAAAGCTTCTTTACATTCTATTCTGGTTTTAAAATAAAAATTAAAGCTATGGGGTGCTTCTGAAAAAAAGAATACTTGGGAATAACTCATATATATAGGGGTTAAAATACTTATCTTTTACATTGGCTTTTATTTCATTTGGACATTCCAAAATGGTGAAGACAACCCGTCGATGTTTCTACTTTTGGAAATATGCTTACAAAATAACAAGCCAGAGTCTTCGATGATGATTAAAATGAGTTCAACACACAACGCACACAAAGCTGTTGTGGCCTTGTAGTTAGCGCATTACCAGTAACCTTAGTGAGCCAATCCAATAAGTCAAGTAAACAAGACAATAACAAAGATTTCACAAAGACAAAACGGCTTAGCAACAAAACGAAAATGAAAAGAAAACTAACCGTGCTGCAATGCGAGCAGAGAGTTGAATAAGCGCAACAAATGAAAGTGAAGTGTAAGTCCTGCAGATGCAGTGACAGTGGACAAACAATGACCTCAAAACTACTTCTGTGTTTTATTCGCATATTTTATAGCAATAAAAGGAGATAAACAAATTCTATTTCCTGAGCATTTTGATAGACTATGCACTCCTTACTGGCAAATTGGCAAACGTGTCACAGTGTATGCGTATGTGGTTTGTTGAGCATTGCTGCAGGTGTAGACCGTTTGAAGTGCACAAAAGTAGGGCAGAGAGAAAGGAAGAATAAGCCATAAAAACTGAAACACAGCGATGGACGGACAAGCAGAGGCAGAACAGATGAAAACGTGCAAGAGACTTTCGGAACTACAACAACAAACACACACCAAATCAAGCACATTTCATCCTTTATGGGAATTATTGACCAACTGTTGTTGCACATGCAACCGGCAGTCATCAAAACAATCTCACCTAGCTAGCAAGTTGCATCCTTTGTCTATCCCTTGAGCATTTACTCCCACTTCTGTGCTTCTATGCGTATTAGGGTGTGTCATTCTGAGGCAACCTTATTTTTTCAACTGAAAAACAGGCTAAAAACTTTCGAAAATGTGAAAAAGAAAGTCACTCAAAAGACGACCTCTTAATATTAATATTAAGAGGAGCCTATTTCAAATTTTCTGTTTTCCATATAAATTAAATGAAAAAAAATCATTTTTTTTGTGGTGGTTATTGTGCGGAGGTTATTATATGAGAACGCGATGGCTGCCAGTAGGGATGGTAAACTCGATTCCGATTCGATCCGAAAATCGAGTTTTCTCATAAAATAATCGATTTTTCGGAATCGATCTTCAGTAGTCGAAGTCGATTAAGAATCGATTCTTGACATTCGAAAAATCGATTATTTTACTCATCTTTTGAGTGACTTTCTTTTTCACATTTTCGAAAGTTTTTTGCCTGTTTTTCAGTTGAAAAAAAAGGTTGACTCAGAATGACACACCCTAATGCGTGTCTCAGAACTACTACTCAGAACACCGTTGGTACAAGCTGATAAACGAGATCCCAATTTCTGGAGTTTGCCTTGCCATTGTGGCGCGAAACCGAAAGCTGCATGTACATCTAAACAAAACAACAACGGACTGCGTGTGCCAGTCTTTGTTGGTATTGTTTTCTAACTAAATTGAACGGAGAATGCAAAACAGAGGTTGTTATGGTTTCCGCTGTTGTTGTTGTTGTGTTTTCAGCTTTCGGTTTTGATTGCTTTCAGCACCGCTGCTACAGCCACCGCTCTTGTAGTGTTGCAAGGTGCTCCTACATCCTTGTGAGTGCCATATATTATATGTATATTGATAGATATGTCTATGTGTTTGCAAATTTATTGCACGTATAAATGTACATTATTATTATTACTTGTGAAATTGAGAAGCCAGAACAAATCATATGACAAACTATTACAATAACGGTATATAACTTTTCTTGTATATCATTTGCATAACAGTGGTCACGTGTCACCAAAGCTTTTCCGGGGAATAGCTACCAGCGTTATTACATATTTGTGAAGGCAAGCATTTTGAGCTGGAGTTTCAACTCTTCGGTGTGGTCTAGAAGTAAAGGTAGTTACATATTTAAACTAATAATATTGCATTATTTAGTTAATGAAAGAAACTTTAAATATGATATTAAGTCTCAGAAATATTGAACTTATTTTTAAGAAAATTCCACGAGAAAAAATTGGGATGGATTGGCGTGTCAAATGATAATATTACTACTACTAGTACTATTTAGTGCCGAAAAATGCTCTTGCCTTCGATTGAACATCATAAATTACATAAGCTCATGCACAGTGGTTGATGATGTAACTTCAAAGAACTTAAAATAAAACAGATAAGGAAGAACTAACTTCTGGTGTAACCGAACATTTTATATACTCACAACATTCAAGGATCAAAGTCGGAAGCATCTCTTCAGGTGTTGCAGTGGTTAACCGGAATATCGAAGATGTTTGTAATATTCCCTTATGGTAACTATTGCACCGATATTACTGCCAAAGTTTGGTTTCCCGACTCCATAATCCAAGTGATCCAGTATGAAATCAAAACGTGTGAGGATTTCCGAATATTCAGACATGTTTTGGAACCCAAAATCTCTGAGTGTGATAGTAGCTTTCGCAGCCAAACACTTTGCGATGATATCGACGGTCATTCTGTGCAAGATGGCGTTTGTTGCCATTGTTGAAGTGAATTGTCTCCAGATATGGGCACTTTTGGTAGCACTTATTCTCAACATGTTGGTCGATTGGACTTTAGTATTTTTTGAAATATGTAAATAAATCGAATCAAAATTTACAACCCATTTGAAAATCCAATTGAGACTTTCCTTTGACCATAATTGTCCTATTCGAATCACAACCCAACCTAAATGAAACCATGAAGGGGATTTCTATGTCGGTTTTCAGTAAGAAGGGAGAGGCTGATGGGCCTGAGACCTGTACAAGCCTTCGGGATGAAGAACTTGTCTCCAGAAATGGGACTTTTTAGCAGTTGGTCGATTGGACTTTAGTATTTTTTTGAAATATATAAATAAATCGAATCAAAATTTACAACCCATTTGAAAATCCAATTGAACCAAGTCGACACAACCAACCTACGACAGTATGTGGAGGGCCAAAGAAAAGGCAGCTTTTGGGAGAGTTGGTGACCAAATGCAGGAGTTACTGCTCTTATTGCAGTCTCCTTAGAAAAAGGGACTCACTTTGATAGCATTGTGACAATAATAGCTTTGAGCTCACTAATCATGCGTTCCGATCTCGTTAAGGAATGCTTAACTTCGGTACCAATGATATCTAGTAACTTTGTAATATGACTAGTATGAGTGTCAGGCGAGAGAAAAATCGCAGGTAAATATAAGGCTGAGGAGCTGACAAGGAAAGACACCTTAGCTACGCTGACAGTAAAAAAAGAACAGACAGTTATATACTCTCCTCGAGTGTTTTGTTACTAGATAGTTTGGCTTTGCGAAATATTGTACTACTACTATTTGTGGAGATTCTAACAGGCCATTGCTATATCTGCATCCATACTGTACGGTTGAGAATCTTAGGGAACGCCAGCTGCAAAACCTATATGGAGTAAGGCGAGATGGAAACACCTCAAACTTCCTTCCTGTTAGAAATAAAGAGCCATAACCAATTTAACAAAGAAATAAAAAGTTTGCTCATTATGCGACCAAACTCCAAACTCAAATCCTTACTCTAAAATCGGGTCGTTAAGCTTTCAAATTAAATTTGTAATACTATTCTCCCATAATCACAGAAGCTCCAAAATATAGAACCAATATTATATTTTAATCCTTATTGCTTACTATTTGTGCAAGAAACTGTAACGCGCAACTTCATTAATGACAGTTTTCTTCGTCATCTTCATAAAATCAATATTAACTCAGCAGCTTGGATGACTTCATCAAAAAATGCAACAGCAGCAACAACAGTGGACCAGCAGCGGCAACTTGAACGACTTCTACACTCACTTAAACTATGACTAAAATTACTCGACATTTATAGACCGCTGAGCCGAAAGTAGAGGAGTGGGCGCTAAGGGGAAAGGAGCGCGACTATTAAAAGCGAATAAGCACAACTGAGGACCGGACTACAACCGCAGCGATCAGTGACAAGAGGCGCAAGCGAGAAGCGTCTCAGCGATGCACTGAAGTGGATGCCTTTTAAAGATTACGGATTAAGTGCAAGAAGTGCGCATAAAATTTTAACTCGAATCTGTCTTTAGATGTCCCTTGAAAACACATACAGACTCGGCCAAGGAAGACAGTAGTGGAAAATAAAAACAAGGAAAATGAAGAGGAAACACGCGATGGCAGAGCATATGCGATGAAAGTAGAAGAAAACTTGCGAGAGCAACAACAAAGGATGCCACAAAAATAAGCACAGTAATTACAACAATTTTCAATGAAGAATTTCCGCATGCGAACGCATCGGTGCAGCAAAATGCGTGTGAGTGGAGGCACTTTGCGATTACATACACCCGCACACACACACCAACGCTGACTCACAAGAAAATGCAGGCTCGAGCGCCCAATGCAACCACTGCTAGAAGGCAGACGGCACCCCTTTTAGGCCAAGCGGTCTTCTGTCAACCGCACAGCAGGACAAAAGCAAAGGCGAAAGGAAATGAAAAAAATATTTATAAACAAAGAGTGCGGCGGAGACAGAGCGCACCACAGCAAAAGTGATGTGGTGAAATGGCAAAGTGGTAAAAAGTGGGCACCAAAAGTCATGAGGTTATGCGGCAAGCGACGGCACAACAGCACACAGCGCACAACGCTCAGTGGCACAGCGGCTCAGCGACACAGCGACAATGACTTTGGCGATTGTCTCGTAAATTCCATTGGATTTAGTCGCCCGGCTCGGGGTCGCAACTGTGGTTCCTGAGGTCAACAACAATGGCAACAAAGACAACAAAGGCGATAATGCCAACACACACACACACACACACACGGCTAGTTGCGCCCAGCAGTGTGCGCCTCAACAGCGGCGCGCTATAATAAAGCGCTGAGAGTTGTATTAAAGTAGCGACGGCAACGATTACCTCATAAGTCGCTTACAGCAACGGCAACATATTTTCTCTACCTTCCTTTGGCACAAATGGCCAACAAACTGATGCGGTGAAATGTTGCACATGTACATACACACATATATATATACTCTCAGTATAAGAATAGTTGGGGAAAAGAAAATTCTCGCTCGTTCGGCTGTTGCCTCACTAAATGATATGCCGCTGTGCATTGTAGTGCCACACACACACTTATAAATTAATTCCCAATGTTGCATGCTCCAGTCGTTTTGCAATTTTTGTTGTTGTGCTATTGGTTAGGTTGCCTTTAACTTATATTTTTAGTATAATTAGTGTATTTAAATTCAAAACCTTTAAAAATATAAAACAAAAATGGTGGTGGAGAAGATATTGGATTTATATATTGAAATCTAACAATTTACTAAAACAAAATATTAAAAATTCAAAGTCATCAAAAGAAGTCTTCCCCTTCGCAATCTCAATTTGAATTGCACTGATTTCTTAACCTTTTCATCGGTCTTTATGAGAGTTTCAAGAATATAAGTGATTTTTTTTTGTTTTATATCGCCTTATAGTATGTTATTAAAAATTTGAATTGCAAAATAATTATCTAAATTTATAATTTGGAACAAAAGTTTTTAATTCTTTCCAGTGTACCAAAATGTACAGTGTAAAAGTGTAAACTTCAATTGGCTTAGGTTTACCGGAAATATATTCAGAAATCCTAACTGCAAATTTTTTGAAAACAAAAACATTATTCTGTGAACGTCGCTAATGAACTTCTTCGCTGAAAATATCTTGACCTACATCCTCACAAGATCAAACAGACGCAAGAACTGAAGCCGCTTGACACCAGAATCGTCGTATTTTCGTGAATTGGGCTGAGCAACAACTTGAAAATGATCCGGATTTTCATAGAAAAATCATCTTCAGCGATGAGACTCATTTCTGGCTGAATGGCTTCGTCAATAAGCAAAATATGCGTTATTGGTCAAAGAGCAATCCACACGTACTTCTTGAGTCACCATTGCATTCCGAAAAGTTACGGTTTGGTGAGGTACTTCTTCCATGACGATCAGGACCGGCACGTTACTATGAATGGGAATCGCTACCGCTCAATGATTATCGCATATTTTTGAGCTGAATCGAATGATATGGACTTGGACAATATGTGGTTCCAACAGGATGGCGCAACAAACCACAGATAATTCCCTTAGACTTTTTCATGTGAGACTATGTCAAGTCTATGATCTATGCCAACAAACCAGCGACAATTGATGAACTTCGTACAAATATCAAACGTGAAATTGTGAGTATCAGTTGATTTATGCTTGAAAACCGTCGAAAATTGGGTTCAGAGTCTGGACTTCTGCAAGCGTGCCCATGGTGGCCATGCAAAAGAAATCGAGTTCTATACATACATAATGGCATCGAATGTACTTTTACAGAAATATAGAAGTTTATTGATATCTCAAACCGTTTTTGTTTTATTTAAAAAAATTTCGAAACGCTCTTGTTGAAAAACTTGTTACAATGTGGGATATAGAGTTCTAAATCTACCTGTATTAAAAAGTAAGGGATTACTTTATAGTATATAGTTATTTTTCGGTATAAGACGTCGAATGAGTTTATATTGATTAATGTTCACAAACAGATTGCAGCAAAGCATTGTGATCGGCTTTGGTTCATTTATCAGGCGTTCCAGTGGCATAGAGACAGTTTTGTGATCGTTTCACTATATGCTGTTTGAGCATGCTTCAAAGATGAATACCAACAAAGAGAAAATATGCCGTATATTGTAATTTTTCTTCTACAAAGTGGAAAAGCATGCCAGGTAGCTGAAAATGTGAGTCTAATTTTTAAGATCCTGCTACCGTAGCCTGAAGAAGCCTAATTGTCGCAGATATATCAAAATAATGGATATCGTCCATCGCCCTACAGTTTGGAACATTTTGGAAGAGGCTGAATTCAATGGAATGGAAAAGTTTGGCCAGGAAAACTCTAATGTGAAATACTCCTTTACGGCCAAACTCTTAACTAGGATCTATGCTGGCAGCAAGTGGACTGTCTGAAGACAGCACCCGCTTAAAAGTAGTCAGCTTTGCCCATTAAGAGAGAAATTTTGTTCCAACAAGACAATGCCATACCGCACACATTGATAGAGATTCGGTAAAAGGTCTAGAAGCTTAGCTGGAAGGTTCTTACGCACCCACGTTTGGGACTATATATTATCTAGGGAAATTTGTAGTGGTGTTGTATATCCAAATACTCACGAAGTAATTTGGGAAGTACAAAAAATAAGAAAAAAGAAGGAATTGCAGAGAGAGAAGTCCTTTTTATTTTTTCTTATCCAAAGAAAGAACTTTTTTAAATTAACTGAGAACGATACTGTTCTCTCTGCATTATATGGCCACACGTTAACTCTTCAGATTGACTCAATATAATACAAAATTATTAATTATTTTTAAAAACTTTAATGTGAGATTCAATTTCTGTATTTTTAAATAATATTACCACAAACTTAGCATTCAAAATAAGTTAGTGAAATTCAAAGTCCTTCATTTTTTCTGGTTTGGCTAATATTTGAACAACTAAATTCCCAAATCTGAAACTATCTTCGATCTTTTACTTATAGGTAATGCTTTAAAAGACACAAAAATATCCTGAACTGAGAACAAATAATAAAAATGATATTTTGATTTAAGGATTTAATATTCTCGTTTTGAAAACTACAAGTGGATTAGTAACTATGGATAATTATATGGCCAGGAAGCTAAAAGCCTTTAATTCATCTTAGAGTATTGGTCTGTTTAATGAGATCATTATGAAATTCTTTTCCATTTATGAGTGAAACTATAGCCTTATTATCCTTAAAATAGTCATTCTCGCTAAAGGAAAATTCGAAAAATACCATTTCGGCAAAAGTGAACATGGTTAGAAATAGAAATGTGAGTGGAATTATTTAGAAAGCTTTAAAATGGCGCATGTCCATATACCTAAAATTCCAAGAAAATTTTGTTCCATGCACAATAGTTGTTGCAAAAATCGTCGATAATTCCCAAATCTAATGCATTTCAGCAAAACTACATAGGTGGGCGGCTAACGTGGGTATTAAAATGCAAATGAACAGACAGACGAAAATGACAATTGAAATTGCAACAGACATGCGAAGCAGGACATGCAAGCGCTTGTTGGCGCTGCGAAGCCATAACAAGACAAGACACGACGCCAGCAACGAGCGACAAGTGTGTAGAAAATGGCGAATGGGGATTTGAAACAAACATGCAACAATGCAGCGTGGGGTTTGCGGTGGTGTCAGGTGGTGGTAGTGGTGGTGATGGAAACGACTTGCACATGGCTGAAGCTCAGCGAACGGAACAACGGCTGTTGTGAGAAGTCAAAGAGAAAACCATTTACAAGTGACACAACACAAACACAAGGCAACAACGGCATGTAATCACCAATAGCATACCCGTCGCACCATCTGTGCGTCTAACTGTCTGGCTGTGTCTGTGTGCCGCACAAAACACGGAAGTTGCAGAATAACAGCGCAAGGAAGTTGTAAACGCGATAAGCGTGTTGTGTGAGGGGATTGAAGGATTTTGTGGGCTTTCGGTATTCGATTTTCGCCAGCTGACTGCACAGGGCTGTAGGTATCCTTAATTTTAAAGCTAGCATTATGCAATTATTTTCAATTTTCGAGCAGTAATGTTATTAGCTGGCAATATAAATTGCTCAAATCACTTTTGGCTCCATATTCCGCAAAAATATGTCTACTAGTATTATAGAAAAAAATTTTAAATTTACTTTATCCATTGGCATCTCTAAATATTAAATTTAAGCTCTATTAGTTATCGATAAATTTAATAACGATTACTTTATGGCTATTAATATTCATGATTTTTTAATGGTTTATTTCATTTTCTAATTATATTAATTTATAATTATTTAGTTAATATTGAAGAATTATTGATCGAATTTACTAATTTTATCAACAAAATCCATATTCCGCGAAACAATTTGAAGGTTAAATTTACTAAATAAAATATTTTTCATCGGCATCATTACAAATTAAAATTAATTACTATTAATTATCGATAAATTTCAGAACGATAAATGTATCGATATTTAATATTGATGATTTATCGATAAGTTTATCAATTTATTTAAGTTTTTAACTATATTATTTTTTACATTTTTAGCTTATATTGATGATGTATCGGTCGAATACCTACATCAATTTCATCAATAATTTCTATATTCCGCGAAAATTTTGAAGATTGAATTTGCCAAATAAAAATTTCTAAAAGTTTATAAGGGTTGACATCATTTAAAATTCAAATTAATCGCTACTAATTATCGATATATTAAAAACGATAATTTTATAGACAATTTTTATTGACGATTCATTGCAAAATTTATCGATTTATATTAATTTTTTTATTATTTATAAAATTTTCATGAATAACTGCTCGAATTTATCAATATTTTTTATAGATAAAGCTATCGTTATTAAAAGTTATCGATAACACACTTACATATTTTGCGTAACTTTTACTCCCACACAGTACACAACTGAAATAATTGAGTTTTGCTCTCCTTCAGACACTTTTATGATGTACACTGGCTGCCATTGTCCCACTTGTCCACGTTCCGGTCGAATAGCATACGCCAGCCGTGTCGTGCCAGCACTCGTGAGGTCAAAGTTTCCAGTCCAAAGTCCATTGGTCAGTCACGCAGTGCCGTTGCTACTTTCCAAAAACTTCGCTTCAAAATTTCCTTCAGAAATTATTTTATTTCACCAGCTCTTCGCACAATTGTATGCTCTCGTGTTACAACTCTATAGTTTAATGTTTATTTGTAATATTTTGTAAAAGCTCCAGAGTGGCCTTTTTCTGCTTTTTGGCAACGTAACATATGCTCGCTTTATGGAGCCTTGCAGTTGACTGCAGTTTATGGCGGCATTGTTGGCAGCTGCAACGCATTTTACTTGGCTTCTTCGCAGCAAACTACGACTGTACTTTTATTGTTATTGTTATTGTCTGCTGGCGTGCGTATTTCAACTTTTCAATTTTTATTTTATAAAAATATGAAATATTTTTTTCCTGTGGCATATGTTTTTATAGCAAAATTAATGTTGACATGCTGTCATTTTACATTCTTGCTGGCAATATTATTACTTAATTTATTAACAAAAAAGCATTTAGACAAAATTTATGTTATTTAAAAACACGCACATAATTTGCGAAAATTATTAGATTATTAAATATTTACTTTCGAAGAGTTAATCGAAATAGAAACTGTGTAAATTAAGTTCAAATACAAATAATTGCTTGACCGAACAAGTAAGGTTACATTAATAGTTGCATTTGTGCGTAGAATATGTACTGGGTGTGGCGTTAGCTTGGTTCGTATGTGGCAGCGAATAACTTTGAGATTTATCAAACGATTTTTGGCCTTTTTACTGTAATTAATTTAATTGTAAAGACTGTGTTTTAGTTTCTTGTCATACTAACCGTTTTATTAACCGATATACTAACCAATACACATACGTACGTGTTCTAGTACAGACAACTTTTTCATTTTCCAAGATAACTTGATGAATCTTTGCACGAACTATTGTCCAGGGCAATGATACTTTCTTGGAAGAAATAATTCAGATCGCACTAATGTAACATAGAGCTGCCATACAAACTAAACAAAAATAAAGTCTTTGTATGGAGACCTTTTCGGTTTAAACCGATATCTTCACGAAATTCGGCATGGATTATTGCCAAAAACAAAGCTATAATATCCGAGGAAACTGTTCAGATCGAGTCACTATAGCATATAGCTGTCCTACAAACTGAACTATTAAAATCAAGTTCTAGTATAGAAAACTTTTTCATTTGGTAAGATATCTTCATGAAACTTTGCAAGGACTATTGTCCAATACAATGATATTTTTTTAGAATAAATTGTTAGATCGGACTCATATAACATATAGCTGCCATACAAGCTGAACTAATAAAATCGAGTTCTAGTACGAAAAACTTTTTCATTTGATAAGATATCTTTACAAAAATTGACAAAAATTATTACAGGCGGTAGCTACATATTCTCTGAAGAAATTCTTTATATGGGATCACTATAGCATATAGCTGCCATACGAACTGATCGATCAAAATCTGATCCTTGTATGGAAACTTTAGTATTTGTGAGGTGCTTTCCATTTTCATTATCTTTTAAATTTTTACACACCAACAAAAAAAAGATGCCACACCCTGTATTTTGCACGATACGCACTAATTGTTTGGCCAGCGCACATACACACACGCGTACATATATTTGTGTTTACAGTTGCATAGTGATAACTTTATTTGCCAACGCTTATATCCGTAAATTGCGGTTTTTCCCATTTATTTACTTCCATCTATATACATTTTATATATGCATTTGTATATCTGTTGAAATGTGCGTTTGTGTACTGGCTTTCGGCCAAAACACAAATAATATTTGCTTTTAAAGATTTCTGATTTACAAAAGTACTAAAATTTTATACATTGTTGCCTATGTGGAGATTAGAAATCAGTGCCATAAAATATGCAGACAATTTCTAAAGATGCAAAAGCTTACAGCATGAGGTTATAAAATTACAAAAACAACAAAATTGCTACAAAATTGCATGGTTCATAAATATATATTACATGTTGCATATTTGAGTGACAACAACATACAATCCAATTCGCATTTGCTTGCATGCAACCACCAAAGCCGGCATTGCCTCGCCACAATTGCAAATCTGCAGATTTTTCGACAAACCACAAAAACTATTGTTTTCTTAGTCAATTAAATGCGAGAACGCAAACAAATGCATTCTTGGCTTTGCACTCACTTGGTGGCACAAAATGCGGCTTTGCTGGATTTTCTTGAATAATTTTATTTCAATGGAAGTGCACACACACACACTCACAGTGTTGTAAATACTTACATTTATATATTTATATTTGCATTTAAGTGGTGAATTGCTGAAACAATAAAGCCATAACCGACTTGCAGCCAACGCGTGTGTTTGCTTTGCGAAATCGAGTAGCTTGCCAAATATGCGAGCGAGCATCAAGACAAATATAGAGCATTTTTTGCATTATTTAGTTAAATTGCAAATATGCATCGACAATATGCGAATGCGGCTTGTAAGTTTTCCATGCAATTGCCATGAAAGGCTAAAGGAGTTCTACATATGAGAGGCTGTTGTTGCATTTAAGAGACTGCAACATTCTGTTTCGGCTCGGCCAAGTTCGACTGTAAATTGAGACAATATTTGTATATTTTGCTCTAGAAAATTTATGCATTATATGAATTCAGTTAGTTTTTTGTAGAATTTAAATTTGGCTCACCTTGAACTACCAAAATAAATGAAATGTATAAAATTGTTTTATTTGTTTTTCTAATTGTTGAAGAAAATACTGTAAGTGAATTACAAGAGGCTTATCCAAAAGCAGCAACTACTGGATAAGAAATAGTATGTTGATTTTGTATGGTTGCTTGATAAAATAACAGTGGTAGAGTGCTAACCTAGTGATATGTGCTTTATGGTTAGAAAATACGATTGTTAATGTTATTGCTCGAATAATTAGATTGAGAGTGTGTTTTAACAAGAAATCTGACTATATCCAGCCATACTCAAAGCTCTATAAGGCAAGATGAGCTCCTCTAAATATTAAAAAAAACTGAGTTAGGCTAGTGACAATCGGAAAGGTGTTTTAAACGCAAACAGTCCAAATGAAAACTATCTGTGGTCCTCAAAATCAAAAGAAACCGAGATTCATCATCCAATATCACATTGACAAAATTTTATTTTCATTTGATGCTTCAATGTATATATACGTGGGCACAAACGTACATGTAAAAACTGTTAGGGAAAAGAGAAAAAAAAGTTTTCCTTTTACTACAAAAAATTGTGAAGTGTCTTCGAAATATTTCATACATAACATATCATTTTCTAAGGGTTTCAGGACTCTTGTTGATCTCCAAGAGGTGACGTAGTGACTGGTGCCCCGAACACACCAAGAATGTCCATTTCTCCAGCCTGCTGAATGGCAGTAAAAGCATAACACCAGGAGATGGCAAACCCGATTCCTCAATCGATGACGATGTAGCAGACGTTCTATCGCCCGACCATGAAGAACTCGAATAGCAATTACCCGTCGATGAGTCGATGTTACGAGCTTCTGAGAGAAATTTTCTGCGGATGGACCGATGAGCTGTATGAGTTATGCGAGGACATTCACATAGTTCTGCAAATTAAGAGACGGTACCTCCGCTGGCTAGGTTATGTTATCCGAAAGGATGAAAACGTTATCACTTTTTTGGCATGAATCATGCGTGGTTGGGAGAACTTTTTTGAACCAAGTTTTACCTACACCCACTTCTAGTATAACTTCTAATAAATAAATACGTGAGAGACAATAACTTTAACTCAACGACTCTACAGATATAAGTGCTAAAAAAGTTATTGGAATAAAACCTTACACAAACATATATTTTAAAGCACGTCTTCTATGATCTATGAATTCTCCAAAATGGATTATAACTTTTCAAGATCCCATATACTAAATATGTGGATCTCAGCACCTACAGCTGGCCTTTTACCGTAAATATCGGTGAATCTCTGAGTTACGAGTAACTTATAGGCATTCAGCGATAATCTATCCCCAACAATAGTTTGGCGAAAATTCGTGAAGTGTGATATCAATTAAAAAGTACCGGCCAACCATAATAAAACATATTTTTTGGCAAAATTCGTTTTCTTTATTCAACATAATTCCCTTCAAAGGTGAAACACTGATTATAGCAAACCTCTACCTCTTCCAAACCATTATTGTAGAAAAATATTTTTGTCTCTTTTGAATGCTGGATAATAGTCTCTGAACCAGATCTGGAAATATCGTGAATGCGAAAGCAATTTAAAGCCCAATTCATGGAATTTTGCCACCACTTTTCTTCGACTAACTAATTCATATGGATTTAATTCTAGTAGCGCCATCTATGTGAAAAGCCGGTGACTTTTCAATTGACCTATTAAGCCTTCCTATTCATTTACCTAATATGGAAATTTCTAACTTCCGATTGAATTTATTGTTAATATATTAGTCAATCTGTAAGCTACCTTAGCAAAATTAAGTGATCGAATAATATGTTATTTTTGAAAATATTAGAATTTGATCAACAATTAACTCCAAGTCCCATATTCTATATACTAAGTGTCGTTATCCTGGTAGAATATATACTGAGTATTTCGGTCAGCGTATGAGTTATCTTCATAAAATTTTTGGAAATATATTCTCAAATATTCTAAGTCAATCAATCTACATCAAAGTTTCATTTTCTTCATTAAATTTCTGAATACGCTGCTGGATTAAGCAAAGCAAAAGCACTGCCCGGATGACTACTACCATCATTAGTTCCATAAATTTTCGAAATATTGAAGAACTAATAAATGCTGGTGTACACATACTCCTTGAACCGTATAACGGGTACCATGTTTATATTGCATAACTTAGCAATCCAATTTTTCATGAAATAAGCGAAATCCGTTTCTTGTCTACTCACCGCAAAATAAGCCAAATATGCATTTCTAATAAGCTTTATGTATTCAAATATAAGCGCATAAGCGTACTTACTGTTGCGGAGCTTTAGCTTGGCACAGATCAAGCGCAAGCAAGTCAGTGCGCTGCGCGGTTTCAAGCCATAACACATGCAGACACATATAAGTGGCTTACAGAAATAAATCGCTGAGGCACACATCACAAACGTACATACATACTTGTTTATTACATGCAGTTGTTTGTTGTTGCAAGCATAAAATCGCGCATGAAGCATAAGCAAAACTAAGAATATTTGTATACTGTTGCGCTTGCAACATCTTTTACTTGTGTGCTTGCACCGTGCATATGCTGCTGGCTCAAATTTGCTTATTCGGTTTTTTAAATATTACTCCACTGCCACTGGAGGGCTTGTCTTTGCTTGTAAGGAAATGCAGAAAATAAATAAAATTTATGAATTATTACGAAATATAAATCTCTTTTAGTAACAACTTTTGTGTATCTATGATATCTGTAGAGGAAACGAATGAGGAGCGACAGCCGGCTTATTTCATTATATCTTCTTTAAATTACGAGATGCATCTCTGATTTATAATTTTTCTTAGAAATTAGGGATAACAGCAGACCAGTAGGTAATGTGAGCTTTAGTACTTAGTTTAGCCTTTTGAACTCTTATATTTAACTGATTCGATTCGAAACATTTTATAGAATTATCAGCTGAAAACGCTTATGCTAATGATCGTTTCTGAGTCCCAAAAGGATGATTTTCACATTTTTTAACGAAAATAATTTAAAAGTTTGACATTTTTGGCCGACTTTAGTCGACGCGTGTGGTAACAATAGGTACATAGTAGATCAATACTTCTCTCAACTAAAATTTCTTCGAAATATTATATAGCAGTATAATTTTCGTACAAGTCTAGCAGTGCCACGCTTCATACCCCAAACAGGAACCAAAATTTGTCGCGATGAGTTTCTATACCATATCTCTAATGTCAACAATATGATTTTCGAAGACTGTTTTTTCACTTTTTCGATGTTATCCATAAGCAGAGGTGGATGGACTACTTGCATGAGCCAAGTATTCGATGACTCTAAGACCTTTACTGATTGCTTTACTTACTTGCCGTTATGATAAAGTCTACCTAACAATATTATTAAATGTTTCAATGATTATGCAGCATATATAGTACATACACTATATAATCATAAACTGACTGCCATATATGGCATAAGGTTTGGTAGAGTAACGAATATGAATAAATGTAATATTATATGGGAACTAAGGTAATTCGTACACCAATTTTATATATTTTTGGTACTAAACTATAGCATATACAATATTATACTCTCAGTTAATTTAAATAAAATTTTTAAGAGCTTATATTAGATATACAGGAGATAGTGTTGACCCGATTTTAGCTATTTTTTTCGAATACTAGTAGCAATTAAAATAGCAAAGGCTAATAAAATGTTTACAAGGTTTCATGAAGGCTCCTCACATACCATCACTAATTGTATGGCGTAAAGTCAGCCGAATGTTCGAAAATCCTAATATTAGTTATATGGGAGCTAGAATAGGTTTACGCCCAATCAATTTTTATCAATTTCAGGCACAATGTTATACTGCTATGAGCAAAATAGGTTCTCTCAAGTTTATAAAAATAACTCATATCTTGGCCGATATGTGCGGTATAAATTCAGCCGGAAGTTCGAATATCTTCATAATAAGTATATGGGGGCTAAGAGAAGTATTGATCCGATTCAACTAACTTATGTTACACAGAAATATTACTATTAGAAAAATATTACTTCTCTCAACTGTATATCTCACACGTTGATATTTTTTGTCATAAGTCAACTATAGGTACTGTCAATAGGTCCTAATTATCCCTCTCTGGACAAGCAAAAGTTACGCTGTATAAGTCCCTCATTATTTCCGTCTATTAGAAAGCACTTGGAACTTTCGAGAACTGTGCTCCGTAAGTCTTTGGCGCCTTTTGCGTGAGCGACATGACTGGCATGACTTCGCAAAGGATAGCGGAAACTGGAAAAGTTTTGTATACTCGGCCCAGGTGCCAAAGAATAAGAAGAAATGGTACTAATAAGAGAAAAATCAAGAAAAATGAAGTGATTATTAATTTTCAATGCATTTTTGTACAGATGCATTTATTTTCTTTAAACTCTCGAGTGAATGAGCAAGTATAAGCCGAGTGCATATTCAACTTCATGTCACCTCTGGCAACCCTTAAACAATTACTTGTACTTTCCAATTCACTCAAACCTCACAGCAAGTGATCCAATTAAATACATTTTCAATACTTACCACTTGTGTATCAACAGAAATGAGATGAGGCAGCAATCGCAATTCAATCCGAAAATGTAGCTAACGGTAACACCTTTCAATTGGCCACTACACTCTTGCACTAAAGCATAATGCACAAGTAACTACACAAGTAAGTAAGTGAATATATATTTCCATGCAAGATGTTGAATGTTTGTATGATTCGGTATTCGTCTAAGCCTTGTGCCCTTAAAATATCTTCAAACACTCGCAACTACGTTTGAAGCGCACACAAAGGCATTTTGAAAAGCTATCAAAATAAATATATAATGAACACAAAATACAGCACTTGCACAAACGAGTGCTTTACTGTAATACATTGTATTGGAACAGCACTCAAATACCCTTGCAACCACACACAAATACACATACACATATAAATGGACACAGCCACAAAAATAAAAATGAAGACACTTCGAGATAAATGCACATAATTTGAATGCAATGCTCCAACTCAAGCAGGCCAACAAGCAAATATAATGCATTCAAACATTTACACACACACATACAAGAATATACGTAAATTTCTAAGTAAAAGTGCGATCTCGTTGATATTGTTTGGCGAAGAGGCGCAGAGGGTCATCCAGCTGTTTTGTGGTCTTTGTAAATTTTGTAGGCTTAATTCGAAAATAAAATAACAGCAAATAGCAATGAAACAGGAAACAAGTTAAAGAAGAAGAAGAAGTAGAAAAAGATTTGCATACAAAATTGCAATGGTCGTGATTACAATGAAATGCAATTTCATCGCTCGCCTGCCCTGCCCTGCCCAGCAAGTTTTGTAGCACCATTCATACATAATTGAAAGTAGTTGTACTTGTTGGCAGCATGTAGTCCTCTTTCGACGATTGTGAGTTGCGGAAAGTGCATTAGCAAATATATATTTATAGCACAAGCGCATGCATGTCTGTAATGCCATTGTGCAGTGGCATTGGTTGGTGGGTGGGTATAATATGATGGAAGCACTCAAATCGTGCTTTCATTGTGGTGTTTCGAAAGCGTTAACAATTGCTGGCGATTGCGAGTGTATGATTCGAAAGTGTTTATTGCAAATAGAGCTGGATAAATATGTGTGTGTTTAATGTAATTGCTGTGGTCTAAGCAATAAATATATTATTTGTATAAAGTGCACTGTAGATAAGAATTATTCAAGCTCGAGTTTATTCAAATTATTATGTATACGTAATGCAATTATTGGTTGTCGGAGTAAATAATTATTTGATAGCATAGAATCGGCGTTAAAATCTTTTTATATATAAATAGGCTATAATTTTTATATGAATAAAAGGCAAAAAAGGACCCCAAAAAGGTAAATAAAACTCAAAATATTTAATTATTTATCGGTACTCATTTTGTCGTCTTCAAAATAATCCCCACCAGATTTAATACGCTTATTCCAACAATATTTCCAGTTCTCGAAACACTTTTCATAAGCATTTTAGCATTTTGGTGGCCTTGAAGGCAATTGTCTGGCCTTGTTCAGACTGAGCCATGTCAATTTCTCGAACGTCGAACGTCATTGAAGGCTTTCTACCCCTCGTAGACTTGTGTTTTTGGTAAAACTGTATCACCGTAAGACTTCATCTGCGAAGCAGCACTTCCTCATCCTTTAGCATTTCTAAGTAGCAAAATGGCAGTCAGGCTTATAACCCTCGATAAATATTTGGTATTTATAAGATCAATCTAAATACTAATATTGTATTCTATGGCTACATAGCAAAGGTCCAAATGACACTCTGACATTTATTTCTGGATTTTAGATATTTCGATGACCAAATTCCTTCTTCAGGTTACAGCGGGTCGGCTTTTTGTTTGACAGCCTTCTGTATTCCATTTTATATTAATTTTAGAATTTCAGACTTTCGGTGGTTGAATTTTGAGTGACTATGGGTTCTTTCTAGAGGCGGTAACGGGCCAGAGATCGTGGAGAACATTGGAAAGTCTTCGGTTTGTGTAAACTTGAAGTTTTGAATGTCGTGGCCTCGACATTCCATGTTTCGAAGCTGCACAGAAACATAGACTTAACATTAAAGTTTATTTTGGTACGCGGAGTAAGGACAAGTAGCAACTGGATTTGACATTTTCGAGTTTTATTTCATCGACGTGGACTTTCTGCGTATAGGTGGTGTTGATACGCATTTCTTTGGTTTTGTCGATGTTAATTCTGAGGCCTACTTTCGATGTAGTTTATTGCACCATAGCTAAGTTTTTTGTCACGTCTGTATGAAATAGATCTTTAGGCCGTCCATTTAGAATCCAGCTTATTCCGTTTGATATAAACAATACCACTGATTGCATCACTATTAATATATATATTATCTATCTCGATTAGTTTTAAGTGAAACGTGTAGCCATTTGGTGAACAAAATTATTACACTCTGTTGCAACATGTTTCAATAGTATAAAAGAGGTCAGCTAATATAAGCAACGGATTATGACGATATAAGCAATGTTCGCACTTCCAAGCAAAGCAAATCATTCATATGCAAATATACTCGGATGTAAGAAACTTTATAACTTTTTTAATCTTTGTTTCCAAAGCAAAAATCTTAAAACTTTCACTTTATAAATTCTTAAAACCACATATTATGAAAGCTACATATATATGTATGTATAGAGATACTTGCTTACACAAATATTTGTAAGCACACCGGGACGTATGAGCAACTTGACTTTGACCGCTCGGTAATAAAATTAGCCTAGAAAGTTTGCTCTCTTTCCCGTGCAACATTTTCCACAAAGAACGTTGAAATTTCCAACATCTCTTCGTCACAAGTAAAACAAATGCAGACAGCAAACTAAAGTTGCTAGGTAGTGAGCGAATATGTGTTCATGAACTTTCTCGCTTGCAGCCACAAATCTGTTGCAGTCTGTTACACTTGGCTGCCAATAGCTGCCCTTACCCCACTGACTTCAGCTAAGTATGTTGCTATACTTTTGCAGTCTATTGTCTTCATGTTTATTTCTATTACCGCTCCTTACACATTGTTTTTCTTACTCACCGCCGGCTGTCTTCGCCGCATCGCCAACTTACAAACTACAAGCTGGCACACATATACAACATGTTTATCTCTGCTTGCGCTTGTTTTGCGTTTTTATAGACTACTTCCGGATACAGCTCATATTTTACCACTACATAGAAGACGTCTTCTTGCACTTTACTCACTGCTCGCAGCAACGCACACGTAAGCGAATAAATAAAAGCGTACAATGTCGGCATTTGCATGCACCTGCTATTGTGGCGAAGAAAGAAACATTATCCTTCAGGTATGATATTTTTTTTTGCATCCTTTGTGCATATGTGTGCATAACTTCACCTTCGCATTATCATGTTGCATGCTGTTGAACTTGTTGCTCCGGTTATTTTATTTTTGCTTTTATTTGTCTTGCGAATATATGCCATTGCCAGCTCATATATTTCGCGTACTTGTGCCATTTATTGTTTTTCTTCATTTTTGGACACAATATCGTTGGCCCGTTTTATACGGATCCGCGTGCCACATTTTGTGCTCACTTCATTGCGTTGCGTTATTCTTTTCTGACACCTTTTTGACATCTACATATCTACTTTCATTTTAACTTCACGGAATTTTCGCATAGTCAGTGCACTTTTTTTTACTCCTTCTTTTCAGCACCAATTGAAACTGAACTTTGGTAGGCAATGCCGCTACAGCAATAATATAGCCACCAGACAACAACTTGGTGGGCACATATGACCGTCTCTGATTTTTGCCACAAAAGAATTTCTTTATAATTTAATTGTACTGAGCATTCATTTAAGTGCCTAATAAACTTTGTATTACTCATACGACGTGGCGTACTCTATGATACTGTGATTTTTATCCATTGATGCATGCATTTAACGGCATATAACTTTTGATGAAAATTTTTATGAAAAAAACTTAGAGTTTGCATTCATTAGAAAAGAATCGTGAAGTCTGAAACAAATAAAATATAAATGATCAGCAATTTAGTCGTCATATGCGTTATATAGTATATGAACTAGTCATATGTGAAGTCCCTCAGTTCTTGAGATATCAATCTGGAATTTCACAAAGAACTTTTTCGCTCCATTCGAGCTTATTATTGGCCTGCTATAGCATATAGCTGCAATGGAAACAGATCAATCGTGCACAAGTTTTTGTATCGAAAAATTATTTTTATTCGCCAAGGCAAAGGTTTGTCTTCAAATCGGAAAATTATGACATATAGCTTTGACCGATAAAAAGCAAAAATACCAGATTGTTCAAAAAGCCTTGTCGTTGATAAGAAAAACGCAGTTTTATGATTCAAAATACACTTTATTATTCAGTATAATCTCCCTCAACATTAATACACTGGCTCCAACGATCCTCCAATCTGCGGATCCCATTCCTGAAGTGAGAATCCGGAAGCAAAATACGCTTCAATAGCCGTTCATTTGATGAAAAACGCTTGCGACGCAAACATTTTTTCAGTTCTAGAAACAAATGGAAGTCGCTGGGACCCAAGTCTGATGAATATGGTGAATGCTCCAATAATACGAACTTTAATTCTTGGATTTTAGCCATTGTAAAAATGCTTTTGTGACACGGTGCATTGTCCTTATGAAAAATGATTTTTTCTTCTGCAAATCGGGCCTTTCTTTCACGATTTTTTTCCTTCAACTGGTCCAAAAGGTTGCACTAATAATCAGAATGAATTATTTTACCAGTTTGGAAGTAACCCATAAAAACTATTCCTCTCGCATCCCAAAAAACTGATACCATAACTTTCTTGCCCGATTTCCGGAAACGAGCTCAATTCGAAGCCCAACAACTAGGTTCACACCACTCTTTAGCCTCTTGTTTTGATTCAGGATCATGATGATAGACCCACTTCTTATCTATAATGATGAATCGACGCACAAAATCCACTTTATCCTTTTTAAAACGCTCCAAATCTTGCTGAGAAAGTCGCATTCGAATGTGTTTTTGTTCCATTGTTAGCGAATGCGGCACCCATTGTGAACACAGCTTTCTAAAACTCAAAATTTCTCTTCAATTATGGCTCACACTGCCTAATGAGATGTTTTGAGCCTCTACTAAATCTCTCTCAGTCAATCGACGATCTTCCAAAACCATATCCTGTATTTTGACTATGATTTCTGGTGTTGATGCGCTCTTTGGACGTCCTTCACGAGGATCGTCTTCAAGGCTTGTACGACCACGTTTAAATTCAGCAACCCATCTTTCTACTGTTCTAAATGTAGGTGAACAATCATTATACACTTTTAACATTCGTTGGTGAATTTCTTTTTGTCCAGCACCTTCCAAAACTAAGAATTTTATCACTGCACGATATTCAATTTTTCCATTGTAAGAAAATACTGTCACACGGCGACACTAAATGGCTTGTAAAGAAAGAATAGGTTGACAGACTGAAATGACTTTACATACGTTCATATGAAGAGTGTACCAACAAGACAAAAAAAATGTTGAGCCAGTAGCAAGGCCCTCTCTTATCGAGCCACAAAACTTATTGAACAATTTGGTAATAAGTCTTTAAACCTTTTCGTATTGTAAGAAAAACATCTGTAAAGGGTACTTTAGCTTAGATGTAGTCAAAGTTAATGTTTTTCATTAGCTTTTTTTCATTTTCATAAGCTCTTCTCAGCATAAAAACTTTTAATATTTTAATGGCAAAATTATAAAAAAAAATCTAATAGGCTTTTGATTGAAAGAATTAAAGTAATGCAAGAAATACACATTTTTATATTGCTCTACAATCATAAATTATCTCAATAACATATAGAATTTTTTACCCAGTGAACCGACCAAAGAGCCCTACAGTGCGTATGATGAACATAATGTTGTAAAAACTAATTAACGCGAAAACTAAAATAATCAATTAAAAAAATACTAACACAATATACAGATTACGGTAATATAAAAAAAAACAAAAATATTATTGTAGCGCCGAGTACAAAGCATGAAAAACACAGTTACACAATAAATCTCATAATTATTACTCATACGCCCTGTATAATTTGCATGACATGGTGTTGTAATGGAATAAGTGGGTCAAGAAAAATGCGAAAAATACGAAATAGAACGCAAATCTGAGAATATAAGAAAAAATGGTATATTTCTAAAAAAAACAAGTAAGAGAAGAGCTAAGTTCGGGTGTCACCGAACATTTTATACTCTCGCATGATAAAGTGATAATCGAGATTTCATTATCCGTCATTTACATATTTTTCAAATACCGTATTTGTGTAAAGTTTTATTCCGCTATCATCATTGGTTCCTAATGTATATATTATACAGAGAAGGCATCAGATGGAATTCAAAATAGCGTTATATTGGAAGAAGGCGTGGTTGTGAACCGATTTCACCCATATTTCGTTCATGTCATCAGGGTGTTAAGAAAATATTATATACCGAATTTCATTGAAATCGGTCTAGTAGTTCCTGAGATATGGTTTTTGGTCCATAAGTGGGCGGCGCCACGCCCATTTTCAATTTAAAAAAAAAAGCCTGGGTGCAGCTTCCTTCTGCATTTCTTCCGTAAAATTTAGTGTTTCTGACGTTTTTTTGTTAGTCGGTTAACGCACTTTTAGTGATTTTCAACATAACCTTTGTATGGGAGGTGGGCGTGGTTATTATCCGATTTCTTCCATTTTTGAACTGTATATGGAAATGCCTGAAGAAAACGACTCTGTAGAGTTTGGTTAACATAGCTATAGTAGTTTCCGAGATATGTACAAAAAACTTGGTAGGGGGCGGGGCCACGCCCACTTTTCCAAAAAAAATGCGTCCAAATATGCCACTCTCTAATGCGATCCTTTGTGCCGAATTTCACTTTAATATCTTTATTTATGGCTTAGTTATGACACTTTATAGGTTTTCGGTTTTCGCCATTTTGTGGGCGTGGCAGTGGGCCGATTTTGCCCATCTTCGAACTTAATCTTCTTATGAAGCCAAGAAATACGTGACGATGATATCTCAATTTTTACTCAAGTTACAGCTTGCATGGACGGACGGACAGACGGACGGACGGACAGACAGACATCCGGATTTCGACTCTACTCGTCACCCTGATCACTTTGGTATATATAACCCTATATCTGACTCTTTCAGTTTTAGGACTTACAAACAACCGTTATGTGAACAAAACTTTAATATTCTCCTTAGCAACATTGTTGCGAGAGTATAAAAATATTATAATATTATTATTTTAGTATTGTCATCGCCATAGCTATATTGGTTTTCAAACATTAATATGAATACATTGGAAGTCAAACACAAAGCGATGCGATGAAATATTGTTTGTATGACTTGACAACGAGGTCATTACAACAAAGTTCGACACCTTTTGTAACTCACCAACGCACACACACACACACACATGATAACAACGGTTACATACAATAAAGCGCAACCACAATTTGAGTTTGTGCTGCTGTGACCACAAATAGATATGTTAAAGAAGCCAGGTAAGTGCTTTGTGCTGGCGTAACTGATGAAGTTGTAACAAATAGTGTTTTGATAGCATCGGTGGTCAGGGGTTAACAACCAAAAAGCAATTCACTTATGCATGCATGAATACGAAAGTTGCTTTTCTGTATTTATTATTGATAGTTTTATGTAGAAGAGTTTTGCTCGGTAATGAAAACAGAAATTGGCAGCGCGAACATTTGGAGGTGGACAAAAAGTTGGTATTGGTACAAATTAGAAAAGGTGAGAGGATTTATTGGGTGTAAAGAGTGATTTTCAGCAAAATTGATTGCGGAAAGAAACTGCCCTTACTTTATATAAAATGATATACAAACGAATTTTGAAAATTTTGGAGTTCGAGATATTGTGCCACGAAGTATTTTGAACTTGAAAATCTATACCATTTTTTGGAATATTAACATTTAACCTATAATTATGTGCTTCTCTCTTTCTATTCAGTGATCAACTTAAATGTAGGACTAGACTCCATAAATATAACTTTGTACACAGTAAAACTGTGTACCATCAATGGCCATCAAATATCGCCACAAATGTCTCAATAACAAGCAATAATCAAACCACTTCTGTTGACAGTTGATTGTATTGGTTTTCGTATATACTATATGTATGCATACTTATACTATGGGCGGCAGTATTTTATTTTTGTTTTCTTTGCAGGAATCTCCTCTCTCATTTATTGGCGCATGTTGGCTAAATCGTTCGCCTTGTTGTTGTTGTTGCCACAACACAGGTGTGTTTTAAGTGTGCTCGTTGAAATTAGTTACGTGACACACTTCGGTTTCTCTCGTTTTCCATTTTTACCGCAGGATGCACGTACCAGCAATCATAGCATCGCACTTATGAAAAACGGACCCTTTAGGAAATTTTTTGTGGGTAATAAGAAAAATAAATATGATGAATTAGATTAGATAATGCATTAGAAGGATAATTGAATGGACTTTTCAATAAAATTTTGAAACTTTTATTTTTATATTACGATATTTTGATTTTTTTAATCCCGAAAATCTGAATTAAAAATAAATTTTAACTTTTAAATTTTTTAAAATTTTTAAAAATTAAATAATTAATTAAAAATAAATTAAAACTAAAATTTAAAAAAATTATAATTTTATGAAATTTTTTCCTGCAGGGTCATAAATGCAATTTCGAAAATATGTGAAACGCACACATATTTATACATATCTGCCTCACTACCTAATACTCGCACAAGTATAGAACCGGCATACTTCTACATCCATGTTAGTGTTTGTGTGTGCGTGTGCTTCCACTGAAACCGCTCCAAGTTACCTTGTGAAATAGTTTACCACACTCTTTTCAGACAGCAATTGCGACCAAGTCACGTTGGCAATTACTTTGGATGGCACTAATTACATGCATGTGTATGCAGTTTAACAACCCAACACTCACACTCACATTTATACATTCGTTGTGTGCATGCAACTGTAATATACAATCAGTGTTCATACATATATGCACACACATACATATCTATATAACGCAATCATAAACAATCTCACCTCTATCAATTGCTGCTGCATTGCTCTCTCAACCATGACTGTGGGTACAAATGAATTTGAACACGTGTACGCTAGCACACGCTCTCATAGTTAGAATTAGACGCATACTTGCGAACATTGATAAACGTATGTACTATATGTGTATGTGTTGGTATTGACATGTCTTTTCGCTTCACTATGCGGTCGTTTTACGAGCACTGGCAATATCCACAACATATACATACTATGTATATGAATATCTACGGTATTATGTAATATATTTGCACCGAAATGAACTAGTATCATACTACTCTAGATAAAACTAGTATTAAACTCAAGTTGAACGAGTGCAGCCACTTGTTCGAACGTATTTTGAATATAGAAAAGAATTATAGTGGTTGCAAGGAGACACTCAGCCGATGTGTACTAGCCTCGTACTAGTTCGAAAGGGACCAGTACATTTTAGTTCAATAATGGCCAAGAAAGGTGCAAAAACGTGTGTTCTAGTCCGAGATTAGTTCAATATAGATCATAAAATATAGTAAAACAAGAAAAAACGTTAACTTCGGCTGCACTGCAGCTAATATACCCTTCACAGGTGCATTTCTTTTAGTAACTATGTGTTCAGTTTGTATGGAAGCTATGGGCTATAGTAATCCGATCTGAACAATTTTTTCGGAGATTACATTGTTGCCCTAGAAAATAATATATACCAAATTTTGTGAAGATACATTGTCAAATGTGAAAGTTTTCCATACAAGAACTTGATTCCGATCGTTCAGTTTGTATGGCAGCTAGATGTTATAGTGGTCCGATATCGGCAATTCCGACAAATGAGCAGCTGCAAAATTTCAAAAGGATATCTTAAAAACTGAGGGACTAGTTCGTATATATGTATACAGACGGACGGACGGACGGACGGACAGACAGACAGACGGACATGGTTAAATCGACTCAGCTCAACATACTGATCATTTATATATATACTTTATAGGGTCTCCGACGCTTCTTTCTGGGTGTTACAAACATCGTGACAAACTTAATATACCCCGTTCAGGGTATAATTATATACTGGCTTCATACAAGTTCGAAATGGACCAGTACCTTATAGTTCAATAATGACCCAAAAAACAAAAAAAAATGGACCTGCACATTTTAGACAAGTAGTGGAGAAAAAAACAGAAAAAATAGTTACTAGTCGCACACTACTTCAAAATGGACCAGTACATTTTAGTTTAGTTATTGACAAAACGAAAAATCCTTTTGAGTTAAAAGAAAATTTAAATAACACTTAAATAACCCACTTACCAATTGGTTCCATTATGGTTCTTTTGGAACCAGTACTGTCTATAACTAAAAATGGTTATTATCAACTACTATTTCCTATATCAACTTCACTGTCTTGTGATATCACTACATTGCTTCTCAACTATAGTGCAAATGTGACGTAAGCACGTTATTGACCTGTTGGAATGTCACACCTAAAAATGTGCTGGACTGACGTACATACATATATAAACATGTGTATGTACCCTACAGCTCGTTATTTAATCAAAAAACTTTTCAGCAATAAGAAAAGGTAGTTAATACTCGTTTTGCTGTGCCGAAAGAGATTTTTGCAGTCAAAAATTTTATCGATACCCCAACTTATGTTTCGCATTACAATGCATAGTGGCCATATTGCTTCATGTACATATATACATAGTATATAGACACATATGTGTATGTGTATTTGTGCAATATCATACAACCGTCTGCTAATTCCTTCAGCTCTGTCTGCCTTTAAGTACAAGTGCAATCAACTTTAATGGAAATTGTCTGTTGTCTTGCACAGTTAATATATAACAGCACCAAAATATTAGTATTACCGTTAAGCTGAAATTAAATTTATTACCTTGGAAGTAATTTTGTGTGTTGTGAACAATTTAACAACTAAAACAGGCGTAATGTTAACGTAAAGAACATTGTTAGCAAGAAAAGAATTAGTAAAGCTGGCATATAACACATAGCTCACAGAAGGCATATATATTTGTAGTCTTGACGATATTAGACGACTGTTTAGAAAATTCAATTGAAGGTGGAAGTTGTAGTTAAACACAATAGTGTACGAATAAGCAAAAAAACATTGACCCGAAATTTATATTTTCGAAAAATTTGTCAATTTACAAAACTAGAATTATTTACTTTGGAAAAACTATGCCGTGTACTGGTAATCTTTAGGGACCTACACCAAAGTTAAAATTAGAAAAAAATTGACATGTGTTTAAAAATAACGTACTTAATTTTTAAAAAAATTGTTCAAACAGTTTTCGAGTTATAACCTTCTAAATTGTAGCTTCTCATTTCAATCAGCTTTACAAGTTTCTCTTTAAACTCGTTTTTTTTCATTATTATAATTTTCAAATTTGCTTGAACGATTGCGCGGAAACGAATTTTGGCCCGCGAAAGGCCAACAAGTTTTTGGGTATAATTCAACTTTTTTAAAGACTCTGCACTTTTTAAATTTTTGATGTGTTTAGTCAAAAGACCTCGTATCTAAGCCCGAATATCAAACTCACAAAGAAATTACAAAAAGAATTTACGAAAAAAAACGAAAGTACTTTTGGAAACCGTTTCGGAAACTGCCTAAAAAATAAGAAAATAATTATATTTTTATTCTGCTAAAGTGATGATTATATTAAATTATTACTAATGCGCGTAAATACAGCGTCCACACAGGAAAAATGATATGGACCAAATGAAATAATCACGTTAAGCTTTCTAAATAGGGTCGGAGCGTTCATATTATGGTTGTGTGGAAGATTTGTTTAATATGTATGATTGTTAGGACAGGCACAATATATGTAAAATATTTGAGAAACGACGAAACTGGCTTTTTGCACCTTATGAAAGGAATATTCTAATAATGGACCTGTAAAGAGGAGAAAAACTATACTGTTAGGGCAAAACAAGAAATAATAGTAAAACCAAATAGCACACAAATGCAAAAAACTAAGCTAAATATATCAGACTTTGTTAGAGTACTAAATTTTATTCCAGCTGGCATATTGGACATATTGGTTCTTAATACAGTGAAAGTAATACTATAAGTAAATAAAACTTCACAATCAACACTAAAATAAGCAAGGCAAGAGATTAGTTTTGACACTCTAATTCCAATTCTACTTCAACATTTTGCAAAAGATAAGCACGTCAACATAGCAATTAATCTATGTGTGAATAGGCTCCGTTCGAAATAGTCTTTAATTCTGTTAAAATATTCCCTTTTCTAGCCCGAATTGGCTTTAATTGTGTTTAGCAGAGCCAAAGTGTACTTTTCTACACAGTTCGTTAAAAGAAAATCATCTTTTTTCTTTCTTTCTTTGGGTGTGAATACTCCAGCTAATCGAAAATGAACGAGAATATTTTGAGTTGCCACAGAAGGAGTGTTAGAGTGACTGATATTTCTTTGATATAAAAGGTGTTTTCTAATAATGCTATCGTGGTTAACATTAGTATGTTAATAAATCACCTAAAATCAGTTTGGAGGTTCAATGAAATATTTATGTCCGACAAAAGCCTGCTATAGTTGCGCATTTATATAGCAGTTAGCGCAACTTAAAGAATTAAAAGAGTACAATCAGAAAAACAGTTGCGGAATATGCTCAAGCAACTGAAAGTACGATGTCATAGGAACGTATCATAAGTAAATTTTCCATTCAACTAAAACTGGTATACTGCGTTTAAACAAATTTTTTTCCATATTAAATAATATAATAAAAATCGGTTCACATTTGCTTGCATTATTTGACTTTCTCACTGAAATTGTATTCTTTTCATTATAACGTATACAACCAACTTAATACTCAAGCTAATATGAGTGGTATTATTATCCTCGGCGCTTTGGCCGCTTGAGTCGTTAGTGCCAGCGAAAATTTGCCTTAAACAATCCAGTGCCGACGAGTTAATCAAATGAAATGATATATGCTGGGCAAATAAGCGTAATAAAGTTAATAATAATCGCATACTATCTACCAAATATGTGAAAAAAGAACATACACAGTATGTATTATCGCATTTGTCAGTATGAAAATATTAAATATTTGAATTGACATTTTTATTGAGTTTAATTCGCAGGGGCTTATTTGCCTTGATTTGGAATACAACGGCAATCGATATATAAAAAAATGCAACCCACTGCTTGAATTAAACGTTTCATGGTCTCACAAATAAAGTCGATGGTCGCCAGATACCATTATTTTTTATGTTCAAAATGGCTCCGAAGTAGGTTCACAGACGCCAAAGTCGTACGCACGACAACGATACTTCTCAGATGGAATCTGAGCTTTCTAACTAAATCGAACACCAGATTCAAACATTTCGTATTCGATAAATGAAATACAAGGGGGAAGGATCTATTACTTTTCGGAAAGATGACTTGAGAACTCTGAATTTTATTGTATAAATACGTTAGAGTTACACTATATGGAAATATAATGATAAAATTTTGTGCTTCTCAAACAGTCTTATAACTGCTTGACTCAGTGTTATTTGAACTTGCGAGCACAATGGACACCAGCAAAGAGAAAATACCCAGTTTTAAAATTTTTCTTCGATAAAGGTGAAATTACAAAGCTGGCGGTTGAGAATGTTAATAATATTTATAATCCTGATACTTAAACAACCAATCAAGAGCAATTTTGGTTTTATAAATTCCGTTCCGATAATTGTGATATTAAAGATGCACCATGAAGAAGTCAGTTGTTGATAAAATAGTGGAAATTCTGGTCCTGTTTGATCATCATTTAAACACTGTTTGGATTTCATGAAAAAATTTTTAAATTTTTTAAAGATACTGGATGCAAAAATAAGCTCAATGCATGTGAATCACATGAGTTAAGGTAACAAAAAAATACCGTGGACCCAATTTCCATCTGCGAATTGCTACATAATAAATCATTTTGTGAAGTGTTCCCAAGCACGAAAGATTTTGCCACGTGTTTGATGCGATTGACAGCGAATCATCTACCTACTACGAGTAACTACTCTATGCCAAGCTCTTAATTCCGACCCTTACTGTCAATATTTGCGCCAGTCTGAAAAAAGCAATCGGCCGGCCTTGGGTAATAGAAGGGAAATTATGTTCCAACAGAATAATGCCAAGCCACCTGCGTCGATAGTGAGTCGTCGAAAGCTGCGTGAGCTTGGTTAGGAGGTTCTTATGATTCACAGTTCGGACCTGGACCAATTGATTATTACCTGTTCGTATCTACATATGGCGAATAATTTTGTTGGTGAAAAAATCGCTTCAAGAGAAGCATGTGCAAATCGACTGTGCCTACTTTTTGCCATAAGAGGTAAAATTTTCTACGAAAATATATTTGATTGAAACATTGAAACATATTTGACCTAAATCCGATAATTCTATGTAATTTATTTATTTTCAGTAAGCCATCATTTCAATAATTTAAGTCCTATAACTCAAATAAATTTTCATAGATTAACGATAATTTTTTTCCCAGCTCCTCTTAACTGCGGCGGGTAAAATGTGTACGTAACTGACCTTAACACTCTATTTCAAATCCGATTCCAAACAGCAGGGCGTGGCTTCAATGCCACGCAATCATTAAATAGAATCAACACACGCCACATAGTTGCGTAATCCATGCGCTCACTTTTCTTCATTAGCAAAGCTTTTTTATTAGGCTCTTCGTTTTTGTTTGCTTCTTTTTTCATTTCTTCATTATTCTATTTATTCTACTTTACTCGTTTATTACCTTTTCTGTTTACTGTTGCTTTGTTTTTGTGTTTTTTAGGACAATCATTTTTATGGTGTCATTTTCCGCCTTGCCAACGCCCACACACATACATGTACGTGAAGCATACAGTCTCAACAACAACCACCGCGACATTTATTAGTCTCCGTGCCGCAAAAGTAACAGCTATGTGCTCGGATTGCCGATGAAGATCAAGCGCGCAAAGACAAAACACACGCTGAAATGTCTGCAGGACAATCAATCCACCAAGAACGGGCAGTAAAGTGAGAAATATTAAAGTGATAAGTGGTCGTATTGAAGCTGCCACACTTTTGCCATTCACTCGCTGCATGAACAACTGTTGCGGTGTTTCTTATTATTTAAGATATTTTTTTTTATCTTTTTCTTTTGTATTTTTTTTGCTTTGTTGTTGTATTTTGCTTTTTTTTTGTTTTTTTGGTGGCACACAAAATCAGTGGCATCAAAAACTCATTTCTTTGTCATTAATGTGATTGAGTTGCTGAAGGTTTTATGTCGTAATTTTGTTAAAATTATAGTAAATAAAAGTGGATTTACACCGCTGTGAAAAATGGCGCTGCTGCAAAGCAATGAAACGAAATGAAATGAAATAATGTTAGCCAAAATGAAATTTATTTCGATTACGATGAATGCGTTCGTGCCGCTTCTGGGGTTAACGGTATTGTGTGCAGATAGCTTTACAACAATGATTGTGAGATTCATTCCATTTTGGTTTGCAATCACGCGTGGGAAATGAGATGAGAATTTATTGACATTTCTGCTGTTTTAAAATACATAAAAGAAAACGGCCGAAAATTGGATGTGTTCGGCACTTACATGATTTAAAGTACGTGGAACGATTGAAAATAAGGAGAATTTCTTGAATATAATAGCAGAGTGAGTCAAAATAAAATTTTCGGTGGCTTAAGCTCTCTTTAGTGTAGTACTTTAATTAATGTATCTCAACCAATATCAGAAAATATTTGCTCTGTAATGTAACGGTGTTAAATAGTTGAATGAATTTTTTATATGATGACAAGAGAAGACTACACACCAAGTTTTCGATAATTATACCCCGAACAGGGTGTACTAAGGTTGCCACGAAGCTTTTAACACCCCGAAGGAAGCTTCGAAAAGACTATGAAGCATATATATTGCGTAATCGAATAAGTCTTTTCGTATTTTGTCGTTGCTGTCGTATATCTCCAGTGCCACCAATCACATTGTGTCATATCATAGAGTGTTGAGATTGTAAGCTTTATTTAGTAAAAAAAAAATTAAATTCGGGGAAATTGAAAGTGACATCGGTTTAAAAATGAGTGAAAATATTGAAGAAATTCGCAATATTTTGAAAGTCTTGTATAAAAAAGGAAGAAATCTACGCAAGCCACCAATGAAATTTGTGAAGTTTAAGGAGACGATGCTCTATCTGTTCGTGTAGCACAACAATGGTTTGCTCGCTTCCGTTCTGATTTCGAAATTTCGATTTACGCTGGTGGAATAATGTCTCTGGCGGAAAAATGACAAAAAGTGGTCGACCAAACTGGTATATTTTTTATTTATTATTATAAATATAAAAAAAAGTAGATTAGAAATACGAAAAAACTTTTTCGACTACCAAATATTTTCAATAAATTTAGCATAGATTTTTGCCTAAGGCAAATATACAACATCCGCAGAAAGTGATCGATCAAAATGATATCAATGATCCAGTCTCCGAATATATTGTCTGAATCTGAATAATATATATAAATGGCAGACAAACTACTCGACCAAATAGAAAAAATCTTTGTATACCTTTCACACTATAAGAAATGCATCTGTGAGGGGTATAATATGTTGATGTTTGTTGTTATTTCGCATAAAAGCGCCACATGTGATCAATTAACTAACAACCCGTTCTCAATACTCTCACATAAAACATTCACCTGTTCCACCCCGTATACCAACAGCTACCACATCAGCCATTTCCCGGGTCAATGTACCGACAAATGCACAACAACTTAAAGATCTACAACTTACTTATTCCATTCACCTGCTGCCTTACTGACACTTTGTCACCTCAAGCACCTTTGCCAAGACAACCCAACTCTTTTCACCCACCCATTGCACTTGCTTTTCTGCGTAAGTACCAGGGTCTCGGTGCTGCTCGCCTCTTCAAAGGCTCAATTAGGAATGTAAAACGTAAAATGTCATTAAGTCGTATTAAATGCCAAAGGCAACAACAACACACACGCTCACACATTTCGCTTGAGTTGTGTGCGCCTCAGCTAAGCTAAGAGACTGCCTGCAGACAGGAGTCCCTCACGCGCCAAAGATTTGAAAAATGCTGCTTTTCTTGCGTTATTAAATGAGTTTTTCTTGGAAGTACGTGTGTTATTTGCTGCAGTCAAAAGCATAACTCGGTCTATTTGTAGATACATGAATGCTGTGGCTATGAAGAAAGCAATACCGGCTTGCTGGTGGTAAGTACGTGTGAGTATGTATGAGGAAATCGTTTCGCATGTGTTCACACTTGGCTATAATTTGATGGTATTGAGAATTATTAAATGAAAAAAGCTGTTCCTAATTTGGCTTTAACTTAATTAAGTAGAGAAGTGTTACACATACCGCAACAGGAATGCTTCCAAGTATTTTAGAAAATATTGAAAACTTATTACAGAAAAAGATATGTTGTGTCAATAAGGTTAAAGTTTACAAACGATTGTTTCAGCAGTTTTTTATTCTTCAAAATCCTCTTCTTTAGATTGTTTTGCTCGATGTGTCCTTTCAGAATAGTCCTCGAATTTTATATTATTTTATAGAATTAAATAAATGAATATTATTTTATAAAAATGTTATGTAAAATGTAGTAAAAAGCTACTCTAGTCACTGTCATTTATCTCACAAATGCCTTTGAAAATGCCAAAAAAGAAGTCTCATGTCTCCTGCCAGTTCAAAAATAGACGAATAACTTTCTTGTTAGCAAAACGAGCAAAACCAATGCCCTAATGAAATAGCTCATTATAAAGCCATACTATAATTGGCATAAGTCTATTGCCTCCCCTTGTAGTTAGATTTCAGAAGAAAATGTCTAAAATTAGTATATTTCACCACTACAACAATGTGTTATAATGGGTACGTATGTTCATCATACGCACCGTATCACTTTTATATTCAGTTCCCTGCCAACACAGAAGCGAAGAAAAGGTAAGCTTATGTTGAGTTGTTGGCAACAGTGCATGTCAATGAAATTTTGGTTTGCAATAGCAAAGGTCAGGTGTGGGTTGCAAATTTTTAAAAGGTGGGTGTGACCCTTCCTGGCAAGGGTATGTCTGTGAGTCGAGATAAATTGAATCATGTCCATAGTTCCCTAGCTCCCATATACCCAAGATACCAAACGATTTTTGAACTTCCAGGTGGCTTAATACCGCATATACGTATCTGCCAATATGTGAGTTATTTCAATGAAAATGAGAGAAATTCTTTTACTGTCAAGAGCGTGCCTTTGTAGCCAAAATGGATAAAATTGGGCAAAAGTTCGACCTAGTCCCATCAAACAATTTAATTCTTACCGGATAATTTACTTCATATGATTGAGGTCATTGACAGCTGGTTTCTGGAGCCACCGCTCAAAAACGTCTCCATACGATGGTCAGCATAGCAAATAAATTTGAATGGTTAGTATATGAATATGCACCGTGAGTGGTCGAAGGATTTAGAAAAAAATCAATTTTTGGTAAAGTTTTAAATTAAGAAAATTTTGCTTTGGAAAAATTAGTTGTAATCAAAAAAAGTCTTGATCAATCGCGAGGTTATGCTATTTAGAATAACTGTGAAAATCTTCAATAAAAACGGTTTACTAGTTTCTGAGAAGCTATGACAACCGGCTTGAATATTTCCAGAAAAACACGATCAAAGGTTATAGTAGTGGACCGGTTTAGCAACAGGCCGCTCCCCTCAAAGATTATATGATTTTATTGCGAGTGTCTTGAAACTTAGGGAAAATATTCTGGACATATCGGAATTAAAGACAATAATAAACGATTTTTTGAAATTTCAAAACCTGCCTAACTTCTTAAACACTCATACGTTAGAACGTTTGATACAGTATTTTTTATTTCTTGCTGAACAAAAATTCCAAATTTCTTTTTAAATATAAAAGTGGTAAGTAGAAAAAAGTACAAAAACATGTTCTGTTAATCTTAAACTCAAAAATCTTGGGATTCGAATACTGTAGCAGTACACTGGCACCTCAACAAATGCTAAAAATGCAATAACAATTTACTCCGACCACAGAATTAACCAACAGCTTGCATAACAGCTTCATTACCTGATTAAGTCGTACAAACGCTGATGTCTAATTCCAGGCCTCACACTCAGCCTCTAACATCAGCTACACTTTTAGACTACAATTTGCTTAGCGCGTGTCTACGCGACACTCCATGCCACACTGCAGCGCTGCAAAACCGACGTCCGCTTTAACTTCCAACTTCAGAATGTTAATTCACTTAAGTGCATTTTGCCAGCCAAGGTTGTGCGTAATTATTATGCGGCCAGCAGTAACAAGCACAACAATAAGAACAATAGTAGTAACAGTAACAAGCACAACAATAAGAAGAATGAAATTGTCAGAGTAACAATACGGTGGATTGGCATGACAGGCGGCTTAACGCAACAACTTCCGAGTGGCATGCTGAATAACAATTGCACGTAAGCAGCGATAAACAGCAGCGGAAGAAGAAGAAAAAAGAGAAAAAAACAAAAACAAAGAATTACAATAAAACACAAAAGCAGTGTTTCTGGCGACATGCGCGCTCTTTATGCCCCACACACACATTTGTATATAAATATAAATGAAGGCAGCGCGGTGTACAACTCACACACAACAACAACGCGGTGTCTGCGAACGTGTTGGCCATTTAACGACGCCTGTAACTCATTGCTCTCGCGCACCTGTGTGGGCTAGCTGGCCATCTTGCACGTGTAACGGTGCACTTTTAAGTGTCTGGGTAAAGAGCATTTCACGTCATTTTGGCCATTTTAAGCTTCTCCCGTGCTTTTGGCCGGATGTGCTTTGGTGTTAACCGCAAAGTGCTTTTAACCGACATTCACTCACACAAATTAGCAAAGCACCGCTCGCGCATACCTATAAACTTACATACATACACACGTACATACGCATAGGTGTGTGTAGTTCTACATGTTGCACTCGCTGCCTGAGCAAGTCGTGTTTATGGAGAAATATTTGCAAGCGAGCCACTTACAAGCTTTGTCGAATTGTCTGTCTGCCGGACGTGGCAAGGTAACTGCTGGCCACAAACTGTAAAAGTTAAGCATGCTGCTCATTAGGCCATTAAGTGAAATCCTCTGAAAAATATTTACCTTGATTTTTTGGTGTTTGCCATAGTGGTGAAAATGTTTTGTAGATTTTTTATTTCCTAAAAAAGGTTTTCTTCTCACCATTAGATAATGAAATATGAACATGGATTAATCATAGTTAAATGTTTACAAGATTTGTTGATTAGCTAATATTATCAGTTCCCATTTGGTGGCATTACTATAGCAGGTCATGCCATTCTGCTCAAATTCATAAGCTCAAAGCGTAAATGTATACAAATTTGTTCAAGTTAGTGAAATTAATCTCAACAGAGGCAACAACAGACATTTATTGGGGCAAAATGTTCGCCTTAACCTGAAAATATTCGAAGAAAGAGAGTTGCACCTTTCTGAACAATTCTGGTAGATAAAATAAATGGCATATCATATTGTTAATTTTACAAAAATAATATTCAAAGAGTTGCCACCTATCTAGAAAAATTTTGTCGTTAAAATTATGAAATGATATTTTATGGTTGATTAAACAAAAACATAATATAACTAACTTAACTAAAAAACTGTAGTCATTTACTAAAAACAAAATATGAAATTTTATTTTATGGTTGATGTAGCACAAGAAGCATAAGAAGAGTTGCCATCTGTCCAAAATATGTTTGTCATTTAAGAAAAAAAATTATGAAATATTATTTTATGGTTGACTTAGCACAAGAAGCATAAGAAGAGTTGCCATCTGTCCAAAATATGTTTGTCATTTAAGAAAAAAAAATTATGAAATATTATTTTATGGTTGATTTAGCACAAGAAACATTAGAAGAGTTGCCACCTAGCTAAAAAAGTTTCAATTTGAAACGAAAAAACTATGAAATACTATTGATTTGACACAAAAAACATTGGAAGAGTTGCCAACTAATTAAAAAAATTATTAATTAAAAAAACTAAAAATATGAAACACTATTTTATGATTTATTTGACACAAAAATCATTTGGAAAATTAAGAGCCACCTATATAAAAATTTAGTAATCAAAAAAAAAAAACTCGCCAACTTAAAAAAATATTATTTTTTCACGATTTTGTTCCGGTTTAACACAAAAAAATCGAAGGCCTGTGATTTTAAGAAATAAAATATAATCGTTCAAAAGAAAATATTTATGAAATACAATATTACGGTTTCGAAAATATTACATTTGAGAACTGTTGCCACTTGGTTAAAATTTAATTAATTTAAAAAATTACGAAAACGTTTTTAAAAAAAAATATTTTTAGTAATATAGTATAAAATATGTTTCCTTCAGTTTCAGTTGAAATACTTGTTATAAAATTTTTTTTATTAAATTAATAAAATAAGCAGTACATTAAAAATAAGTATTAAATATATGCAAGTTTCCTTTTGCAAAATTGTATGAAAAGAGTTACCATCTATTTAATTGAGTTTCAATAATGAGAAATAAATCCTTGTCATTACCTAATAAGAGTTTAGTTTGCCGGTATAAAAGCTTAAATACAACTAACCAGATATTTAACAAAAAATAACATAAAAAGTGGCAGTTATGCAAAGAAAAGCTTGTTCTAGTAATGATTAATTACACATTTGTTACATTGATTTATGTGAGAACTTTTTCATTTGCACATGCTTTGCATAGCTTCAGCTCGGGTCGTATGTAATGACACATATTACGCATGAAGCCGAGAGTAGCGAGTAAATTACTTACATACTCTAGCATATCAACATACTATACATATACTTGTATGAATAAGCTATGAGAGCTAAAAAAAAATTTCGGTTACGAAAAACTATAAAAAGTCCATTTCACCAATAACTAAGGGATGTAAAAAATATGTAGACAAATAACTATGAAGAAATAATGGGTGATCGAATTAAAGGTACTTTTTTCAATAGCCTTGTTTTTTGACTGACCCCACTTGAATCGTGTCAAACTGTCATGTAATTTTTGTTTAATATTGTTTGGCATTTCATCATGGAAAGACTTACGCCTGAACAGCGTTTACAAATTGGTGAACTTTGTTATGAAAACTCACGGTCTGTAAAGAATGAGCTTCGCTCAACTTATGGTCAACATAATCGGCCTACTGAACGTACTATTCGCAGCACTTTCACTCATCTCGAGACCCAGCATTCATTGATGAATAATATTCGACCGAATAAACCACGTCCAGGATGCAGTGAAGAACATATAGAACCCGTAGCTGAAAATGCGCACAAAGACCGTGGGGGTCGATTCGCCGCCGTATGCAGCAACTCAGCCTAACGTATGGAACGTCTCATCACATTTTATGTCGAAATCTTATGTTTAAAGCGTACGAAATACAGTTTTTGCAAGAACTGAAACCGCTCGATCGTCCCAGGTGTCACCGCCTCGCTCCATAGACTCTTGAAAATTTAAGATACAATAAGAAAACTTTTCGCATTTGGAAAGAAGTGCAACCCGAAAAGATTCAAGAGTTGTCAATTCATCAAGAAAGCAATGATCCGAAACATAAGAGCAGATTCTGTACCCAAAGAAAACAAGAAAAGCATATTATTACTTTATTTTATCACTCAGAGTCACCGGACGCCATTGCTATAAAAAGTGTTTCGACCTTAAAGAAAGCGGACTTTTCAAAAAATTTCAACAAAGATAAACATTTTATATATGTCAATCGCTTGCTGGCTATAACAGAGAATGCAGGAGTACTGAAAAAACGACTGCTATAACAAAACGGTGTATTTTCTATAATTACAAAATTTTTTTCAATAAAAGCTAACTACACTTTGGACAATAAGAACGTCATTTTTTGAACGCACTGTATTTTCACCGAGCTTGAGATAGATGGCAGAGTTTATGCAGTACCTTTAGCTTATTTTAAGAACTCACCCACTGTTAAAACGTTTAATACCAAATATGCTATGATTCTATTAAATTATTGAGTTTATTTTCAATATCTTTATTAGTAACAAAGTGCTTTGTGAAAGATCTGGAAAAAATGTATTATGCTACATTGGCTTCGTCTTAGGGATCTGATATATCTACAATGTCATAGTATGAAGTTTAGGTCTTACTCAATCTCATGTACGGATGTAAAGATTACTTGCATAAAATGTCATATTCAACATCTGCTTTTTTGCCCCTAAATAAAAAAAAACTTTAACTCGATTTTAGTATTTACATACTCTAAAAGAAATATGATTATTTTTGCACACAGCCTTTTGTCGGCTGAAAAGAGAGTCATATTTTTCCACACACAAATCGCACGCTTTGGGTCCATATTTATTTCTCTTAGCCATTCTAACTTCTTTTACAACTTGACTGAATTTTCAAGCGACTGCACCTCAAAGTAACTGATTTACTTGTCTGCAACCGTAAACTCCTTTGAGGTAGCAAAATAAAATAAAATGAAAAACTTTAACCAAACAGAATTTGAAAGCTGCAAACAGTAAAAATTTGCTTTACCCAAACTTCTGCGCGTATGAAGGCAGCAGCAATGCTCTTTGAGATTTTTCTAGTTCACAACTTCAAAGTTCATCGGCGCCACCGCACCGCACGACTATTTCACCACACCGCGAAGCACGAAGCTTGCGAAAATATAAGCAAAATATATATGTTTTCATACTCGGCGGCTCTTGATATACTTAAAACACCTTCAAGCACTAAGAAGTTGGCAGCGCGTTTGAGTATGCGCTTGAAGTAGGGTTTGCTGCTACCGACAACCGCTATGAGTGCCGTTAGATAACTGACTGTTTTGATATTTTTATAGCGAAAGTTATTTTGCCGTCATTAAGGGCGTCGTTATTAAAACTAACTAAGAACTTAGCGTGAGAAACACCACCTGAGTGGATGACTTCGTCATTTTTGAAATTATGGTGATAAAGTGATTTTGCGCTAATGCGCTCATTAAAACTAAAAGTCCTATACTGCTGTTGCTTTCGGTAAGCTTTCACTATATGAAAGCTCATTTAGGTCTGCGGAATAGAATAAAAGAAAATAATTTATTAAACTGTGTGTGGTTTTAATAAGCAATTGAACCCAATTACTTTTGGAAAGTTTCAACTTTTGAAAATCAGAAACGTTTGATTTTTGTAATGAATATATATAAATAATGTCAAAAGCTTCCGACGAAAATGTGTGGCGAACTGTACCTTATAATGCTGTGTTAAACAGATAACTTTGAGATCCATATTATCTGAATTTAAAACAGCTTTGTGAGAAGACTCCACTCCATAACTTTTCTTACATTCCATTCTCTACATTTTTCAGAGTTCATTGAACTCATTCATAACTCGGTAGACATGAAGCAATTTAAAAGTAATTACCTGCTGCAAATAAATCGCAGTGTTGTCACGCAAAAGCTATCTTAAGTGTTATCTTCGCATGTAAATAATTTTCTGTAGTAGTCCCAAGGGTCGTACTAGTTCTGAAAAATAAATCTCGTTAAGCATTTAAACTCTAAAAGAAGAACGGAAGTTGAGCAGATGTGATTTGGCGAGCGACTTGTGAGTGGAGCAGGCTTATATTATGTTATGTTATGTTCAGCTTGTGTTGTGTAGCGTTCTATTATTTTGTATTATGTTATGTTATGTTATGTTATGATATGTTATGTTATGTTATGTTACATTATATTATGTTATGTTATGTTGTGTTATGTTATGTCATGTTGTGTTACGTTATGTTATGATGTATTATGTTTTATTAAGTTTTGCGAGAACATGGGCCTTATTATTACAGGAAGACCCTCAACAGATCTACAGCCATCACATTTTTGGTTGTTTCAAAGCCGCTTTCGACTGCACTGACATGAGCGGCCTTACTATCAACTCTGTCAAAACCGGAAAGAACCTCTCCTAGCTATTCGATAGGAGACGAGGTTATAGACAGAGTTATTCTCCCTCGTGCGACTTCTTCAATACATTGCTGAAAAAGTGATATATGCCGCTAATCTAAACCGCAATGGCTCTGTCTGCACTAAAAGTACAATGCAGATGATGGCCTTAACATCTGATCCGTCAGCGCAGTCTTTACCGCCCAGAAAGAGAGGTGAAAGAGGTTAATTTTATGAAGAAGAATAAAGAATTCGACAAATCATATTACCAAATCCGTTTTTTGACAAATCTACAATTTGAAGACGAATAAGTGATGCCGCGTTTGAGTGACTAAATTAGTTAAAGACGAAGAAAGAAACTGTAAAGCCATTAAGATATTAACATAACTGCGGATACAAACAAAGTTGATAACAATTTCAATTACTTTTAAATTAAATATTCTAGAAGCAGCAAAAGAGGGAAGAATAATGCAAAACATTATAGGAAGATTAATTAAATACCGCAGAATGATGAGCTCAAGTAAACAAGCATAACGAAGTGCGGAAATTTTTAATAAACCATTCGAAGCGGGCAAAGTAATAAAAATCGAATGAAAAGCGGAATGAAGCAAACACCAATAAATGCCCCGCTATATACATACATATATTGGCGGGTCAAGGCGATCAAGGCGGCAGCATTAAATACGATTCCAAATATTTGCAAAACAAAAAATAGAAATAACAGCAAACAAATAAAAAAAGCAGCTCGACTAAGCGTCAAGCTGGGAATATTAAAATGTAATTTCGAACAAGTATGGGCGGCTAAGCGCACACAATACCGGCTATTTGATGTAACTTTTATTAGCCGAAAGCCACAAAGGCGCTGCCTGCAATTTTGTCGATAAAGGAAACGCTTACAGACGTAGCCAACACGCGCTCATACAAACAGACCCACAAAGCAATATAATATAAGTGCTGTAGGTGAGCGGAACGGCGCACCGAATTGCTCAAGGCTAACGCGCCAAAGCCGAACGATGAAACACGACGGCAAGGAGGTGTGGCTGACATTTGGCGATTTTAACAGCAAATCGAAACACCAAAGATATTATAAAACTACAAAAACAAGAATGCAGTGTAGGCAGCCCGAAAGTGTTTTGTGATGCAACAGCAGTTGCTGTGTAAAATAATTGCTTTTATATTTATTTACATACTTATGCGCAACACTAATAAATTCGGAAATATATATATTTATACTAAAAACTAAAAACAGGTGAATCTCTTGGTTTTATCTGAGAGGCGCGTTGACATTTCGAATTACGGCGAAATAAAAATAATAATCGAGAACTTTTTAACACCAATCCTGCCACCACCTACAATAAATACAACTATAAACAACGCGCATTACTTATCGCCAGACATGCTGGGAGTCATAAGCAAATGCTGCTCCGTGAAGCCAAATAAGCTTGCAATTAAAGAACAGTGGGCTAAATGAGAGACTATTTTGGGGACAATTCTCTATTTTAATTTTCACACTTTATGCTCATATCGTGTTATGTTAAGTAATGTTAAGTTGAGATATAATAAGTTAGGTTGTGTTAAGTTATTTTACGTGCTAAGTTATATTATGTTCTGTTGAGTTAAGTTAAGTTAAGTTAAGTTAAGTTAAGTTAAGTTAAGTTAAGTTGAGTTAAGTTAAGTTAAGTTAAGTTATGTTATGTTATGTTAGTTAAGTTATGTTATGTTAAGTTAAGTTAAGTCAAGTAATGTTTATTATGTAGAGATAATTTGGACATAATTCTGTATTTTATTTATAAGGTATATCTAGTTAAGTTAAGATATGTTAAGTTAAGTTATATTAAGTTACGTTATGTAAGTTCTTTTTTTGTTAAGTTATCTTAAGTTAAGTTAAGTCAAGTCAGGTTATGTCAAGTGACTAAATGAGAGATCACTTTGTACAATTCCGTATTTACTTATCATTAATTTATGTGTTTATAAGTTAAGTTATGCTAAGTAAATGTTATCATTTACGATGTACAATTATGTCATAAATAAGACAGAATTTTAGAGATGGAATTATGAACGGCACCTCCAAAAAAATTAAAAATATTTTTGTCCCTGTTTTAGCCACTGTACTAGCACAATACAGTTTATTTATCGAAATAGCGAAAATATTTTCCGATTTTCACCAGCTGCAAACGAAATCCAAGCTGATTATTTATTCCAGCGCTGCTGTTGAGTGGTCATAAAAAATATAATAGGGAAACTGAACGAAATAAATGACACCGACAAGGGTCCAGCACTTTTTCAGCCAATTGTCGCCCAATTCAAGTGGCCGACTTACCAACTAACATAGACACAGAGCCTCTTCATTTTATTACATTTCCGCAATTTTTCATACACCTACGTATAGGATTACAGCAACAGCTTTTTTACAAGCCATCGACCTTACAAAGGCCTACGAAATGAGTAAAACAATTGATCAATTTAATATGTTAAACATTTTTATGTTGGAAAAACTGCATACATACATACATACTATACAAAAGCGAGCTCAACGCAAGCCGTACGAAAAGTGAGACTATCGATTAAATGCAGTTTTTTCGATTTTATTTTATGTGATAGTAAACGACGCTTAAAATAAATACACGAAATGTGGATGTCATATTCCAATTTCAGTTGGTGGCAACACTGTCCATAACGAATTATAAGCTTAAATTTGTTTGTAGACGTGGTAAGCAACTTTATCTGGCGCTGGTCAACAGCAAAGCTTGTCAACGTCAACACCACAAGCAAATTCCAAGTATTAGTGATACATCCATCATAAAAAGTAAATACAATTTAAAATTTTGTTAAAGCTGTAGGTTGGTGAAGGTCACAAAAATGGCGAACATTGCCAGCTTGAATTTTTAGCATTTGGTTTCGGGTATGTTCACAAAAATTTAAAGCTAAATGTAAGGATAAATTATGTTGGTCAGGTGATTGGATGTAGGGAGAGAAACAAGCGGTTGCTTATACTTATATGTAGGCGAATTTAAAGTCATATTGTTGTATCTGTTGCAATTGAAATTTTTAATTAAATTGGCGAACCATTTTTCATAGTAACTACTCACCTAACAAATTTTTATAACAGTTTTTTTCATATTTTTCCCACTCTTCTGACATTTCTCTTCAGTAAGGTTTGCCATTTCATCATAGAAAGATATACAATCCAACAACGAGTGAAAATTATTAAAATTTACTACCGAAATTCTAGGTCAGTGGTCTCATCTTTAAGAGCGCGACGTCCAATTTATGATCGTCATAATCAGCAATTGAGGTCCACTGATCAGAGATATTGAACTAAACTCTTAGCTAGCGCACTTAGTTAAGTATGTAGATATAGAAACTTGTGATCCGACAAGTGACATGCAACAAATGAACGAAAAAATTTATAAAACCAAATTTACACCATAACACGATATTTTAGTGCTTCCCCACCGGCATATTCTACAGTTTCGTTTTTTGTCTTCTGACTTCTCATTGATTTTCTAATGCAAATTTGTACATATACACTTTATAAGAACATCAGGATGCAGAGAAAAAAAATCATTTCGAATATGCCCTTTAAGCCTGATTTATTAAAAACTCTAATATCTCATTTATGTCTCAATAATGTTATTATGTATGTATATATATAAGTTCATAAGAGTAAAGAGAAAAATAAAATTTGTCCTTTCCTCATAAAAGAACTACCAATGCCAAGAAGAAGTGTGAATGTTCAAACTGTTGGAAGACATCACTCAAAGTCACCTTTCCTTAAATAAATATTATTCTTAGCGCCAGTTTCAGTAATATGGCAATGATGAGAAAGCCGTGATCCCATTGCTTGAATTTTTCTAATTTTTAAAAGTTTATCATATAACTAAAGAACGCAATACACAAATATTAACTAAGAAAAGCTCATATATATTTTTGTATGAAGAGAAAAACTTTTCAAGTGCTCATAGATATGTTAAGGTTAACGACCAGCGATTGCTTGATTGTTCATTCCTTATACTCTTGATTCGATTTCAATATCTTACCAGCTACATACAATTATTTTCTTTTAACAAATCATTTATGTTAAAAAGCTAGACAACTACAAGTTACTTAAAAACGTAGAAATTAATTGGGAGCGTTATACAAGTGCAAAGCCTACTCAGGAAAATTTTTAAACAACGCTATTCCAAAACAAAAAAAAAATAAATTTGAAGTCAGTTATCACAAGCAAAGAACACTATAGTATATATGGGCGTAACGGCTAAGGAACAAATGCACCCAAACCACAAAAGAAAAGTGGCAAATTATGAGCTTCTTACGAAAAACAGTCAATAATTGGAAAGTATTAGAACACAAATTGTTTGCAAATGTAAGGGATTTAGTTAACCACAAGGCAAAGTAATATGCACAATTAAAACAGGCAACGTTAAATTAGCGGTTTAAAGAGAAATTCGTCAATAACAGCTTTTGATGAGGAAGTAAACAAACTTTCCCACTTTTCTGCACACTTGCTCTGCTTTAGAAGGGAGATGTGCTTTTATGGTAATCATTTCTGACATTAATTGCCTATGATAGCAATTAAAAATAAGCTGCAGCTATAATACAAAAAAAAAAAAAACAGAAATAAAAATCATGGTATTACACAATTTCTTGCGGTACTTACATTTTCTAATGAAATTGTTGCCATTTTGTGGATCGAATTCGTTGACGAAATGGCTGCAAAATGAGCTGTAATACGAAAATTTCATGCGCTTGCAATGGAGAAGCAAATAATTCGTTAGCGTAAACGTGTGGGGGGTTGAAAGTACCCTAAAACCGGAAAATCTCATTAAATGCGATTGCATCGATAGCACACAACAATGCTGCAACCGATACGTAGCGAACAATTTCTAATTATTGTGTAATCCATTTTAATCCCTTTTGCCGGCCACAAAGAAGAATTTTAATTCTTTACCTATACCAACGAGGGAAAAAATCGTTTAAACATGCAAATATACAAGAACAAATAGAGAGTGTTACTTTTAGAGGTATACGAATTTATAGCAGGAAATCAGCTGGCAAAACAACAGTTAGACGTATTTAATTTTAACGGTTATGTTTAACAAATTTTTGACAAAGAATCATATCAAGTAATTGGCTTGAGAAATCATGAAATTTGATCACTTTTTGTGGGGAATGCGAAAAGTTAAGAATCTATGCTCTTGAATCAGTTCAGATCTATTAGTTGGGAACCATATCCCATATTCACATTTTGAGGGAGAAAAAATTTTGAAAAATATGAGGTTCTCACTAGATATAGTCATAAAGGGTGCTTGCCTGAAATTCCAGACAATAACTGAATTCGATAAAAACTTCAAATAATAAAGCCAGATTATTAGAGAATTTTTGAACCAAAATTCCATTTACTCAAAAAACACCCTCTATATTTATATACAAATAGATTTGTATTAAAAAAGTTAAAATGCAAAAGCTAAAAAATCATAGACAAAGCCGTTTTTTCGTACATTTTCCGTGCTTAGCTTTTACGGTTATGCAAAGCAAAAATGGCAGCAAGTTCTTTTTGACCCTTTTCAGTACATAAAAGGACAAATAGTTAAAGCTTATAGCTCAGTAGATTTCAGCAAACCGAAATCGAAGTGAGTTCACATTGCCCAGCCGAGCAACAGCAGCAAAGTGCTAATGACAGCCAAGAAAGGAAAGCGCAAAAGAAGGAAGTAAGCGGCAAAAGGAGGATAGCAAGCGCCAGCGAGGACAAGCAGGCGAAAGAATGAGCGGCGAAAGGGTGAACAAAACAGGCAAGTAAATAGAAATTTATAAAATTACAGAAGAAAAAATCAAACCCTTCAAATCAGTTGTGCAAAACAAATAGAATAAATTGCACAATTTAAAAGTCAAAGCTAAAACAAACCGGCAAAAACCGGGCACAACATTGCATACAGTCCAACAACACAACACGACACAGTACAGCAAAGCAAGTGGCATTCAGCACCGGCGAATCACACAAATGTAGAGAAATCAGTTGCCTTCACTCTGGTGAGCCAGCCATTTCTGGTGCTAACTCCGGCAAATAAAACAAAAATTTAACTGTTTTCGTAAATTCGTGTCCTTTTTCTTATTTGATCACTTTGCAACTGCCAGCCTTAATAACTAACGTTACTGGGCAACCGTAGTCGATTTTTTGTGTGAAGGAAAGGACCGAAAAAGGATATACAACTCAGCTTAACAAATGAAATGTAACCCGTTGGCCTAGCAGATTTCCAACGTCCAGCTGCAGGAAGCTACTTTCACGTTTCTGTGTTTGTAGTTGTTTGCCTTTCGTAAGCATTCCCTTTTGCACTTTTAATTTTCCCTACTTGGGCTTACCGACTTTAACTTATCTGTTGTCCATTTAAATTGGCAGTTTTAGTTGCTCTCCAAATGCAGCTTGTCAGCTCATCCGTATGTCACACATACACACACACATGCATATACACATGTGGGTCTATGGTAAGTGTTTATATTAATGTGAGGTGTCCTTTTGGATCCAATTCAATGCTCTACCTGTTTGGTGACGATGATTGCAACTGATTTCAAGTGAGCACTTTGGTCGATTTTGCGGTGAATTTTGCGGCTTCGACAAATTGCAAAGAATCTGAGCAACCGAAAATGGTTATTATAGAGGTGAAATTTAAGGTCACCCATGGCGGTTAGCGCAGATAAATGGCAGACTGTGTGTGAGTTATGATAGCGTATAGAAGAGCGGTTGAGCATTAGTTGGAAAAATAAGCAAATAAATGTAAAATATTTCAAAAATAAAACTAAAATGGACTTTTTTTTGTGTTATCTCACAGTGGCTGATTTTAAGCAAGTTCTTATATGAAAAGCTATCATAATTGATAAAATATTTTCACGCAATTTGGCATACAATATTGCCCAAGATGGCGCCGCAATATCCAAATAAATCGATGAGATCGGATTACTATAGCATATACATAGCTGCCATGAAAAGTGGCAAAACAAAATCAAGAATAAGATCTTGAAAAAGATCTGTTTTCTTAGTGAATCCAGCAAAAAGTGAAATAAGTCTCACACTTTTCTTATATCAACTATATATGTGTGTGTGTGTGTGCATTATATAATTCAAACACAAATAAAAAACGAAGAAAAGTAATAAAATCATCATTTTCTCAGGTGTCAACCCAGATGTTGAACACCCTAACTGCACACATTTACAAAATACTTGCATGTACACTTATAAAGAGGTGTGTGAGTATTTGCGGAGACAAACTTGATTTTCAATTATTCATACGCCATGCTGTACGTGGTGGGTGTTTTAAAAAAGTAAGTTGCTCATACGCCATGCCGCGCACAATATGCATGAATGCAAAAGAGAGTTAAAAATTTATAAAAAACAACAATAGTTGTTGACTGAGGAGAATCTAAGTGAATGTATGACAGATGTACATATAAATATAAATAACACTGCACGTTTGCATGGGCAACAACACACACCGGCACACATATGCAAATATTCAAATTAACAGACGTTACGTGATGGCACAAAACGGTGCCAAAGTACGATGATATACGACAATTGAATGCAAATGCGGGAATGCATTATTTATATACACATAACATATATGCAACCGTTATATGTGGCTGCCTGGGTTTATATATATGTATATACATACATATGTGCTTTGCTGGAGTTCCTACGTGCAGCTGTGCTATGATTTCATTTATTTTCCAATTACAAATATGGTTCATGTTGAATGATAATTGAGAGTGTCAAGCGTAAAATTTCGAAAAGCAAACGCAAAAAGCTTAAAAATTAATTAAAATTTTAATGCAAATACTTTTAAAAAGGTTGGTCAAGTGCTGCGGGTGAATATATATAAAGTCGCGAACGCGTATTGTGACCAATTGTGGATGACTCTTACAGAACAATGTGAGGCCAAGGTAATGCTTTAAGAATTTTTTGAAACATTTATGGAATTTTAAGACCCTATAGAAATGTGTATAAATGCTTAGTGTTATAAGCTTGGTCGATGTATCCATCTCCCTTTGTCTGTACTAACGAAAATAGTATACCCTCAAATTTTGAGATATTGAACTGAATTTTGGCACACGAAGTTTTCTATCCAAGAAACTGCTAATGGGCCGTAATTGCCCATATTGCACAACTTTAGGATATAGCTGCCATACAAACTGATCAATCAAAGTCAAGTCCTTGTAAAGACAACTTTTTTATTTGCTTTTTTTCTTTTTAAAAGAGGGTAGCAACGAATGCTGGGATGCGGAACTTTAGTCCGTTGAACCTAACCAACTCAGGACTCTCCCACGGAACCACCAGTTAAGTATTATTTCGTCAGGACAGGACATTTAAGCCTCCTCAAAGTCTCAATTTTGTCAATATGAAAGCAGACGTTTCACTAGCAGCTTTTCATTTCTAAGTCGACTGACAGATGGATGTCATTAAGGAGTTGTATAGAGATAGAATTTTCAAAAAAGATTTATTTGATTTTATTTTTTTAATGCACAAATATTTAGAAATGCACACATAAATTTTTATATCGTTCTGGTGAATATTTTCGAAGTTAAACGTAAATTGAAAAAGGCGTTTCAAAGTGCTTGAAAGTCATTTCAAACTTTAATCACGTTTTTCTCTAAATTGTGTTATCAAAGTGGGTCGCCAGCATTGCTCGTAAACGGCTTAACCGATTAGTTTCAAAATTTAACAAAAGCTTCTTCTATATTTTTTAGTAATTAAACGAAGATTTTTTCTCACCATATTTACTAGATTGAATATTACTTTATCGAAATCTGTTTGAGTTTTTAATTTCAGAGGATCCAGTTAGAGATATAGTGGTCACCGCAAAAGGTCTTTTTTGAGAGGAGCTTCCAGAAATCAGCTGTAGTTTCTTTCCAAGTATATATTCTTACTAATACTTAGGTTTAAAATATCATTAAAAATACCGTAGTACACATTTTTCGATCCATATATTTAAAGGTTTTCCTTTTATTTGAGTCTTTTTTATATTCTGTACACGTCTGACAGTTCGGACTAATATCATTGTAGAATCTGTAACGGTAGCTTCTAAAGCACTCACGTGCACTAAGTATTTGGGTCAGATGGAAATCCAGGTTCCCATGTCCTCTGTCTATCTGTGAGAGGATGTCCGGTATAAGTGTGTGAGTCCAGCGTCGTTTGGATGAGGGTTGCCACCACTGCTGCAGCATTTTTATGCTCTTATTCCTCTCCTCTGTCCTTGCCGATACTATTTTAGGCACCGTTAGCTGACATAATCGCTCGATTTTATCTCCCTGGATGTCAATGGCTATCATACTGGCTAATACTTCGGCAGCGTCGGTTGATATAGTCAGGAAAGCACTTATTACTTGAATTGCAAAAAGCCTATACACTACAATTGTTTGTTTAGCATACGCTTTTATATCCATTGCCTTTATCCATACTGGTTCTGCATACAATATTACGGAACTCATTGCTTTCGTTATTAAAAATCGCCGGTATAAACACACGCAGCCTCATTCTCGATAGAGCATTATAAAGTTTTTTTATCTTCTACCTTCCTGTGCTTATGAGTAAGACTTCTGTTTTGTACTCAGCCAGTTCCAGATTTTCAGAAGTAAACCATTGTCGTTGACTATTCAAGCACTCATGGCAATTGTTTCTTAGGTCCACTAATTGTTTAGCCACCGCTGCTATCATGAGATCGTCCGCATATGTTATTAATTAAGATCTTTTGTTTACTGTCTTTTCAGCACCCCATCAAGCATGAGGTTCCATAATAGTGGACCTTATAATGGACCTTAGGGTACTCCAGTCGAGATAGAGTAGCTCTTGGTGCTTTTGTCCGTACCATAAATCAGCCTTCTATTTTTTAATTTTCACTGTATTGTTTATGAGATATTCTTGTGCACGTATTTCAGCCAGGGCTTTGATTATGTGTGCCTATTTTGCTGAGTTGAACGTATTCTTGACATCCAAGGTAATCAGCGCGGAGTACACTTTTAAGCTACTTTTCCATCTTTTGTCACTTCTGCACATTTCGCAGTATGGGCGACTACTCGTAGTGTGTCGATAGTGGATCTTTTTTTTTATAAAACCACATTGTCTTTCTGATAATCCGCCGCTTTCCTAAATTACTAACTCCAAGCGGTTTCGTATCATATTTTCGTACACTTTACCTATTGTGTCAAGCATACACAAAGGTCGGTACGATGAAGGTTCGTCAGGCCGTTTCTTTGGTTTTGAGAGAGAACCAATTTGCCAATTAAAAAACCAAATATTTCATCAATAATGTTACCAATTTGATTCCATAATATAACCGAGTATAACCTAAAATATTTGTGAAAATTAAAATGATATTATATCACTACTGAAAAACAATATCTTGCCGTTTACTAACTATCGCTTATTGTATAGTGATCAATACTCTTTCTCATATATTTTTATTTTTTTGACTCACTATCTAAATAGAGATGACTCGGCAGAAAATATTTACTCCTTTTCTCTCTTCAACTTATTATATTTTTCGCATAAATACTCATATAAGTATATATATACGCATATTTCACATACCATTACCTCATAGCGCTTTATAACGACTTAAATTTTGTTCTTGTTTTGCTTGATATTGAGGTAAATTAAATCGGTTTTCCTAAGAAACACCAATAAAATTGCACTACTGGGCAGTTTCAATAAAATACAGCCCAGCATTTAAACGATTTAAAAGTGAACGTTCTCCAGACACTTTCACATACACACGTACACACACAAACACTCAAACACTCAAACACCTACGCAAAACAGCGTTACAATGTAAATATACAAGTTGTTGGTCAACACCAGAGACGCACTGCCAGTAAATGCTACGAGGCGTTTGCAGATTTGACTGTCAATTTTCCACTTGCTTGCACTTAGCTCCCTGCCGGCTCTCTGCCAACTCCACTCCCTCTCACCCAACTCACCGCAACTGTTTTTGTTGATGTAGATACTTTTAAAGCAATTACTCGCTTGTTGTTGTTTTTATACACTAAAATTTCAAAACTTAAGTTGACTCCGTTGCCATTTCTGTTGTTGTTGCTGTTGTAGTTGGTAATTAAATTCGAGGCGTTAATATGCCACAGCACACATACATACACATACATACACCCAAACAAATATTTCATGCCACATAATATTTGCTGTTGTTGTTATTATTATTATTGTTGTTGTTATTGTTATTATAATTATTCTTTGTTGTATTTTATTGCTATAACGCGCATGCTTTTATTGCCCTTTGTTTATTTTATTGTTGTTTATTACAGTGTTTATATCCCCAAAAGGGTGAAGGCAATTCCAGCTGCAAATGCTGAGGTCAGACAAAACTTCCGGCCAACAAAATGGTGGAGCCACTTTTCACTTTCTCCGCTCATTACAGGCCAGCTGTTCATTCACACACACACATACATCTTATTTTATTATATTTGCTAGCGACAACTACACTCACACACACACACACTCACTCATAACAGTGCTATCGCATTTATATGTATGTAAATGTGTTTAAGTAGGCATACTTATAATTAAATGCCTTGCTGCCATTAAAATTTTACGATCTGTTAAAAGTTACGCGCAGATTTCCCAAATGGCGTGTAAAGTTCTTTTTTTCCACGCGAATTTGTATCAAATTAAATGTGCGGTTTTATTTCTGATTTTAGTCGATTTTAGTTGAGCGAAACTTAAATATTTATATGCTGTGCCCTCTCGTGAGGCAATAATGGAACAATTAATTCTACTTTATGTTCCCATAAAAGCCTGTTCAATAGTAAAAGAGAAAATTATATAGCGTATTGAAAATTGCATGAAATAATTTTTGTTCAGGAATAAGATAAAATGTGGAAGTCATTGAAATAATGACTTATGAGCTATTCAGAGACGAACAGGGTAAATTTAACACCACGCAGTACAAGAATCCGGTCCTTCTTTTATACATATATGTCTCACAGTCATCACATTACCTAGTAGCATCATAGCATAATAAAAGGAAACCCAATTTCCATTACAAATTCCTTTCTTTGGTCTTAAAGATGGAAAACACATTATCGAATTTCATTAAAATAACTAACAAATTAACCAATATATGTACTATGTGACGTAAGAGAGAAACAAGAGTTCTAAAACCATTGTGTTAGGTTTATAAAAGCTAAATTCAGTTTTGTAAATTTTTAACATCACATCGCACCCGTATAAGAGGGGTCGATTCGAAATGAATCCTACCTAAACTGCTCAGCCGCCGGTCCATTGTTATTACCTATGTAGTAAAAGGTACTTATTACTAGGTAATGATTCAAGCGAGCTTCAAAAACCGACAAAGCTTTTACTTTTGCTTTGACCCTATCACAAATTTGATGAGGTAGCAAATAATAATTCTGGTTACTTCGCAAAGTTCGCCGAAGATATGATCGCTCATATGTTTCAACCTCGGTTGTGCAAAATTTGAACAATGAAAGAGAAATCGCCTCGATATTTCCACCTCGTCTTCTCTTATATAATTTTGACAATTAGCTTTCGATATGATATTGAGACACTACTGACGTCCACTGAACACTATCTTGTAATAACTTCCATTATTGCGGCAAGATAAATCTTTCCGAAAACTAGTCGCTTACAGAAGCTAGTAGGTGCCCTGTTCCTGCTAATTTCATGCGAAGTCTAGAGGTCCTGCGCCAGAAATCAAGAGGAGAACGGAGACCCCTCTCCTTTCTAATCTGATGTAATCGAAATCGAGTCAAGGGTACCTTTATTTTCTTGATGCTATCGATTGCTTAAAACTAATATTACCGGAGTGAATGCATTCCCTCCTGAAAAACGCTCCACTTCTGAGCTATACATCTGTTGCTAATTAAATGGTACCACCTCTGCTTGAAAACACGATGATCCGGTAGTCTTCAGCCTTGAAATCCAACGCAGAATCACTCTTGCTAACATGTGCTACTTCGGACTAAGTAGGCAATTGAAAAGTAAAGTCCTCTCTCGACGAACAAAGACCAAACTGCATAAGTCACTCATTATTCCCGTCCTGCTTTATGAGGCAGAAGCATAGACGATGACAGCATCTGTTGAGTTGACGCTACGAGTTTTCGAGAGAAAGGTTCGGCAGAAAATTTATGGTAATTTACGGATTGGCAACGGCGAAGACCGCAGTCAATGGAACGATGAGCTGTACAAGATATAAGAGACATTGACATAGTTCAGCAAATCCACATGTCATGTCGTCGATGAAAGTGAGCACTCCAGCTTTGAAGGTTTTCGATTCAGTAACCCGCTGGAAGCAGAGGAGAGATCAGGCAGAGAAAGACTCGGTTGCACTTTGTATCTCGAATTGGCGCCAAATAGCGAAAAGAAGAAACCAATGGCGCGGTTTTATTAACTCGGTTATAATCGCATATGCGGTGCATAAGCCGGTAAATAGTTTAAAAATATGCTTGAGAAGGAGCTTCTTATGGAATACTCTCCAACCTTCCCTCTAAGCTTCAAGTCATCGGTAAAAAGGTCGCCTCATCTTCAGCGACATCGCCTCGTCGTACATGAGAACGGAAAAAGACTCGAGAGTACACTCTACAAAGCAGTGATATATGTATATAAGTTACTGGGTATATATTCGAAGAAGGACACACTGTCAAGCTGTTGCAGTTTGGACTCCTTCATATACCCAGCTTCCCTGAGTCTTACATCGACTTTCGCAGCAATACCCCAGCCGGCTATATCTACGGATACTATATGTAGAATAACATAAAGTACTACTTTTGGTGCCATGGGTAGTGCATAGATGCCAATGAAAGCCACTCTTTATGTAAGTTTCTTGTTCATATATAGGCACGGAAGTGCTTATATTCGGAAAGGGCTAGGAAATTAAAGTTCGAGATCACATACTTTCAGATAAAATAAAGCTAAATACTGTATTTTGGTATAGTTTTATTTTTAGGAAAATTTTATGCTCTGTACAACATTTTACGAAGGTGTGTTAAGTTCTGTAAAAATATGTACATTAATTTGTGAAGATATCAGCATGCTACCCAGAGAAAATATTAGTATGTTTATTTTTGAAACAATATGCATAAAAATACATTCCAACTGTACTAAATATGAGTTTTACTTCCGAAAGTAAATATTAGTTACCATAAATGGGTGTGTTATATGTATGCAGGAAGCTTGAATGTTGCTAAAACTGAAGTGATAAGATTATATACGCTTACGGACATGCACATATACTTTTTGCAAAACTAGCTTAAGTCGTTTTTGGTTAGTGAAAATTTTCTTGTTTTATAATCTGCTCATATGCTTTATTGCTATTTTTTCGATACTCATGCTTTGAAGTTAATAACACTGCTACAAATAAGACACAGCAGCGTTTGAGTCATAAATTACTTAGAAAAACTCATACACCCTTTTTTACTTAAGTCAACTTGGGTCATTTTAACATATTGCTGAAGAAATCTTTACCAAATAAAACACAGTTGCTGCCCTAACCGAGTTTTAAGCTTTTACGTATGTTTTCAAGCACTTTCCCATTACTATATTTATTGCTTATGAGTTTATGGAGCACAGTTGGGCTAACTTGGCTGAAATAATTCATGTATATATCTATATATGTATGTGTGTGTAGGTGGTTGTGCAACCCCTTGCAGTTTTCGATCTAAAAAATTTGAAGAAATATCAAGTGTCATTGCAATTTACAATCAGCAACATTCGCAGCAACAACAACAAGAACACACATATCACACGTAAATTCACTTTAGATTAGAATGTGCAATGGGAACTTGAGTTGCCTTCAAACGTTTGTAGGAATCTTTTTCACACTTGCATCATATTTTCATTTCCATTTCGTTGATAATCAAACATTACGAAGTTGCATAAGTGCACAGAGCTGCTTCTGAAATCGAAACAATAATTTTGCGCTGCATCAATTTGCACTCGTACTCCTGTGTGTTTGAGTGTGTGTGTGTGAGGAAAAAGCACTTGAGCGTAAAGGTAAATAGCAAATAAGTTGGTGGCTCTAGAATTGCATAAAACCATCTGCTCATGTGTGTGTGTGTGTGTGTGTGTGTGTATTTGCAGTGATATTTAGCACAGCGTCCGCAAACAGGGACACTAAATAAATATCGTTCACTCTATTTGCAGCACACACACATACACACTTGCATGTGTATGAGTATTTGATATGCTTCATCGTTTTGCATTTGAAGTGTCTCCACATAGTTTTATTTCGTTTTTTGTTTATTTGCACATTCATTTCACTTTCTTCGTTGCACGACAAATGCACTCAGCTTGCTAGAGTATTGCTAAGTGAAGCGCAAAAACCAGCAGCACCCGGAGTGATAAACTATGCTGCTTGTTGTGTGATATATTCACACTTAGTTTGTAGTGTGTGTGTGTTTTTTTGTTTCTTTTGTTTTTGTTGCATATATTTTGTAGAGTAAAAGGAGTCATCACTGTCAAAGTATGTGTGGAAAAGAATGCATGAAGCCTCACCTCTCGCTGTGACAGCTGGTAAATAATGAGTGCGATGTTTTGTTTAGTACAGCGAAAAAAGAAAAAGCTTACTAAATGCTTACTATTTGCTACTATTGTTGGTGTAGGGTGTGCCAAACAAACGAATGTTATGTGTCAATATGTAAGTTACAGTATTTAGGAGTGCACTCGTGCAATAAAAATTAAATAGAAAATTAATGTGTGAACATTTTCTTGTTGAGAAAATGTTCCCATAAACAAAGTGACGGATAAAATTGGTTAAGAATGTGAATGGAGTCATTGCATGATATAAGGGGCCTCGTAAAAATAATAAATCCATTATTCTTATATTAAAATGAAGATTTGATTTGGCACAATAAGGATCATACCATCAAATATGCTACATTAGGTTGGTGCCGTTTTGAAGATGATTTCATTATGTCACTCTCACGGAGCTTATCCCCGGCTATTTCCTTCATTTCATTGGGAGTACTTTTTACGTGACCGGTCCGTCTAAAACCCTGGGAAGGAGTATTTTGGCTTCTCACTTTAATTCGCCTTCAAACGGATATATTTTGGCTACCCAAAGTAATACATACTTTTTCTAAAATCGGAAGTCGTGATCTGCTTGAGCCATATGTAAAGGAATCGTTGGCTTCCACATGATGCTCAGAGAACTTTCCTCAATTGCATGAACTTCTACACATGGCTTCATCCTTCAAGATTTATAGCCCTTTGCGCATTGGCAATGGCGAATATCGCAGTCAACAGAACGATGAGATAAAAAATGTCGTTCGAATGGATGAAAACTCTGCATCTGTGAGAGTAATCGAAGCAGTACCCGCCGGGCGAATCTTGGAATCTCCAATTGGCGCGAAACAGTGAAAAAGAATAACGACTGAAACGCTATTGTAAACTCGGCTATAAGCGCGTAACCAGTATCTACGCCAATAAAGAAAGAAACAAGTCTCGGAGCTTCTGGTGAGGCTCTATCGATGTCTGTGGCCTACCGTTGTCCTGGTAAAACACAATTATTTTCCTATTAGTCAAAGCTGGCTACTACTTAGCGATTGTTTTCTTCAAATGGTCCAATTGTTGACAGTATAGTTCCCCCAAATTAAACAATTGGCTGTAGTGGTGGAGCTCAAAGCAGATGATTTTCAACTAATCCCATAAAACATGCACAAAACCATTCCAGACTTTTAATCCTGGCTTGGCTACCGGTTGCGCTGGCTCACCGTGATTCGATCACGATTGTTTTCAGTTACCGTTATCGCAAGTGGCACCACTTTTCATCCCTCTCACAGTAAACATGCTTTTCAGAAATGGATCGCTTTTCTTGGCAAAAAGAAATTTGGTTCAAGATATTTCTTTTGCAATAACTCGTACAGCAATCTCCTTTAAAGGGACCGAGATGATTTTGTGTGCAATATTTAGCTTTTGGGCAATCGAAAAAGTGCTTCAAAGACTGTCCGACTAGATGATTTCAATTATTTTGGCAATAATTTCAACAATGGGCCCAATATATCATTAACCATATAAAGCTAGAAGTATTTCAAGAAATAATTAGTTATGTTTTTACCGCCTCTCTGGTGGTATTTGTCCGAGTAGCCCCAAGTTAAAAAAATTCATAGAAGTTGAAGAAGAAGAAGGAACTCTCCAAACAACTATTCAAAAATATTGTACTTTACAAATAAAAAAAACTCAAAGAAGCATACGGAAGGAAGGTGTGTAGAAAAATTTCAATGAGGTCATGTCTTTGAACAGAGTTGCCACATAGTGATAATGGTTGATGCATAGTTAAAATAAGTAACAAAATTTTGCAAAATCAAAAGCCTATTGAAACGTACATAATGGAAACGAAAAAAATATTGCAAATGTGTTTTGAGGCATTCACTTTTTCAAGAATGTCATAATGCAGTGGCAGAAAGTATTCAGTAAAAGTCGTGAAGCCATTGAAAAATATCATTTTAGTCATATACCTACTTTTGTTATTGAGGATAACAACAAAAAGCTTAAAGAAACAGTGTTTGAAATTCAACGCGTTGGTATCAGAGAAAAAGCAGAGGATCTCAACATCTTTTGTAGATCGACTCAACACATTTTGGTTTGTGTTTTGGGTATGGAGCGTGTCTATGCTAAACTCATACCAAAAGACCTGAATCTTTTTCAAAAGTCTTTTGACAAAGTACATTCTTTGGTGATTAAACACAAATCTATAGTTCTGTGTAAATATTTATCTGTCATAGTGTGAAAAAGAGAGATAATCCAAAATTAAAATTCAATGGCAATCGAAAACTCTCAATTTATTAATGACATTCTTTCAAACACTCTATAGTTCTAAATCGCGAATCAGATTCACTGGCACGAAAAACCTTCCAATTTTTATTGAGACCAATCGATGGCTCATTAACGCTTGCCTAAGAACCCTGTGGTGGAGTATCTTTTTGAGTACATACATATATGCCTTGCCAAAATATTCACTTCAACTAAGCCATACACCTATGGGACCACCCTAGTACTTCATGGCAAACACATTTGCATTCGCTCTTTCTTTTTATGCAACACCAACAAAAATTTGAGAAATATACTATATATTATGTCTCCTCCCGCTGGCTGCCAACAACATTTGAGCAAATGAGCTCGAACTTCGGTTGAAGATGTTGCTTGTCAATGTGAAAAGAAGAACAAGAGCGCGTCAATAGTAAAAAAAGGAAACACAAATAAAAACTAATAAAGAGATGCGAACGTAAGCAAACAAATGAGCAAGCGTAGTTGTAGCTAAATAGGCAGCTGCGTGTGTTGTTTTTGTAGTGGCAGCAATGATGTTGCGAATGCGTACGCTTTGCCATGGAAAATAAGGTGCCACATTGTAGCCTTCCTCTAAGATGCAGCTGTGCTTACAGATAACGGGAAAGGAAAACATCCCGAGCAACAACAACAACAGCAATAACAGTAATAGTATAGAGGAAAAGAGTAATGTACTGGAGGCGGCGGTAAATGGCATTGGGAAGCGAAAACTCATTTATAATGTTGAAGAATGACTTTCAATTACTTCTGTGTGAATGAACGGGAAGCCTTGCCGGTACACAAAGACAAACAAATAAGGAAAAAAACACAGAAAAGGAGAGTGGGAGGCAGAGCGGGGGCGACTGAGACATTAAACACACGTTTTTGTTGGCATTGTTGTATTAGTCGGGGTAATAGGGCCATCAGACTGTCATTCACTATCAGCAAATAACTTTTAGAGCTACTAAAACAACAACAATAAACAAGGTAGTCTCAATGTTAGTGCACTTTCAACTTAGTGCTGTGCAGGGTGCGCCTTAAAAAGCATTAAATTAACAACAACAAGCAGTTGGACAGAACGCCGACTTGCCTGTCTATACTTATAAAAAGAGAGTAACAAAAGCAACCAGCGTAGCAACAACAAATACCTACTATTTGTGTCAGCATAATATTTACATTGTTGTAGTTGTTGTTAGTGTCATTCAAGTGACACTTTGAAAATTGCAAAACTGCAGTGAACTAGGTAATTGCGTCAATGAGAAATTGCAACTGATGAAAATTAATTATTTTCCACTACTCAATAACTCTTCAGATGAGCTCAGTAACTGTACATAACCGTCCGTTTGTTTATGTAACAGTAGTTGTGAACAACATTGCAGTGGAATCCTCGCACACCCTCGCTTTGCCTATCTGCTCGCTATTAATTTGGTGCTGCTTTTAAGCAGCGCTTGTTGGCGGCTCGGGCGCTCGCCAATTGCCACTCAAAGTATTTACTTATTTATTTATTTCACCGCGCTGTTCAGCTCGATTTTTGAGTGGTGTACTCAAAAGTAAGCGCATAAACTCGCAATGCAATTCATTCGATAAATATTTACACCCGCTTTTAAACTCCGAAGAGCCGACACTTGAGTTGTCCGGAGCGTATAAGTGATTTTCATTTTATTAACAAATGCCATTACATTTTTGTGATTCAAGTTCGTGTAAAATCGATATTAATTAAATGCGATAATAAATGTTTATTAATAAGTGCGCTTGAGTATATTAATAGTTTGTTTATTGAGTTGGGGATCTCGTAGTATCTTTTAATAACTCATCAGCATTTATTTAAGTACAATCAATTAATTAATTTAATAACTTAAAATTGTAAAGTAGAACTAGAAAGTGTAACTTAATTACACTAAGCTATGGCACTACAATACAAATTTTTATAACACTTCCCTTCCTATCAGTATTTTTCAGAGTTATAGGCGCATTCTTCAAAGATCACTTTTTAGCTACTGCACAAGTCTTGTCTCTTTGTTTACGAATTTTGGTTTTAAAATTTTCTTAGCATTATTATTTGAACTGTATTTTAAATTGAAACAACCAAACGAAAAAATATTATTTTCACTATATATTGCTTGAGCTAAGATATTAATATATTTTTGGAGCCAAATTAAAATTTGATAGGCGAAATAGTATTTTAGCCATATTGGCTAGTTTTTAGTCATATCAAACGAAACAACAGAGATTTTGATATCAAGCATTTACTCTTAGATCTCACAGGAAGACTCTTTATACATATTAGCACCTTGAAAAAATAAATACCAATTTTGCCGATTTGTGCTTGACTAGGACGTGAAGATCTGGTAAAAATCTTTATCTTTTCAATATACAGGTTACGCTATCTGACCATTTTGTAATCAGCAAAGAGAAACTACGTCATATGTTACATTTTTTCTTCATTAAAGACGAAAACGGAAGTCGTTCAGTACTATATAAAATAAGCTAAGTAAAAGAAGAACCTAATTTTGTGGATGCCGTACGAGTTAACGTAAGGATGCCGTACGAGCGAATCGCAGAAACTTCGATCCATTTCTGAAGCGAATAGTTGACTGGTGAAGAAAAGTGACTCACTTGTGGGAATGAAACCGCTCTGAGTCGTATCAAGATAAGACTGCAGAAGCGTTGGCCAAGTAAGCATTGGCTAATAGGAAGGTTTGAGTTTAGTGGAAATAGGAGTTTCCCTATATTAAGACCATATATTCAGATCTTTTTAACCTGTACTATCCACAGTCGCACAGAAACAGCCAGACTTAGCAAATATAAGATGAATTGGGCTCTATTAGAACCACATCAGACCACACACATCGATAGTAACACAAAAGACGATTCAGAGGCTTACATGAGAGACTGTTGGGGATCCATCTCATAGCTCAAAACTGATACCAACGTAATACTATCTGGTCCTGCGTATGACAACTCTTTTTGCTGGTGAAAAATTCATATCAAGATAAACTTGTGAATATCGATTATTCCAGTTCCTTTCCAATAGGAACTTGGTGCCTAAAGGAGTGTCATTATGAAATTATAATATAACAGTCCATATTTGATCAAAGTTAGATCACTATATACATTTCATTGCTCTAAAATAAAATTCATCATCTGTCACTCTATGAAACTAAAATTTTAGCTGAAACTAGAAATTTACCTTGCATTTCTTGAAAAATGGAGAATTCATATTATGTTTGGTTTTTAAATATACTGTTAATCAAAAATTTTTATACTTTCAGAATTCTTCAAAATATGACAATTTTCTCTGCAACAGTAGCAGTTTGGTGTGGAAAATACGCTTGTAAATATGTCTTCCTTGAAGAATTTCAGTGTAATTCTCGAATGAATGTGGTTAAAAGGCGTGATTTCCAAGTTATTATTCGGTTTCTACTACAGTTGCTTGCATTTACCAATTTCTTGAATGTTAAACACTATATTCTAGAAATTTTTTTTTAATAGAATTCTACAATAATACTGTCATTATTATTTATATACCACCGAAGCGTGTCAGAGAAAACTGAGAAATGATTCAACGGCAGTTTCCACGAAGAAATTTTACGCCATTATAATTTTCAGAATCCATTATATATAGTGACTTTTCAATCGCAGAAAGAATTTAAATTTACTCTATTGGGTGGGCACGGCGTATGATGAATCTCTAACGACTGCGCTGAAAAGTGAGTTAAAGTCATTTCGCACTTGCAAAGTCGCTATAAATAAAGAATGAAATTGAATAGTAAATAGTTGATAGTTAGGATTTTTAATACTAAAACACAAAAAAATGTTGCTCGCCAACAGTGTTGCTCGCCAATAATTGAATTAACAATTAAATTAAAATGTTTTTGCTTTATGGAAACCCGAAAATGATTTTGATTTATAATAATTTCAACATTTTTTATCCCAAGTACAAGATTTAAATATAAAAAATGGTATTACAAGTTTATAATTAAAATTTAGAAACTAAATTGTTTGAGGAATATCCTTATCTCTTCTTTTTGAACCATTTTATTCCAGCTTTAAATTTCAAAAATATTTTTTGAATACAGTTGTGTAATAGAGTATATAAAGAAAATTTGTATGCTCAATTTAAAACACCAAAAACCACAAATTATGCTGCATATATAAGCAATCATGCAACAATTCAAGCAGAGCAAAAGTGATGAAGTGAGTGAGTTGCATTTAATATTGGGAAGTCGAAAAAGTCGTTTTGCATTCAATAATATGCATGACTCATTAGAAGGATGACAGAGCATGGTTTGTCAAAATTCATTAAAAATAAATTCCCGCTTCTAATGAAATGACTATTTTATGACAACGGACTGGAATGTTGCCTGTAAAATGCACACATAGAAGTTTGTTGCACATAAAAGCACCACCAACAACAAATGCTCCATGGACACACGCTGCAATTACATCATTCCAGCGTTTTGCCGGCATATTACACGGCAATAAATCAAGTCGTATAACAACAAATTCAAAGCTCGAATGAGAATTGCATTTTCGCATAAAATTATTTATGCGCGCCACTGGTGGGTTTGGCGATTTTCTACGCCAAAACAGCGATAAAACAAACAGGCAGCATTTTCCGATTGCAGACGGAGTAGCCAGCTTCCTGCTGACAGTCACTAAATTTAACATTGCCAGCTTTCCGCGATGCGCGCCCAAACTGCTAAATGGGATTACCAAGCGTTTTGCCAGCAAGTTAAAAATTGTATTTTTGCGAAGAAAAAAGGAAGCACGGCAAAATGAAAATACGCGCACGTTCAGCAACAGTGTTGGGACTCCAGCCAGCAGAAGGCGAAAAGTTCGCAGGCAACAGCAAAAATAAACAAATGCAGCACTGTGTACAAGTGCTGAGCCATGCGGCAAGAGGAGCGCAAGTCAAAATAAAAATAAAATTATAAACGAAACAATTGAACCGAAACAATAAATGGGCGTCGCATAGAAAAGTTGCGGAATAAAAGTCAGTTGTGCGATATGAAGAAACAATTTCCAATGACAGGTCGTAGGGGAGAAAAGAATGGCTGCAAAGAAGTATTGGGGGACAATATAAAGAAACGAATGAATATGAAACAGTTATTCACGAATGCAACCAAGCGCAGAATAGTCGCGACCGCGTGCGTGCAAACAGTTATGCAGCTATACATACATACATACAAACATTGAAAGTAACCAACCGAGATAAAGAAAGCTGGCGGTCCAAAGTAAACAGCTACTTGGCGAAGGTTACGCTTATATAAATAATACAGGAAGCGCTGTGGTTACACAAAGACTTTCCACGAAACGTATGAATATGAAATAAAGGGTCAAGGCGGCATGTTTACAAAGGCAAATTTGTATTTGTGTATATTGACAGAAATTTATTATTGACGTCAAAGTTTTGTTGTTTAAAATGTTTGGGCGAAAATTTTATATAAATTTAGACAATTTAATAAAAATATTGCGGATAATTATTTAACTGCGGATAACTGAAGAATAGTGGCAAATGGTAACAAAACATGATTTAACGTTAAGTTTAGCTACACCGACGCTAAAATAACCTTCAAAGCTGCATTTCTTATAGCCTAAAGGGGTATAAATAGAGCTTTAAGGAGATTTTGATTGAGCAGTTTGTATGGCAACTATATGGTATAGTGGTTCGATCTGAAAAATTTCTTCGCAGATTATAGCGTTGCTTTGAAGAACAATATGTGCCAAATTTTGTGCAGCCAATTTGTCAAATCAAAAAGTTGTCCATACAAAGACTTGAGTTATATCGGTCAGTTTGTATGGCAGCTATACGCTATATTGCTCCGATCTAGGTAATTCTTTCAGAGATTGTGAAGAGATCTTGGATAATAATTTCTGTCAAATTTCGTAAAGGTATCCTGTCAAATAAGAAAGCTTTCCACACAGGGCCTTGAGTTTTATCCGTCAGTTTGTATGACAGCTATATGTTCTAGTGCTCTGATCTGAGCAATTCTTCCGGAGATTATGGAGATATCTTGAATTATAATCTGTACTAAATTTCATTAATATATCTTACCAAATAAAAAAGCTATCCATGCAAGGACTTGAGTTTTATCTGTCAGTTTTTATGACAGCTACATGACATAGTGGTTCGATATGAACAATTTATTCCGAGATTGTGAAGATCTTTTGGGTAAAGATAACCAATCTCGTAAAGATATCTTGTCAAATAAAATAGTTTTCCTTACCAAAGCTTTAGTTTTATCGGTCTTTTTTTATGGCAACTAAATGCTATAGTAGTTCTATCTGAACAATTCTTTCGGATATTACACTACTACTTATATTAACAGTCCATGCCATATTTTATAAAGTTATCGTGCAAAAAAAACAAAACAAAACCATATAAAAACTTAATTTTGATCGGTCAGTTTATATGGCAACTATTTACTATAGTAATTCTATATCAACGGTGCCGACAAATAAGTGGCTCCTTGAGAAGAAAAACACTTGTGGAAATTTTCAGGGCGATAACTCTAAAATTAAGGGCGCTGTTTCGCATATATACGTATACAGACGGGTATGACTAAATTGACTCCCACTCAGAGCACTTATACACACATATACTTTTTTGAATCTCCAAAGTTTCTTTCTGAGTCTAACAAACTTCTTGGTGACCTACTATCTATATATACAGCACATTCAGGCATTGAAAGTTCGCTTTTGGAGCCTTAAGATTTGTTGGTAAAAATTGTCATGGAATTCCTGTGATGATAGAAATATGCTACATTTTAAAAAATTCTTCCACAAAACTAACAAAAGAACTTAGCACACATTTTTAAACTCCCCTTAAATTTTATATCAAATTCTAATAATATTATTTCCTCAAGTAATTGTTACACTCCCTTCAAAACATCCCCAATATTTTCATGCACTACTAAGCCCCTTCAAATTCAAATATGCAACACGCGATGTGGCGCAACACCACTTAAATACATAGAACTGCAATTGAGGGCAAGGTGTGGGCGTGTGAACTTGCAAAATTTATTGCTTGGAATTCATTTGAGTCAATATGAAAACGAAGACAAATAAATTACTTGTTACTTGCAATGATATTTGGACGTCTTCGTGTATGGCCAGAATATATACTTGCAACATTGAGAACTTAATTGCATGGTGAAAAGCTTGTAGTCGACTTGCCACCTGCCACTCGCCACTCGCCGCTCGCTGCTCATGTCATTCGCTGCAAGCAACAGTTTAACTTGCCAAGTCACTTAATTGAAATTCACTGGCGCTTGCGGCGGGGTCGCCGTCTAAGCACACAATGAGAGCGCATGTGTAAGTGGGAAAATAAAACGGCCAATAAATTCGTAAAGCGCGCAGTCAAGCGACTTCAAAGGCATGTAAATTAGAGCAGTTTCACTGCAGGTCTGTATTTTAGTTTATTGTGAACGTGATTTATTTGCATGCTGTCGTCGACGTGATTTGTGGCACTTATTGTTTTCACAAGGAGTTTGTTTCATTTTTTCATATTTTGCGATTTTCGTTGTGCTTGGAGTTCTATTTTTGTTGAAAATTGGAAACGTAAAAGTATTTTGAATGTGCTGTTTATACTGTGATATCTCACCTTATGATTAGTGATTTTAATTTTTGGATCTTAAGACACATGCCATTTCGTGATTTTATGCCGCTCTCAAAATAGAAAGAAATTTGATATGAAATTATGTTTCATAAGAAAAAACGCTTGCGGTTAAAAGGGATGAGCTTGGAGTAGTACTAAATATCATAATACTTGTATAATTAGGTTTGATTGAAGTTTTGCAAGTTTTCCCGAGTTGATTAGCAATTTAAGTCACTGCCATTCTTGTGGCAAACATATATACAACGGTCAGTATATGAGTTATATAGAGTATATGTATATTTATTTATAATTGCTTGGATTCCGATTTTCTTGTTAACGGTTTGCACCTTAAGGTAATTCTGCACTTTAATCTTTTGTTCTGACAAGTTGCAAGAGTATGAAGTGTTCAGTTATACCCGAACATAGCCCTTGGCTACTTATTAAACTTTGCTTTTGACGCGTCTTTAAATGCACCACTGTCGGTGCGACGTACTAGTCAACTATTTCCCAATAAATTACAACTACAAAACCTTGAAACTTGTTACACTACCAACTAAAGCGATCAATGCCTTAATACATATAGCACCAGCGTGTTTAGATGACTGCGAGTCAGGCCACTATGGAGTCCTGGAATTGCACACTTTGATTTCATTCCTAAGTACTTGTACTACTAGGTCGCGGTGCCAGGCCCTGGTTGTAGTTTTTTACGCATTTACTTTCGCAGAAGGCATGTGAGGGAAGAACTCGCTGGATGAAAGGGACGGTGAGCTGTTTGCGGATAGATCAAAGCTTGCGTGGAGAGTTATTGAAAGAGTATACTGTCGGTGACTTTCCATCAGCTCTAGTCTTAGACATCAAAACTGCTGCAGCGTCTTCCAAGCGATAGTGCCTGTCAGTAGATCTGCAGGTACGAAGCGCAGCCTTCTTTAAAGTAGTGACTATACATTCCAATAGACTCTGCACTCAAAACTAGTGAATAAGTGCCTAGACTCCTTATCTTTAGCATTAAAGTTACCTTTGGAATAGACTGGAATGTGTTCCTGACTACAGCAGTATTAAAGACAACTATAAGGTTGATGAGCTTGCTAAGAAAGTTACTTCAGCGTCCATAGCTGCTGAATGGGAACGAGTAGAAGTTCCGTTAGCTTCTTGTGATTCACTTCTGAATCCGCTCAGCAAGCGCTGGTCAACTACTAACAGCTGTGCAGTCACCCAGCTCTGGCTAAATCGTAGGAGATCTAGTGAACTCTACGATTCCAGCAAAGCCTTTCTTTCAATGGTAGGAAAAGTTCTAACTGAACGCGGTCCGGTTGGGGCTCATTCGATAAGTTTCGACATCTTTCCGAGTGCCACCTGCATCAGCTGTTTGGAACAAGATGAGACAGAATCATCTCAACACTTCCTCCTTTAATGCCCCGCTTTTGCCAGATCTAGGTAAAATTACCTTGGAACTCATACTTTTAGAAATCCAGGTGAATCAGCAAGAATAGAAATAAATCTTCTAAGCAGATTTGTATTTGGCTCAGGGCATTTTGCCTGAAAAGAACTGTACATAACAAACTAAGTGTGATCTCACGGTATGCTGATGAATCAACCACCTAACCTAACCAAAATTTGAGGCCAAAAAAGAAAAAAAAGTAACCACTCAATGTTGGTAAATTCTGAAAAATGGCTGTGAATTTTGTGCAATTTTTGACAACGTTTTTTTTTTGTAGCCAGAAAAGACTGTACGATTATATTAAAAGTCCAAAAAATATGGTGTTAATCATAGATATCATACTATTTTGTGAATCAGTAACAACTTACAGATTCCAAATAGCTTTTACAGTTTTCAAGAATTGTAGAAAAATATAAAATCTACTACTTTTTGGAAAAGCTGACTCAATGACGTGTATAGTCGGCGCGGGGCCGTGTACAAGACTTGATATCTTGTTAGCTAACAGACTTTCGTTAAATTTTTTACAAGGCATGTCTCTATTTATGTCTTCATTATAAATATGCAAAAAAATCACGAAGGTGAACACCACATAAATTTTAATATATTAATGGTTGCAATGAAGTAGGGAATCATTTTTGAATTGAGTTTCGAATAATACTGAGATATTGATTAAAAGACTCCCACGGCGAATTTTATCTTATCTCTTCGGTCGACGGAAAACGGGTTCTATATCGATAATTGTTGACTTAAACCTATATCTCTTGGGCAATTATATACCTTCCATGAATTTGGGATCGGAATTCGCACGATCAAGCATGTTCAAAGAGGCCTGTCTAGATTTCGAGCTCTCTTGCCAACTCTCTTACACTTGTTCGACTATTTTCAAGCACGATATCCTTCACTTTTTTAATCTTTTTATCAGTTGAAAAGTTCGCTCAAAACGAGTCATGTCTTCAGTGATCTCTCAACCGTCTTTGAAGACTTTGTTCGACTAATAGGCTTGCTTTTTTGAATTATCGTAAGATTTTTTCAACAATTTTGTTACAAATCCAAAAATTGAGACAAATTTTTGTTCGATATTTTCCATTTTTAAAATCATAAATAAAAAACCGGGGAATTTAATTGCAAATTCCGGGTGATTTTTTGTCACAGTGTTCTAATTTCAATAGTTCCAAAGATCCTTGGATAGTGAAATATCGATTAGCAATACAAACCAACTAGCTTCAATATTTATTGACATGACTTATACGACACAATAGACGAGCTTGTAGTCAAGTTTAGTCTCTTCACGCCTTTTTTTTTTTTGTTTTTATGCTTATGCGGTGTTTACAGCTAGATGTGCTAGTTATTTCAGCATTAAGAATATATATATTTTTATACAAAACAAAAAAATAATAATCGATTATTTTTACTCAGTTATAGTATATTATTTACATAAATTTATATAATATTCTGAAATTAATAATTAAATATTAAAGCCCTCAAAGGTCTTAAACTTCTCAAATTTATACTGCTCCTTCAGTCCTCTAATTTTCAACAAAGTCATCGAGATAATTTAAGTCACACAAAATTACTGTTTTTCCTACACCAAAATCAAAGTAAACTGACATAATCCAAAAAATTGCAAACAACTTAATTTAAGTGCACACACATACACATAGCACATTTTCGCACACATTCCACTCGACTTAGAGGACAACAAGAATTTGGACTGCAAAAGGATTAATTGAAATTGATGAAGCTGCCAAGTGTAACTGACATTTGACTTCACTTCACTTGATTGTCACATACACACTTGGCCGGAACAAGTGGACGAAAAACTCGCACACACACGCACACACAAGTGCAACATAATTTACACCAGCATTTTGTATAAAGAAAATGACATGGACTAAAGAGTACAAGTCAGCGGGGATTATAGGGTCATCAATGTGAGCGAAAGACAAGCAACGCTCTTTGTGCGACCCCGCACGTGTCGCCCATAAACGTTTAGTACATGGGTGCAAGTGTGTGTGTGAGAGAGTGATGTGCGTGTGTCTACATGTGCGTCAGCGTTTGACAATTTCCTCTGTTGGTGTGTTTATTCCTCCGCTGGCGCATGCTTGACTAGGCGCCCTAAGCAAACACAAACCGATTCTTGCCCCATGGCTTAATTACTTTCTTTCCGCTTTATCTGTGCGCTTCAATCGAATGGATATCCCTGTCAGCCGGTTTCGGAAGGAATTACTTATTTAATCCGCCGCATTGTGACTCCTGGCGTAGCCATTTTCTTTTCGGTTTTTTTTTTTGCTTGCCTTTTGTGCTGTGATAGCAATAAGAATACCCAGCCTTAGTGCCCTCAGTGTTGATTGTGTACAAAATGTCACCTCAAGTATTTGCAGCCTTTATTGGCAAGAATGTCATACGCTGCAAGTTAACAACTAAATTCTTTGCATTTCTTTTTTTTTTTTTGCTACAAAGTAAATTTAAAATTTCAGCAATTTTTACAAATTACTTTCCAACTACTTGGCTGCACATATACACATACATATTTGTATTGACCTTATACAATATGAACGATAGTTTTTTTTTTTTATCAGCCACTCGCCACTGAAAATTTTCTTACCAGCTTATGTAGTATAGTACGTTTATATATTTAATATGCGTACATACACAGCTGTAACAAAAATTATTACGAAAGTATGTGTCAAAGAAATGCCACAAGCTATATATGTATATATATCTACCCACTCGCAACATCACAACTTCCGTTGACTGCTTGTATCTAGGAAATTTATCTTGATTTAGGCTGCACGTCCGTCAGGCTGACTGCTTGCGAAATATGCTAAACATTTCTGAGAAAAACTATTCTCATGCACATAGATGTCTACCCGTGTGTTTAGCTCCTGTGCTTGAGCTTTTGTTTAACATAGAAATTCGGAGAGTTGGAGAACTCGCACAGTGCTGCTTAGTATAGTTAAAGACAAATTTGAAGAACTAGAATAAGTAAAATGAAGGCTTGAAAGAAACGTTGAGAAATATTTTGTGCCACAGAGAAACATGAATCATTTTTTGTTTTATTAGAGCGTTATGAGTTCCCACAAAGCTAGCAAATTAAGCAAAAAGCTCTGCAAGCGATGATAAAAAGGCTAGATACCTGAAGTGTCTATTCAATATTGCAACGACCAATATTTGATGTTCTCGTTTATACCTCTCTCTAGTTCCTTAAGATATTCTGGATTGAAATTAAAATTTTTCATTTTCCTGAATAACTCTTTTTTCGTAAAAATGTTACCAAATCCATGAAAACTGGGTAGTCGATCAAAGTTATTGAAAATAGGTAACATTGTTTCATAAAAGCCCTATATCAATGTTAGCATCATCATAAATAGACACATTCTAAATATTTGTAGATGCTGTCCAAATTAGACAAAGTAAAGCTTTCTAAATATTTGCTTTTTTTCTCTGAATGACCTAAAAACTTCATTTAATTCGTTCCATCCCGATCTTATTTAAAACACTTCTCATAAAATTTGAAGTTTCTGTTTTGTTTTTCGAAACCTAAATATGGATCACCCTTTTCTTCAAATGTGTTGATGAAAATCTTGACAGCATCCATTTTGTTTTTCTGTCGGATTGTGAAAATGTCATGTACGAATTTCAGAAAATTAGAGGGACCAATATAGGGTTCGAACGATCGGTATCGATAACTTTTTGATAATGAATTTGTAGAAGTGTGAGGGCAGCATGCCGAAGTGAATGATTCCGAACTTCATTTAATTCGTTGTAAATTGGATAAGCAAATGTAGGCTCTTAAGAGAACTGATTTTTATCCAAGTCAGCGATTGGCAAAACGTTCAATTCTTCAAACATCCATTTTCTATCGTTCAATCTTGGTAGAGTCAGTTGTAACAACGCTTATCGTCGTGCTGCTAAAACAATGTGTGCCTTAAAGGAAATTCCTGTGATTGTGGATGCAGTTTAATAATATGAATTACATTTTGTATTTCAGATAATTAAAATGCAAAACAAGTCTTTAGGGTTCATTATCTGTATAAGTCTTTTAATAATTAAAAAAGCATTCGCTTGTTCCACAAAAGAATAATTCTCAAAATATAAAGTATAAGATCAATTTCAAATTCAAGGAAGCTGCTACCATCAAGAAGTTCATCAAGGAATTCAGCAAGTTTGTTGCTGCTGCTGCTACGTCTGCTCCAGCTGACGATGCTGGCCGCTACTTCCGATAAAAGGAAAGAAGAAACCAAACAGAAGGAGCCGGAGTCGGTGGAAGACGACGATATGGGTTTCGGTGTCTTCGACTAAACTGCTCAACTCTAAAGTTTGCAATATTCAGTATTTAAAAAAAAAGTAAGTCTTACATTTGTGTAGGATCGGTATCTATTTCCGAAAATTTAAAATGCGAGCAAATATGAGTTGTATTTCTGGATATTATAATAATTTTGCAGTTAAGATCTGCTGTATTCAGTAAAAAAAATAATATTTTTACTCACAACTTCACCAGCATTGATCCACTGTAACAAATTCCACTCACTTCAACTTTAACGCTAAAAGTTCGTCCTTTGTTTTCGTGTGGATAGCCAAAGGAGAGCGGAAAATTACTGCGACTGCTAAATTAATCATATTACCTTAGCCATTATTATGTACTTATTCGTGTTTATGTAGATAAATATGTGCCTCAGCATAAACAATGTCCAACATTCTCTGCTGATAGGTATATACTAAATGTACAACACTAACCACTCTCTTTCGCTGAAGGCTGAAAAGTGCCCTAAAAGCATTGCTTGTTCCAGAGTTTTTTACAAGCAAAGCCGAAAAAGCAGAGCTAATAAAACTTTAACGTTGGAAGATATGCTTGTTAAGTTATTAGAGAACCAATAAAACAAACGTATAATTGGCCGAACGAAAACGAAATGCTTAAATAGCTTTTATAGCTTTGAGAACACTCGATGCATTTATTTAAAGGCAACACATAACATTTAAGTGCCTACAGCGCAATTAAGCCTAAAATATATTTACTTTTGTTAACAATCGCTGATTTCTCCATCTCCTTAATTAAAAACAACATCTCAGTCTTCGCAGGAACTAATTTGAATTTCGGGTTGCTAATATGATTTTATTAATTTTCTTCGTGAATTTTTATACACTTTGGCTGTGTACAAACACATAAATGTTAAAAATATTTTAAATGCTTGCCTTTGCCACCGACAAGTTAATTTGAGGCATACTTTTTTGCTCTGGAATCAAATACGAATGCCACAAAAAGAGGCCTAAAACTTTTGGCTGCAGAGGAAGGGCACTTTGTGATCGTCGCGCGAGCAACTCAGCGCACATTTACGTAATATTATTATTTTTTCAAACAAAAAGTAACTCTGGCGTAAAGCAATAAAGCCGAAGACGCTTTAATGGCTGTAAAGTGGAAGAGAACTTCAAATGAAAGTATGCCAATTACTTTGCTTAGTCGGCTTTTTCTTGGAATATAAAATAATTTGAAACGTCCATTGGGATTGTGAAATAAAGGAGTTTTTATTCTTTTTTGTTTTTGTTTTTAAACTAACTAACCGAAATACATAATTGCAGATGTGCTTCTAAATAATTTTTATCATTTGAGTTGCATATTAAAAATAAGAGTTTATGATTACTGTTATATATAGGTTGGTTCGTATTATACAATAATTCTGCTTATTTTTTATTGATGATAATAAAGGATTGAGTAGAACTCTGTCATTTGTTTTTGAAATATTTAATGAAAACAGGCTCTTCTTCAGTTCATTTCAGAACTAAAATATTTATGTACTTCAATTAACGCTAGTTTAAACATCCTCAGCAGTAAGGGCGAAGTCATTAACACTCAATATTTCAACTCCCAAGCTTTCCACCGCTGTTTATGGGCTTAAATTCCTAAATTGTTTGCTTATTTTCTCACATTCTCTTAAAGCTGTCCATTGTAAATTGTCATTGTTCACACTTCTGCGTTATTTATATGTAGAAAGCACATGGCTAGAGAGAAATAATGTTTTTAAGTACCAGCGAGAGATTACTATGACTATAAACTGCAAAAAGTTGATTATCAGTTGAGCGAAGGACACACAATTTAATTTTTTTTTTGCTTTGCCCACCACTAGAAGACTTTCAAGAAAATAAATTCAACAAAAAAATTTATGGAACCAATGCATATTTTCAATTTAAGATTCACGAAAAGAATAAAAAATAAACTCTTTGTTTTCTTTCCAAATCTATTTCAGCTTAGTAAGCTGTTTGATATTATTAGTAAAAAGGTGGTTCAGTAACCAAAATTAGTGACGTCTACGTCAACTGTGAACCTCTGTACTAAATTTTAACTTTGTAATTTTACTTGTTTTTTTAAGTTAAAGCCTTTGCGCAAAGCCAAATTAATTTAGTACATTAGTTTATAAATAAGAAACCAGATTTTACCTTTCGAACAGTCGGCTCCTCGTTCAACGATAGGCTCAATTAACGAACAGCTATTATATTTGCTTGTGTTCTTCATTTTCTTTTTTGGTGATTAATATTCGTCAGCTGATTGCTGTTTTATCAAAGCACTCAACCATATTTTCAGCATGGACAACAACCTGTAGGGTTAAACACAGCCAGATTTACAGTGTGAACAACAACCCGCAAAGTTTCACTCCAGTTTCAAAACAAACTCAATTCGATTAAGAATGAATGTAGCAAAAGAAAATGTTTACTTTGTATGGTAAAACGATCTAAATTAGCGCTTTAATCGAGCAAAAATCAGGTGATTGATCAATTAACTCCTGTGAGCGGCTACTATAAAAGTTGTTGATTCCAAACCAACACAGTGCGTCAGGCACTACAGGTATCAAGTTTCATTTATGATATGGTTTTAGAGTGTAACATTTTATGCGTCGTCACAAATTTTCACCTCCATTTGTAGCATGTCGCATTACAGCTCTCTGTATTTACATACTTAGACATACATATGTAAGTTTATATTTGCAAATGATTAACAAGCCTTGTAAATGTATATATTTTACAATGAAAATTTAAAGCAACATGAGAGCAACAACATGTTCCTGCCGAACGCTCTTCCTTCAGCATCTTCTTCTATATACAATGAAACAACAACGAAGGAAATGAAATTATGGCATCTAATGTGAAACGAATGGTTAACAGATCTTCATGTTTCGAAATCTGTTCAGGTTCGAATTCTGGTCAAATATTTGTTTTCGCCTACTCGCCTATTTCCTGTGAAAGGTGGCCGCAAATATGAAGAAATAATGCTATTTTTTTCGTTCAACATGTTCCTAGATTACATAAACTGTTAGTGCTAATGGACGAGAAATAAGTCTAGTCTACATAACGAGAAAAAACATTTTATTTGTGCTTTGTCATGTTAATTTCAATCTCACTTACTTGATGATTGTTGATATTATTGAAATATATGTGAAAATCCAAAACGTATTTGTAATTGCATTCTAACACAATAAAAGGTTAATGAGCGTGGTAGGGTTAATCAAAACAGCAATTAACATATTCATCGCTTTTTACCCTCATCAATGTCTGTTAATAGTAATTAACTTCTATTCAGATACTAGACAAGCTTAGCATATACTATATGTACATATGTGTGGTTTGAATTACTAGTCCATATTTTCGTATGCACAGCTCACCTGCAACTCATCTGCTAAGTATGGTAAGAACTGCGATGTCCTGCATTATAATGCTTTCTATATGTTTGGGGATAACTTCCAGAGACTTAACGATCTTAGTCGGACCAGTACAATCCAGTAAATGTATTGTGAATGCATTGCTTTTATGGTTTGAACGTTATTTCCAGGAAGTCCAAAAGTCTATAATACATGTATGAATTGTTCTTCTGTAAAATCCCAGTAATTGGCGGAATTAAGTGGAACACAATGTATTGTTCACATCAACTGACTACCTTTATACTCTAATTTTGCTACACAGTTATTTTTTCCTCAAATTGTTCACCTCTTTGATGAGAAAATCATTACACAAATTAATTTTTTAGTCAGCATAATATAATTTCATTATAACTGTAAATGAGCCTTCGCATCATGAATTATTTTTAAAAAATTTCGCTCTTGTCTCTTTGTGGCACGCCAGTTAGATTTTGACACCTAAGACAGAGTTACAAATACTCTAACCACGGCCCGCAAAGCATTATAGGTGTACCATGATGTGACGATTTGGTAGTCACCCTTCGGGAATGGTAGCACATTTGTCATTAAATTATCGATGTGACTTACCGGCAACATGTTTACCTCGATGTCATGCTGGAGAATTAAAATAAATCAAAAATAAAATTTTCAACTTGAAAACTTTAAAACGTAATGCTAATCCAACATACGGTGTAAGGGCAAGTGTGATTAACATTGGAGTACTTGTGGAAGAGGGCATGTAAGTAGCGCAGTAGGGTATTGCCACCCGTGCGAAGAAATTTGCAGCCATCCACTGTGACGTTGTAAAGGAAGGGCTTGTAACCGTTGGCGCGTTTCAGCGTTGCAACACCAACCTGAGGAAGAAAATAAGTCCAGGCATTTAACGTCATTGAAAGAGTACACTAGTTCCTCTTAGTTCACGCTACTTACTGATATATTATTTTTGGGCTCCTTTGAGTGGAAGTGATTGGCCGCCGATAAATATTTGTAAGTGCGATTCACTGCCCGAATATAACAGTATCGTATTGAGTTGTAGGCTGGATCCACAGCCTCACATTTTATGTTCGTGAAGTCAACTCTGGCACACACCTTAAAAACCATAACATAGTAGGAATTATATAATATTTAATGAGTATCTTTTTCAACTAACCAAAGGGCAAAGGCACAAAATTGCCAAAAATCCATAGAAAATGAAGAGAATTCGCGACATTTCGAGCGCGTTAGTAGTTGAAAAAGTAGACCCTTAATTTATAATACTAGAACGGTGAAGCTAATTATTTTATAATTTTTTCGGTGACTGTGAAAATTCTAACGCGAAACTGATTTTTAATTGATTTTCGTTCTCGCGACCGTGCTAACTGAATGTACCGAATATTATAAAACAATTTAAATTTTGTTTTAAGCCAACGCTTTAAAGGCAGCTCGCTAATTACATAAAAAAATAGTAGGGGAGGCCTTGGATCAGAAACAACCAAGCATAAAATACTCTTATAACTCCTATTTGATTTCAAAGTCAGCTTGATCAACAGAAAATTGGATATGTACTACTAAGAGAAAATATGGTATTTCCGCTATAACTAACCGATATATACGGGGAAAGACAAGTATAGAGGGTAGTTGAAAAAGTCTTTCGTATTTCAAACCAAACTTAATTTTTTTTTGCATTTATAATAATAAATAAATATGTACCATTTTGGTCCAACTTTTTTTGCATTTTTTCCACTAGAGACATTATTCCATCAGTGTCAAACTTTCATCAGTGTGAATCGAAATTTCGAAATTTCCAGAACGGAAGCGAGCGAACCATTGATACAGCATCGTTTCCGTAAACTTCACAAATTTCATTGGTGGCTTGCATGGCATTCTTCCCTTTTTTTATTGAAAAATTTCAAAATATAGCGAATTTCTTCATTATTTTAACTCATCTTTGAACAGCTGTAACTTTTTTAACTTCATAAAATTTAATATATATTTTTTTTGGTTAAATGAAGCTTTAAATATCACCTTTCCAACAATATATAATAATGACATATTGTGATTGGTAGTACTGGATATATACGACATCTAATGACAAAATACGAAAATACTTTTTCGATTACCTAATATTTGCAATTAGGCGTTGCGAGAATACAGAATTAACAAAGGCAATTTTTGGGAATAAAACAAACATAATAAGGGCAATCACAGCTTGTCATAACGCATCGTAAAATCATGAGTTCATAAGTTTTTACACTTCTTTAAAAATTATTGTTGGATTACAAAAATGAGTTTACGCAATTGTAATATTCAGTGCTAGGTTTTCGGTTCGTTATAACTTTATTTGACAATATGAAATCTCTAAAGGTATCAATTGTTTTAAAATGTAACGAATATATTTATACAATATACTTATAACTAAAAAGTTAAAAAAAATAAGTAAGTAGGGGCTAAGTTTGGATGCACCGTATATATATAACACTGACCGACACATTCGATAAATGGTTTGTTCGAAAAATTTAAATCATATGTGGTACTCGTATATGGGAGTTGGATGCAGTATCGACTCGATTTTACCTATTTTGCCACTACTTACTATTAATATGGCATATACTAATAAAATGTTCCTTGAGGTTTATTAAGGTACCATCACCTACAATGTGGAGGATAGTCACCCGGATGTTATATGTTTATTAGGCGCAAAGACAAAAATACTGGTGTCCCAATATTCCGTAATTAAGGCTTGAACTTGGTCATAAGGTGGTATACTTTAAAGGAATTATTAGTGTAAAATTTTATCCCGTTATATTAATTACTCTTTCATTTGTGTACTGGAAGGTGAATGAATCAAATCAAAATTAAAAATTGTGTCATACATGAAATAGGCGTTGTAGCTCTACGATTTCGCCCATTTTCGCACTATGAAATAACAATATTAGAAGAATGTTATGTACCAAATTGGATTAAAATCGTTAGAGCAGATTTTTAGTCATGTGATTGTACTTAAATGTGCGCGGAGCCACGGCCATTGTTCAATTTTTACACCCGCTCTTATAAAACCCAGTCATGCCATATTGGGTGTAAAATTTAATGACTCTGGCGTATTTAGTTATTGTTTTATTGCACTTTTAGTAGTTGTTGACAGTACCGAGAATGGGTGGAACTATCATCTGATTCCCCTTCACACAATTGTTAACAGTTCTTATAAGAATTGTCCTGAGCGAATTTGACTATTATAGCTGTAGTAATCTAGGAGATATGTACATTAAACTTATTAGAAGGCGGGGCCATGCCCACTTTTTCAAGATTTTCCGCCCATAGTTGCCCCTTGCAGGAGATTGCTTTGGTGTCTTGTAAAGTACATAGTCATTCCTTAACAATGTGAGCGATGTGTTTTGGATCATTGTCGTGTTGGAAGGCAAATGAATGGCAGTCATTTTCCATGGATCAAGCTCTATATTTACATTTTTTCATACTTTTTCATGTCCATCTGAGCCAAAAATATTATACTTACATTCATTCGAAAAAATACCAGAATTCCAGAAATGTACATTTTTACTTTCGTGCTCTCTCACAAACTTCAATCTTGGTGGTCTGTTAGTGTTACTTGCAGTTGGATTTTTAGGAAAATCACGACCATGGTAACCAGCCCTCGACGAATGGTTCGGGGATCCCGGGTTTTATCAGTCCCATTTTCAATTTCTGTACGCACTTTGGTGCTCTTTTCTTTGGGTTAGCCTATATCTTATGTGTGATAATACGCCGCTCCTTAAGATGAAATATCTTTGGCCGTCCAGATCTTTCCGAATTTTTTGTATTCACCTCTTTTTTGTATTTTTCTGTTATTTTTATACCCTGAATAGGAAATGTTAACTTTGTCACGAAGTTTGTAACACCCAGAAGGAGGCGTCGGAGACCCTTTAAAATATATATATATAAGTGATCAGTTGAGCTGAATCGATTTATCCATGTCCGTCTGTCTGTCTGTCAGTCTGTCTGTATATATATACGAACTAGTCCCCCAGTTTTTAAGATATCGTTTTGAAATTTTGCAAACGTCATTTCCTCTTCAAGAAGCTGCTCATTTGTCGGAACAGCTGATATCGGACCACTATAACATATAGCTGCCATACAAACTGAACGATCGGAATCGAGTTCTTGTATGGAAAACTTTCACATTTGACAAAGTATCTTCACAAAAGTTGACACAGGTTATTTTCTAAGATAATAATATAATCTCCGAAAAAATTGTTCAGATCGGATTACTATAGCATATAGCTTCCATACAAACTGGACATATAGTTATTAAAAGAAATGCACCTGTGAAGGGTATATTAGCTTCGGTACAGCCGAAGTTAACGTGTTTTCTTGTTTTAAAAGTAGAATTACTTTAATTTTATATTTTTCCAATTTGCCGCTGACTTTTATTTTCTCTTACTTTATTACTCACAAAGTAAGGTAGCAATTTATACCCAATCGGATAATAGTCATACCAGTATCGGTTTTGATTTTCTAGCACTTCCTCAAATGGTGAAAACAATTTAAAGCGCATAACTAATTGGTACCAAATGCTAATGAAATCGGTTTAAGTGATTCGATCGACTTTTAAACGAATATTTTTGCCACATTACACGTATACGTAAATTAATTTTTTTTAATGCAGTAGCAGTTATGTAGCAATTAAAAACATATTTGTTAAAATTTTGAGCCTTAGAGTAGTTTTAAATAATTATTTTTATTTTCTAATGACAAGTTGTACTCAATAGTTCTAACTTTTTTGTCAGCTGAAACCATAATTACGATGAAATGGTATTTAGAATTCAACTGTTCATTTCTATGATAGCTGCTAAAATTGCATTATTGATTACATCACGGTACATACTTATTTAGATACATTTACGTAGGTTTCATTGCGATT